>NC_047093.1:73612307-74237307 GCF_902459505.1 Geotrypetes seraphini
GGAGCACTAGTCAGATTCCTCAGCCCCGTCACAATACCGAGTAGGAAATTGTCTTGGAGTGTTAGGAAGAAATCACTGATTCAATGCATCAATATGTTAAAGTTGCTGAAAATAGAATACATGTTATTCCACCCAAATACAAAAAAAGTAACTAAGAAAATGATAAAAGTAAATGAGCAATAAATAGGGCAAATAAACAATAAAAGTAAATTGAAAAGTAACCAAGAAACAATGGTTCACAGAATATGAAATGTAAAACTACTGCATTAAAAAGTATAAATTGTGGCTAAGGAAATATAAACAAGAGATAGAGTGACTAACAGATTATGAACTGTAACACTTGAAGATGACAAAAGAGGAACACTGTAGAACAGGGGTAGGGAACTCCGGTCTTCGAGAGCCGTATAACAGTCGGGTTTTCAGGATTTTCCCAATGAATATGCATGAGATCTATGTGCATGCACTGCTTTCAATGCATATTCATTGGGGAAATCCTGAAAACCCAACTGGAATACGGCTCTCGAGGACTGGAGTTCCCTACCCCTGCTGTAGAACATAGCTTCTGGCGGTGTAATATTGTTTTTAAATAATGCCAGCAGGAAACAAATTGCTAAAGCGGTGAGTATTAGAAAAGTTCTAGAGTGATTGATCTGAATACCAATCAAAATAAAAGCGCCGAGTGAAGGGAGAGTAAAGGACATTATACACACAGTGAATACTCAGAGTACACTTCCCCTTCCCTATTCATGGTTTCGGAGTTCACGGTTTCGATTATCCGCAATTTTTTTTTTTTTGGGGGGGAAGCATAGTTTAGGGCCTTCCCACCTCCCTACAGGACTTAAAATGTCTAGTTGCGCTATAGATTACTCCTTACTTGGTGGTCTAGCAGGCTTTCAGGGCAGGAGCAATCTTACTACGCTCCTGCCCTGTGTAGATCGTCAATAGGAAATGGCTGCCATGAACGCCCATCGTAGTCTCGAGAGACTACGGGAACTCATGGCAGTCATTTCCTATTGGCAATCTGCACAGGGCAGGAGCTTAGGAAGTTTGCTCCTGCCCCGAAAGCCCGCTAGACCACCAGGTAAGGCCGGGAAGGTGGGAGGGAGGCGGGGGTGGGTCAGAGCTGGACGAGAAGTTATTCGTGGTTTTTCACACTTCGCGGTCTGGCTCTGCCCCTATCCCCCCGCGAATACCGAGGGAGAAGTGTATACACTTTATGACGAAGGCCACCAACTATTTTAGTAATTGCCCTCTGGACCAATTCCATCTTATTTATATTTTTTGGAAGGTGCAGTTTCCAGAATTGTACACAGTATTCTAAATGAGGTCTCACTAGGGTCTTTTACAGGGGCATTATCACCTCCTTTTTCTTACTAGCCATTCCTTTTCCAGTGCACTCATTCTACATGTTTAGCCACCTTAAGATCATCATATATGATCACAACCAAGTCCCACTCCTCTTTCATTCCCAAAAGTTCTTCACCCCCTAAATACCATACATTTTGATTCATGTATCTCGCAAATGTCAGCTAGGAATCATTGCAGCTTGCATAGTATTAGAAATGATATAGAGGAATAGACATCATCCTCTCCAAACTAGATTACTGCAACGCCATCTACTTAAATCTATAAAAAAAAAGTATTCTAAAACTCCAGTTAATCCAGAATACTGCAGCCAAACTGATCTTCTCAAAACGCAAGTCTGACCATGCCTCCCCACTCCTTGCCAAACTTCATTGGCTCCCAATAAACTCCAGAATCCATTTCAAATGTTCCTGCCTGGCTTTCAAGATCATTCACGGAATCCTGCCTCCTCTTATCCCACTGTCTTTCAACTCCTCCAGTCCCGACTCCTCCAGAACTGCCCAAAGGCTTAAACTAGCCTTCCCCTCTCCACGCGGCATCCACTATTCAGGCAAACTGGGAAAATCCCTTCTCTTCAAAATCACAGGTCTTTGGAACGACCTCACCATCCCGCTACGGAACCTGAGCTCCCTTCAGTTAATCCGCAAAAAACTGAAAACCTGGCTTTTCAGCAAATTATAGCTCTATCCTTCCCCCCTTTCTCTCCCCCCTTCTACACATAAGTTCATGTAATCCTTTTTCTTCTTCTCTACCCACTATTTTAAGTTCTTGTAAACCGTGTCGAGCTCCATTCTCATGGAGATGATGCGGTATATAAACTTAAGGTTTAGATTAGATTAGATTAGATACAAGTGACTGCATAAGAATAGGCCAGTGCAGTGAAGAGAATAGATATGTTTTCAATGCCTTCCTGAATTGGAAGTAAGTAGGAGTTTGGCACAAGCTGCTCGGGAGGCTGTTCCAGATTTTGGGGCCTTTGAACTTGAAGATGGTCTTGAAAATAGTATTCCTCCAGATCAGATGCGGGGAAGGAAGTGGTAGCTTCCAGCATTGGATTGTCATCAAGTAATTGAAGGACTGTGTGACTTGGATGGCTTTATGAACTGGATCCTGCCCTTGACTGATAGCCAGTGTAATTCCTTAAGTAGTGGACTTGCCCTCTCAGACTTGCGCAGGATCAACCTCACTGCTGTATTTTGGAGTGATTGTAGTCTCTTAGGGTCTTTCTCAGCAATGCGGCAGTAGAGGGAGTTACAGTAGTCTAAGTAGGGAAGGAGGACCACATGGGCCACTGTCCTGAGATTGGTTGGGCTTAAGACTGATCTAATTGTCCTCAGCTGCCTTATTCAAAAGAAGATCTTCTTGACCAGCGAGTTGACTTGGTCTCATGGTCAGTTCCGAGTCGAGTATTACTCCAAGTACCCTTGATGATCTTTCCCATAGTCAAGGTGATCTCCCAGTGTGGTAGAGGTTCTGGCTACCAAACCAGAGTGCCTTAGTCTTCTGTTTATTCAGTTTAAGGAAGTACTGGTGAGACCATGAACTTAGATCTTCTATTAGTGTAGCAATGTACCAGTGTAGCAATGTAAATTGTACAATTCCCTCAGGTTTTTGCAACCCAAATGCAAGACCCTGCTTTTTTTTAGCACTAAATCTTAGCTGCTAAATTCTAGACCATTCTTCAACCTTTGTTAGTTTCTTTCTCATGTTGTCCACACCATTGGAGGTATCTACCCCTTTGTAGATTTTGGTATCATCCTCAAAGACAGCCCTTCTGCAATATTGCTTGCAAAAAAATTAAAAAGAACTGACCCAAGCACCGAACCTTGTGGCGCATCACTGGTAACATCCTTTTCTTCAGAGTGAGCTCCATTTACCACTGCCCTCTGTTGCCTTTTACTCAAGTAGTTCTTAACCCAGTCTGTCCCTTTAGGGACCCTACTGAGGAAACCCAGTTTATTAGATGTCTAAGTGGAACCATGTTAAAGGCTTTGCTAAAATCGAAGTACATCAAATCAAGGGTTATCCCTCGATTCAATTCTTTATTCACCCAGTGAAAGAAATTAATCAGATTTCTTTGACAAGACCTGCCTCTAATGAAACCATGTTGCCTTGGTTCCTGTAATCCATTGTATTCCAAAGTCTTTACTATTCTCTGTTTTAAAAGTGTCTTCATTAAGGGCTCCTTTCACAGAGCTGTGATAGCGATGATACCTCATTAATGCACTAAAGCCCATTCAGTTCCTGTGGACTTCAGTGCATTTACCACAGCGGTATCATTACTGAGACTTTTTAAAAGGGGCCCTAATATACTTACCACAGAAGTCAGACTTACTGGCCTATATTTCCTTCCTTCCATTTTTGTGAAGAAGGATCACATCTGCCCTTCTTCAATCCTCTGGGACCACTCTCGACTCTCGAGAAGCATTGAAAAAGTCAGCCAGCGGAGCCACCAGAACCTTTCTAAGTTTCTGCATTACCCTTGGATTTATGCTATATGACCCTATCGCTTTATTCACCTTTAGCTAGCTCCTCACAAACACAGTCCTCTGAAAATCATTCAGGCACTACCACACCTCCATTCCTATTTGTATTTGTTTTTTGTGGTCCTGCTCCCAGCTCTTCAGCTGTGAACACAGAATAGAAATATTTGTTAAGCAATTTTATCTTGTCTTTATCAGCTTCTACATGAACTTAGGTGGCTTTTGGCCTTCCTCTATGTCTTCCCTCTGCTGTGTCCTGCCTAGAAGACATTGCATTAGAGGAGGCAGGATGCGGCAGAGAGAAGACTCATTGGTGGGCTGAAAGCTGCCTGTTCATGCTACTGTCACTGTCGGCAACCATGGTGGAACAGAGAGGGAGAAAGATACTGGACTGGGGGGGGGGGATATGCTGGATCAAGTGAATGAAGGGAGATGCCTGGGGTTAAATGAAGCAAGTTGGCTTAGAGCAGCATAATTCTTTGAGTTGGCTGTGGTTGTTGGTAACACTTTGAATTGTGATAATGACAGCTCCCAAGCATGCAGCACTTGCAAATATATGGGGATCTATGTCTTGACTTATTATGCTGGTTCACAAATTTTTTAGGAAGGTTTGTAGGGATGAGTCGTTTGTAGGTCTTATATGTTTTAATTTCTATTACTCGCTTCTTTTATATATATATATATATCTATATATCTATATATATCATTCTGTTACATAGTGCTTGTCCCTGGAACTTTTGCCTTTTATGAAAGTAAATAAAAAAAGAAGGATTAATGCTTTCAGAATGCAATGGGTTAACAGAAGAAACTGTTTCACTGCAGAGTCAAGTATAACATGGACACAGGCTGACTGTTCTGGGTGAGATCACCTCCTGTGAGTGAACAGGCACTATAGTTCAATCCCTGGTGGTCCCACTCTACCAGCCAAGCTACCCTTGGGTTTTAATGACACTTACGCCTGTCTGCTACAAACCAGACAACTTAGTCATTCATAATTCTTTAGCACCTGCCTAATCTCCTTTAATTAATCAAATCCTCTAGCAGAACCTGCTTGTTTGGTGGAAAGCTCTCAGATGAATTTTCTTTTGTCCTTGGTGTCCAGCTGTCTAAACCAACAACATGTAATTATTGGTCTTTACTAATGCCTTGAGCAGAAAAGTCAATTTGAATATCATATTAACTCAGACACCGTGGTCCCAACATACCTCTTTATTCCAAAGCCTGTTTTAATGTACTGAAGTCTTTGAGCAAATATGTTACAGAAGGTTACATTCTATGGAATGAAACCCAAGTCACAGCACACGTTTGCTGTTTTCCAGCTAGGTTATTTGTTTCATTTCTAATTAATTGCTAGATTCTACAGCTGTCTGCACGTTTTAATGAATATATGTTGTTTAATAATATGAAGAGCTAGATGCATAAGGAAAAGAAGCTAGCCTGTAAGAGATATGAGGCAGTAGGCTGGGGAAAGTATACATCTGGATAGCTTTAAGAGTACCAAAGACGAAGGCTGAACACACATGGTTCCAATAGTGATATGGAAACAAGAAGAAATGCAACCTGGAAAGTGAAAGGGAAAATCCACTGTAATTCTAGAACAGGGATGGATATTTATATTACCAGCTGAAATTCTGTTGCGGATTTCTGATGCTACTGGTGCATTTTCCATTACACTGAAACTCTGCAACAGCATGTGGCCCTGTCTGTTTGGAGGGTAAAATGGATTGAGTTCAAAGAAGATCTGAGACTCCTAGGGCATAATTTTGTAAAGTGTTTTCCACTTGAAAGCATGCTGATGTTACATGCTGATGATCATTGCATGACTGGGTTTATTCTTATGTAATCTGCATGTTGAATTTGCAAAGGTGTGGTTTGGGCAAGGGGCCGGAGCTGCAATGTACATGCCACCCATTCAGAGTACATACACACATTTTTACTTCCTCTTTGGAGCAGTTGTAAATTTAGTGTGAGAGCATTTGTATGCTACTGGGGTCGCTGTAGGTGCCTCATTTTTAAAGGAATTTTTGCACCTATGGTTCCTTTATTAAAATACTGTATGTGCTTTTTTGGCCTTTTCACATAGACACTGTTATAAAATTAGCTCCATAGTTTGGTTTCTTTCAAATTGCATAACAGTTTTCTCTGCATGCTTAATCCCACTCTATCTGCTCAATTCTGTTTACCTCAATGTTTTCCAAGGTACAGTGGAAAAACCCAAGCCCAGTTATGCCAATTTTGTTAAATCAATGGTTGTACACTTTTGTGAAATCACAGTCTAAAACTACTTAATTTACTTTTGCAATGTTGTCGTCATTCTTGCATCCAATGGCCAGATGTTCCACAGTTTGACTACACTTGAATTCTGTTCCTGGAGGGTGATGAAATTCATTTTTCTTTAGCTATTAGTGATATGCCTCTCTAGTTGTTTTTTGTTTTCTTTGGGGGGAGGGGAGATAAAAAGATTTTTTTTGAGATCCCAGCAGGGTCACTTGGCCATGATGTAAGTACAGTATATTCTCCTTGAAATAGCATTTCTTTTCTTCAGTGTTATTTAGTTATGTAAAATATTTATACCCTGCTTATACCCAAACCAGTAAACATTAAAACATACATAATCTTCAATAACATACATCATATAATCAAGAACCCATTATACTGCCCCCTGACAAACCGGCATAACAGCAATGGCAAAGATGGAAATTATACAGCTGCAAAACACCACAATTCTAATACAGTATTGGCAAAAATCATATTGCAAGAGAGATATTTTCAATCATTTTTTTTTAATTGTTGCAAGGTTGAACTGAATTGTACACATCCTGGTAGGGCATTTCATAAACATGGCCCTGTAATTGAAAAAACACACAGAGACATATCCACAAACTGGATTTGACACAAATCTGGTACTACTATTTTGTCTCTGCTTGTACAACTGAATCATATTTTTTAGACAAACTGGGGCAGACGAAAATAAACACTTAAATATCTGCACTAAAACATTATACTGTATGTGAAAGCCATAAGAACATAAGCAGTGCCTCCGCTGGGTCAGACCAGAGGTCCATCAAGCCCAGCAGTCTGCTCACGTGGCGGCCCATCAGGTCCAGGACCTGTATAGTGATCCTCTATCTATACCCTTCTATCCCCTTTTCCTTCAGGAAATTATCTAATCCCTTCTTAAACCTCAATACCGTACTCTGTCCTATCACACCCTCTGGAAGCGCATTCCAGGCGTCTACCACCCTTTGGGTGAAGAAGAACTTCCTAGCATTGGTTCTGAATCTGTCCCCTCTTAATTTTTCCGAATGCCCTCTCGTTCTTGTAGTTTTCGAACGTTTGAAGAATCTGTCCCTCTCCACTTTCTCCATGCCCTTCATGATCTTGTAAGTTTCTATCATGTCCCCTCTAAACCTCCGCTTTTCCAGGGAAAAGAGCCTCAGTTTTTCTAATCTTTCAGTGTAATGATTTTAGTTTTGATGAAATGTGGCCATATCTGCTATCTCCCAAGATTACCCGGGCCACTGAATTCTGAACTCTCTGCAGAGTTTTAAGTTTCAATTTCCCAATCCACAAATAGAGCATAATACAATAATCTACTAAGGATCAAGGATTGTACCACTAACTGGAAATCATAGGTCGGAATAGGGATGCAAATAACTTAAATTATTCTATATATGTGTACAACTGGGAGCCCCACCCCTTTCAAATATGGACTCTATAAATGAATGTTCCTTTTACTGAAGGTCGTTAACTCCTAAAGCGCACTTGGACTCAGTAAATGGCACTCAAATATAGGCACCGGGAAAAATCCACAGTAAGCACTATTCCATGTAGGCACTTCCACGGCTTAATTGTGCTTTGAATGGAAAAAAACTATCTCCCACTTATTTTAAATATGAAACCTGTTTATTTAATAGAGCATCCCCTAGCCTAAGTAAGGTTAAACAGCTAATCCTTATTTATCCATTCTACCCCATTCATGATTTTATAGACTTCTCTCATATCCTTCATCCATTTTCTTCCAGCTGAATGGCCTCTGTTTAGCCATTCTTCCTAAAGGACCTGTTCCACCCCCTTTATTATCCATAGCTGAAATACTTTGAGGCTAAACCGTTTAAAACCGGTTTAGTATTGATCATTAAAGGTACAGTGAGTTTTGAGCATATGGGCCTATGCTACTTCTTCCCTGCACACAGGGAAACCTTTGACATTTTAGGAACTGATTCACTTTCAGCCTATTTCCAAAATGATAAAAGGCTTATAAGTGTTTCCCTTACATTGTATTTAATGTTCTATCTGCACCAAATTTTAAGGGGGATCCTGATGAGTATTTGCTTTTTTAGAGGGGGGCATTCACATCTATGAGTATGCATGGATACATTTCCATCCTGAAAAGTAAGATCCATTGGTTCTGCATGGAACTTCTTTAAATATATGGTTTGTTTTTGCAGAAATTAGAACTAGCCCCTTGAAGTTATTGGACTGAATTAACGCCGTGTAACACTACACTTTTCAACAGAGTAAGCACTCTGCCACTGTGTACTTTGATTAGAAAAATAGGTATCATTTCACATGGTTATCTAAACTTGGCTTTGGTTAGCCCATAAACACTAACTAAGCCCAGTGAATATATTTATTTCTGTAGTGCCATCTGACAGAGATACATAATCTCTCTATGCAACAAACAGAGTAAAAGGTCTTATTTGCAACTGTCACATCTTCCATCATTGGACCCACTGGATTTGCAATAGCATCAACTTTAAACCTGTTAATTCCCCAGAAAGAAAAGAAGAGAAATTGTACTGGGGGAGGGTAAAAGGGGCATACTTTGTTTAGAAGTCTCATTAATTGGTAATACAATATTCATCTGGCTTGCTTTTAAAACAGATGAGCAGGTGATAAATTATATGTGTAAAGAAAACACATGAACTTTTAAGAGTGGGACATAATTGCAAGCTTGATAGTTTACACTGTTACATGCTTTTAAATTTTTGTCTTTTTATTGATTGAGAATAGTCATGTGATTTGTCAGAAAGTTCACATCTTTCCACTATTCATTGATCAGCAGTTTAAAGCCTGACCCAGTTAACCAACCAAACCATAGTGCTGACTTTTCAAAGTCCTTGTATGCTGCTTCAGGCAAGATAATGTAATCTGAGAGAATGGGAGTATCATTGGAGAAGATGTCAGTGAACAATCATTGTGGCTTTGTGATGATCACAGCCTGTCAAACAAGTTGATATTCTATAAAATAGACCAATGAGAAGCAGTAAGGCCCTGATTCTATAAATAGCGCTTAACTTGCGCTTAACTTCTAGGCACCGTTGAGTGCAATTGTCAGTCTTCTGCTAGGCCATTTATAGAATCACTAGTATTTTAGTCTGTTACATTAACGGGTGCTAGAATATATGTCTATGTGTCTTTATTTCTGTCTCTCTCTCCCTCCCGCTGTCTGTCTCTCTCCCTGGCCCCCTTTGTCTGTCTGTCTTTCTGTGTCTCTCCCTGCCCCTATGTCTTTCTTCCTTTATTTCTTTCTATCTATCTGTCTCTCTCCCTGCCTCCTATGCAACAGCATTTCTCTCCCACCACTTCCCTGTGCAGCAGCCACAGCAGCATTCCCTCCCCCTCCACTTCCCTGTGCAGCAGCAGCATTTCCCCTACCCCCCCTTTCCCTTCCTGCGGTCTGGCCAGCTCCCTTAGTCCCTTACCGCCCCCCTCTTCCCTTCCCGCGGTCCCGACAAACCTTCCAATTCCAGCAGCGTCTGCAGCACTCTACACACTGCTGCTTCGGGGCCTTCTACTGCCCAGAAAATCAGGGCAGTAGAAGGCCCCAAAGCAGCGTGAATTGGAAGGTTTCAGGACCCGCAGTCCTTGCCGGACCCCAAGCGAGCTCTGGGGTTTTTTGGTTTTTTTACGCGGGCCCAGCCGGAGCAGGAAGAGAAGCCTGGGGGGCAAGAATTAAAGTCCATTCCGGCCCCCGCTGATGTTGCCCTGGCCAATTCACATCCTTCAGATGGCAAGAGCCGCTGCGGCCGACAGGCTCCACGCCGCCGCGCGCATGCACACTCCTACCTGCGGGTTCCTACAGCGCACGGAAAACGGGAGCACACAGGTGGGAGTGCGCATGCGCGCTTAGGGCTTTATTATATTAGATGCCTAGTAGCACCTAAATGCCTTAGACATTAAAACTATTTGGCACACTGCCATTTAGGCCAGGGGTTTCTTGGCCTAAAGTAAATGAGTGTACCTAAGGTAGGTGTCTTAAGTCAAACCACGCCCAAAATCCATCCTGAATCTGGCCAGGATCTACCCCTAACCATGCCTACTTGCTGGGAGGCACCTCAGAGTAGACACCTGCCTCAAGGTGGTAGACACATACTGAGTTAAGCGCCTACCAGCTAATTAATTTGTTTAATGTTTTTTTTTAATGGCACTTTCAATTAATAGAGTCAATTAAGGCAATTAAGAAAATTAAAGTTAGGCATCTAGATCAGTGTTATTTACAGAATCTGCTTGAGTGTTTTGATCTCAGTAAGGCATTAACTCAATTTTATTTGAAATGTATTTATTTTGCAAAATTTATAATCAGCTCCTCAGGAGCATCTAAGCAGAGTACAACAAAATATACATACCCCCAGATTCTATAATTGGCGCCTAAAGTTGTATATGTACATCTGTGTGCCTAGCTGATGTTTTCGCTCAACTTAATTGGCCTAATCGGCATGGATAATTGGCAATTAACACCTCATAATTTATGCTAATTGGCACTAATTAAAAGTGACAACTCAGCGCATTCTGTAAAAAGTAAGCGCCAGCTTCAGTGTGTGAATTTGAATAGGGGGTGTGGCCAGGGGTAGATTGGGGGCATATAATTTAGGTGCAGGCATGTAGTCCTAGATTTAGCTGGCCTAATGCCTGAGCCTAAGTTATGCATCACACAATGGCACTAAGCGCAATTTTATAGAAGTATGCACACCTTGTAGTATCATGCTAAATGCCATTCTAATCGGCACGGATATTTTAGACACAATATATAGAATCTGGCCCATAGTATAAACAGAAAAGTTAAATATATTTTTATTTATTTATTTTAGGTATTTATATACCGCTTATAAAAATTATCTAAGTGGTTTACAGCTAATTGTACAGTTAGGTACTCAAGCATTACCTTTATCTGTCCTGGTGAGCTTACAATCTATCTAAAGTACCAGGGTCATTATTTATTTATTTATTTTTATTTTGTAAATCTTTATTTATTTATTTTTTTATTTTGTAAATCTTTATTCATTTTCATTTCTTACATCAAGTGAAAATTCATACTAAAAGACAATTATTTCACAACACTTGAATTACATTCAAATACTCTTATAATATAAAATAAATATCCCCCCTTTTTGTCAATATTCCTATTTCCAAATAAAATAAATTACCCTCCCTAACCCCCTATATAATCTATCCATGTGCTAAGATATCTGATCATTAGCGTGACTAGCCAATGGTCCCCAAACTTTTTTAAAATTATGAATATTCCCTTGTTGTAACGCTATCATCTTTTCCATCTTATATATATGGCAAACTGAATTCCAAAATGTGTAATTTAATTTAGTATAATCTTTCCAATTTTGAGTAATTTGTTGCATGGCGACCCCTGTCAATAGTAATAATAACTTATTATTATTTGCAGAAATCGGACTCTGAGTTCTCATTGCTGTACCAAATAATATAGTATCATATGAGAGTCCTACATGGTTTTCTAATAATTTATTAATTTGGGGCCTATTTATTTATTTATTTAAAACATTCATATCCTGCAGAAGCAAAAATCTAAGTAGGTTACAAAAGAAAACACCTAAACATTGGTGAACAAACACACTCAAATATTAAAATACCAACATACAATTCTTAAACATCTTAAAATACCTAAAATATTCATAATAGCATAAAAATAAATAAAATTATACTATACACCAAACCAAACTATAGACCTAAAATAAGAGCTCGATTCTATATAGTTCACCTAAAAAATTGATGCTGACTAGTACAGTGCTAAGCATGATTCTATAGAAGTTAGGCACACTGTATAAAATCATGCTGCCACTTAAGCAGACTTAGGCTCCTAACTTTAGGTGCACCCAATTTATGCCAGGGTTTTCTTTGCCTAAATATCTGAGCCTAAGTGAGGTGCCTAACAGCGCCTAATTCACAAAGAAGCACCTAACTCAAAAACACACCTATGATTGTCCCCTAACCATGCCTATTTTATATAGGCGCTTTGGACTAAGCACCTACTTTCAGTGGTGTAACCTGTGGTGGTGCCACCACTCTCCTGCCCCCCTCTCTGCCCCCCCCATCCGCTCCTTCCCTGCCCCCTACCTCACCCCTCATGAGACAGAAAGCTCCTGAGAAAATTAAAGAGTCATGGGATTGGTAGCAAAGTTCAGTTGTAGATTAGGAATTGGTTATCGGATAGAAAACAGAGGATAGGATTAAATGGTAATTTTTCTCTATGGAGGAGAGTAAACAGTGGAGTGCCACGGGGATCTGTACTGGGACTGGTGTTATTTAACTTTATAAATGACCTGGAAATTGGAACGATGAGTGATGTGATTAAATTTGCAGATGCCACTAAACTGTTCAAAGTTGTTAAAATGCATGCGGATTGGGAAAAATTGCAGGCAGACCTTAGGAAATTAGAAGACTGGGTGTCTAAGTGGCAGATGAAATTTAATGTGAACATGTGCAAAGTGATGCACATTGGGAAAAATAACCCAAATCACAGTTACTGGATGCTAGACTCCACTTTGGGGGTTAGCATCCAAGAAAAGGATCTGGGTGTTATAAGAACATAAGAACATAAGCAGTGCCTCTGCCGGGTCAGACCACAGGTCCATCCTGTCCAGCAGTCCGCTCCCGCGTCGGCCCAAACAGATCACGACCTGTCTGTATCACCAGAAGGGGCTCCCTTGCCACCTTGGTTTCTCATTTAAGTCCTGTCTTCCTATCGAAGTCCTAACCCTCCGGTCTTGCACATGCACGACCTGGTTTGGTTTCTATACTCATTTCCTGGTTAGCTTTCTATACTTGTGTTACATCCCAGCTCCTCCCTCAGTATCCCATGATCCCTTTATCCTTCAGGAATCCGTCCAATCCCTGTTTGAATCCCTGTACCGTAATCTGCCTGATCACTTCCTCCGGTAGCGCATTCCAAGTGTCCACGACCCTTTGGGTGAAAAAAAACTTCCTTGCGTTTGTTTTGAACCTATCTCCCTTCAGTTTCTCCGAATGCCCCCTCGTACCTGTTGTCCCCTTCAGTCTGAAGAATCTGTCCCTATCCACCCTCTCTATGCCCCTCATGATCTTGAAGGTCTCTATCATATCTCCCCTGAGCCTCCTCTTTTCCAGAGAGAAGAGCCCCAGCCTATCCAACCTCTCGGCATATGGGCAGTGTTCCAGCCCTTTTACCATTTTCGTTGCTCTCCTTTGGACTCTCTCAAGTACCGCCATGTCCTTCTTGAGGTGCGGCGACCAATACTGAACGCAGTATTCCAGATGTGGACGCACCATCGCTCGATACAATGGCATGATGACTTCCCGTGTTCTGGTTGTTATGCCCTTCTTTATGATGCCAAGCATCCTGTTGGCTTTTTTCGAGGCTGCTGCGCACTGTGCAGATGGCTTCAGTGATGCATCCACCAGCACACCCAAGTCTCTCTCAAGTCTGCTGTCTCCCAACAATACCCCCCCCAATTTGTAGTTGAACAACGGGTTCTTTTTCCCTATATGCATGACCTTGCATTTGTCCACGTTAAAGCGCATTTGCCATTTGTTTGCCCAGTCTTCTAGCTTGTCCAGGTCTCTTTGTAGGTCCTCACACTCCTCCCTGGTCCTAACTCTGCCGCACAGTTTGGTATCGTCTGCAAATTTTATAACCTCGCACTTTGCCTCCTTTTCCAGGTCATTGATAAATATGTTAAAGAGTAACGGCCCCAGCACCGACCCCTGTGGTACACCGCTTGTGACTTCCCGCCAGTCAGAATATTGACCCTTAACTCCGACCCTCTGCAGTCTGCCCGACAACCAGTGCTTGATCCATCTGTGCACATCCCCTCCCACCCCGTGGTTCCACAGCTTCTTAAGCAGCCTTTCATGTGGCACCTTGTCGAAAGCCTTTTGAAAATCGAGGTAAATGATGTCTATGGGTTCCCCATTGTCCACCCGACTGCTTATTCCCTCAAAGAAGTACAGAAGGTTCGTTAGGCACGACCTTCCCTTACAGAATCTGTGCTGGCTTGTTCTCAATAGGTCATTCTTCTCGATGTGCTCGCAAATGCCGTCCTTGATCATAGCTTCCACCATCTTCCCTATAATTGAAGTCAGGCTCACCGGCCTGTAGTTCCCGGGGTCACCCCTCGATCCCTTCTTGAAGATAGGTGTGACATTCGCCAATTTCCAGTCCTCTGGTACCTCACCAGTTTTCAAGGATAGGTTGCAAACATGCTGGATTGTGCCCGCTATTTCTTGTCTTAGTTCCTTCAGAACCCTTGGGTGGATCCTGTCCGGGCCCGGTGATTTGCCGCATTTTAGCCTATCTGTTTGAGAACATCCTCCTTACTTACCTCTATGTGATCCAATTTTTCAGCCTGTTCCCCACTCATGAGCTCCTCTGAGTCCGGTATATTAGATGTGTCTTCGCTCGTGAAAACCGACGAGAAGAACGTGTTCAACCTCTCATCCAATGTGTGGCAGCGGCCAATAAAGCAAACAGGATGCTAGGAATTATTTAAAAAAGTGTTGGCTAACAAGACTAAGAATGTTATAATGCCCCTGTATTGCTCCATGGTATGATCTCATCTGGAGTATTGCATTCAATTCTGGTCTCCTTATCTCATGAAATATAGCGGCACTAGAAAAGGTTCAAAGAAGAGCGACCAAGATGATAAAGAGGATGGAATTCCTCTCATATGAGGAAACACTAAAAAGGTTAGGACTCTTCTGCTTGGAAAAGAGATGGCTGAGGGGAGATATGATTGAAGTTTACAAAATCCTGAGTGGAATAGAACGGGTACAAGTGGTCCGATTTTTCACTCCGTCAAAAATTACAAAGACTAGGGGACACTCAATGAAGTTACAGGGAAATACTTTTAAAACCAATAGGAGGAAATATTTTTTCACTCAGAGAATAGTTAAGCTCTGGAACGCATTGCCAGAGGTTGTGGTAAGAGTGGATAGTGTAGCTGGTTTTAAGAAAGGTTTGGACAATTTCCTGGAGGAGGTGATAGGACAGAGTACAATATTGGGTTTCAAAAAGGGATTGGATGACTTCCTGAAGGGTACAGATAGAGGGTAACTATACAAGATAGTAAATGAATAGGGAATAAACAATTTGGGTGAACAATTACTTGCAGGTCATGGACCTGAGGGGCCGCCGCTGGAGCAGACTGCTGGGCACGATGGACCCCTGGTCTGACTTGGCAGAGGCAATACTTATGTTCTTATGTAAAAGTCCATAAGCTGTTATTGAGAAAGACATGGAGGAAGCCACTGCTTACCCTGAATCAGTAACATGGAATGTTGCTACTCCTTGGGTTTTGACCAAGTTATAGGGACCTGGATTTGCCACCGTGAGAACGGGCTACTGGGCTTGATGGACCATTGGTCTGACCCAGTAAGGCTATTCTTATGTTCAAGAGTCGACCTTCTAAATTAATTTTGCTTGTGCTGTATATCTTTGTGTCTCTGTGCATTTTTTCTTCTTTTTTTAATAGGAGGTTTAAGCCTTCTGCTTTGGCCATAATTATAATATGATCCTGTCCCCATTATGATCAGGTAGAAGGATGTTAAATGCTTCCTCATCCTAAAGATCCTATACTCATTCTACAGGTTCTTGACCAGTTGTTTGTTTTGGTTTGTTTTTTGGATCGCTAAAAGCAATCACTTTTTTTAGTGCATTGGGAAGCCATGTTAGAGCATCAATCACTCTACTAGTTTACATGTCATTTTACTATTAATCAGCTTATTGCATGATCGGATCGGGGGATGAGAGATCATGCAGAAAACCAGGCAGTAAGCCGTTTTCTGCATTGGGTCGTCAAATGTGATTGTCGCAAAAAAAGAGGGTGAACTCTGACATAATAGAAGATTTAAACCTGCATTGCTAGGATGTTATGTAATGAAGCTCTTAAGTTTCTTCATTAATCATGAAATTAAGCCTTTTTATTTTGGAAACAAAAGCACATCTTAATTCACCATTGAAAATAAGTTTCAGTCTCGAAAATAAGAAGGCCTGATATTCAGCCAGTGTTGGTCAGCAATTTTTAAAGCTCTGATTGTTGCAGGCTGAATTTGACCTGGATATCCAGGCATCAGCATAGAAATGTCTGGATCTTGTCTGGCCCCTGGAAGTTATCCAGGAGCCAGGCAATATTCATCTCTAGTACTGGAATAACTGTTAACTGTTAAGGCAAGTTAGGACAGCTATTTCTGTTATTTGTTATTATAGCTATTTGGGCACTAGCACTGAATGTCAATGGGGCTCAGATAACTTCTAAATCTGCCTTGGCACTAACTCGATAGTGCTGCAGTGGTCTCCACAGATTTCCAGTGGTACTATCTGATTATGTACTGCTGAAAATCCAGGGATCATTTGATTAGCAAGAGATAACCAGGTGAAAAGTGAAAACCTCTCCTGCATAATTTTGTTCCATCAAATATTGGTCCCTACATTTATTAATTAATCATTTTATATCCAGGGTGCAGTTATCACAGTAGGCTGTCATTGGTATTGCAGGGATTTACCTCAGTATGGACAGAAACAGTGGCAATCCTACTTTGGACGGACTTTTGATGTTTACACCAAGCTCTGGAAGTTTCAACAGCAGCACAGGTAATGATTAGTTAAATTATGATTCTTATTTAAGTTTCAAGTTTAATTAAAAATTTGATTTGATCGCAAAATCATAATGCAATGCGATTTACAAATAATGATAAAATTGGGGTGAAAAGAAAAACACACTGATCAAACCAGACAGTTAATACAACTTTAGACCAACTAAACACAAAAGGTAAAAAGAAAAAAATAAAGTGTTACATACAATTTGTAAACAAATAAAAGGGCAAGGTAATAAAACAATAGGATGGGGAAAAGGTTACCCGCTCAATTTTCACTTATCAGCATTATTAGTCCTCTAAAAGGCATCCTGAATATATAAAATTTACAGAACTCAGTTAAAAGCGTCCTTAAAAAGCCAGCTTTTCAGGAGACTTTTAAACTTACTAAGTAATTTTTCTTCCCTTATATTGATTGGGAGCGAATTCCAGATTTGAGGGGCCGTGATGGAAAAGATCGTGTCTCTCCTTGAATAAATGAGTCTTAGTGAAGGGACTAAGAGGAAAGATTTTTCTTCCGTTCTTAAGGATTTTGTAGGAATATAAGGGATTAGAAGCCTTTCTTTTTCTTTTTTATTCTTTATTCATTTTTAAACTTTCAATAAGTGATTTAGAATACAATCATCTACACTTTAATAACACTTATTAATCAAACATATATTGATTCAAAATATAATTCCTCCCTTCCACCCTCCCTATAATATAACATTACATTATAGTTTCAGAAAACTTAATTAAACCCACCCTCCCCCAGCCTATACTTCACTAAATAAAAGGAGAAGAATAAATTATTAGTAATAATCAATCCTTAGAATAATTTGTTAATGGCCCCCAAACATCATTAAATTTTTTATAACGTCTCTGCTGAATAGCTAATATTCTTTCCATTTTAAAGATATGGCACAATGAATTCCACCAGAAATTATAACTTAGTCTATCATAATTTTTCCAATTTCTTGTAATTTGTTGAATGGCAACTCCTGTCATTATGAGTAAAAGTTTATTGTTTTTAGAAGATATTTGGCTCTTTGTTCTCATTGATGTACCAAATAGTATTGTATCATATGAAAGCACTACCGGGTTCTCGAGTAAATTGTTAATTTGACTCCAAATGGATTCCCAAAAGCTATGTATTAGAGGACAAAAAAACAACAAATGATCTATTGTACCAGCTTCAAGATGACAGTGCCAACATCTATTAGACTTAGATCGATCTAATTTTTGTAAACGCACCGGGGTCCAGAATACTCTATGCCAGTGTTCTTCAACCTTTTTACACCTATGGACCGGCAGAAATAAAATAATTATTTTGTGGTCTGGCATCGATCCGCAGACCGGCAGTTGAAGAACATTGGGCTAAGTCGTGGGCCAGACCCTGTCCATCTCTACCCAGTCTCCACCTCAGACCCTCCCCCATAGTCCTAATTGTAACACTATTTTTTCCATTCATTTTTCATATATACACACAATATACAGTGGTACCTTGGTTTACGAGTGCACCGGTTTGCGAGTGTTTTGCAAGACGAGCAAAACATTTGCAAACTTGGTGCCTCGTAAACCGAGCGCGCCTCGATTTGCGAGCGCCCCCCCCGCGAACCGGCACCCTCCCCCTCGCGATCCAGCACCTCCTGCTGCCATCGGGCACCCCCCCATTGCCATCGGGCACCCCCCCGCCGCCATCCGGCACCCCCCCGCCACCATCGGGCACACCCCCGCCGCGACCTGAGGTCCCCCCAACCCACCCGAACCCTCTTCTTACTTTGATGTAGCCTCCTCACCGGCACCAGCATGTCCTGTGCTGGTGCCAGTGCCCGAAGATCTGCCTCCTGTGCTGGGCCTTGAGCATGTGCGCATGCTCAAGGCCTGAGAGTTCACATCGAACGTAAACTCTCACGTCGAATGTGAACTCTCAGGCCTTGAGCATGCGCACATGCTAGTGCTGGTGCGGAGGCTACATCAAAGTAAGAAGAGGGTTCGGGTGGGTTGGAGGGACCTCAGGTCGCGGCGGGGGGTGCCTGATGGCGGCGGGGGGTGCCGGATCGTGGGGGGGAGGGTGCCGGTTTGCGGGGGGGGGGCTTTGGGGGGAGCAATGCCAGTTCTCGGGGGGGGGGGCAGTGCTGCTGGCCTTGGGGGGGGGGTGGAGGGTGGGAACCTATCAAAACGAGTTTCCATTATTTCCTATGGGGAAACTCGCTTTGATAAACGAGCATTTTGGATTACGAGCATGCTCCTGGAACGGATTATGCTCGTAATCCAAGGTACCACTGTAATCTTATTAACAACGCATCGATCGCACTGCAGACCGGCAGTTGAAGAACACAGTTTTGGGCCTGATGCACATGCTGGCCCTGTGGACCGGCAGGAAATTTCCGTGGACCGGCACCGGTCCATGGACCGGTGGTTGAATAACATTGCTCTATGCAACAGAAAATACCAAGTTTGTCTCATAGATGCAGACACTGTACATCTCATCCTCCAAGACCAAATCCGTGGCCATTGAGACGCAGTAATTTGATGCTTAATCTCAATGCTCCAAATATCTCGAAGACCATTTTTTGGTTTTTTATTCAGAAATCCAGATATCAATTTATACCACTGTGCAGCCTGGTGTCCCAGAAAGTCTACCTGAAAACATAAGAAAGGCAAACTGTACTTATCACTAAGATTTTTCCATTCAGGGAACCCTGCCTGAATGGCTTGCTTCAATTGCAACCTTACTAATAGGGAGAAAATCACTAGTATTCTGTGATGAAAATAATATTATTCTTTATTGAATCACAGCTCTTATTTATATTGTCAAGCTTACATGTTAAAAACAAACATTTTTCATTCGCAGCAATAAATTGATTCAGTTTCCAGTAACGCTGAAACCCATCATGTGATTAGATAGTAAAACACATTGTCTTCTTCAATTTCCAGCCATTTACAACATGAATGGCGGAACAAAATATAAAAGTCAATAGCAGCGTTAATGGATTGTGCAATTGGTGCAAATAGTGCAAAAGTTTTTAAAACTTTTATTACAGAAAGAACAACGATTCATTTATAATTGGAATACATTATCTCCTAACGGTTTAAATTCGGAAATTGAGTGGTTAAATGTATAGGTATATGTGTGGTATCCTCGGGTATTAAGTCATTTCCGCTGCTTTAATTGCAGTATTTGGCCAGATGGGTACGCTAGTGAGTGCGCATGTATTTATATCCGGGAGCTTAGGTAACTTCAGTTAGTTCTTCTTCCGGTGTCTGTTCCCGATTCAGCTTGCCTGAGAAGGTATGTTTAGTAACTTTACATTGATAGTAGAGAAGTTTGACATTAGTTATATGACTGTTAAGATTCAGTTATAAGATTAAGTATGTATTTGTTTTATCCCTGAAATGTTTTTAATGTTAGTTTGCTTTTACTTAGACCTCTCCTGACGAAGAATACGAAACCTGGGTCGGGGGGCCAGGCATTGAAGTAAAAAGCACATGGCACTTTAAACAGCACTTTAATAGCACTCCAGCACATTATACAAAAAACTTTTGCACTATTTGCACCAATTGCACAATCCATTAACGCTGCTATTGACTTTTATATTTTGTTCCGCCATTCATGTTGTAAATGGCTGGAAATTGAAGAAGACAATGTGTTTTACTATCTAATCACATGATGGGTTTCAGCGTTACTGGAAACTGAATCAATTTATTGTTGCGAATGAAAAATGTTTGTTTTTAACATGTAAGCTTGACAATATAAATAAAAGCTGTGATTCAATAAAGAATAATATTGCTTCAATTGCAACCATTTATAATTTTGTGATTTATTAAGATCATATTTGCGTAGCAATTGTGAAAAGTCAAGCAATTTACCATTAGAAATTACATCATCTAAAGTACGCATGCCTGCCTTCATCCAATATTTCCAGATGACCTTATAACCGCCAATTTTAATCTTGGAGTTTAGCCATATGGTCTGATATGTAGATTTAACAATTGAAATAGGTGTTAAATCATTAACATATCTTAATGTTTTCTATGTATCTATTAATATTCTGTGATCTTTATATAACCTAGGCATTTTTATACTGATGACATGACTCAGTCTCAAAGGAAACATGAGCTGCCATTCCAACATTAACCAATCTGGGAACTCTTCCATGAGCTCAGGGAGGATCCAATACATACCTTGATGCATAATATAGGTTTGATGGTACCTATAAAAATTGGGAAAATTTACCCCACCCTCCACAATTGGTTTTTGTAAAGTTACCATAGCAATTCTTTCAGATTTTCCAAGCCAAATAAATTTTGTTAAAACACTATTTAATTTTTTATAAATTGGTAACATACTCATTTGATAACAAACTACAGGCAAAATCATCATTTTAACAGTCTGAACTCTCCCCCACCAAGACAGATGCATAGGGTTCCATTGCTCACACATCTCTGTAACCTTTGTCAATAAAGATTTTTCATTTACCTTCATCGTTTCTTCTATTGTATTTTTAATCCAAATTCCTAAATATTTAATGCTGTCATCCTTCCATATAAAGGAAAACGAATCAAATAATCCTTTTTGACAATGAATATTTAATGGAAGAATCTCTGATTTATCCCAATTTATTTTATACCCTGATATTTTTCCAAATTTATTTATCAATTCCAATAATATTAGAAGCCTTTCTAAGAATGCAGGAGCTTTATTCGTTAAAGTTTTGTGTGTAAGTAATGCTATTTTATATGTAATTCTATGATTTACAGGTAACCAATGCTTTTCCTTTAGAAGGGGAGTCACATGATCAAATATTTTCCTTTTAGTAATTATTTTTATTGCCGTGTTTTGTAGGATTTGCATCTACGTATTTCTTTTAAGGTTATTCCCTTGAAAAAAGCGTTGCAATAGTCAATTTTTGATATGACTAACGAGTGTATTATTATGCATAGTCCTAATTCATGTCCACTTTAACTTTTATTCTTAGGAACTTTCTCTCTTTCCTAGCATCTTAATTAAACATTTTAGTACCTAAGACAGCAGTTGGATTTGTCCCTTCTCACCTTTATCCGGATCCTGTTCCATTCACCCTGTTCCATTCACCCTCTTCCCCAGCTCAACTATTTCTTCTACTCTTTCTGTCCCCTTGCTCAGGATTTTAAGAGAAGAGGCTCTCCCTCTTGCCAGTTCCTAGACAAGGCTGCTGTGGTAATTGCTCTGATGCTCGTAGGGATTTAATGGGCATCGGAGTGCTTACCGCATGGCAGCCACTACTGTGGCTTTGTAAAAAGGGGGTTTATTTTGTGTTGGAATTTTACCTCCTCAGCATTTCCTGACATTACATTTATCCAGAAACACAGATTTAGGATATGTCACTAACACTAAAATAATTAGCTTAAACAAACATTGTCCTTTCATTAAATTTATATGCGCAGAAAACCAACCAGGTGCTCAATTAGTGCAAAAATGAATGAACTCCCACTGTGTCAATCATAGCACATGTATCCAATCAATATCGGGGTAATTGAAATCACCCATTATTATTCTGTTGCCTAATTTGCTTGTTTCCCTAATTTCTGTTAACATTTCATTGACTGTTCTGGTTGGAGGACAATAGTATAGCCCTACCAGTATTCTCTTTTCTTTCACACATAGAATTTCTATCCTTAGCAAATTCACATTGTTTCTGTTTCCTTGAATCTTTGTTTTGTCAGGCTCAATTCCCTCTTTAATTTTTATAGCGCCATGCCCCTTCCAATTTGATCCACCTTATCATGATATAATTTCTATCCTGGTAAAACAGTTCTTCTTTCACCAGGTCTCTGATGCCTTATATTTACCTCTTTGTTTAGTGCTATATACTCTCACTCTCCAATCTTGTTTTAGGCTTCAACATTTGTATACATACAGTTCAAATTGTGCTTTTTGTTTGACAGGGATAAATTGTGCTTAGTAGGTGACAGGGATAATTTCCAATTTTTACCTTGTTCTCCCTTTAAATGCTCCTGTCTTTTTTTTTCTGTTGCCTTTGTTGCCACCTCTCTATCAGGATGCCCTAACTTCCCTGTTTTGATAGTATCCTTTAAAGATCCCTCATTCTGAACCACACGCTTCTGAATGACTGTCAACTTCCTCCAGTTCTAGTTTAAAAGCAGTTTTATTTACATAGTAACATAGTAGATGACGACAGATAAAGACCGAAATGGTCCATCCAGTCTGCCCAACTTGATTCAATTTAAATTTTTTAATTTTTTCTTCTTAGCTATTTCTGGGCAAGAATCCAAAGCTCTACCCGCTACTGTGCTTGGGTTCCTACTACCGAAATCTCTGTTAAAACCTACTCCAGCCCATCTACACCCTCCCAGCCATTGAAGCCCTCCCCAGCCCATCCTCCACCAAATGTCCATATATAGACACAGACCGTGCAAGTCTGCCCAGTACTGACCTTAGTTCAATTTTTAATATTATTTTCTGATTCTAGATCCTCTGTGTTCATCCCACGCTTCTTTGAACTCAGTCACAGTTTTACTCTCCACTACCTCTCTCGGGAGCGCATTCCAGGCATCCACCACCCTCTCCGTAAAATAGAATTTCCTAACATTACCCCTGAATCTACCACCCCTCAACCTCAAATTATGTCCTCTGGTTTTACCATTTTCCTTTCTCTGGAAAAGATTTTGTTCTACGTTAATACCCTTCAAGTATTTGAACGTCTGAATCATATCTCCCCTATCTCTCCTTTCCAGTCTAGGGTATACATATTCAGGGCTTCCAGTCTCTCCTCATATGTCTTCTGGCGCAAGCCTCCTATCATTTTCGTCGCCCTCCTCTGGACCGCTTCAAGTCTTCTTACGTCCTTCACCAGATACAGTCTCCAAAATTGAACACAATACTCCAAGTGGGGCCTTACCAATGACCTGTACAGGGGCATCAACACCTTCTTCCTTCTACTGACTACGCCTCTCTTTATACAGCCCAGCATCCTTCTGGCAGCAGCCACTGCCTTGTCACACTGTTTTTTCGCCTTTAGATCTTCGGACACTATCACCCCAAGGACCCTCTCCCCGTCCGTGCATATCAGTTTCTCTCCTCCCAGCATATACGGTTCCTTCCAATTATTAATCCCCAAATGCATTACTCTGCATTTCTTTGTATTGAATTTTAGTTGCCAGGCATTAGTCCATTCCTCTTAGCGCCAGCAAACTGGTTCCATCCCAGTTGAGGTGGAGTCCACTTTTTCAGAATAGGTTCCCCTTTCCCCCAAACATTACCCAGTTCCTAAATCTAAATTCCTTATCCCTGCACTCCTATCTGAACCACATATTGAGATTCCAGAGCTCTGCTTGCCTTTTGGTTCCTGGCAGGCAAGTGACCAAGTAATGCTCATGTCTACCAGCTACCTAGCTATCTACATGCCTAATGAGGAATTGCCAACTAAAATGGTCATACTTTTCCTTCCCTCCTGGGCAAAAGACCTTGGAGACACATGCTTAGTGTGAGAGGAAATTGCATTGTGTGGAGGATAGGTCCTGGATACAGAATCATTTCCTGCTTCAGGGTGATGCTCTTCTTTTTGATGACCTCCCTCCTGCAAAGCACTTCCCTACTTATGTTCCTGTAGGTTCTCCTTTATGTACTTCTGCCTTAGTTCCTCCAGTCTGCTACTCTAGCCTCAAAAGATTGGATTTATTTTCTGAGAGCTGGGAGCTCTTTGCACCAGGCACACACATATAACCTCTTGCTAACTGGGAGATAATCATACATGTGACACTCAATGCAAAAGACCAGATTCAGGAAAAAAAATTTCGATTTGATTTTCCTGCCCAATTGGGTGTTTTTTCAAACATCCTGGTGGGTTTATTTTATAGCCTCTTCACCCCTTTTATAGACTCTTCACCCCCTTTGCCCTCTCCTACCCACACTAGTGCTGTGGTATAAACAAAATAAACAAAAAATACTTTTCCTCTCTCTGTTAAATCCTAGCTCATGTTCGTGGTCTAACACCAACTCTGGCAGGATACACATTTCAAATCTGACATGTAATCACAAAACCAAAAATAAAATGATTTTTTTCTACCTTTTGCGGTCTGGTCATTATTCAAATCATGTTGGTCCCAGGCTCTGGTTGTTTTCTGATAACTCGCTTGCTATGGACTCCTTCTTTCTTCTTTCTCTGTGCTAACCATCCATCTTCCATCTGTGTCCTCCCCTTTCATTTCTCTTCCTTTCCCCTGGTTTGGCATCTGTCTCCTTCCCCCCCCCCCATGCCCTGACATCTCTCCCTCTATGGTTTAGTATCGCCTTTCCTGTCCCTCCCTCCCATGGTCTTGGCATCTCTCTTTCTACTCCTTTCCTTCCTGGTCTTCCTTCTTCCTCCTTCCCTCTCTCTCTCCAATTGGGTGCAGCAGCAGCATTTCTCTTCCCCCTTCCCCCATCCATTCTCCTCCTCCACTGCTCTCCACTCAGTCCTGCTGCTGCTTTCCCTCATCCATTTTAAGTCCAGCAGCACTCTCCTCTGTTCCCAATCCAGCAGCACCTCTCCCTCTCACCTCCCTCCACCACTCAGCTCCAACAGCACCTCTCCTTCCCCTCCTCTCTACTTCCATTTCCCCCACTGACTAGCTACAGCACCTCTCCTCTCCACTCCCAGAGCCAGCAGCACCTCTCCACTCTGACTAGCAAAGCTCCTCTCCCTTCAGTACCTTACCCACTCGCCTCCCAGGTCTAGCAGCACCACTCCCTCCTCTCCTCGCCTCCTATCACCACCCCTCCCTCTTATCTCCCAGGTCAATCGGCACCACTCCCCCTTCCCCATTAACAGGCTCTCATCGACTCTCACCGGCTTGGGGATTCCCCAGCCTGATTTGGCACAGCCTGAAGTTCTGTGTTCGACTCCGGACAAAGAAAGTAAAAAAGACACCCCCCCCCCCTGAAAAACCAGGCAATTTTTCAAACCCTCCCCGTAACACTAGCCTGGACTAGCAGTTGCACTGCTCTTTCCTTATTGTAATTTGCCTGACAGCTTCCTTAGCTTTAGCGAGTCAATTCCCTCCAGCAGCCTCGGGGCCTCTGCTAGGCTGTCCCACCTCTGAGGAAGAAGGAAGTTGCATCATCGGAGGTGGGGCAGCCTAGCAAAATCCCCAAGGCTGCAGAAGGGATTTGACTCGCTAAAGCTACAGAAGCTGTCAGGCAAATTACAATAAGGAGAGAGCAGTGCAGCTGCTAGTCCAGGCTAGTGTTACGGGGAGGGTTTGAAAAATTGCCTGGGGTTTTTTTTTTTTTTTTACTTTTTTTACTTTCTTTGTCCGGAGTAAAACACAGAACTTCAGGCTGTGCCGAGTCAGGCCAGGGAATCCCCAAGCCGGTGAGAGGGGTTTTAAAAAATGTTTGACTGGTGCCTGCGTCAGTGTTGGCAGCAGGATTCACGTCCGGCTAAAGAGCGCTAGGGAGAACACTGTAGTCTCCTGCCTCAGAGATAGAAACTGTCCAAGAGTCGGAGCGGCAGCTTTAGGTTAGCGACACGGGGAGGAGGGTTGGGCCCCGAATCAAAGATGCCGATTTTTAAAAAATACACATCAATTTGAATCGATTCACCCAAAGTGAATCGATTAGAATCGGAAATTGGGTAGCACTACTGGATAGCACCCCTTTTACTGCTAAACTGCTGTCTGAATCTTTGTATTGAGTTTTTAAAATTTGTGTTTAATTTATTGAGGTTGTAGGGACAGTAGATTAAGATAAGGGCCTTAAGAATATATGGTGGTATTTATGCTTTTATTTAGAGCCAGATTCTGTAAAGGACGAATAAAAATTAGGCGTAGTTTAGACATCCAGGAATAGAATGCTGAGTGTGAATCTATAATGCAAAGACACACTATAGAGAATCGCGTTCAGCAGTGTTGATTGAATCTAAACGCATCTATATTGTTAGATGTCCTTTGCAGAATCATCTTTTAGGCGTAACATAGACATCCTAATAATGTCTATAATGTTATCGTGTGTTAGCATTATGATGTCATTAGAAAGGTGATTTTTATGATTTTTTTTTACATTAAAATTGTATGTAGTAAAATGCTGGCACCACCATTATATTTTATTTATTTATCTTTTAATTATTTATGTACCACTTATATCCTATGTGGTATTTACATTTAGCTCTTTTATCATATTTCTCTTCTGTTCCGGTTGCCCAGGGTCACAAGGAGCAGTGGGGGATTTGAACCAACAACGTCAGGGTGCTAAGGCTGTAGCTCTAACCACTGCACCACACACACTCAGATAGTAAACCGCCTGTCAGTTCCAAAGTCAAGCTTTTGATTTACAAGCAGTCATTTCTCTAAGATAAATATCAAACATGTACCTTCAACACTTTCTAATTCCTCTTTTGGCCTCTATGCTCCTCAAAGTAGATGAAAAAATATATATAATAATAATAATAATAACAGCTTATATACCGCAATACTGTGAAGTTCTATGAGGTTTACAAAGATTAAGCAAGAACTGTGCCCTAGACTGTAACGGTTAAGTTTATAACTATGGAAAAAAGATTTTTAGATTTTAAAAAGCTAATAAATAAGGGCTTTTTAAAATGAAATTCAAACCATTGTTATTAATAATTCTACAAATTTTCTTCCATCCCAAGCTTTAAGTTGTCAGAGCACAGAGCAAATTAATGTTAATTTACCCAGTGAAATGTCCTCTGAAAAGCTTGAGCAGTAACATGTGTATACAACCTGTTGTAACCTTACAGTAGGGTTCACAGTAGTGTTCTACATTGGTCTCTCTATGCACTACCTTAATATTATTTTACTGGTGCCATTTTTTTGACAGTGTATATAGATCATATTTATAAGCTTGAGTAGATTTTTTTCCTGTTTTTAATAGATAGGCTATTATAAATTCTCTTTCTCAACCTTCCCATGAAACCAGACAGGTGCTTGACAACAGATATGGCCTTAAGCGATGGCAGATTGGGGAGATTGCTTCCAAGATTGGACAGCTGTACTACCACTATTAGTAAGTAAACAAGGTTGCAAATTACATCCTTTTCTCTCACAAAGTCTCACAGTGCCATCTAAGCCTAGTGCTAGGAAGCTAGGAAATGCGGCAGTGGTTAGACAAGTCAGAATCTGGCAGTTTGTTTTTGCTGTGGTCTTATTGGCTCAGTTTGTTGTTCTCAAACTTTCCAGGAGATCTTGAAGTAGTTTACTTCCACTTCAAGAATGCATTGGCCACCCCCATCCTCCAACCCTCATCTTGATTGGTTGATAAGAGAAATGACTTAAGAACATAAGAATTGCCGCTGTTGGATCAGACCAGTGGTCCATCGCGCCCAGCAGTCCACTCATGCGACAGTCCCCAGGTCAAAGACCAGTACCGTAACTGAGACCAGCCCTATCAGCGCACTTCTTGTTCAGCAGGAACCTGTCCAACCCTGTCTTGAATCCCTGGAGGGTGCTCTCCCCTATGACAGACTCTGGAAGAGCGTTCCAGTTTTCCACCACTCTCTGGGTGAAGAAGAACTTCCTTATGTTCGTCCGGAATCTATCCCCTTTCAACTTTAGAGAGTGCCCTCTCGTTCTCCCTACCTTGGAGAGGGTGAACAACCTGTCCTTATCTACTAAGTCTATCCCCTTCAGTACCTTGAATGTTTCGATCATGTCCCCTCTCAATCTCCTCTGTTCGAAGGAGAAGAGGCCCAGTTTCTCCAATCTTTCATTGTACGGCAGCTCCTCCAACCCTATAACCATCTTGTTTGCTCTTCTCTGGACCCTCTCGAGTAGTACCATGTCCTTCTTCATGTACGGCGACCAGTGCTGTATGCAGTACTCCAGGTGAGGGCGCACCATGGCCTGGTACAGCGGTATGATAACCTTCTCCGATCTGTTTGCATCCCCTTCTTTATCATTCCTAGCATTCTGTTTGCCCTTTTTGCTGCCGCCGCACATTGTGCAGACGGCTTTATCGACTTGTCGATCAGAACTCCCAGGTCCCTTTCCTGGGAGGTCTCTCCAAGTACTGCCTCAGACATCCTGTATTCATGCCTGAGAATTTTGTTACCGACATGCATCACTTTACACTTATCCACGTTGAACCTCATCTGCCATGTCAATGCCCATTCCTCGAGCCTGATTACGTCACGTTGCAGATCTTCGCAGTCCCCCTGTGTCTTCACTACTCTGAATAACTTCGTATTGTCCGCAAATTTAATCACCTTGCTCGTTGTACCTATGTCCAGATCGTTTATAAAGATGTTTAGAAGCACGGGTCCAAGCACCGAGCCCTGCGGCACCCCACTGGTGATGCTCTTCCAGTCCGAGTACTGTCCATTTACCCCCACCCTCTGTTTCCTATCCGCCAGCCATTTTTTAATCCACATGAGTATTTCACCCTCGATTCCATGGCTCGCAATCTTGTTACCAGATCCTTTCTAATGTTTGCTGGAAATATGTGCTTCATTGTAAGGTGGAAGAGGGGGGCAGTGGCAGCACAAGTCAACCCCTAAGTTCAGCTCCCTGCCTCTCTTCCTCCAGTACATACCTTACCTTCTCAGAAGGCATCATACCAGCATTCCCTTTGAAACAGATTCTCTATCTTCCTTCAGGATTTCCTGACTTCTGTGAGTTTGAACTACATAGTGTAGAAACCCCTGTGTTGTTCTTATGAAACTGAGCCATGAAACTGGACCAAGAGTGAAAGAGATTAGACACCTTGTAGTGCAAAGTCACTGAGAGCCACATAATGCTAGTAGAAAACAGAACAGCTGTTCCAGAGGTGGCAACACCAGCAATACTCTAGGGAAGGTGAAGAAAGTATGAAAAGTCTGGAGGGGTTGGGAGAGAATGATGGCGGGTGTGAGAGAGACTAATGGGGTTTGAGACTGACTGAGATAGTGTTGGGGGAAAGAAACTGGTGAGAATTCATGGGGGGTGGGGAGAATATGTTGGGGGAGGTGAGATGGGCTGAGGAAGGTAGAGAGGGAGTGAGTCTGGGAGAATCAGACTTTGTTTTAATTACATGGGCTGCTCTAACTGTGCCTGAGCTGTAAAATTAGAGGGGCAGTTCACACCCCTTTGGGGCATAGCCCATGGGGCTGGACACTAGTTGCTTTGTGGTCCTGGCTCTCGCATTGAAGTCTTTTTGTCAACATGCCCCCTTCCCCTCTTTTTGAAAAATAGTGCTATAGACATAGTAAGGGAGAAAAATCCTTAGTGAATCAGGCATTTATGTAGCACCAATTAACAAGATGTTTGTAGCATCTGAAAAGACACCATGGCACATCCAAAGGGGTAGGAGCCAAGCTGATAGAGTGCCAGCTAATAGTGGTTGCATACAGGTGCAACACAAACTGGTGACCTTTCCTGTGTCTGCTAGTATATTATTTCCTGTGCTGAGTTGATGATGTGTTTCTCCCACAGCCTGCGCACTTCTGAAACCAGTTACCTGAATGAAGCACTATCTTTTTATTCTGCTATAAGGCAGAGATCCTACTATTCCCAGGTCAGCAAGGAGGACAGGTGAGTGGACATTGGTCATTTTACATTAACTTAACCCTACATCCAGGGCCTGTTTTACAAAGCCGCGCGGTAACGGCCCCAAAGTCCATAGAGATTTAAAGGGCTTTGGGGCTGTTGTTGCGCAGCTTTGTAAAACATGCCCCCAGTGTCGGACATTCTCAGAAGATTAACTGACATGTTGCTCACATTTTTATGGAAAGTTAAATGGGAAGATTTTGGTGATCTTGTCACTTAATTATCTGACTTCTATTTAAACTTCGAGCCAGTGCAAGAACGTTAAATAGGATCCCAGAGATCTCTTGCTGAAGTTCAGTAGCAGTAAAGTCTGGAACTGATCAGTTCTTTTCTCAGTAGCTGCTTTATACTGTTGGGAGAAGTTGATTGGTTGATAAGAGAAATGACTTAGTGAGAGATGTGATGATTACTTGGTCAGACTGAAACAAACAGCGACCAGGAATACCAAGTGCAGAGAAGCACTTCTTACCTGTGTTTTTGAATTGTGTTTTTGAATTTATCAATGCCCTGTGATGGCTTAATAGCAGCTTTGTCTGAAAAGTGGACCATGGACATGCTCACTGGTATACTGAAAGCCCCTCTGCATCACGCTCATCAAATATTTTGGATCTAAAAGCAGCAACATAATCCCAGCATATGTAGAGAAGAAACTCATTCACGGAGTAGCCGAGTTGTTTGTGAAGGGACTTTGATTAACTTGGAGAGTCACGTCTTGAATTTTACAGCCGCCATGAGCAGTATGACTTTCAGCAAGTCTGCAAAACTCTAAAGTATCTAAGTAAAGGACACTCATGGTCTTAAAATACCTCAATCAAGTATATCAGAATGATAGAGGTAAATGGTATATGTACAGGAAGCCACTAAAGTGTGCTGTGACCTTGTAAGAGATGGTGCGGCTATGTGTTTGGAAGGGTGCGGTTTTGGCCACCGTGAGAACAGGCTACTGGGCATGATGGACCTTTGTTCTGACCCAGTAAGGCTATTCTTATGTTCTAATGCCATTCTCAGTTGTGCACATTATCCCAGGACAAGCAGGCAGGTATTCTCACTAGTGGGTGATGTCATCCGACAGAGCCCCGATACGGACGTCTCACAAGCATATTTTGCTTGAAGAAACTCAGAAGTTTCGAGATGCCCGCACCGCGCATGCGCCAGTGCCTTCCCGCCTGATGGTCCGGGCGTGTCTCCTCAGTTATTTTCTTTCCGCGGAGCTGAGAAGTCTTACTTCGATTCTGCACTGACCGAATACCCGTTCTTTTGCTTTCCATAGCCGCGGGTTTGAGTTTCTTTTGCTCTTATCGTGGTTTTATTTCTTTTATTTCTTTAAAAAAAAAATTTCTTCCGGCGATTCGACCGGGTCGGCCGCATGGCTCAGGCCCCGCTCCTTCGATCTTGCGGCGGAGCTTTTTTCGGCCTATGTCCCGGCCAATCACCGGTTTTAAAAAGTGTAGCAAGTGCCAGCGCGCGATTTCGCTGACGGACCCGCATCGACGCTGTCTTTAATGTCTTGGTCCGGAACATTTCCCGAAATCGTGCCGGCCTTGTTCCACACTCACAGCGCGGGCGTTTAAGCGTCGCTGTTTTTTGTGGGAGTCCATGTTCAAGATGGAAGCTGTGCAAAACCCTTCAGCTTCGACTTCGACTGGTGCTTCACCCTCACATGCGAAGCCCACCACTGCTCCTGCTGCTCTGGGTCTCCTGAAACCGGCTTCGTTTGTCCCGGTTACGACCCCGTCTTCGGCGCTGGTGCCTTCCATCTCTCAGGTTCAGGTACCGCCTTCTACCATTCCACCAGTGGTCATCAAAGTGCCGAAAGCTTCAAAGCAAAAGCACTCGGCCACGAAGGAGCGCGAAGACTGTGCTGGAGGACCCCCTTTCGGTGCGGATCCCTCCATATCGGCTTCGTTGCGGTCTCTTTTGGAGGCTCAATTTGTCGAGCTCATGCAAACAATGGGGCCCAAGTTGATCGCCACCATCCAAGGTGACCTCCCGGTTCCGATCCCGGGGGGGCGGACCGCCCCCTCCTCCTCCTCCTCGCCGGTCGACCTCGCTGCTTGGCGAGGAGGAGCGGCGTATGGCGGCCGGTCCGTCGAGGCGGGCCTCCTTCAGTGATATGCCCCCTTTGGAACCCATCATGCCTCCGTTCGAAGAGGCCTGGAATCCCTCTTCGGGTAATCGAAGTCCTGGGCATCGCAAGTCACAGGAAGAGTTCTTCCGCACTCCCTACCAGGCCTGGGCTGCTTCTCGAGAGGCGTCGAATCTCCCGCCTCTTCGCTCTACGGCCTCGAGTCCCATCTGCTCACTAGAGGCGTCGGGGAACCATGCTAAGCATCGTCATTCTAGATCCCCCTCCAGACACTGGGAGGGGCATCGGTCCAGGCATTCCTCGTGGCACTCCTCCAGGCACTTGGAGGTTTCACCGCAGAAGAAGCTGCCACGCATGGGGTATTCTTCATCAGACCTGTCCTCTCCGCAGGGGCCAGAGTATGAGGAACCGCCACCTCTTATTCTCCCTGTCGATCCCAGGTCTCTCTGGATCCCGAGGCCTCGACTTCGTCCAGTCCTTCTCGGAGGCCTGTGCTGGCAGATCAATTGTCTTTTTCTTCCTTTCTCCGGCAGATGGCGGATGACCTGGACATTACCTTGGACACCGGTTCTCGGTACTCCAAGGAATACCTCGACACCATGCATTTACCTAATCCTCCTGCGGAGTCTCTTCGACTGCCTCTGCATAAACTGCTTGATCAAACGTTTATGAGATGTTTTGAAACGCCATACTCCATTCCTGCGGTCCCGGGCAAGTTGGATGCACGATACCGCACGGTCCATCACAAGGGGTTCGAGGGCTCTCAACTTTCTCACCAATCCCTGCTGGTCGAATCCTCCCTCAAGCGGTCTCATCCGTCCCAGGTATACGCCTCGGTGCCTCCGAGTCGCGAGGGCCGGACCATGGATAAGTTTAGGAGGAGGATATACCAGAACTCGATGATGGCTTCCCGAGTTCTCAATTATACTTTTCATTTGCATCTTATTTGGAGTTCTTCCTGCCTGTTCTTCGGAAGTTCACACCTTACGTTGAATCTCAGGCTCGATTCGAATTTGAGGAAGTAGTGGCCTCGCTGTCCCAGCTACGTCTCCAGTTGATGCAATCCTCTTACGATGCTTTTGAGCTTTCGGCACGGGCTTCCACCTGTTCCGTGGCTATGCCTCGATTGGCATGGCTTCGGACCATTGACATGGACCCGAACCTCCAGGACAGACGTGCCAATGTTCCTTGTGCGGGAGCGGATTTATTTGACTGTGATGAAGAAATTATCTGACCATCGAGACTGTGATGAAGAAATTATCTGACCATGAAAAGTCTTTTCAGTCCATCCTTCGGGCCAAGCCTAAGCCTCAACAGTCTCGACCTGCTAGACCGCCCTTGATCTATCAGCGGCGTTACGCTCCCAGGCAGGCTCCGGCTGCGAGACAACCAGCGAAGAGACAGCCTTCTCAGAAGGCTCAGCAGAAACCTCAGCCTCCTACTGCCCCCAAGGCTCCTCAGCCTTTTTGACTCTCTCCCAGGGAGCATAACCGACCTCGTTCTGCATCCTCCTGTTTTTCCCATCGGGGGTCGCCTCCATCATTTCTTTCATCGCTGGGAGGCTATTACCACCGACCTCTGGGTCCTTTCCATCGTAAAGGAAGGATACTCTCTTCAATTCCATCGGGTCCCTTCGGACCACCCTCCAAGAGAGTATCCTTCCAACTTGACGCAGACCGCCCTTCTTCTTCAGGAAGCTCAAGCTTTGCTCCGGCTTCGGGCTGTTGAGCCGGTCCCTGTGGACCAACTCAACCGGGGATTCTATTCCCGGTACTTCCTCGTCCTGAAGAAGGCGACCTGCGACCCATACTGGACCTTCGGGTCCTCAACAAGTTCTTGGTTAAGGAGAGGTTTCGCATGCTGACCCTTGCTTCCCTCTACCCCCTCCTCGAGCAGAACGACTGGTTATGCTCTCTGGATCTCAAGGAGGCCTACACTCACATTCCCATTCATCCGGCCTCTCGCAAGTTCCTCAGATTTCGGGTGGGACATCTACATCTGCAGTATCGAGTGCTTCCATTCGGCCTGTCCTCGTCTCCCAGAGTCTTCACGAAGTGTCTGGTAGTGGTGGCCGCTGCACTCCAGAACAGGGGTCTTCAGGTATTTCCCTACCTCGACGACTGGCTCATCAAGGGCCCCTCAGCTCCAGAGGTCATTTCAGCGACCCTGGCTACAATTTGCTTCCTGCAGAGTTTAGGCTTCGAGATCAACTTCCCAAAATCTCACCTGCAGCTTACCCAGTCTCTCCCCTTCATCGGGGCGGTCCTGGATACCATTCGACTCAGAGCATTCCTTCCTCCTCAGCGCATGGAGGCTCTTCTTCATCTCTGCCAGTCTGTGTCTTCTCGCCAGTCCATCTCAGCGAGACACATGATGGTTCTCCTGGGCCACATGGCCTCTACAGTTCATGTGACGCCTTTGGCCAGACTCCATCTCAGAATTCCTCAGTGGACCCTGGCTTCTCAATGGACTCAGGTGTCAGACCCGTTGACTCGACACATCATAGTCACTCCTGCTCTTCGGCAGTCTATACTTTGGTGGATGACCTCTTCGAATCTATCCAGAGGTTTGCTGTTTCACACGCCTCCCCACCAGAAGGTTCTCACAACCGATTCATCGACCTATGCCTGGGGAGCTCATCTGGATGGTCTTCGCACTCAGGGATTCTGGAACAGTGTGGACTGACTCCATTAAATCAATCTTCTGGAGCTCAGAGCCATCTTCAATACTCTTCAAGCTTTTCAACATCTGCTTCACGACATGGTGGTCCTCATTCGCACAGACAATCAGGTCACCATGTATTATGTCAACAAGCAGGGGGGCACGGGCTCGGCCTCTCTCTGCCAGGAAGCTCTCAGAGTCTGGGATTGGGCGGTTCGCCACAACACCTTCCTCAAAGCTGTCTACATTCAGGGGAAGGACAATGTCTTGGCGGACAACTTAAGTCGCCTACTCCAGCATCACGAATGGACACTCCATTCCGAGCCCCTTCATCAGATCTTTGCACAGTGGGGGACGCCTCTTTGCAGCTCCCCACAACTTCAAACTGCCTCAGTTTTGCTCCAGGATCTACACTCCTCATCGCCTCGAGGCAGATGCCTTTCTGCTGGATTGGGGGACTCGCTTTCTGTATGCGTTTCCTCCATTTCCTCTCATTCAAAAGACTCTGGTCAAGCTGAAATCCGACCATGCCACCATGATTCTAATAGCTTCTCGGTGGCCCTGACAACCTTGGTTCTCCCTTCTACTTCAACTCAGCAGCAGGGAGCCATTCCTTCTTCCAGTGTTTCCTTCACTGGTTACTCAGCATCAGGGATCTCTAATTCATCCCATCCTGCAGTCTCTCTACCTGACAGCTTGGTTCCTCTCAACGTAACTCCTCACCAGTTTTCCCAGGCGGTGAGGGATGTCTTGGAGGCTTCCAGGAAGCCTGCTACTCGTCAATGCTACTCCCAAAAATGGACTAGATTTTCTTCATGGTGTGTTTCCAATTCTAAGGAGCCTCAGCGAGCCTCCCTATCCTCTGTATTGGACTATCTTCTACACCTGTCTCAGTCTGGTCTCAAGTCTACATCTATACGAGTCCACCTGAGTGCTATTGCAGCTTTCCATCAGCCTACAAGGGAAACCTCTCTCTGTTCATCCTGTGGTTTCCAGATTTATGAAAGGACTTTTCCATGTCAATCCTCCTCTCAAACCTCCTCCAGTGGTTTGGGATCTCAATGTTGTCCTTTCTCAGCTTATGAAACCTCCTTTGGAGCCTCTCAACAAGGCTCCACTTAAGTTTCTCACCTGGAAAGTGGTTTTTCTGGTGGCCCTCACGTCTGCTCGCAGGGTCAGGGAGCTTCAGGCCTTGGTGGCGGATCCACCTTTCACAGTATTCCATCATGACAAGGTTGTCCTCTGCACTCATCCGAAATTCCTGCCTAAAGTTGTCTCTGAATTTCATCTCAACCAATCCATTGTACTTCCAATGTTTTTTCCAAAGCCTCATTCTCATCCTGGAGAATCAACCCTTCATACTCTGGACTGTAAGCGTGCTTTGGCTTTCTACCTGGATCGCACCAAACCACACAGAACTGCTCCTCAACTTTTTGTCTCCCTTGATCCAAACAAGTTGGGACGACCTGTATCGAAGCGCACCATCTCCAAATGGATGGCGGCTTGTATCTCTTTCTACTATGCCCAGGCTGGATTACCCCTTCCCTGTAAGGTCACAGCCCATAAGGTCAGAGCAATGGCGGCCTCTGTAGCCTTCCTCAGATCGACACTGATTGAGGAGATTTGTAAGGCTGCCACTTGGTCCTCGGTTCATACATTCACCTCTCATTATTGTCTGGATACTTTCTCCAGAAGGGATGGACAGTTTGGCCAAACAGTGTTACAAAATTTATTCTCCTAAGTTGCCAACTCTCCCACCATCCCATTGAGGTTAGCTTGGAGGTCACCCACTAGTGAGAATACCTGCCTGCTTGTCCTGGGATAAAGCAATGTTACTTACCATAACAGTTGTTATCCAGGGACAGCAGGCAGCTATTCTCACGTCCCACTCACCTCCCCTGGGTTAGCTTCTCTGCTAGCTACCTGAACTGAGGAGACACGCCCGGACCATCGGGCGGGAAGGCACTGGCGCATGCGCGGTGCGGGCATCTCGAAACTTCTGAGTTTCTTCAAGCAAAATATGCTTGTGAGATGTCCGTATCGGGGCTCTGTCGGATGACATCACCCACTAGTGAGAATAGCTGCCTGCTGTCCCTGGATAACAACTGTTACTGTAAGTAACATTGCTCTCTCTCACGTCGATGTGGCTCAGTGCCTGAGTGGAAAGGTCTCTCCCATGCACGTTATGTGGTGTGAAGCTTTACAGCTGCTTGGTATGAGAATGTAAAGATGCACTTAAGACTATCAAGATGTTATGTAACAATTCAGCAGTTCTGCAATTACCATTTCTTCCACACTAAAGTCTTGGTAATGTCTTATTTCTTTTGAAAATAGAGAGGAGAGGGCTTAAGCAAATGCTATACCTCTTGTGGCAGGCTGCTGTTATTTCAATGGGGGCCTCTTCTCAAGTGCTGCTCTCAACCCCCATGTTTATAGTTATTGTGGAAAATACTGAAATGGCTAACGCCTAACACAGCAAATGTGGCCTAAAGCGGGATGTGTTGAAGCAGTTTTAGGATGTGCGCAAGCTAACTGAATGATAAAATATTTTTTTGGCAATGTTTTTAGAGGACGTGTCAGAGGTGAAGCGTGAGTGTTCCAGCATTATCCAGCTAGCGCATCTATATTACCGTGTTTTAACTGGTTAATGCATGGATAACGCAGGAGCCCTTACTGCCTACAAAATACATGGTGGTAAGTGCTTCTCCTCCTACTGAACCTGCGGTAATTTTTAAAAATGGCCACATGCTAATGGCAACATTAGCACACAGCTATTAATGAAATAAATAGAAAATTGGGGGTTTTATGGCTGCAGTAAAAAATGACCTTAGCGTGCGGCAATGACCTGTGTAAAGACAGGCTAAGGCCATTTGTCAGTACAGCTTAGTAAAAAGAATCCCTACGTTAATAACTGTTTTTGTTATAATCTCCCCTTGGTAACTAGAAATACTTTCCTTTTACCTTTACAGGCCTGAACTGGTAGTTAAGAAGTTACGTTATTATGCACGGTTCATTGTGGTTTGTCTCTTACTCAACAAGATGGATCTTGTCAAAGACCTTGTCAAGGTAAATCTGTCACAAGTAGATCACAAAAGTTACATGATGTCTCTTCTCTGTGCCATTTTGAGTATACAGTAGTGCTGCCCGATTCGCGATTTGAATTGATTCTCCGATTCACTTTGGGTGAATTGATTCGAATTGATTTGTTATTGGAGAAAATCGGACTTACTGATTCGTTGGCCCCCTTGTTTGAGACCCGTTCGGGCTCTCTCTGCCACTGGAATCCTTGCTTCTGTTGTAACTACCGGTTTTGCAAAACCAGAAGTTACATCGAAACAAGGACTCCGGTGGCAGAGGGAAATCCTGAACGGATCTCTGGTGGAGATCGGCAGCAGCAAGGCTGTCTCCTTGCCAGCAGCAAGGCTCTCTCCTCTCCTCCTTGGCCAGGGAAAAGCAGCAGTAGTGAATGCAATTCACTACCCTGCCGGTACTCTGGGCGTCTTCTCTCCATTCGGCTGCCCAAGTGGAAACAGGAAGTTTTCACTGAGGGCGGGCCGCAATGGAGAGAAGATGCAAGGAGTGGTGGCAGGAGTGGATCGCTACCTCGACCAGCAGACCTCTTCCCAGATGCATCCCTTCTTCCAGACTCTCTTTGGGAAAGGTGCGGGGGTGTGGTGGTGGTGGGGGCTTAGGAGTGCCAGGGGGTCTACAGGTTTGGGTAGGTCTACTGATGTAGGGGGATCTGGAGAGGGGATGTCACAGGTTGGGGGGATTGGGAAGTTCCAATGAGGTGGTGGCAGGAGAGTGGCACACTGGCTAACCCTAACAAGGAAATGTCCTTGTCCCAGCTACTCTGATGTGTCTCACATTTATGTGCCTTAGAGAGATAGTGTAAAGCCTTTTTCTTTTCTGGCTAAAATCTTTTATAATTGTGCTACACCACAATAAATATTTTGTGTACCATTAAAAAATTAATAAATAAATAAGAAAAGGTAGATGGAAGGAGAGGGGAGATGGGGAGTTGGTGGACTGGAGGAGAGATGGGGAAAAGATAAATGGGAGAAATGAACTTGGTGGAGGGGGGAAGATGGATGGTGGAGGGGGGGAGATGGATTTGGGGGAGATCATGGAGAGGGGAGATGGAGAAGGATAGAAGAAATAAGGATCTAAAAACAGCAGAGGGAGAGAGATGGTGGACAATGGGATTTAGGGAGGGAAGGAACAGAAAGGAAGAGAAGTTGGGCACAAGGGATGGTGGGGAGTGGATAGAGATACTGGATAGGAGAGTAGTTAGAAAGAGAAAGGGAGAGCTGGTGGGGAAGGAGGGAGAGATGCTGGATGACAGGGTAGTTGAGAAAAGGAGAGATGGTGGATCTGGGCAAGAGACCCTGGCAAGCAAGTTATCAGAAGATGTTTGTTGCAGAGCCTGGGACCAACATAATTTGAAAAATGACCAGACAACAAAAGGTAAAAAAAAAAAAATAAATTATTTTCTGTTTTGTGATTATAATGTGTCAGATTTGAAATTTGTATCCTGCCAGAGCTGAGCTTGTATTTCTAGTTCAAAAAATTTTATTGAGTTTGGTATATTAAGTACAATAAATGTTAACAAGGCAAGAAACATGCGCACTGCACCAATGCAATGAGTCACAAGAAATTATCTACATAATGTGATACAGACCTATGCCTATCTAGAAAGAGGGGATGTAGCAGAAAGAGGAAAAGTCTTTTTTGTTTGTTTATTTTGTTTACACCACAGCACCAGTGTGGGTAGGATAGGGCAAAGAGAGTGAAGAGGCTATAAAATAAACTCACCAGGATGTTTGGAAAAAAACACCGAATTGTGCAGAAAAATCGAATCGAAAAATTGATTCAATAGGCTGAATCAAATTGAATAGAAATATTTTTTCCTGAATCGGGCAGTACTAGTATACAGTAATGTACTGGCTTTCACTATGCAGTGTGACTAGGAAAAAAACAGAAATCCAGGTCTACATAATACTTTTTTTAGCACAGTCCTAATTCCCAGCTCTTTAGGGAAAAGTAATGGGATTTGATATTGTGGCTCACTAGCAGGCCACTGTATTTTCCACAAACTTGAGCAGACACAGGTCAGAGTTCATCAGTTTTATTGTTATTGTTGTCAAAATGCACCGTTAGTCCATTAATATTGCACACCAGGTTTTCTTCCACTTTTACCCTGGGTTTTTTAGTTCAAGCACAAACATACTTCATTTAAACTCCAAAAGAAAAAAACCCCCACTTCAAAGATTAGTCAAAACCACAATTCCTACAATGCCCTTCATGCACCTTCCTTGATTTAGGCATTTGTGCAGTTTCAGTGATTAGCTCAGATTACAATCCCCACAATGCCCTTCTTTCACCTTCCTGGGTTAAGGCAGTTTTGCAGTTCATTAGCAAATTTAATAGTTCAGAAAGGAAAACTTCTCTCTAAACAGGGTGCGGCTTTCAGTAGCCCAGCACTCCCTGCCCGAGCCAGCATGGCTGAGCAGAAAAAGTTAAAACACCAGAAAAGCACAGCTTAATCTTCATTATTGCCTTACAGTGGCCGCATGTATTGCTCAGGCCCACTCCTTGAGTTCTGGCCCCATTTCAGCTTTCTGCTCACTTGGCTCTTGCTGCATCAGCTCCCCATGGGAGCTCAGGTCAGGTTCCCCTGGTAGCTCTTGCATTTCCACTTTAGGGGACTTGGAGACAGGTGTGCTGCCTAACTCCTCACCTCCTGAATCCTCAGAGCTGATTTTAAGTTCCTTGCTACTAAGAGTGTTCCCTTTTTCACCCAGCCTCCTTTGGCCACCAGATGTCAGATGTTTCAGCAATTCCCCCAATGGGTGTTTCTCAGTGCTTGTAAAGGGCAAATTTTCCTTCCCCCACCTGAATTCTCCTGAGTCAGGGAAAGTTTTACTTGGGAACTTTGACTCCCCATAGCTTCTCTGTTTCCTTCCCCTCCCCCCAACCATATTTCTAGAAGGAATCAGGCTACTAACAGACTTCCTAAGACAAGGAATATAAGCTGTTTTATCTCCTAACATAGGAGCTGGCTTGAACACTGGGAATGTCTCATCAGCATGCACAGTGTGTCTGCCATAGTATACATTTGGTTACAATCAAACCAGTTTACCTCTTATATATAGGTACAGTGGTACCTTGGAATCCGAACTTAATCTATTCCAGAACGCCGTTCGAGTTCCAAGACAATTTTTCCCATTGAAAATAATAGAAACTGGATTAATCTGTTCCTTGGTCCCACAAATTCAGATTTTCAAATAAATTTAACAGTAAACACACTGGATTTGTTTTGTAATTCTTTATTCATAACACTCTCAGATATTAACCAATGATAATACTGTACAGTAAAGTAATGTTCAGTACAGTAATATAAAATAACCAATGATAACGAATCATGATGTGGAACCTGGAACAGGAGGGAGATTATTGTTTAGAAGGCAAGTCACTTTCCAGATTAGCATCAGGTGGTTCAGGTGGAGATCGAATGTGAAAGCATGTGTTACCAGGCTGGTGTCTGCATTCTGCTCCTTTTTAGGCGTTTTGCCAAGGTACCACTTGTAGAGGGCTTGGGGTCACCTTCCATGTTGGCAACAGATGGTTCAGATGGTTCTGGTGTCTGCATTCTGGTGGTGTCTTTTGCCAACCAACATTCCAAAGTGGTCTGATGATGGCAACCTTTTTGAACTTTTCTAAAATGTTCAATGATGTTATCATTGAATAAGTTAACACACCTGTTAACAAGGGCTTTATCGGGATGCCACTTCTCTATGACTGCCTGTGTTTTTGACCACATGCTGAGCAGATCCTTGATTTCAGCAGTGGGTATGGTACCTGCATCTCCCTCTTCCTCTCCTGAAGAAATTTCTTCTGCTACTTCTTTCTGCTGCTGCTGGTTGAGGTGCTGAAGCTCTTCCGTTGTCAGCTCTGTCCTATGATCATCCACTAACTTGTTGACATCCTCTTCGCTGACATCCAAACCCATGGACTTGCCCAGAGATACGATGTCAGGAACAACATGTGGTTCTTCAAAGCCTTCAATGTTCCTTTCATCAACACATTCTGGTCAGAGATTTTTCCAGTCAGAGATCAACGTACTCAAAGACACTTCCCTCCATTCTTTCTCAATGATTCTTAGACATTGGAGGATATTGTATTGATCCTTCCAGAACTCTCGGAGAGTCAGTTTCATTTCATTTGTAACTTCAAAACATCTCTGGAACATAGCCTTGGGGTACAATTTTTTGAAGTTCGAGATCACCTGCTGGTCCTTGGGCTGTATAAGAGGAGTGGTAGTGGGGGACAAAAATTTTATCTTGATGAAGCTATATTCGCCCACCAAATTATCCTCCAGCCCTGGTGGATGTGCAGGAGAATTGTCGAGGACAAGGAGAGCCTTTATCGGGAGGTTTTTCTCCTACAGGTAAGCCTTTACAAGAGGAGCACACTCCTCATGTATCCACTCAGTGAAGAACTGCCTGGTAACCCATGTTTTCACATTCGATCTCCACAAAACATTAAGTTTGCTTTTAATGATGTTATTCTTAAAGACCTGTGGGTTTTCTGAATGGTATATGAGGAGAGGTTTGATCTTGCAGTCCCCACTAGCATTACAACACGCCAACAGAGTAAGGTGGTTTTTCATTGGTTTATGGCCTGGTACAGACTTTTCTTCCTTTGAGATATACAGTATGTTCGTCTGGGCATCTTTTTCCAAAAGAGGCCAGTTTCGTCACAATTGAACACTTGGTTCAAAACATAGCCTTCACTGATCACAAACTCCTTTACAAACTTTTCAGCTGCTTCCAAATTAGAACTGGCTGTCTCCCCATGCATAACAACGCTATGGATCCCAGTCCTTTTCTTAAAGTTCTCGAACCACCCTCTACTGGCTTTAAACTCCTCCGTTTCATCAGTAATATCAGGCAGATTATTGTGAAGATTATTGTGAAGAACCTTGGCTTTCTCACATTTGTCTGATTCAGGACTAAAGTTTACATCTATTAGAATCCATCTCAGTGCTATCACAGCTTTTCATCAACCAGTTGAGGGTAAACCTCTTACTGCTCATCCTCTTGTCTCCAGATTCATAAAAGGGCTTTTCAATTTTAAACCACCTCTTGTCACACGCCTCTGAAATGCGCAGCGAGCTCATGGGGACGTGACAAAACCTCTGACTCAGTGTGTCTCTTTCTACTAAGGGACCCTTCAGGACTTTATTCAGGCAAGGTATCTCCCTAATGGGCATGCAGGGAATAAATCCAGTCATATATGGCAAAAACAATCACTTTATTCTAGCCACTGGCCCACTAAATCAAAATACAGGCTTCAGCCTGGCAGTTGCAGGAAAAATACATTTCATGAAATGATATAAAAAAAGATCCAAAACATCACAATCCAGAGTGTTTCAGTTGGCAGCACTAGACTAAGCGCAGTCCTCTGCTTCTGGGCTTTACCAAGGTAAGTTAACTAAGTCCTCTTCACCAGAGCAGTTATATTCTATCCTTGCAGGATTTACTCACAGTTCATACAAAACAAAAACCATTGCTTAAATTTGGTCTGTTACTGAATAAGAACAGACAAGAGAGAAACAAAAACACCTCCCAGAAGCTTGAGTAGCAAAGCACACAGTTTCCACTTTAGCATGCTTTTCCTGGAAATTCAATTATTTTCCTAGGTACAGAAAAGTGCTCAGAGGCATGGGTACTGTAAACTTATCTCAGGCTTGCCTGTAGTGAAGTTAGCACAAACAATCACTATCCTGGTTAAATGCAAGTCTCATATATCAGTTCCCTTCTGAAACGTTGCTTTAGCAACCACACACAGCTGAGAAGGAGCAACGTAATTGCCTAGCTTGGCAAGTAGCTGGAAAATCATACACACCTTTTAAGGCAGCAAACCTCAAGGTTTTAAGGTAAGAGGCAAAGTTCATTCCTAAAGGGAGAACCTAAACTCTTGCACAAAAATACAGATAATCTGGGAGCTCAAAACTTCAGGTAAACAAAACTCCAGTGTTTCATTGCACTTCTATGGCTATGGGGTAAGACTCAACTCCTACCCGGCTTTCTTGAATGTCCATGGCTTCCTCAAGATTCTGCTCCCAAAGCTCAGAGGGAGAATCCAGCTCCTCTGCTTCAGCCATCAGCCAATCTGTATCCCCAGCCACTGCTGGCTGGGAAGTGAGGAACTTATTCTCCTCTGCTGGTTGCCTCTCCCCTGGCTGCTTCTCTTCCGTTTGCCTCCTTCCCCTTCCTGTTCTGAGGAGACACGTTTTATCCTGTGGAGAGCCACACCCCCTCAGACTGGGTGGGTAAAGGGCTTTCCCCATACTAGCCTGCTCCCTATGATTATTGGCAGGGATCTTTCTAGCCCTAGTTCTAACAGGCACAGGCTGCTCAAAAGGTAGCAAACCTAACAGTGGCAGGAACAGGTTTAAACTGGATACAGCTTTCTTGCCTATCCCTTTCCTGCCATGCCTCCTCTGACTCCATCTCACTATCTGAGCAGTAGTCAGCTAGCTCTGTCAATTGGCATGCCACCTGACCATATCTCTTACATCTAGGCTCAGTGTGTTTTCTTTTAATTTCTGAGACAAAACCTGGGACGGATTTGGGTTTGTTAAAGACAAGACCCGAAACAGACTTGGGTTTGTCACATTCCCCCACACTTAAAAGCTGACTCCTGCTTAAAGTTGGAGAACTCCCCCCTGTGTTCTCTGGGATCCGGGTCAAGATGTCTACATTAGTGTTCAGTTTGCCCGGCCAATGAACCACCGTGAACTTGAATGCCTGTAGTGCTAAGTACCAGCAGGTAAGCCGTGCATTATTATTCTGCGTGGTATTTAGCCATTTTAATGCTGCATGATCAGTGACCAATGTGAACTCCTTGTTCCACAGTCGCATATCTGCGTTCATTCGGGTAAAGTTTCCTGCTAAGGTACAACACTAGGTGTTCCACCCCTTGACTTTCCTGGCTAAGGACTGCTCCTAGCCCTGTGCCTGATGCGTCTGTCTATAAGACCTAAGGTTGAGTGAAATCAATGGCCTTCAATACTGGGCGGGTACACAGACTTTCTCTCAGGGATTTGAAGACTTGATTACTAGTTTCCTCCCAACAAAGTGTTTCTGGGCTTCCCTTCCTTAGCATGTCCATGAGGGACCTTGCCCAGGCTGAAAAATGTGAGATGAATCGCTGATAATACCCAATTAGTCCCAGGAAAGCTCTAAGCTGCTTTTTATTGCTATGACGGGGATATATTCAAATACATTCAACCTTTATCTACCATAACTCTTATGTGTCCCCTCCCTACAGTGTACCCTAAATATTTGACATCCAGTTGGGCTAGGAAACACTTGTTCGGGTTCACTGTCAACCCTGCCTTCCTTACTGCCCTCAGTACTGTAGCTAGGTGTACTAGATGTTGTTCCCACATTGTGGAGTGTATCATGATGTCATTGATGCATGCATTCACGTACTCATGATGGTCCCTGAGCACCTCACGGACTAAGCGTTGACAAGTTGCAGCTTCCCCATGAAGGCCAAAAGGCATGGGCCTGAACTGGAACAACCCCCTTGGGGTGCTGAACACTGTCTTTGGCCGCACGGACTCCGTGAAGGAAATCTGCCAGTACCCTTTTGTAAGATCCAGGGTTGTCAAAAACTCGGCCTGGCCTAGTCTATCCAACAGCTCATCGACTCTTGGCATCGGGAATGCGTCAAATTGAGACACCTCATTCAGTTGCCTAAAGTTGAGGCAGAAATGGGGTGTCCCGTCTGCCTTGGGGACGATCACAATTGGACTGTACCAGGGGCTCTGCGAAGGCTCTATCACCCTTAAGGTGAGCATTTCCTGGACTAACTCTTCCACCAACCTTTTCTTTTCCTCCGATAATCTATACCTGTATCACCTTCCCTGGGTTGGTCACAATATCGTATGCCACCACTTCCGTCCTGCCAGGCAGTGGGAAAAATACATCCCCAAATTGACTGACCACCGTCTGCACCTGACCGAATTGCTTTTGGGAGATGTCTGTTCCTATATTCACCTCCCCTTGTGTGTCAAATTCTGCAACCTGTGGACCCAGGTCATCCTCCTGCCCCCGCTGTGCGAACAGTGTAAGAGCCACTCTATCTTTTCAGGGCTTGAGCAAGTTAACGTGATATGTCTGCACTCGCCCTCTCCTATCCTTTACTCTATAATCCACGTCCCTTATCTTTTCCGTGATTGTCCCTGGTCCTTTCCATTGGCCCAAGAATTTGTGAGAGTCAGTTGGTACTAGCATTAATACCTGGTCTTCCACCTGTTGCTGGCATGCCCTTGCTTTCCTATCATAATAGGTCTTCTGTCGTTTTGGTTCCATTCTAAATTTTTCTTCCCCTGGACCAGAGCGCGCCTCAACCCTTCCTTAAGCCATGCTAGATACTCTATAACATTACTTTCTGTTTCCTCCGGGAAGTCCCATTTATCCCTAAGCATGTCTAACACCCTCCTTGGGGAATGCCCAAACATTAGTTCATAGGGACTTATGCCTAGTGAGTCCTGTACTTTCTCTCGAGCAGCAAAAAGGATGAAGGGTACCAGTAGGGCCCAATCCCTTGGTTCCTCTCCTATCCCCTTTTTAAGCATCTGTTTGAGGGTTTGATTAAACCTTTCTACCATCCCATTTTCATTTCATTGCATTTTTATTATTTATATTCTGCAAATCTAAGAATCTAAACAAGTTGTAGGTGAGACTTCTTAAATAGTGCAGAGACCTGATGGAGTCAGTGGGACACTGTAATACTAAGGTACAAATTGTTTTGCAATGAGGGTATCCATTTATATTACTACACCTTGATGAAGAGAGAGCAGGGAGACAGTGTTGCCACTAACAATAAAATTATAAAGTTGAAAGGGTTTATATCTGATATTGGGCAAAATAATTTACTTCATTGGTACTTGATATACTGCTTTTCAGAGCGAAAAAGCAGTTTACAATTAAATTGACTAAAAGAATACATAAACTTAAGAAAACTATGATTGAGCATAATATAAAAAAAATCTAACAAATGTGTAATGAGGAAAACAGAACCTGTGGTTCAATTACCTTCCATTCAATACTTCACAGATCATACAAAGCCCTGTAACACTAATCACTTCCACTGAACCAGGCACATCTTCCTTGCAAAGTGATATTTGGTATTGTGTGTGTACACAATTAGTCAAACTTTCATTATTTTCCTTAATTCTGGATGACTTTTATCAGGAGTTGTCAGATGAAATTGAAGATTACACCCATCGCTTTAACACCGAAGATCAAGTGGAGTGGAATCTTGTTCTGCAAGAGGTGGCCGCTTTCATTGAGGTAGGTTTAGGGCATATGAAACTAGAGTTCTGAGTGTAATGTTGACTTAAAATGTAATATCATACAGTTGTTTAAATTTTGGATATGGAATACATATCTGTTGATAAGACCTAGATGTCCTAGTAAAATTGTTTGCTTTTACAAGCCAGTGGTATTTACTTTCAGTCTTCCAAGTCCACTAATTTCAGGTTTTCAGAATGTCCTGAATGAATAGAGATTTGCCTGCATGCTACATCCATTGTATTCAATATATTTCAAGTTTCAAGTTTTATTAACATTTTGATGTGTCGCAATATCATTAATTCAAAGCGATTTACAATTTAAAACAAAGTCTTAATTATTAATTAAAACCAACACAAACGGACCTGACGTACCAATACATAAGGGATGTAGGGAGAACTACAATAAGTATAGTAAAGGATACATACAAGGAAAATACAAATGGAGGGTAAGAAACTTTAAAATTATTGATAAAAATATAATAGAAAGTTAAGAACTTTTTTTTGTTTGTTTTAAATTCAATTTCTCAGAGCCTAAGACAGAGGACTAATGAGTTTAAGCAACGAATGGGATCAATAGAGACTCCAGTAATTAGGTCTCAAAAGCATCCTTGTACAACCAGCATTTTAATAGTCCTTTAAATTTACTTAGTGATTTTTCTTCCTTAATAAATGATGGTAAGGAATTCCATATTCTGGGCGCTGTAACTGCAGAGATCGTATCTTGCCTTGTATTTATTATACTAAGTGATGGAATTACTAGAAGGTTTTTGTCCTCTGATCTCAGTAGGATTTTAGTAGGAATATATGGAATAATGTACCTTTCTAAAAATGATGGAGCAATGGAGCTTTGGTTGTTAATATATTGAATGTTAATATTGCTATTTTGTAGGAGATTCTGTGAACAATTGGAAGCCAATGAGCTTCTTTAAGAAGAGACGTCACATGATCAAATTTTTTCCTATTCGTTATAATCTTATTGTCTATTCATTAAGGATATCCTAAAGGTCAATTCATTTGTGGCCTTCAAGCACCATCAGTGAATAACACTTGTTCTAGGTTATCAACTAACCATGAATCCAAGCTGTTGACTAGTTATGTTTTAAAAGAAAGCTCTATCTGCCTCTTCTATTTGTGGAGATTCTAGTCCGGTTTTTGTGCATTGCAAGTAGAGATCTTTTGATCATGGGTATCCCCACGAGGCAGGTAAATAGGACATGGACTTTGGGGTCTAGTGAACTGTAGGGAAAGATCATTCCTCAAAATATGTGCATTCATTTTCAACTAGCAAAGTGCATGATGAAGGATAGGTAACTACCTCTAATATTCCTGAAGTATCAGCTCATGTTAAGGCACGACAGTGTGACTGTATCATCAAATTACCTGTCCTCTTATTGGAAAAACCAGCAGTAAGTAGAGCAGCCATTGTCAGAGTAATATTGATTTTATTATTAAGTTGAATTTTGCTCACATCTTTTTCAGTAGTACCCCCAGATGAGTTATCTCAACACCCAGAGGTGTCCGTTTCAAATTCCACTGCTGCTCTTTGTAATCCTGGGCAAGTCACGTAAGCCTCCATTGCCTCAGATACAAAATCAGATTGTGAGCCCTTCAGGGATAGGGAAATACCTAGTGTAACTTAATATAACTCACCTTGATCCACTACTGAAAAAGATGTGAGCAAAATCCAAATAACTAAAATACTAGGCATCTCCCTGTCCCTGAGGGCTCATAATCTGATTTTGTACCTGAAGCAGTTACTCGACTTGTGGCCACTCTGTTTTTGCATAATGAAATTGCACTCCCACAGGGTGCTGCGGGAATTTTGAACTGGGCACTCCTGAATGGCAAATTTGGTACTTTTTGGAAAACAGAGGTCCTTTGTTCAGTAGCAGTCTCACTGCAATCGGATCCCCAGGTGTGACAAGCTGCTTCAAGATGCAGCTGCCAGATTGGCAAGAAGAAGTTTTTTTAGATTTGACTTCCCACTTTTCTAAATCTGAGCTCAAGGGGTCCTACATACAGATACAGTAATATTTACTTGCCCAAAAGAGTTTAAAATGTTAGCTTTGTATCTAAACAAAAGAAAAATCCAACAAAAACTGCAGTAAAACAAGCACCAAGCAAAAACCAAAACAAATACTGCAGGCTATGTACAAGATGCAGGCACTATTTATTATAACATAAATGAAACATACAACCTTATTACCAACCAAGGGACCCAACACGGTCCGTGTTTCGGACAACACGCCTTCCTCAGGGGTCCATGGTGGATAAGGTCTAGACAAACAGCAATAAAAAGTGCAAACAAGTGCCTGTACAAGTTCAATACTCAATGTGAATGTGCGACTTGTACAGGCACTTTTTTTTGCTGTTTGTCTAGACCTTATCCACCATGGACCCCTGAGGAAGGCGTGTTGTCCGAAACACGAACCGTGTTGGGTCCCTTGGTCGGTAATAAGGTTGTATGTTTCATTTATGTTATAATAAATAGTGCCTGCATCTTGTACATAGCCTGCAGTATTTGTTTTGGTTTTTGCTTGGTGCTTGTTTTACTGCAGTTTTTGTTGGATTTTTCTTTTGTTCAGATACAAAGCTAACATTTTAAACTCTTTTGGGCAAGTAAATATTACTGTATCTGTATGTAGGACCCCTTGAGCTCAGATTTAGAAAAGTGGGAAGTCAAATCTAAAAAAACTTCTTCTTGCCAATCTGTTATAATAAATAGTGCCTGCATCTTGTACATAGCCTGCAGCTTTGTACCTGAAACGCTTGCCTAAAAGGGCTGGCCTTACCACTAGGCAGACTAGGGGCCAGATGAACAGAACTCTGGCAACTAGAGGAAACTGGATTTGCAAGCAATGCTCAACACAAACAGCATGCAAATTATAGGCACACTGTTTGTGCTGAGTACCGTCGTGAAAGGGGAAAGAACTGTGCCTGGCACAAGAGCTGAGCAGTAGGTGCAGTTCTTGTGTGTAGGCCCAGTAGAGTACAGGGCTGTGATCGCTGGAGTTCTGGAGCTAAGCAGCAGCAAGGGGAAAAAAGGGGGGAAAAAAGCCTTCCAGTTTCAATTGCAGCTGAAGCCTCTTTTGCTACAGCAAATTTGGAAGATTTTTCAATGTCCAGTCAGCTAACCGGATAACTACATGCATCAAGGTAGCACAATAAAAGAACTTTCCTAATTTTATCTGGTTAGCTATCTGAGCAGTGGACTCGATACTTTTGCAATCTGGATAGACTCCTTTAACTGGATATTTAGTACTGGCCATTATTCAAATATTGGCAAAAAATGTCTGAATATTTTTGGCCAGCACAATCAGTGTTTAAACACAACACTTGGATCAAGCACTCACAGATTTCTGCAGACAGAGAAACAGAATCAAAACCTCCTACACAGATTGAAAAGTCAATTCCCAAATGCTTAGTTTACTATTTTGACCTAGCTGTCCCCCTCCCCTGAAATGCTTACTATTAACCTGACTAAAAGTAATCCCATTGTGAAAATGTGTATGAACTGTTACAGGCACTGAAACCAACCCAAAATATGGGTTCAGGTTTCAGTCTTCTCCGGACCTACTTTAGTGAAGCCTCTTTTGGGGCAGAAACCAGACCCCTTTCATTCCTGCCCCATGTGCTGCGTCAATCTATGTGGCTGCCAACACTTCCCGTGGCCACCTCACGTGACTGCCACAAAACGTCCGAGCAGCCATTTTCTGATGGGAAACCAGCATGGGCAGAGGACTCGCTCCTGCCTATGCTGGGGCAGGAACGAGTGGGGTCTGTTCCTTCCCCAAAAGAGGCTGCTAAATCATGAGGACTTCACTAAAGTAGGCCTGGGGAGGGCCTATGGGTGGTTGGATGGGAAGGGGGGCATGGGAAACTGATCACAGTTTGGGGGGGGGGGCACTGCCAGTAGGAGAGCTTTTATGGTTGTAGGAGTGCAGTTTCATTTTGCAAAAAACGAGTGGCCAGTTTTGTTGTTGATTTGGTTTCTGCAGAAACCAAAGATTCTGGGTTTGATTGTGCTCTATATGCAATACAGTTTTCACAGGGGGAGGGGGGGTCCTGGCTGGGTAGTGCAACATAATGCCTTTTTGTTGGGGGGGGGGCAAGCTCCACTCCAAGCTCTTCACCAGACCCTACCCCCAGCTCCAGCCTGACTTCTCCAGCCTTCTACCTGCAGGCCTTCCCACCAATCACCACCATATTCTTGCCTGCTTTCTCCAGCCTGCAGGCTTCCCCTCCACTACCACATCACACCCTGTCTTGCCTTCTCCAGCCCTTTTCCCCCTATCCCAGTGCTGTTTCCTCTAGCTCTTCCTGTCTTCCAACTGACCTAAATCCAGTTATAATGGTGGGTCTTGGCAGTCTGGTACTGCGAGGGTGTCCAGCAATGGTGCCAAACTGCAGCAGTTTGGCTCAATAAGTCCAGAATGGACCTGTGGAGCTGCTGCAGAGTGAGGGAGGTGTTGGTGGTACTTTAGTTCCAGGAACAGGGGCAACAATCGGAATTTATGTCAGTCGTTATGTCATATCACTTCTGTATACCTGCTGCTTTGTTAAAGATGAAGAATAAGCAATAGCTTTGGCAGCTACATATGTGAAATTTTGGTGGTGCCATGTCTCCTTTGGCTTCCCCATTCCGATGCCTAAGATTAAAAATTAAATGTATGTCTCTTGGTTTTTGCTATCAATACAAATGGCGGACGTTATATAAAGTATTATATCAATATAAGTGAAAGTGGGTAATAAAATAATAAAAATTAGACTGACTCCACTCCTTCTGACTGAGAGCACTATCCCCATGGAAGAAAAAGCCTCAGGTATTATTACAGGCAGAGCATGAATGCTCAAACCTCCATCTCCCACATCATCAGCAAAAAAACTTAAAATTTGATAGGTTTAGCTCTCTTTAAATGATGAATGAGAATATGGCCGCAGCAACAGGACGCGGGTGAGCAAACGCAAGCAACTCAAAAAACGTATTGGAAGGTGAAAATCCACGAGCCCTGAAGAAACGGTCTTTATCGTGAAACGTCGGCTACATTTCATTGACACTTAATTCCATAAGATAGTTAGGTTATGGTTGTTTTAGTCCTGCATCAACATAGTTTGTGGTACTGCACATCCCCTACGGAAGTTTTTTTGCCGATGAGGTGGAGGTTTGAGCATTCATGCTCTGCCTGTAATAATACCTGAAGCTTTTTCTTCCGTGGAGATAGTGCTCTCAGTCAGAAGGAGTGGACGTTATATAAAGAAAATCTTCCCCTTTTCACTGTTTTAACTCATACCATACAATTAGAAGAAGATAACTACTATATTTATTCACAAACCAATATTATTTTTATTCAATCTACCTCAATTTTTACCATAAATATTATAAATACCACCCACTATCATAAACATACAGCTTTACTCTTTCATGATGCAACCCGGGCATATGCCCTTGCTGCCACGAAAACCTGGAACATCAGTTCCTCATTGTCCAGTCTTTAAAAAGTCCTTCCCATAAACAGCTCTATAAATCTTGTGCTTCATGGACTTAACTCCTGTTGTATTAATGAAATCTTGCCACGTAAGTTCACTTTTGATAACAACTACTCCTCAGCCAGCCTAACACAATCTTGCGTTTCGCCTCACAGGCGTCCTCAGGAGCTGAAGATGCATCAGGTTTTCACTGTGATTACAACTACAATATAAGCATCATTTCACTACCATACTAAACATAACTTATACATCATATACCCCCCTCATACTTTAAACAATTATACCATTATTATAAATACTTGTAATCCTATTTATTCATCATAAGGCAACTGCGACGCAGGCTCAAAAACCACATCTCCCCACTGGAAGGAATGAATCATACTGAGAGCAGGATAACCTTACCCGCCTTTATACTCACTAGTCCCTCCCACCAATTCCTGATCAGTCCAATGAGCAATCTCATAAGGAGTGCCTCTCTACCTCTTTATTCATCTCCATTGGCTCAGTAGTTCCCCATTGATAAATAAACCGCTGTTCTTTCTGTAGTAAAACCTCCGATATATTACCCCCCCTAGAGAGATGAACCTGAAGCAATACTATGACATCATCAGGATTACTAAAACATAGGTAGTGTTAAAGTTCTCTAATTGCCCAGCATTTGCTTTAATGTGCTTAAAGAACACTAATGAATCTTACAACTTGACTTTCCACAACCATTTAACTGCATTATTTATACCGTGGCAGTGGTACAAGACTTCAGTGTACAGTAGCCAAGGTTTGTAATAAAGCGGGGGCTGCTGGATGTGACACATTAAGAATTTTTGGCAGGGCACAATCACTGTGTTTTGGCTTGAGCCATTCATTCTGTTTTTTTTCATGTCGCCGTTTGCAAAATGTTCCTCAAGGATTAAAATATGTTTACATTTGAGCATGATGGTAATAGAATGCTGACTTTGATGTTACTAATTGGTATTAGGGACTGACAAACAGCCATACAGAGGAGGTGTTGGTTGGTACGAGGGTTTTTCTTTTTAAGTTCATTGTCCTTGTTTCACATTTCTGTGATTGAGGCACAGAATATTAAACAGTGGTGCTTTTTTTATACAGTCTTGACTGTGAAAAGTGATCTGGAATATGTATTTCCCAGTCTGTAGAGCTGTACAGACTTGTGTACCTTAGTTGGAGAGTGAGCAATTCTATAGAGGGCACTGAAGATTAAGAGCCCAAAATCTGTGTGCTAAGATTGTATTATATAACAGCATAGGGGGCGCCTAGATTCCTTTATAGAATAGAACCTAAATTGGCATTTGGGCACCCAACTTGTAAAAAGCAGGTGTAAATACAGCCACCTCGGGAGACCCTTGATAAAGCGCAGCGGCGGGAAACATGTCGGGTCAGGCTCCCAGATGTTGGCCAATGCAGAGATAAGTGTACATTATATATGATAAAATAGCTGAAGAAAAATAGAAAATGAATATTTAAATATATATAAAAAACTAGAGATATTAGTATTGGACTATTGGTAAATGCACAAGAGCCAATGATGAAAGTCACCACGTAATTTCTTCCCGCGGTTCAGAATCCTAACAGCGGTGGAGTGGTGGGACCGAGGCTTTTACATTTAATCAACTATTACTCTATGGAAAAAATTTTGGTATCTAGTCCCATTTCTTACCATTAAATCATAACAGTATATGGACGGATATTAAGGTTGGAATAATACAACTAACAAAGCCATTATTCAAGTGATTTAAATGTTGGCATTTAGGTATGCAACTTGTGGTATTCTGTAAATCTGGCACCTAAGCATGTGACCTGTCCTGCTCCATCCACTTGAATGGCCACTTTGCAGGTTCGTGCTGAAGCACTTGGACAATAATATATAGAATAGTGCCTAAGTATAGTTAGGTGTCTAACTTCCATTTGAGTGCCAAAATTGTGTGCCTCATTGGCAACTTATGGTACATTATATAAAATTAGGGGGAGGGTGCACAGAGAGGCCTCTGTTTTCTGCCAGCTGATGTACTGGAAAGACATAAGTGCAAATGCAGTGTGAGTGATGCCTATAGACATTATCAGACCTAGACAAAACTTTTTTTCAATAGCTGATAAAGGGAAAAACCCATTATAGTTTTCCACAGTTTTATTCTACCTCTTGCATTTTCTTCTCAGTATTTTATTTCTGGACTCTACATCTTGGAAGAACCTTTTCCTTCTATCTCCTTTGGCTTGAGTGCAGAGTGCCCTGTGGCACATTACTGAGATGCAGCCACTCTCAGTGAGATGACGCAAGCGAAAATCCTGCCCAAGATGTAGTGCTGACACTGCACATTGTGCCTTAGAAGTAATGCATCAGGCTTGGGAAATGAGCCGTGACTATGCTGAGGCTTCAAACCTTTTTGGGCAGCCTTTATGTGTGAGAAGAGACGTATCTCTCTTCCTGTCTTGTGGCAGGATTTCAGACCTGGCAAGCAACTTGACCAAAGGAGGCTGTGATACGACATGCAGCCTTTAGTATTTATTTATTTAAAAATGTATATACCGCATAACTGTGCAGTTTACAAAATTACATGCATACATATTTAAGAAATGCTAAACATGTTTCAACAAGACAAACACAAGAAGACATTAACTAATGGTATCATTATTAAAATCTTCTTTTAAATTCATCCTACAGGATGGAAACATAAGATCCCATAAAATCATTTACAGGACAGGAAAGCATTAACAGAGAATAGCATTAGCACAGGAAGGCATTAACAAATAATTCCCCCTGTTCAATACTTGCTTAGAGCTGACCAATGTTTTGTCCCATATTGATGTTGCCTGAATGCCATTTTCTGTCAACTTTTTTGTTTTAACAGTTTATCCAGGGCTGTTCTGAGGGCTATTTAAGAACTGTATCTGTACAGTGTACAAAGGAGACAGGTGCCAAAATTGCTCCCCTCCCATTATCTCTTCTTGGCTGCAGGGCAGAGGTGCCAGGGAGTGTCTCACACAGGGCACGATTCCAGCTTGGTATGGTTCTGCTATAAACCTCTTGCCATTACCATGGGTATAAACCTGGGCAAATAGTTTTAGGCTTGATCTAATTTTATAAGAACTATGGTGGGCCATTTAAACTTCCAGAGTTCCACTGTCCCTCTCCCCCTCCCTCAGCCTTTAAGACAAGGGTAGGCAATTCCAGTCCTCGAGAGCCGGAGCCAGGTCAGGTTTTCAGGATATCCACAATAAATATGCATGAGATAGATTTGCATCTCAAGGAGGCAGTGCATGCAAATCCATCTCATACATAGTCATTGTGGATATCCTGAAAACCTGACCTGGCTCCGGCTCTCGAGGACTGGAATTGCCTACCCCTGCTTTAAGACATTCAAAGTTCCATATTCCCACTCATTTCTAGCCAGAAGAATATGAAGTATTTGCCCTCAATCTACAGCTAAAGAATTGGAAAAGGCTGAGTCAAGTCACCATGGTCACAGCAGCAGCAACAGAAATAAGGTTTTATATATTGCATGGAGCTTAGTCCTGTGGCGGGCTTCCAAAAATCTGGCCAATCTTATGCATTTTTGGAGGAGGTCTGGCCAGCCAGCCATGTCATTGGAGGGGAACGAGACTCCTTTGACCATTTGAGCCACCAGACTTCATTTGGATCTTGGCCAAGAAACATATACAGTGATCCAGCATGTAAAATGGCTGCCTTTGATTCACACAGTTAAATGATGCCTCAGTTCTTTTGTAGTTAATGGTTCAAGGAAGGATTTTAAAATATATATATATATATATATATGTTCTGGCCTCAGATTGATGTGCAGTTTAAGATACTGCACAGTAGTATTTTGCTATTCACTGCCTCAGGCTGCCAAAAGTGAAGGTACAGTGTCTCCTCCCAGTAAAGCTTCATCTTCTATATTACTGTTAACGTAATCTGCAAAGCATTACATATGAGCATAAATAGCATTGCTCTCATTATCCATTAATAGTTTATTTACCAGACTAAAATATACCCTACCTTCTAAATGGCAGTCGTTAAATTTATCAAATCTAAATTATTAAAACCAAGATGAAAGCATTTGCTAGAAGTAACTTTGTGGACTTTAGACGTTTTGGTTCCCAAAAGGGTTGTTATAGAAATCCCGATGTTAATTGATATGTTTCCAGTTTTAATATGCTTGAGCTCAGAGTTGTGGGTCAAACAAAAAGAAAGTGATACAAGACCTAAAGTCAGCTTTGTTAGTATAGTTTTGAAATGTGACCTCTTTTGCCGGAGAATTTAATTTCCTGTAGATTCTGGAAGAAACCTTTACATTTCACAAAGTATTCGACAAAATGGAGCAGGGAAAGCAGTTATTTACAATGTCCCATGTGACACGGACAAGAGGACATAGACTGAAGCTGAGGGGGGACAGGTCCAGGACGAATATCAGGAAGTTCTGTTTCACGCAGCGAGTGGTGGACACCTGGAATGCTCTCTAAGAGGAAGTAATTGCAGAATCCATCGTTCTAGGATTTAAGGGTAAACTAGATGCACATCTCCTTAAGAATGGCATTGAGTGATACAGGTAAGGGTAAATTAGATGCACATCTCCCTTGAGAAGCATACAGTGATATGGGGACTAAAACTATGCCAGGGTATACCTGGCGGGGCCTCCGCGTGTGAGGATCACCGGACTTGATGGACCCAGAGTCTGATCCGGAGATGGCAATTCTTATGTTCTTATGTAAGTACTGCAAGATAAATAAAATACGGACTGGGGGTTTGATTGAAAATACCAAATTTTAAGAACTAGGCAAGCTAAGATGCTACTGTTTTACTCCCTGAATTTGTGGCTTGAACTCATTTTTTTTGTGCATGAATTTTTCCCCTTTTGAAGGGGCATTAGGCATTGTAAAGCGCCTCTGTAGCCACGATTCATGTGAAAGGTAGGTGCCGTAAATGTAGGCCTTTAGAACCCTGGACTACATTTCTGTTGAACAAGAATGTGCGCTGGTAGGGCTAGTCTCAGTTAGGGTGCTGGTCTTAGACCAGAGGGCCGCCGCGTGAGTGGACTGCTGGGCATGACGGACCACTGGTCTGACTCAGCAGTGGCAATTCTTATGTTCTTATGTACCTTTCATAAAGCCATGATTCTAGAAACAGCACTGTTGTGTATTTGACATGTGATCAGGGACTGTTTTTTAGGCCTAAAGAGTAGCTGATTTTGCAGTAATTTTGCAATCACTGCATGCTAAATTGCATGTCAGTGGTACGGGGCATAACTAGGTGGGGCATGGGTGTAGGAGTATAGAGAGTGTAGTGCAGTTAACAAGATGTAGTAACTGCACACTGATTGACTAATGCACTGTTTACATTGGACCACTTACTACCTCCTTAATAGGATGCGCTAAGTATTTCTACACTAATGCACACATTGTGTGCTAATGCCAATGTTAATGTAGGATCTGTATAGGAAAATGCAGTCCATCCTGCCCCCTAATAACTGCCATGTTAGTTCTGCAGCTACTGTGCATTAATTTCCTGTATTAGGTTGTGGTAACTGTAAAATCTGATGTACTTTAATCTTTAACCATTTTTGTAAATAAAATGCTGATGTAAGCACATAAATGGGCTCTTACAAAATTAGTGCTTAAAAGAGATATAATAATGATGAGTAATCGGAGGCTAATCCATTGAACTTAGGATAACGGGAACAATTTTTAATTTATAAGGTGAACCCTCAGTGTGAGGTTGTGAGCTCAGAAGAGCAACTTCCCTTAGGAAACCATTCTATTGTTCAGAATTAGAGAATGACACGGGGAAAAAATCTGTCCCCGTCACCGCTCCGTCCCCGGCCCACCATCCTCTGCACCGCCCCATCACTGCCGTTCCCTTCACCGCCCCGTCACCGCCACTGCCATCCCATTCACCGCCCCGTCACCGTCCCCGCTGCATCCATATAAGCCTTAGTACTGTAATATTTACCTTATTCCTTTCTTATAAATCAAAGTTCCTGCTGCTGAACTAGAGAAAGAGATGTTCAGCTGGCAGGGCTTTGTTTATAAATTTTTATCAACACAACTAATATACTATTTTATCCTAAAGCAAAAAATAAATAAATAGAATTTTTTTTCTACCTTTGTTGTCTGGTTTCTGCTTTCCACATCTTCTCATTCAATTCCTTCCATCCACTGTGTGTCTTCTCTCTGCGTCTTCCATTTGCTGTTACTGTGCCTCTCCCTTCACCCCCCCCCCAATTGGTCTAGCACCCATCTTCTTCCCTCCGCTCCCTCATAGTCTGGCATCTGTCTTCTTCCCATTCTGTCTTCCACATTTCCCTTCAGGGTCTGTTCCTCTCCACCCTCCTTCAATGTCTGTCCTATTCCTTTCCACCATCACCCTTCCCTCCCTCCTTTACCATCTGTTCCTTTATACCACCCTTCAGCTCCTCTCGCGTGGCCTATCTATCTACCTTCCTCCCTCTTATTTTCATGGCACGTTACAATGTAATTTGTGCAAGCCACTGGAGCCTGCAAGCTCGGTCCCTGTCCCATCCCCACAAACCATCTCGCTTCTGTGCTCCTATTTTCCCCATTTCTAATATCTCCCCTATGTATCTGCCATTGCCCCCCCCCTGTGTCCATATACCATCCCCATGGCATGTCCCCTTTATGTCTCTGTCCCTATGCCCCATGCACATAATTTCCCCTCTTTCTGTTACCTTCCTGTGTCCAGATTTCCCCTATCTTCCTCTTCCATACCAGTGTGTCTCTTCTTTTCAACCCCATCTAGCTTTTTTCCCTCTTTCTTCCTCCCCCCCCCTGCTTCTAGCATCTGGCTCACCTGCCTGTCCTTCCCTTTCTTTCCTGCTGTGGGTTTTTCTTTCCATCTTCATCCCCTTGGCCCAGAATCCTTTTCCCTTTCACTCCCTCCTTCCAGTTTGAGCCGGGAACACGGGCGATCGCATGGTCCCCGCAGCCCCCACCCGCCTGCCTAATCGATCCTAGTGTTTAGCCAGCTCTCTCCCTTCTCCTCACCTTAGTTTGCAGGCTTTCTTTTTCGGCGACCTGCATGCTTTCCCAAAGAGCTGCGCACGCGCAGCTGCTCAGTGTTCAATCTTCTGCTCTGCTGCAACTTCCTGTTTCCGGTTGCGTCAGAGCATAAGATCAAAACTGAGCAGCAGCGGGTGCGTGGCTCTTTGATAGCGTGCGGGTCGCCAAAAAAGAAAGCCTGCAAACTAAGGCGAGGAGAAGGGAGAGAGCTGGCTAATCACTAGGATCGATTGGGCAGGCGGGTGTGGGCTGCGGAGACCGCGCGATCCTTCATGCCTCACTGCGGGGACAAGACCATTCACCGCTCCACGGGGCGGTGAATGGCCTTGTCCCCGTCCCCGCAGCGACTGCTAGTTTTCGTTCCCCGTTTTGGCGGATTACCCGCGGCTAAACGCGGTGGCCGCGGGTAAACCGCCACCGTGTCATTCTCTATTCAGAATCTCAACCATCATAGAAGTCATACCAAAATTTCAGTCACACACCATCATCGGGTTCACCCTAGTGTGCGTGAATGCATTCACTGCTACTGCTGCTGCTGCTTTGAGCCGGAGGAAACAAATCCATTCAAATTGATTCACCAAAGTTAAAAGGAATTTGAACCTGGATCTCTTAGTCCACTACTAGCCTGCTCTTCTGCTCTGCATGAATGTCTGTGTGGCCATTTTTCTTTCTAAGAATGGTGCCAGACAGATGTCCTTGTACCTGCTTTTTTGTTCATAATTTGAACATTCCAGATCTTAAAATGGCTGTTCACACTGGACGTCCTCAGGACACAGACGTCCATCTCATGCATTTTCCAACAGGATATCCTGATATATTAACTGTTGGAAAACACATGTGAGGTGGACATCTGTTTCGGATGTTATGAGCTGGACATTTCTATTCTAGCTTGGATGTCCTTCTGCTCCTCTTGAGCTACAAAGTATTAGCTCACATATTTATTTATTTTTATGTTGATGTCTTGTTGTTGTGTTGCTTATGATACTGTTTTATTTTGTTATTTGTACAGTATGGGGGTCATCAAACTTAAACATGTCTAAAAACCTGCCCAAGTCGGCACTTGGTTGTCCTAAAAGACAGGTTATCCAAGTGCCGATAATTGAAACAGCTTTTTGGACGTATCCAAGGACTTTTTAGGCCTCTGAATTTCACTATGCGCCCAGAACTGAAAGGGGCGTTTCTAGAGGAGTGGTTAGGGCAGGATGCGGGCCGACCTAGACTTAGTCGTCCTGCAGGGATAATTGAATGTTTGACGAGACTTCCTAGGTAAAACTTATATGTTGTTAGATGATGTAAAAGCAGGTATAAGTGCTAAAACGGTATCGAAAGTGCCCAGATAACCACTGCAGGAACAAAGTAAAGACCCCCATGTTCACTGACCCCATTGCACCCCTATGAAGTTCAAATTAAAAACATATATATCTGCCTCTGAAATATTAGCACCTGCTATAGGAAAGCTTAGTAGAGCTACTTAGAAGTGGCTCTAATACTGGGGGGGGTGTGGGCGAGTGAACCATAGAGAGGAAGACCCAGGCCCATAAGCCACTCTAACCACTACATTCATGGTGGAAAATGTGAGCCCACCAAACCCCGCAAAACTCTACTGTACTGCCGTATAGGTGCCACTTGCAGCCATAAGGGCTATTGGGGTTATAGACAGGTGGGTATAGTGGGTTTAGGGGGGCTTACCATATCCAATAAGGGAGTTCTGGTGAGGTGTTTATGCGGCACCCTTTTTTGTGAAGTTCACAGCAGTGCCCTATAAGGTGCCTCTCTGCTCTATTGCCATGTCTGGGTGGCCAGTCCCTCACAATACTGGCCCCTCCCATGTCCAAAAGGTTTTGTTCTGGGTGTTTGGGACTTGGATGAATTTTGGGTCAAGAATGTGGTATAAAGCGTAGTGGCAGTCTGGACGATCAAACGTCTGGACATACAGAGAGATAATTTTCTCAAAAAGATATTTTATACATACTTTTCGAGAATGGACATTTTGCCGCTGTAAGCATTTTGCGGAAAAATTTTCAAACCTAGACAAAGCTTTTGTGCAGCATTGGATCTGATTCTGAGAGTTTATTTTGCAAAAGCACATAGGTATCTACTTTGCCTTTATAAAATGGTTATAAAATGGTTATAAAGTAGACTGCTTTTTAGATCTCTCACATAGGTGCCTTATGTTAAAATTAAGCTCGGGGGCAATTCTGTAACAGGGTACTTCCTTTTATGTGTCCCAGTGCCACATGATAAGAGCTTAATCTATAATGAAATCTAGGTAACTGGATTCCTTTATAGAATACTGTCATAACCTGGTATTGGCACAGCTACATGATATGTGCTTCATAGTTATAGAACTAATGTCTCTACTATCTCATCAACCTTTATGCAATTAGTTAGGGCTTCAGACATGCCATTTTTGTAAGCCCGTTTTTTCCGGCAATACAAAACAATCTTGGTGGCTATGGCTGTGGCTTCTTCATTCGCCCATTCAAAAAAAATTTTATCTTTTAAAACGTTTTTATTTTTTCTTATTTTAATTTCTTTTCTTATATAAAGTGCATAGTGCTCTCATAAATATTTGCAATGAAAATTTGTTAGATCAGAAAATTCGGATATTGGGATGGTCTGTTTGAACGGAAAAAGGGGGACATAATCTTGATAAAGCCTTACGGCGAAACATGTCGATGTGACAAGCCCCTACCCGATCCTATTAAGGAAACAACATATGCTTAAGATAAGTTAAAACTCTTATTACAAATTTTCATTGCAAATATTTATGAGAGCACTATGCACTTTATATAAGAAAAGAAATTAAAATAAGAAAAAATAAAAACGTTTTAAAAGATAAAAATTTTTTTGAATGGGCGAATGAAGAAGCCACAGCCATAGCCACCAAGATTGTTTTGTATCGCCGGAAAAAACGGGCGAACAAAAATGGCATGTCTGAAGCCCTAACTAATTGCATAAAGGTTGATGAGATAGTAGAGACATTAGTTCTATAACTATGAAGCACATATCATGTCCTTTGATATTGAATATAAAGTATGGACCAATGTTGAAGAAGGGACTGGGACATTTACTTATCATAGTTATAGAAGTCATAAACCTGGTGTAACTACAGGCCCTAAATGTAGCAAGGTGGTAGAGCTGCTGCCTCTGTACCCAGAGGTTGTGAGATCAAATCCCTGTGCTGCAACTTGTGACCACGGGTAAGTCACTCAATCTTCCAGTGCCCACCGCTTTGAATGTCAGCTTTGAATGCCAAAGTCACAAAAAGGCAGTATACAAGTTCACATTCCCTACCTATGCTCCACCCTTGTGAATGGCCAACTTGCTTTCATGTACTGTACCATTTATATGCACACTTGCACACCCAAGTGGCAGCAGGGAGACTAAATGTACATTTAACCTGCAAAAGTGACGTTATTCTGTATAGTTACAAGCTCAAGTGGCAAATAAAAGCGGGTGCCCAGTTATAGAATTGCCCTTCACATGTTCAGAAGAATGATTTTTAGTTTATGAATTAATCCAGTAAGCCTCCAAATTACAGAGAAGTTGAACCTCCACAACGCAGATTCCTTTCAGCTGCAGAAGGAGCGATTCACTGGAAGCATTTAAAAAGGCTAACTAATCTATTTTTCCATTATGGAAATATTGTCCAGGTCTTTTACCTGTGGAAGCTCTGAGAATATTGCCTGGAAATTACAGAACTCCATAACATACTGTCCCCACTTCTCCTTGCTGATGTCTGGAGACTGTTCACCCTGGAAATGTTCATGTTTTGTCTGTATTTGCAGGCAGACCCTGTAATGGTGCTCAACGATGACAACACCATTGCTATCATTTCAAACCGGTTGGCAGAAGGAGGGGGCCCCCTGCTGGAGCAGGGAATGATCGTTGGACAGCTGATTTTAGCAGACGCTCTAATTATCGGCAACTGCAATAATCAGGTACTTCAAATCTTCATCTCAGCTTAAGTGCTGTAAGTGTTTCTTTTAGCACTGATACTAAAGCATCACTTCACCACCTTTACTGTGAACTATCATAACAGATCAAAAGAAAGAGGTTGTACCTGGTCTGTAAGTAAAACCAATTTGAAAAAGTGTATTTCTCATAATGCCTGCCCCAGCAAACTGAGGTAAGACCTGTAGAGAGATGCCCAGGACATGTTGGTGCATTATGTTTAATCTGAGAAAATTCATTATTAAATGGCTTTTTTGTTTGTTAGCTAGTAATCATATTAAGAACATAAGAAGTTGCCTCCGCTGAGGCAGACCATAGGTCCATCCTGCTCAGCGGTCCGCTCCCGCGGCGGCCCATCAGGCCCATTGCCTGAGCAATGGTCTATACCTATCTATACCCCCCAATCCCTTTTTCTTCTAGGAATCTATCCAAACCTTCTTTGAAACCATTTAATGTTTTCTTGTCTACAACAGCCTCTGGAAGCGCGTTCCATGTGTCCACCACCCTCTGAGTGAAAAAGAACTTCCTAGCGTTTGTTCTAAACCTGTCCCCTTTCAATTTCTCCCAATGCCCCCTTGTGCTTGTGGTGCCCCTTAATTTGAAAAATCTGTCCCTGTCTACTTTTTCTATGCCCTTCAGGATCTTAAAGGTTTCTATCATGTCTCCTCTAAGTCTTCGCTTTTCCAGGGAGAAAAGTCCCAACTGCTTCAATCTGTCGGTATATGGGAGATTTTCCATTTCCTTTATCAGTTTGGTTGCTCTTCTTTGTACTCCCTCAAGTACCGCCATGTCTTTCTTGAGGTACGGCGACCAGTACTGGACACAGTACTCCAGATGTGGCCGTACCATTGCACGATACAGTGGCATGATGACTTCCTTCGTCCTGGTCGTAATACCCTTCTTAATGATACCCAGCATTCTGTTTGCTTTCCTAGAGGCTGTGGCGCATTGCGCCGATGCCTTCAGTGTTGCGTCTACCATCACTCCCAGGTCTCTCTCCAGGTTACTAACCCCTAGTGGTGTTCCCCCCCACTTAAGTAGAAGAGAGATTCAGGAGTTACCATTTCAGGTTATCTAAAGGCTGACAGTCAGTGGAATGACAGCAGAGGAAATTAACAATGTGTTCAGGCTTCTCCAGCAGGTAGGAGAAGGTGATATTACCTCTTATAGGTGTCTAGTGAGATCCCAGTTGTGTACTGTGTTCATTTCTGGAAGCTTCTTCTATAGGCATTGTGAGGCCAGCAGCAGATAAGACAAAGGATCCTGGATCCAGGGCCTGCAGCACAAAACCTACAAAGAGATTTTTAATAACTCCAAATATACTGTACTTGCTTGAGGAAAGAGGTGGGAGAATATGATAGAAACACGTTAATATTTTATTGGCTTTAATAAGATGCCCACAGAAAAGGGGATATTTAGGCATGCAAAAGGCACAAGTATCTACTGTCATCTCTGAGGATAACAGGGGGTAATCTAAGGGTGGAGGTTGTGTAAAAAACAGCCTCCCAGTTGAAGAAATGGAAACACAGGCCCAGATGTAGTAAAGAGAATTGGTAAGACCGTGTGGGTCTGCTCTGATCTGACTTTTGGATGATTCAAAAAGAGCTATTCATGCACTAAAAAGTTTGTATGTAAATGATTCACGCAGCGGTTCATCGTAATTCCCGACTCTCCTGTCCGATTAATTATGTTTTATTAACATTTGATATACCGCTTAAGCATATTACAGATCTAAGCAGTTTACAATAAAATACAGGTACTTAGAACTTCCCTATCTGTCCCGAAGGCTCACAATCTAGCTAAAGTACTTGAGTAAACAATTGTTAAAATAGAAAAGATATAACAAAATTCCAAGAATTGTGAGGGAAAGGTACAATTCAAATAATAAAAAAAAAGAAAAAGATAAAAAAAATTAAATTAAAATATACAAATAAGTTTAAGAGATTGGACATTGAACAAAATAAATACCAATCTGGAAGTCCAATCATCAATCCGGTCCAATAGAGCTCCACATCTGCAAGGAAGGATCGACACAGAAGCGATGGTAGGCTGTGGGGCCATCCCTGCCAGAGGTGAAGGAATCAACGGCTGTAATCTGGGTCCAAGAGCAGAAGGCAAAGAAACCAGGAAGAAGAGGCAGGCCACGAAAGGTCATCCGACGCTGCACACCATCCAGGCAGGCCCCATCAATGCAAGCCAACAACACAGCCTCCGTCAACTGTCCTTGGTCCAGGCCTGCCAGAAAAGTGGTGCACAACAATCTCCGCCGCCGGAAGGAAGGAGCCAACAGTGCAGCCATCAAGTACAACGCAGTCCCACCAGCACGAAAGGGTTACTGCGGTCTCCAAGAACCACTCCAACTCAGTGCCCGATGCAAGCAGCGGCATCCACAGCACAGCCAACAAGCAGAAAACGAGAAGAGAGAGCGGAGGGCAGAACTGGGCCCAAACACCGGAACCACTCCACTCAAAGTCACAACCTCTGCATCCAAAAGAGAGAAAAGAAGAGCTGTAATCCTGCAACGATCCTCAGCCGTCACCAAACGCAGGTAGGAAAGGCCTCAGCTAAAGATTAACAGTTCAAGGCCTTTAGGCACTATAACGGTCAAACTGCTGCATTCAAAGATGGTAGTGATTTTCTGACTAAACCCAGGGTAAAATTAAAAGTAATATAAACAGAACATAAAACTATAAATAAATAAATAACACACATGCGCAGAGCCGGCAGGTGAAGCCCGAACAGGAGAGAGGCAGGGGAAAGCCTCCTGCCACTCAACTCTTTGGGGCAGGAAATCTTTTAATGGGCACAGATGCTGTGCATGTTACACACGCACAATATCTGTCCCATTAAAAATAAAGAAGAAAAAAAAGCCCCCAACCCTGCCGATGACTGCCCTCCCAAAACAGCAACAACGAACGCAGCACCAGGAATCCCCCACCATCGTGCTAGCGAAAATCAGCAGGAGGGATGCCCATTCCCTCTTGCCAAGCCACCCACCCCCATGCTGATCACCTCCCCCCATGGCAGTAAAATGGCAGGGGGAATGCCCACTCCCTTCTGCCACCGGATGCTCCCCCGAATCCCCCCATACCTTTTTTTGAAGAAGGAAGCTGGAGGGAAGCATGATCTCTCCACCTTCAAGGCCCGCCGATCCAAAATGGCGGGCCTTTCATAGATATACAACTGAAAAGTTTCTGGAATACAATCGTAATAGCTAATAAATACTTGTCAAACACGTATTGTAGATAATAGTTAATAGCAGGGAATCATTCAGGCCACATAAACATGCATTGCTGACATAACACAAACTGTATGAAAAATCATAATATAACGGAGAAAAATAAACCTCAATTGTGGAAGGCTGGAACTACACAAGTGCCCAAACCTATGCACATCATCACGGGTTTATAAAAAAACTCCGTATACATGTAAATAAATGAATCACTTCCATTCATACAGAATCAATTTTCTTCAAAAACCTTTTTGTAGTGACAGCAGTGTGCACAAAATTCAATGCATTATTCAAATCCAAAAAGGAGTGACCAGAATCCCAAACTTAACTAAATTATTAGCGAGGGCTACAGCTCAATTTATATGAGCCGGTGTTTAGCCTATCACGCATCACGTTTTGTGATGACGTCATGTCGCCCGGTTCGTTTGTCTTTTTATTCGAGCCGGGCGCGTCTCACAGTCCCAGCACCATTTTGAGAGGAGCCGGCTTCACTACTGTTTGGTTGTAAGAAGCGGGGAGAGATTTGGATACTGCATGGATCCCCTGAAGTAGCCTTTCCAGGCGAAACAGAAAGTCTTTTCTGTCGGGACTAGGAGTTTAAAGCCTCTTTTGAAGTTCTACGCCTTCAGATGAGTGTATTTTCTCTATGATTGTGACTTTTTGCTCCACGCCTCCACAACCGCTTACATAAGTGAAATTGAGCTGTAGCCCTCGCTAATAATTTAGTTAAGTTTGGGATTCTGGTCACTCCTTTTTGGATTTGAATAATGCATTGAATTTTGTGCACACTGCTGTCACTACAAAAAGGTTTTTGAAGAAAATTGATTCTGTATGAATGGAAGTGATTTATTTATTTATTTATTTACATGTATACGGAGTTTTTTTATAAACCCGTGATGATGTGCATAGGTTTGGGCACTTGTGTAGTCCCAGCCTTCCACAATTGAGGTTCATTTTTCTCCGTTATATTATGATTTTTCATACAGTTTGTGTTATGTCAGCAATGCGTGTTTATGTGGCCTGAATGATTCCCTGCTATTAACTATTATCTACAATACGTGTTTGACAAGTATTTATGGGCCTTTCATAGAAACATAGAAACATAGAAATTGACGGCAGATAAGGGCCAAGGCCCATCCAGTCTGCCCACCCTAATGACCCCCCCCTGCCTTTACTTTGCGAATAGACCCCACGTGTGGATCCCATTTGGCCTTAAAATCAGGCACGCTGCTGGCCTCAATCACCTGAAGTGGAAGACCATTCCAGCGATCAACCACCCTTTCAGCGAAAAAGAATTTCCTGGTGTCACCACGCAGTTTCCCGCCTCTGATTTTCCACGGATGTCCTCTTGTTGCCGTGGGACCCTTGAAAAAGAAGATATCCTCCTCTGCATTGATGCGGCCCATGAGATACTTGAACGTCTCGATCATATCTCCCCTCTCTCTGCGCTCCTCGAGCGAGTATAGCTGTAATTTATCTAACCGTTCTTCATACGGGAGATCCTTCAGTCCCGAGACCATCCAGGTGGCCATTCTCTGGACCGATTCCAGCCTCAGCACATCTTTACGGTAATGCGGCCTCCAGAATTGCACACAGTATTCCAGGTGCGGTCTCACCATGGATCTATACAAAGGCATAATGACTTCAGGCTTACGGCTGACGAAACCCCTGCGTATGCAACCTATGATTTGTCTTGCCTTGGAAGAAGCTTGCTCCACTTGATTGGCAGCCTTCATGTCCTCACTGACGATCACCCCTAAGTCCCGTTCTGCTACCGTTCTTGTTAGGATTTTGGGTACCCAGGTGCATAACTTTGCATTTTTTGGCATTGAAGCTGAGCTACCATGTCTTAGACCAGTTCTCTAGTAAGAGTAGATCGTGCATCATATTGTCGGGCATTGAATTTTTATCTATTGTGCTTTTGCCCACTACATTGCTTAGTTTGGCGTCATCGGCAAATAATGTTATCTTACCTCGGAGCCCTTCTGCCAAGTCCCTTATAAAGATATTGAACAGTATCGGGCCCAAGACAGAGCCCTGGGGCACTCCGCTGATCACCTCTGTCATTTCAGAGGGGGTGCCGTTCACCATTACCCTTTGAGCCCTACCTCCAAGCCAGTTCCCAACCCACTTCGTCAATGTGTCGCCCAATCCTTCTCATATGATGCACAGGGCCTGATTGGCTCACACACCTAATGCCCCACCCCTTAGGAGGGACCTTAGGCATCTGAGCCAATCACGGCCTCGAGCTCCTCCCTCTGTATCCCATGTGATGCATGGGGAGAGGCCTAAGGCCCTGATTGGCTCAGAAGCCTTAGGCCTCTCCCCATGCATCATATGGGAGAAGCCTGAAGCCCTTGGGAGGGGCCTTAGGCATCTGAGCAGGGCCTTAGGCCTCTCCCTATGCATCTCATGATGCACCGAGGAGGGAAGGCCTGCCATTTTGGATTGGCAGACCATGAAGATGAAGGAACCGTGCTTCCCTTCTGCTTGGTACCAGTGGGGGTTCGAGAGAGCATCCAGCAGCAGGAGAGAATGAGTATCCCTCTAGCCTTTTTTTAGGGGGGGGAAGTGGGAGGGTAGAGGTTGGTTTGGGGATAGGAGCACCTGGCGCTGGCAAGAGGGAGTGGGCATACCTCCTGCTGTTTTGCTGATGTGGAGTGAGGTGGTCGGCATGGCAAGTGGAAGTGGGCATCTCTTTTGCCATTTTTTCTCGTGCAGGAGGGAGTTGGCATCTCTCCAGCCATTTTTGCTGCCATGGGTAAGAGGTCGGTTCCTGGTGCCAGTGCCAGTTCATCGGTGGGTGGGTGGGGTGCTTTTTTTCTTTTTTTTAATGGGGCAGTTATTGTGCATGTGTAACATGCATAGCATCTGTGACCATTAAAAAAAGGGCTAAACTATGGTTAGATAGGTAAGCGACTGATCTTGACCAGTCGCTTTTTGTGCATCACTAAAGTGATCACTTTTTTTTGTGCATTGGGAAGCCAGTTAAAGCCTCAATCGCTCTACTAGTTTACATGGCATTTCAATATTAATGAGCTTATTTGCATGGTCAGATTGGAGAATGAGCGATCGTGCAGAAAAACATGGGATGAGCCGTTTTCTTACATTGGGTCAGCAAATGCAATTGTTGCTAAAGATGTCAAAACAGGTTTAACGATGATTGCTGACTTTAGTGCATTTGGGCCAAGGAGAGTATCAGAATTTATGAAAGCATGAGACAAGCTGAGCTGAGCAGTTGGTATGGATGGGCAAACTGGACAGACCATTAATAAGTCAGAGCCACTTTGGATCCAAATCAGTTGAAGGAAGGTCTCCAAATATCTTCCCATGCAGAGTCACAATACTATTGATCAACATGTATCAATGATATCCATTCCCACTTTCAATCTTTCTATTGGGCATATCCTCAAGGAAATTAACATTTCCAAATTATTCTCTTTGTTTATTGTTTATTATAAAATATCTTGATCTTCAACGTCTGGCTCTTCCCCCATCTACTTCCCCTTTTCTGTCACGAGCTTGGTTAGAGATGCTTATAGTAGCAGAAAAAAACAAACCAAAGCAGAAAGATGATGGGAGTCGCCCTAGAAGTCTCCAGGGACCACCATTGGCCTCTGGACCTTGCATTGAACAACCGTTTATGCTCTCTATCTTCTGTTATGTTCTGTTAAGTTTTGCTTGATTTGTATTTGACTATTAAGTGTTAATTGTAAAGCAGAATTCTTGCTATGACACCTTCATGACCTCTTACAGGATATCTCCCAGACTTAAAAGACACTCCAAGTCCTGCTTTTGTTTTGTTTATTTTTCAAATATTTTTATTCATTTTAAAGCTAACAATAGGTGCAATATATTATACAAACAGTTTACACTTTAAACAGCACTTAAATTCAATCAAATTATATTTCATAACAAATACATGACCCTTCCCACCCTTTTTATACACACAAAATTGCAATCAACAAGAAAATAAATTAAAGGTATTTCCCCACCCTGGATGTGTATAATCAAAGAGCTAAATCCAAAAATCACTCCTTACAGAATTTTGTTAATGGTTCCCAAATATCCTTAAATTTCCTGTAATGTCCCCGCTGTATGGCAATCATACGTTCCATTTTTAAAATGTGGCATAAAGATTCCCACTAGAAATTATAATTTAATCGATCCCAGTTTTTCCAGTTCTTCAAAATAAGTTGTATGGCAACTCTTGTCATGATAAAGAGAAGTTTGTTATTATGGGAAGTTATTGAGCTTTTAGCCCTCATTAACGTGCCAGATAGCATGTATCATATGACAATGCCACTGGATTTTCCAGTATTCTATTTATTTGATCCCAAATGGATCACCAAAATTCAAGTATCAAGGGACAAAAAAAAAGCAGATGATCCATTATCCCTATACTGAGATGACAGTGCCATCATCTATTTGACCTAGAACTATGTACTTTTGTAACCTAACGGGTTCAAAAAGATCTATGTAACAAAAAAGCTATGTTTGTCTCATAGATGCTGACGCCGTACATCTCATCTTCCAAGTCCAAATTCGTGACCATTGTGCAGAAATCTGCTGCTTTATCTCAATACTCCCAATGTCTCTAAGACTAGTTTTTGGTTTCTTATTCATATAACCAGATATTAATTTATACCACTGAGCGGCCTGATGTCCTAGGAAATCCGTCTGGAAGCATAGGACCAGCAAGCTATACTGATTTTTTAGATTTCGCCAATCAGGGAACCCCTTCTGAATGGCTTGCTTCAACTGCAACCATTTATAAACTTGAGACTCCTGCTTATGTTTTTATGCTAAACTGTGTCATCGCCCCTCCCTCCCCCCCAAAAAGTGCAGTTTGTTATTTTTTTTAAAATTTAATTTTAGAAATACTTGAGAATACTGACATTGTGAACTTTGGTCTGGACAAACAGAGGGAATTCTTTTACAGGACATGATCAGAACTCTGCTTGAAAATTGTGCCTATATCATTCAGTTACAAATGCCCCACAGCCCCTCAACCATAAATGTTGAGCAGTAAGGAACCAGCACAAACCATGTTCATTTGGGTCTATTAGGTTTCCCTTCTGCAGCTTGTTAATTGTAATGTGGCGAGAACATGCCCCAGAATTTGCATGGTGCAGAATACTGTAGAAATGAATGAGCTTGTTTTCTGTGCTATCTTGGCAGTAACATAGCAGCAGCAGGAGAAAGCAATGTATGTTTTGAAACCCTGTGGGACAATCTTGCTGTTAGCAAAAGGAAGTAAATAACCACATTAGAAATACCGTTGTGGCAGCCAGTATGTAATGTCTTGCCATCTCGGTGCCTCAGCTAAACGTGCTGGGAACTTACTTCAAAATGAGGCTTAAAAATGTTGGTGCGGCACTGAAGAATCCTGAGCATCTAAAATATTGTATACTGGACAGACTGGGTGAGCTAAGGTGAGCTAAAAAGTCTTTATCTACTGACAGTCGCTATATTCAAAGGGGGTGGGGTGTTTGGTTTTCTTTTTTGCTGGTGTTTTTTGTTTATTTTTGACCTAGCAGGTTCTTCCTGCTCCATTGTACTTCCAGCATATTGGAAACATGGGCTCATGAGCCTTCATTCACAATAGAGAATGATTCGGGGGATGGGTACCCACAGTTAACTGTGCAACTTGGATGTGGACAGAGCTCATGGGGTTGGGGCGAGGACGGAGAAGGAGTCTGTGGGGATGGGGCAGGGATGAGGACAGAGCCTGCGGGGAGAGGGACAAAATTTATCCATGTGTTATTCTCTGCACAACTGCCTGAGAATTTTGTACCTGGAAAAGTAATAGTTGTAATAATATATCCCATATCAACATATTTTAGTCTGTTCGTTGCAGTGATCTTCTCCAGCTGAACACAAGCAGGGTTCTTTCTGGAATGTTACAATCATGGCACCTGAATCGGGCCACCAGCAGCCCTGGATTAACCATAAAGCAAAATAAGCCATGCTTAGTGCACCGAGGAAAGGAGGCACCACAGAGTTTTATCCTGTACCTATCATGCCCTTAACTCTTTCACTGCCCTCTGTACACACATGTTATCCAATACTGTATATATGATGTTTAATTTCATACAATAATGATATTCCTGTTACATCCACTCCGGAGTCTGTACAGTAGGTGTTCAGTCTGTACCAGTGAACCGGGTCTTGCAGAAAGCCACACATTGTTCTCTGCTCCTCCTACTTAGCAAAGGAATACAGAGCCTCTTACAGGTTTTTTTCTTTTCAAGCAAACCGTGCAAATGAACCTGTGCAGAAGTGTTTCTGATCTGTTTTGCTATTTTATTCTTTTTTTTACGTAAGTTTTTTCCAGTAGCTTTAGTGCCTTGAGACCCCTTATTCAGGGGTTCTCTGCCTAAGAAAGAAGCAGTTCCTGCAGAGCTGGATTGCAGCTTCACAGGGCAAGCTTCGGGTAGCCCTGTGAAGCCAGCCTGTGGGCAACCATCATAGCTCGGAGTCTGTCCCCCTGGGAGCCAACTTGCCTTCTGACCTTGCCAGAAGTTTAAGCACAGGCTGTATGTGTACCTTGGGGTATCTGGGCATAGGCTGCATTTTCCCACCCCCCGGTCGTGTCTCAAGGTTCCGAGGGGGTGGAGGTTTTGGTTGGGGCTTGTCCAACTGGCAGCCTGAAGATTGGAATGTTTGGAGTAAATTTGAGATCAAATGGAATTCTTTTTCATACCACAGAGAGGGAATTAATAAGTGTGTAAAGTCATGTGAACAACTGCATATCAGCACATCAAATTATCAGTAATATGGTCCTCAGTAATATACAGCTCAAAAGGGTTTTAATGGTGAGTTGTAAGCTTGAAAACCCAAAAGGGTAAATTAAGCATAATACATCCCTGGACCTAATTGTATGAAGTGCTGTAAATGAAGTCAACACAATGTGCTCCCAACCAAAAGTAGACTTTACACTGGGGTGTAGCGCAAATAAATAAAAAAATCAAGAGAAATCAATCAAAAAGGAGATCCTATCCCCAAGTGCAGTGAAAGCCCACAAAAGTGCAGGTCTAAACATCAGTATGCATGACAAAAGTTTCATAATGTGTCAAGTTTTCAAAATTATAATACAGTACTTATCTCCAGTAACGAGTGTCTGTGATGATAATAGTTGTTTTACTTCTGAAGTCCGTGTTAGGTTCTAAAGAGTGGACATGGCTGCTTGGTGTGATGCCAACTTTGGGGCCTCAGTTTTATGGGCAGGCTCTTCTGTCCTACCCTAGATCTTGCCATTGCTTTGGTATGTCACCTACTTTACAGACTCCAGAGTGGATGGAACAGAATAAAAGATTAGGTTCTTACCTTTGATAATCTTCATTCTGTAAATCCACGGAGATGTCTGTATGGCCCGCCCTCTGTCTATTCTGATTGTTTTCTATATCGCCTGCATTTTCTGCTTCAAATGTTTCGCTTTTCAGACAGCGGCATCTTCCAACCAGCAGACGGACCCTTTGGGGAATTATTCTACATCAGTAAGTACATATCTGAGCCACTAGCTAATTTTGAGTTCATGCTCGTTGCATATAGCAGGTTAGTTTTTATTGCTGTCATGTTCATGCCTGGTTTTTTTCATATTTTCTGTTTATTAATTGTTCTCTTATATATTTCAGAGCAGAACAGATTGATGTTTTTGAGAAAGTTCCCTGTGTCTCCTTCTATCTACAGCATATATGCTTTGTTCCAGTGCTGCTCATTTGCTTTTGGACTCAACTGTAGGGGGCTCTGCTAAGTAGGAGGAGAGTTTCTCTGCTAAGTAGGAGGAGCAGAAAACAATTTTGTGGCTTTCTGCAAGACCCGGATCGCAGGTACAGATTGAATACCTACTGTACAGACTCCTATGTGGATTTACTTATTGAGTCTTAATGCCTTGTTAGTTAACCAATGGAAGGGCCAAGAGGCACCATTGTTGAACTGTGCTTAGGGCATCAGTTGGTCTTTATCTGGCCCTGCCACAAGATGTTGCCCTTGCGTAATCATGTTCTTTTTTTTCTCTCCCCAACCCCCTGAGCTATGAATGCTTCCTACACAGAATTCCAAGATACAACAGTCAAGCTATGTAGCAAAAGGGCTGACTCAGAAGTTGAACTAGGAACCTATCTCATGGTAGTGCACAGATCTTGCCCATTTGAGCCATTGGACTGATCAGGTTCTTAAGTTTAAGAACACCAAACTGTTCAGGATACCGAATGTGGTGTACTAAAGGGAAAAAAGATATCCATCCATGCTTTTCTTCACATGGATGATTTCTCTCTTCTAGGTGAAGTTCAGCGAATTAACCGTCGACATGTTCCGAATGTTGCAAGCACTAGAAAGGGAACCCATGAATTTGGCTTCACAAATGAATAAGCCTGGACTGCAGGTGATCTGTTTGTATTTAATTTTTGCAGGCTTGTTAGTAAGCACGGCACCAGCATGCTCACTACTTGCAAAAGCAAACCAGTAAAACTCACTCCGTTCATTTATATAGCATTAAAGACCAGGACCATTCCTACTAGAGAATGACACGGTGGCTGTTACCTGTGGCTAACCACGGGTAACCCGCCAAAACGGGGAGAGAAAAAATAGTGGTCGCTGCGGGAACAGGGACAAGGCCATTCACCGCCCCGTGGAGCAGTGAATGGTCTTGTCTCTGAAATGAAGGGAACACGTGCGGTCACAGATTGTGCGGTTCAGCAGCCCCCTCCTGCCCAATTGCTACATCCTGCCATCTCCCTCCCTCACCTTAGGTGGCGAATTTAATTTTTCTTCTCCCAGCGGCACGCTTTCAACAAGTTGTGCATGCGTGGCTGCTTCAGTTGAATCGTCTCCTCTGACGCAACTGGAAACAGGAAGTTGTTTCAGAGGAGAAGATTCAACTGAAGCAGCCGCACACATGACTTGTTGAAAGCGTGCCACTGGGAGAAGAAAAATTAAATTTGCCACATAAGGTGAGGGGGAGGGATGGAGATGGTGGGACGCGGCGATCGGGCGGGAGGGGGCTGCTGGACCGCGCGATCCGTGACCACGCATTTTCCCTCACAGTAGAAAGGAGGGAATGAAAGGGAAAGAGATGCTGGGCCAAGTGGATGAAGAAGGAGACAAATATTGAACCCACAGCAGGAAAGGGAAAAGGGAGGACAGGCAGTTGAGCCAGATGTTGGAAGCGGAGGGAAAAAGAGGTAAAGAAGCTAGATGGGGTTGGAGAGGAGAGAGACACATTGGTGTGGAAGAGGAATAGAGGAGAAATCCGGACACAGGAAGGTAACAGAAACAGGGGAAATGATGTGCATGGGGGCATAGGGACAGAGATATAAAGGGGAGATACATGGGGGGAGAAATGTGCATGGGGGCATAGGGACAGAGACATAAGGGGGAGATACATGGGGGGAGGGGGGAAATTATATGCATGGGCCGGGGGCATAGGGACAGAGATATAAAGGGGAGATATATGGGGATGGTATATGGACACGGGGGGGGGGGGTCAATGCCAGATATAGAGGGGAGATATTAGAAATGGGGAAAATAGGAACACAGAAGGTAGATGGTTTGTGCGGATGGGATCAGATGGTTTATGGGAACGGGACGGGAACCAAGCTTGCAGGGATGGGGACTGAGCTCACAGGGACAGGACGGAGACGGGGACCGAGCTCATGGGGATGGGACGAGGACAAGCTCACGGGGATGGGGTGGAGGCGGGGGACAAATACACAGGTGTCAAACTCAAGGCTCATGGGCCGAATCCAGCCCGCATGGCCGTTTTATGCTTCCTGGGGTGCAATGCTGCATTTTCATTGCCACCTCTGGTGTTATCTTCTGGCCAGCTCCCTCCTCCTCACTTCCGCAGTGTGCACAAAGCTGTGGGCGTCAGCGGCTCCTATGCGTGTCCCGTGCCTGAACCGGAAGACTTCTCTCTTACGTCGCAACATCAGAGGGAATGCTTCCGGATGAGGTGTGGGACGCGTGAGGAGCCGCAGCCTGCGGCTTTGTGCACACTGCGAAAGGAGGAGGAGGAAGCCGGCCTTAACTTTTTTCTGCCCTAGAAAATGTGGTAGACATACATCGCCTGATTTTAATTTGATTTTGATTTAATTATTTCTCTTTTCCCAAATTTGATTTCAAGGCAAAGTGCATTCAGGCATACAAATTATTTCCCTGTCCAATTGAACTTAGGGCTCCTTTTACAAAAGTGCGCTAGCGTTTTTAGCACAAGCACTGGATTATCGCACGCTATAGCACGCCCTACCCGAAAAACTACCACCTGCTGAAGAGGAGGCGGTAGCGGCTAGCATGCGCTATTCCGCACGTTAAGGCCCTAACACGCCTTTGTAAAAGGAGCCCTTGCTGTCTAAGTTGTGCATGAGGCAATGGAGAGTGAAATGGTTTATTTAAGGTCTTGATGTGTCATGGGAGATACAGATTTGAACCCAGGTTTGAACCCAGGCTATATCCTGGTTTTGTGGGAAGCTGGGAGGCTTGGAGCCAGGTGGAGCCCATAGGCTAATTCCATTGTAACCTGCTTGCACTACTCCCCAAATCCCCTCAGCTCTCCTTTTTTTCTTTACTGATGGGGGTAATGAGATAATGATATTCAGTGGTGAGGTAAACCATTGCACTTAAAAAGACAAATGTTGAATAGACAGTTACGTGGTGACAGTAGAGGGAATTAGCCTTGTAGATTAAAAGAAAAAACACATAAAAAGAAGTTGTTATCAAAGCTGATCCTAAATTAGACATCCTTTTTGCAGGAGCCAGCTGAGAAACCCGCAAAGCGGGAAAATCCTCACAAATACCTCCTGTACAAGCCAACCTTCAGCCAGCTCTTCACCTTCCTCGCTGCATCTTTCAAGGTGTGTACACTCTGCAGAAATTGGTAGGGAAAAGAATGCAAAGACAGCAGCTTTTCTCCAAACATCAGAGAGGGAAGACAGCAGCTGTTACCACTGCATCCCCCTATTGGTGGAAGAAAGGATCTCAGGGGTTCAGAATCAGGAGACAACTACTCAAGAATTTTGCCAGCAGTAGGCTTCTCAGCTAGGCCTGTCAGAAAAGGAAAAGGGTGGGAGCTATAAAAGAGGATAAAAGAATGGAAGAATAAGAAATTCTTCTATTGTTGCTGGGCTGAAGGGAAGGGGAGGGATTTTGGAGTTCTCACACCCTTTCCAGTTGTCACTCAAGGTGAGTTAAATTTAGATACAGTAGATATCTTCTGCCCCTGGAAGGCTTACACGCTTAAGGAGTCAATATTTAAAATGATTTAACAGGGAAGGAGAGGCCAGTTTAAATCACTTCTAGAATGTTGATATTCATCAGCACATAAATGGGTAGGGCAGCTGAATATCACCATTAACCAGTCATCCTAATTCCAAGTAGGAAAGTGGTGTTACAGGGGCAGAGTCTGGGCAGAGCAGTCCTGTCTTTGCCTTGTTAGCTATCTAGGCATCGGCACTGAAAAATAGCTGGTGCCTGAATATGACCATGAAACCAGGCCATGCGGTATTACCCGACACATGTCTACCCCCAGACACCTTGGTTCTCTATAACACAAAACATAAACAGGGTTAAACACACAGTTCTTAAACATGTGACCAGGAGGTCTTCCTGACCTCCTGGTCATCCCATGGTCCTCCCTGGACTCCTTGTTCTCCCAGGTCCTCCCTGAACTCTGTCCTTCCGGGTCTCTCCTGAGTCCTTCCTCTGACCCTCCATTGGCCCTCTTCATCTTCAGCAGTCTCTGGTACCATTACCAGTTACTCTGATGGTTGCCACTGTCCCAGCTGGTCCCACCACCAATCAACCGCCTGACCCCTCTCTACCAGGTCTTCCAGCTGCCTCTTGTGGGGCCACTTCCAGTCCCTCAGTCCCTGGCCTCTTGGGTTCCTACCACCTGGATCCTTCTTCACAGGTCCCTCCACCGATCATCAAGCCTGAGTCCCTTCCTCAACTCCAGACTCTACCGGGCCCTCTGGCTACTTTTCCAGACTCCTCTCTACCAGTGTATAGGTCACCACAGACCCTCCCACCACTGGGCTTCCTGCATACAGAGCGCCTCTTGCTCTTTCCTGCTGGTATATAGGTCCCCATGGACCCTCCCACTACCAGACTTTCTTCCTACAGGGCCAGATCTCTCGCCCAAATCTTTCTGTTACACCAGTCCCCCCTGTCAGGACTGATCAGCCTGGCCACTCCACTAGAGGTCATGGGGGCAATTTTGAGACAAGAACCACAATGGGCAGGAGTGAGTGGACCTCATTTCTGCCTATTAGACCCCTAGACTGCTAGGAACCTTAAAGGTAGGATGGAGGAGGGGCCTATGAGGGTAGGATCTTCTTTTGGAATTTAGCTCTCTTCATGGAGGGGAGGGAGGATCAGATTTGGGGGGAGAGAAGGAGGGGTATTAGAATTAGGAGGAAGGGGGTTCTGGTTTTCCTTATTTGGGTACCAGCTGACATTCAACTGGGAACCACGTAAACTTCTTTTATGGGTCACAGTTTAATATTGGTGGGACCTACATAAAATTCAGCAACCAGCACATAAGGAATGCCCAATTCCTCCTGCCCTGCTGAAACTGCCCCCCCCCCCGGGGCAAAAGAAAATTGGCTGGAGGGATGCCATGGCAACTACCAGCGAAACAGTAGGAGGGATGCCCACTCCCTCCTGCCACCAAAGGCTCACACCTGCACCAGGTGCACCCCAAACATCCCCTATCTTACCCCCCTGAAAAAAAGCAGGAGGGATGCCTATTCCTTCCTGCCACTGGAGGTACTCCGAACCCGAATCCCCCAACCCTCCTCCCCCCATACCTTTTTTAGAGAAGTTGGAGTGGGAGGGAAGCTCAGTCCATCCCGCTCGTAGGCCCACCAGTTCAAAATGGTGGGCCTTTCCTTTCCCAGTGCATCATGTGATGCAAGGAGAGGGACCTAAGGCCCTAATTGTCTCAGACACCTAAGACCCCTCCCCTTGACTGAGCAAATCAAGGCCTTAAACTCCTCCACCTTGTATCCCAGGATACAGAGGAAGGAGTCAAAGGCCCTGATTGGGCCTCAGCATCTGTGCCCATTAAAAAGAAAAAAAAGGTTTCTTGCTCCGAACAGTTGAGTTGACAAATCCAAAACCCAATAAAGAAGAATACACGAATATAGACTAAAAGAAAAAAATCTTCATGTACCGCCAGGTATATTGAGAGATCAAAGCGTACTGGCCTAACAAGATACAAAATAGTGAAATATTAATAAATTAATAAATTTGTATGCAAGGTCCTCAGTTAACACAACTCAATTACCAGGAACAAGCCCTGAATTCTTGAGTTGAGAGCTGTGTAAACCCAAGAGGGTTATTTAAGCGTATAACATCCCTGGACCTTTGTGCAATTGTGCTCAACATAAAGTGCAAAAAATACACAGCAATAAAATGTGCTATGATCTCTTCAATATACTACTAGTGCAATAAACATTGCTACAATTCTATATTAAATTTGGGGTTCAGTTTCCTTCGATGTTTTCCCCTTCACATCCAGATTTTTTTCAAAAAACAAACATGAAGAAAATGAAGTACTAATCTCACGCCACAATAGTATGCTTGTATTGGCAACAGTCCATCGTTCGTGCTTATGATTTAAAGGCTCGACAGAGCTCCGTTTTGGAGGAACAGTCTCCTTCCTCAAAAGCACCAGCACTAAAATTCTTCAGTTTGAAGGGAGAAGTGTGAAAACACAAAAAAAGTTGGCGCTTCGGACAGTTGAGTGGCAGGAGTCTGCTTTCGGGGCTTCTCCTGCCTCTCAGTTGTTCGGGCTTCCCCTGCCAGCTCTGCGCATGTGTGAGTCGCTCTCACAGCTTTCATCAGATGGCAGAGTCGGGGCTTACAATGAAAATCCGCATGAATTATATGCATACAATTATATGCATCAATAGCTCTTTCTGAACAGCCAAAAAATCGGATCGGTGCAGACCCACATGGTCTTACTGATCCTCTTAGTGCATCTAAGCCTTAAAATCTAGTCACGATGGACAGACACACAACAACAATTTAAAAATTAAATAAATAATTGAATAAGAATTTAAGGGGCTCTTTTACTAAGCTTAGCACATGCTAGTTCGTGCTAAATGCTAAGAAGCCCATAGGTATAAAATAGGCTTCTTAGCATTTAGTGTGCACTAAGCTTTAGTAAAAGAAGGCTATGATTGAGAATTAAGCAAATCCTTCTGCAACCCTCCCCTCCCACCACAGGAATTCTCCCTACCCTCTGTCCAGAATACAGATCAACTTAGCATAGACTAGATTTAACACCCCCCAATTAACACTCCCTCTTTAAAAAAAAAATGTGAATACGGTTTTTAGCACTGGCTGGCGTGCTGAATGCTCTGCACTGCTTCTGACACTCATAGAGGAGCAGCGCACCGGCCTGCACTAAAATCCGCTTCTGCAGTTTTGTAAAAGGGGGGGTTAAGGTCCAACAATGCAAAATACACATCTATCAGCAAGGTACCACCAAATTTATGAGGTTTTTTTGGGGGTGGGGAAAGGAGTAACACATTTGTTAGAACAAGAAATTCTTGTTACAGTTGTCAAGGTCTTCCCATATTATACCCTGAAGTAAGCCACAGCATGATGGCTGAAGCGTCGGTTCCACTTGCTCAGACATAGCAAGACCCAGACAACTGCACCAATCATGATGGCAGCTGCAGAAGCCTAAGAGAACAGAACAAGAAATGGATCAGTGACAGGGTTTTTGTAGAGCACTGGAAATGATGGTAATTTTTATATTCAAACATCAAGTTTGTGTGTAAATTGAAAATGTAATTGTGTGTGCAAAACAGCTGTGGGAAGATTTTGGGGAAGGCTACCCAGTTTCTAAATCTGGCCCTATCAATATGCCTACGTGAAAAGAAAAATTTGAAATGATTAAAATGTGGTCGGTAGCTGTATTTTAAAATTTAGAATAGTAGTAAACCATTTTGCCAATTTTATTTAAAGACATGAGAGTGAAAAACTGAACAATTTTGCTTTCTTTAAATTAGTGTCTGCCTGTAAACCAATGAAATGACTCCATTTAATTGTTGGTTCATTTAGACCAATAGCCTTCATGCCAGTCTGCACTGCTGCTTCAGTGGGCAGGAAGATACATTTACCTACTGCTCTGTTTAGCACTGGATTATGAAGATCTCTTAGAGACAGAAGAAAATGGTATCTAGTCTTCTTGTTTGGTATTATAGGAAAAAAATTGTGAATAAACAACTGCATTTCTGCATTATAGGAATTACCTGCCAACAGTGTGCTTCTGATATACCTATCTGCCACAGGCGTGTTCCCAACAGGTCGTTGTGACTATGAAGGTACAATAAAGGAATGCTCCCTGTCATGAGCAAGGCTTGAATTCACTGCATCCTTCCCCCCCCCCCCCCCCCACTCCATCGCTGGTGTGGTTTGTAAAGCCTCTTGAAGCACAGAGTCTGATGCTTGAGTGGACTGGGCAGGCAACTGGTTTTATCAGATACATGGAAGGGCCCTCTTCAATATGAGTTCCTTATTCAGTGTCTTTTGCTCTTGGGGGAGAAATCTTCCAGAGATGAGGGCCCTTTGAGTAATTCAAACAATAACTCTTGCCTTGCACTATTTATCTGGTCTGTCTGTCTACTGTTTGAGAACCTTTTCCAGGGCACCTCTGAGTTGTGGATTAAAGAATGACACAGGGATAATATTTGTCCCCATCTCCACCACGTCCCTGTGAGCTCAGTCCCCATCCCCGCGAGCTCGGTCCCCATATCCACAAATCATATGATCCCATCCACACAAGCTTCAATACTTTTATACTGAACTTATGTTATTAAAGTATAAAAAGAAACAATATTCTGTACAATTGTCATTTTATAAATCAGAGTTCTGGCTGCTGAACTAGAGGAAGAGATCTTCTGCTGGCAGGGCTTTATTTATAAATACTTATCCTAAAGCAAAAAAAAAGAAAAGAAATAGTTTTTTTTTTTTCTACCTTTGCCGCCTGGTTTCTGCTTTCCTTACCTTCTCATCATTCTCTTTCTTCCATCCACTGTCTGCCTTCTCTCTGCCTCTTCCATATGGCAACTGCTCTATTTCTATGCCTCTACCAGGAACTGCCTGCCTCTCCCTTCCATCTCTTCCTCCCCCTCCATTGGTCTAGCACAGATCTTCTTTCCTCCGTTCCCCTGATGGTCTGGCATTTCTGTCTTCTTCCCTTCCATCTCTCACTCCCTCTCCCAGTTGTTTTTTTAGCATCTTTCTCCTCCTTTCCTCCCCTTAGATCTGGAATCTGTCTCTCCAATCCAGCATGTGTCCTTTTTTCTTTATCCCCTCCTTCCATCCAGTATGTGCTCCCTCTCTCTTCTCATCTGTTCCATTCTCTCCCCTCCCCACTTCCATCCAGTGTCTGTGCCTCCCTCTCGCTCCACTTCTTTCCAGCATCCACTTCCATGCAGCGTCTGCTCCTCCCTCCCCTCCTCCCTCTCTACTTCCTTCTAGTGTGTTCCCCTCTCTCTCTCCTACCCACTTCCATGCAGTATCTGCTTCCCACTCTCTCCTCCCCATTTCTCTTCAGCGTCTGTTCTTCTCTTCCCTCCTCCTCTCTCTCCACTTCCCTTCAGCGCCCTTCACGTGGTCCAGCAGCCCCTTCCCAATCGCTGCAGTTTGGACATCTCTTCCCCTCATCGGGGCATATCCCTTTCCCTCACCTTTGCTGGCAATTTTCAGTTTTCTCTCTCCGAGTGGCCCAAGCCATTTCACAAGTTGCATGTGCAGCTGTCCCAAAACTTCTCTGACACAACTTTCTGTTTCCGCCTGGACAGCTCACATCTCTGAAGTTTCAGGGCAGCTATGTGCATGACTTTTGAAAAGGCATGGGCCGCTTGGAGAGAGAAAACTGAAAATCGCCAGCAAAAGTGAGGGGAAGGGATGCTCAGACTGCGGCATTCGGGAGGGAAGGGGCTGCTGGACCACACAATCGTGAGGGCTGCTGACTAGGAGGGATGAGAAGTGAGGCAACATGCACAAGATACATAACTGCAGGGACAAGGCCATTCACCTTTATGGGGCAGTGAATGGCCTTATCCCCGTACCCATGGCAAACAGTTTTTTTTCCTCCCCGTTCCAGCGGGTTAGCCATGGCTAGCCACAGGTAACAGTCACCGTGTCATTCTCTATTGTGGATATGTTTGCAGTGTTGGAAAGAGATTTGTTACCACAGTGTACTCTGTTCATTAAGCTGTAGTTAAAATCATATATCCCCTTTTTACAAAAGCACGCTAGTGGCTGCCACAGTAGCCAATGGGTTTCGGTGTGATTATCACAGGCTGCTGCGGTAATCGGCTTAGTAAAAGAGGGCCATAATTATTCAATTTGCTGATATTTACAGCCAAGGATTTGATCCCATTATATTGATATGGGAAAGAGGAGCCTGCTGCCAGAGGACATGTTTCTGTGCTTTCCACATGCCCAGTGCCCACCAATGCAGAAAAATTCAAGCCCTTCTCATGATTCTGTTAAATCACTTCACTTCATGCCATCCTTTCCCAGTGAAATATTGGGGTGCCACTGGGACCTTGAACTCTTCAGAGTGTGTAGTAACATACAAGACCTCAGATACCTGCTTCTGGGCAGGATGGGGGTTGACAGTGGGATTTTACAGTACTTCCAAAGAACATGTAGGAACCTCCTCAGAGATGTTATGGTTGAGCAAAGTACCCTAATGCTTGATTGGCTTTATGAAATCAAGGTTTTCTTACTATTCTGACTTAAAAAATAAGTATGAAGACTGATAGTTTTTGATGCATGGAAGCTTTGGACTCCTTGCTTTAACAAGTCCCCTTCCAGTATAAAAAACAACTTTAGCTTGTGGAGTCTTGCACACACATGGTGTAATGCACACACAGAAATTGGCTTTCAACATGTTACTGTAGGACACATTGATTAAGGTCCTTTCTGATAGGATACGGAAGCCCCCAATATTTCATGCTCCTCCTACTTCCTTTCACTCTCTTCTATCTGTTGGTTTAAGCGTGCATTCCTTTATCCACAGGCATGCTTTTCTGTAGCTCTCCCTTCCCATCTCACCCCATCCTCACTGCATGACCTGTGTCTTTTGGCTTTGCATTTAGCTGCTGGTGGAAGTGAGTGGGACTGGTCCCCATATAATAATAATAATAATAATAACTTTATTTTTCTATACCGCCATAGTCAATCGACTTCTAGGCGGTTTACAGTGTAAGAAGGCTGGACAATCAGCGAATAACAAGAGGTCTCAATACAATACAATAAATCAACATACAATACAATACAATACAATACAATACAAAGATTCTGTATACAATACAGTACCATATAGTACGAGTCTAACTACAATATAATACAAAAATCTGAACACAATACAATACATAAGTCTGAATACAATACAATACATAAGTTTGTGTGTATGAGAGGGGGGGAATAAAAAATAATATTTATTTATGTACATCACCCTAAATTGTAGCAAAGCACTTTCATGGAAGGGTGAAAGAGAAATAATCCAGAGGCGAGAATGACATGGGGACAAATTATTCCCCGTCCCCATGGAAACTTATTTTCCCATCCCGTCCCCGTAAATTATTTTCTTGTCCCTGATCCATTCCTGCAAGCTCCATCCTCATTTGCACAAGCCTCAAACACTTTAAAATCCTAAGTGTTCAAAGCTTCAGTTAAGGCAGAGCTTACAGGAATGGTACAGGGACAATGAGAAAAATTGCGGGGAATGGACGGGGAAAAATTTGTCCCCGTGTCATTCTCTAATCCAGAGTTCCCCACTCGACCATCTTTTTTCAGGGGATATGTTGAAACCTCTAATGAAACTATCCAAAGATTTGGGGCATGGTCTCAACTAGGTCCCGAGATAGGGGCCCCTTTTTTGGGGCTAATTTTTTTGTATCTGTGGAAGATGGCAAGTGGGGGAACTCCATGAAACTGGACCAGTTGACGTAGAATTACCCAATAACATTAAAAAGAAAATGCACTTCCATCACCACAGAGTTCAAAGATCTCTTACACCTCAGATGCTGTTTACCTCTCGCATTGAGTTTGGGTAGCTGAGGGGTGGGGAAGAATATTCAGTGAAAATGTTCTGAACACATGATCCTTTTCAGTACGTGAGATGGATGCTTGTAAAGAATTATTGAGTTTGGCTGCAGAAGGATTTTTTTTAGAGGGTGAGGGGAGACTTGTGGTTGCATCATGTTTTTACAATTGGATTTTATAAGACTGGATTAGGTTGCTATGTAACTGAAATGATGTCGTTTTGCTACATTTAGGGACAATTTTGTAACAATACCTCTATATTTAGGTGCATAGAGAGGGTCTATGTGCTGCCTATTTTATAAAGCAAAGTAGGTACATAACTTTCCTTTACAGACTACTAGTGTAATGTCTAAAATAAGTGTCTGTAATTTAGGAACAAGCCATGGAGCTAGTGTAAATGACAGAAATATGCATGTAATTTACAGTATGCAGAAGGAACGAAGACAAAAAAGAAAATCCAACAAATCTGCAGTGAAAATGCAGTGAACCAAAGACAAAGGAACTGCGGACAAATGTAGAAGATACAGGCAATGTTTATTTTAAACAAACAGATTGTTGCGCACAAATAGACCACTTTTTACAAAATATGGGACCCAACATGGTCCGTGTTTTGATCAACACGTCTTCTTCAGGGGTCCCATAAAATGGTGGTATCAAAGGACACGCAACAATGTATGCTGTGCACTTTAGCGATCAAAATATGCTGCTTAAAAAACTAAAGCTTTTAGTTTTTTAAGCAGCGTCTTTTGATTGCTTAAGTACACAGCATACAGATCAGGCATATATTGTTGCGTGTCCTTTGTTACTACCATTTTATGGGACCCCTGAAGAAGTCGTGTTGATCGAAACACGGACCGTGTTGGGTCCCATATTTTGTAAAAAGTGGTCTATTTGTACGCAACAATCTGTTTGTTTAAAATAAACTTTGCCTGTATCTTGTACATCTGTCTGCAGTTCCTTTCTTTGTCTTTAGTATGCAGAAGGAGGCATTTAACTGTGCATGCCACCCACCTGTCAAATGTGTGCTATGTAAAATATGCTTGTGTACAGAATAGAGCTTAAACAGATTATGGACATTTATGCATGAATATGCACAGATAATGTGTGCAAATGCCAGTATTCTACTTGTTACGTGTACAAGCCTCACATAAACCTTAGCACCTTATTTAGAGAATTGGCCTCTATGTGTATCTGCTTCTGGCGTAGACCCTCTCCATGCTCATCAGATACAGACATCTTGTCTGCACTAAAGGAGCACTTCTGGTTTCTCACATTTAATAATATTTCTTTGAAATATAAACATTCTTAGCTGGTGCCTCTCTTCAAAGAACAGGGTGCTCATGAATATGTGGCAATTCATCTACTCCCTGCCATAGAGACTCAGCAGATGCGGAGGTGAAGGGATGAACCTGGAAACCCTCAGCCAGGAAAGAGGGGTGCCATCCAGAGGGCAGTTCTTCCTATAAAACAGTTGGTGGGGGAGGGGAATATCGAGAGCATTGACTGCCTGGAGGACAAAAATAATGCAAGTGATCCTCCTGAAATTCATCGAGTATTGGCAAGAAAATATATAGAGATTTACTTATTGGCAAGTAGGGATTTTTTTTTTTTTTTAACCATTCATGGAATCAAAAGGAAGATTCTCTTTCATCCTCCATCCCACTCCCAAAAATAAATTCTGCACACAAATTGAAGGGTTTAATTTCAAAACCTGCTATTATAATATTAAATGTAAGAAACCATAAATTTATACATAGTTTTTGAAACATATCCCCCACCCAACCACTATATCAAGTTTCAGGTTTAATGAGTGCTTGATACACCACTCATTGCAAGACATTTAAGTGGTTTACAAATAAAGCAAATGAGATTAATATTGGAAAATGAGAGGTGATGAAAGAGGAAAAGGGAGAAGAATAGAAATACAATAATTGATAGGAAAGAGGGCCTGGGAGTAAATGGATAGGAGAGGGGGCTCTATTCCACAGGCTGATGCTGGGAGGGGTGTATCTGCCTAATAATGAGAAAGGGGGAGGGAGGGAAATCATTACCTGATATGGAAAGAGGGAGGTAGCTTAATCATGAATATGTGGTACAAGTGGCGCAACGCCCATAAATATAGAAACAACACAATTGTGCACCAATGGTATAACTCCCCCCTCCCCCCAAAGTTTCCAAACTCTCCATTCTCCCTAAATGCCAACTACACATTAAACATGGCACATCAAGAAAGGAGTTCAAATTTTCCCATTTTAGGTAATGATTGCCTTTGTTTAGCAATTAAGCATTCTGTCTCACATATATACCACACCAGATATTATACTGTTGAGATGTGATAGGCTGCATGGCTGTTTCCCGGACTGATCAACTATTGGGCAAACTGCATTAAAATGCTGCTTAAGACAGAATATAAATCATCAACTATAATTATAATTAGCAATTGTTGAGTTTAGCAAAGCCCTGGGGCTGACTTGTTAAAACATTGCACATTTCAGCCAACACTGAAGTCTAGCTCACACTTTTTTCCAAATAGCTTTCAGTCTGACAGGTCCGCCAGTTGTGGCTCTTAGTGCCTCACTCTCCACAGCAGCACCAACATAGTGGCAAAGCCTAGCAAACGTGGTTAAGGCAAGTTGGTGTGAAGTACTACCAGTACAACCCTTTCACACAGTTCTTTTGTATATTCACTGCTGTGAACACTTGTGATGAGGCAAGTTCCATTGCTGTGCAATTTGCATCCTTGTAATGAGTTAGAATATTCTAAGGACTTCTACTATTTCGTAGGTTGGAGACCATTTGCAGCTTTTACTGTGAGTCCAGCTTTTTACAACTGTATAGGGAAGAAACCCTAGATATACATCTTGAGATAAGATATGGCCAGTTGCATCTTATTAAGTTGAAACTAAAAAGCTGGAGTGGTTTACACCAAGATATTCCTCGGAGCCTTCTGAACTCGCAGGCCATTGCTGCATTCAGGGGTCCATGCCTATTTCCCATGTAATATCTACTCTGTTTCACTGAAGGTACCTACTGTGCTGCAGCTGATCCAGAGGTGCTCACTGTGGCAGTCTGCAAAAAATTCATATTTATAAGTAGGTTGTTCCTACAGACCTTTATTAACAGAGCATCATTCTGTTTCAAAATAAATTGATCCATGCTGTATTTAAAAGCCATTGATTTGGCTTATAAAATGTTCAGATAATTAGTTTCATTCTCTGGAGATAGTCTTAATGACACAGAGGCATATTTCTGCTGTCTGGTGTAGTGCGATATGCATTTCATCTTCCATCCATTATAGCATCTGTTTAGAAAAATGAATAATATGCAAGTACTTAAAACATCAGAATTGTATTATTGTTCGTTTGCTAGGACATTTAGAACTATTCATTCAAATATATGCTATACTGTTTCTAAATTTGGCCATCTCGTTAATCTATGATAAATCACGTATATTTGCATAACAAAATGAAGTCAGGCATTTTTCTAAATGATTTTTTGTTCTTATAACAGTAGTAAATTACTGGACTGCCTAAATCGTAGACCTTTCAACAGCAGGCCTTATCAGATAAAAATTATCCACAAGGTTGATGACATGAACAAAAGACAATCAGCTAAAGACACAGAACCTTACTCTGGAGACCTATCACTTCTTATGAGCTCCATTTTACATAGTAATATATGAAGTGTCAGCAGATAAAGACCTTTCTATGAAGACAAGCAGGATGCGGTATTCTGATTGATGAGTGACATCAACAGAGCCTTGAAATGGAGACACGCCTCAGCGTTCTTTTTCTAGAAGCTTTTAGAAACACTTTACTGTACATGCATATGTCTTCTTGTCAGCTGTTGTCACTTAGGATAAGGCAGTCTTACTTTTACTGCAAAGCAAAGAGGTCACATCTTGTTGATCTCCAGAAAGCTTGAGTGATTTTTCACATTGTAGTGTTTGCGGTCTTCTTTCTTCTAAATTGCTCTATCATGTAAACATTCATGGAGGGCTAGTGCTTCCCCCATCCTTGCTGTCTGACTTAGGGTTTTTTGGCTCTTTTAAGTTTCCTTTTTTTGTTGCAGTTCACTTTACCCACTTAGGCCTTGAGTGTCCTAGTCGGGGTTAAATTTTTAAAAAATTGAGTCATTTGATTTTTGCCTTGGCTGTTTTTCCAGTCATGTCCCAAAAAATCTGTTAGTGATTTTAAGAAGTGCTCCTGATGCTCCAGGTCCATGTCCGTCATGTACACCCATAAGTGGTGCTTTTAGTGATTTGAACTTGATCATAATCCTTCTTGTAAACTCTGTTTGCAGATGTCCAACAGAAGTATTAGAGGTCTTGAGAAGTAGCATGAATTTATTTTGTTGCCAAAAAGTCTTTCCATTGACTTCAGCATCAACACTGGGGATGCATCAACATCAGAGAGGTGTCCACTTGCCTCTACATCAAGAGTTGGTAGTGGCCATCAGGACAGAGAATCATTTGATTCTTCCCTGAGGATAAAGAAGGATTTGACTTTGTCATTGTTGATTCTTAGGGATCCCAATGCTATGTTATGCTATCATTCCCCCTCGACATGTGCTATTCAGAGCACCAAGGTTTCAGTATCCTTAGAACTCAAGAATCACCCAGGCTGTGAGGGCCATTCACCCTCCAAGGACTCAGAGTGGGTACAATAGCCTCCATTGAGCCAGGATCAGGCTGTTGATTCAGCACTTATGACTTTGACAGATGTGACAGGACTGACTGAGCCGCACCCATCTTTACTAATAGCTCCCCTCAAGGAGTGGATCTGGGCCATTCTTTAGAAGGAGATAACATGCCTGCTGGCTCAGTGCAATGCATAGACATCGACAGCTTCAACTTTGGGCCCATTAGAGCTTTAGCCCATACCTGTCACACACTCATTGACAATTGTGTCCCCCAGTATGTTGGAGTCAATGCCCTGCAAGATAGTGTTGGTGTCAAGTCCCCTAGGGAAAAAAGCTTCTTCAGGGCACCAGAGGTTATCTGTCCTTCAGTGCCCTGAACCTAGGGCCTGACTCCCAGTGAGGAGTACTTTCACAAATCTGATATGGGCCATTTCTGGGTGTCTGAGGAGAAGCCAGAGGTCTTCTTGGAGTAGGGGTGCCTTGGCCTTCCTTCCGACCCCTCCCTTCCTCACAAAAGGAAATAATCTCCCCATGAGGATCTCTTCATAAGAACATCTCGCCCAGCGGTCTGCTCCCGCGGCAGGCCCATTGCCTGAGCAGTGGTCCCTGACTAGCTCTATAACCTATTTCTACTCTTATTCCTATAACTTACCTCTATTCCTATCCCTATAACCTACCTCTACACCTATCTATACCCCTCAATCCCTTTGTCCTCTAGGAACCTATCCAAACCTTCTTTGAAGCCCTGTAATGTGCTCCTGTCTACCACAGCCTCTGGAAGCACAATCCATATATCCACCACCCTCTGGGTGAAAAAGAACTTCCTAGCGTTTGTTCTAAACCTGTACCCTTTCAATTTCTCCGAGTGCCCCCTTGTACTTGTGGTTCCCCTTAATTTGAAAAATATGTCCCTGTCTACTTTCTCTATGCCTTTCAGGATCTTGAAGGTTTCTATCATGTCTCCCCTAAGTCTCCACTTCTCCAGGGAGAACAGTCCTAACTGTTTCAATCTATCAGTATATGAGAGATTTTCCATACCCTTTATCAGCTTAGTTGCTCTTCACTGGACTCCCTCAAGTACTGCCATGTCCTTCTTGAGGTATGGCGACCAGTACTGGACACAGTATTCCAGATGCGGACGCACCATTGCACGATACAGTGGCAGGATGACTTCCTTCGTCCTGGTCGTGATACCCTTTTTAATGATACCCAACATTTTGTTTGCTTTCCTTGAGGCTGTGGCGCGCTGCGCTGATGCCTTCAGTGTTGTGTCTACCATCACTCCCAGGTCTCTTTCAAGGTTACTTACCCCTAGTAGTGATCCCCCCATTTTGTAAGTGAACATCGGGTTCTTTTTCCCCACATGCATGACCTTGCATTTCCCTATGTTGAAGCTCATTTGCCACTTTTTGGCCCACTCTGGGTCAGACCAGTGGTCCATCATGCCAAGCAGTCCGCTCACGCGGCGGCCCTCTGGTCAAAGACCAGAACCCTAACTGAGACTAGCCCTACCAGCGCACGTTCTTGTTCAGCAGGAACTTGTCTAACTTTGTCTTGAATCCTTGGAGGGTGTTTTCCCCTATAACAGCCTCTGGAAGAGCGTTCCAGCTTTCTACCACTCTCTGGGTGAAGAAGAACTTCCTTACGTTTGTACGGAATCTATCCCCTTTCAACTTTAGAGAGTGCCCTCTCGTTCTCCCTACCTTGGAGAGGGTGAACAACCTGTCCTTATCTACTAAGTCTATCCCCTTCAGTACCTTGAATGTTTCGATCTTGTTAAGTGCCCTATGTCCAAATCAGACTTAGATGTGTCTTTTGATTATGACCCTCCATGCATATTTGTATTAGATCCCTAGTGGGTGTCTAGTTAGGATAAAAACTTGTATTGAAAACCTTGCAGTTAAGGATAACTATGGCAAATTGTAACCTGTAAACTCCATATTATGTTTATTAGTATGAGACCTCTAGTATGTATAGAATTAGGACACAACTTTGTATCATAAAATTGTACTGTAACTTTCATATTTTAACCTGTTAACTGTATTTTATGTATGTTTAACCTGTAACCTGTTCTGAGCGCCTTGGTGAAAACAGGATAGAAAATGAAATAAATAAATACATAAAATGTCAGCATTAACTGCTCTTACACTGGTTAGTGGAGAGACAGTGTGGTCAGAGCTAGCACTTAACTGGTTAGTGGCAATATCCAGTGGATGACGTCAGAAGAGCAAAAAAGCTGTCCTAATTTTATCCGCTGAGTTAACCAGGCACCAGTCTGAATATTGGCCAGTGCTCAGTTAATTTCTGGGTGACTGCACATGGGCTCAGTTCTGCCTGAGGTAGTCAACAGCTTAAAACCACTGACCACCGTGGGCTGAATATTACCCCATAGTATTCTATAAGTTACATGTTTAAATGCTATTCCCACCCATGCTGCCCCATGACTCGCCATCAATGTATACCCCTACCTGTAAAATGCGCGTACATGTATAGAATTATTCTTAGGTGTAGTTACACACAGCAGAAACAGAACCTGTCCTTATTTTAATGATTTACATGGATACTTTATTGAATTGCCCCTTTTATGCCTCAAAAATCTCTTATCAAGCAGCATTATGGGGCAAAGACCTGGTAATTATGCATGCAAATAACTATGGTGAATTTAGGAAACACCTAAAAACATATCTGTTCCTGAAGTACCTAGGTAGCTGATCTGCACAATCTCTCCCTTCAATCTCTCCCATAACAAATGATCTCTTAAACTGTTAGCCCCTAATCTCCAACTATGTAAGTTCAACTCAATTTGTAGCAGCTTTCTAATCATTGTAAACCACATAGAACTTCACGGTACTGCGGTATATAAACTGTTGTTATTATTATTATAAAATTACCCTCTTGGTGTGAGCTATGTGTGGGATACTCAGCATGATATTGCAGGGAGCCTTATTATGAATAAGGCGTCATTTGAAACCAGTCAGATATTAATAGGTTTGATCCTCTGCATCCCTCCCCTCCCTGCAGGTTTATAACTGCTGCTGTTACTTGCTCATGGCAGGTCCATACGATTTTGGCGGTGTTCTCACCAACAGCAATCGGGACATTATAAACGGCGACGCTTTGCACAAGCGCGGTCAGTCGCACAAGGAAATGCACTGGTAAGTGAGACCAGTACTCTCTGCACAGATTATGTGGGGCCACTCCTAAAATTCCATCAAATGTTCAGAAAATAACACGAGACTTAGGATGTATCCTCCCAATAGACTAAAACCAGTGGGATTTATATTCAACTGGCAGTGCTCAGCATTTTGTTGACTGCTGCTGGTGTTACACCTGGAAATTCAATGCCAGGCCAGGTCCAGGCCACCAGCATTGAATTTTGGGGTTAACAGAGGCAACAAAACCATAGCTGGTTAAGTGCGATATTCAGCACTTAACCGGCTATGACGAACCGCAAAAAGGCCTTCTTTTACTAAGCCGTGATAGAGGTTTTTACTGCGGCTCGAGGTACTAAATGCTCCGATGCTGCTCTGACGCTCATATGAGTGTCAGAGCAGCACTGGAGCATTTAGCACTCTGGGCTGCAGTATAAACTAAACTAAACCTTAAGTTTATATACCGCATCATCTCCACGGATGTGGAGCTCGGCACGGTTTACAAGAACTTAAAATATAGGAAGAGAAGGAAAAAAAAGGTTTACATGAAGCTTATACACTTCCCCTTCCCCATTCGCGGTTTCTGCACTCGCAATTTTTTTCTGGAGAGGGGGAAAATTTAAAAAAACATATTTTTTACCTCCCTGCCGCCTTCCCGGCCTTACCTGGTGGTCTAGAGGGCTTTCGGGTCAGGAGCAATCTTCCTACGCTCCTGCCCCGTGCAGATCGCCATGAGGAAATGGCTGTAGGGAGTTCCCATCGTAGTATCGAGAGACTACGGGAACTCATAGCAGCCATTTCCTCATGGCGATCTGCACGGGGCAGGAGGGTAGGAAGATTGCTCCTGCCCCGAAAGCCCTCTAGACCACCAAGTAAGGCTGGGAAGGCGGCAGGGAGGTGGGGGTGGGTCAGAGTTGGATAATTGCGTTTTTCGCCATTCGCGGTCCGGCTCTGCCTGTATCCCCCGCGAATGACGAGGGAGAAGTGTATATAGAAGAGAAGAGTAAGGGGGGATAGTATTACATTTTAGTGAAAAGCCAGATTTTCAGTTGCTTGCGGAATAATTGGAGGGAGCCCAGGTTCCGCAGCGGGGTAGTAAGGTCGTTCCAAAGACCTGTGATTCTGAAGAGAAGGGATTTTCCCAGTTTGCCTGCATAGCGAATACCGTGTAGAGAGGTACTAAATGCTCCGATGCTGCTCTGACACTCATATGAGCGTCAGAGCAGCATCGGAGCATTTAGTACCTCGAGCCGCAGTAAAAACCTCTATCATGGCTTAGTAAAAGTGCTATTTATGTGGTTATCATGGCCGGTTAGAATCGGCCATTTAATCAGCTAAGTGCTGATTCTGCCCCGGAACACCCCCAAAATAGCTGGTTTTGAGTTGGGCACTAACTGGACATTTTCAGCGGCATTAACCAGTTTAATTGTGACTGGTTATTCCTGAACAAGAGATTTAACTGGCCAGGAGCCATTTCTGGCCAATTAAATTACTTTGAATATTGACCCCTATCATTTTAAGTACTGCAAAAAGAGAAAACAGGTCGTAAAACAGTTTCTAAATTCCATTGAGAACAGGAACATGGAAGACCAGTAGTATACCAGAGTAAATGCAGCAAGTACGCATGGTGCAAGTAAGTGTGTATGCAAAAGGGCAGGATAACAAACCATGCTTGCAGAAACTCAACACTTATGATATATCTGGGACTTATGATTTTTGGTTATTACTTGAAAACCCTGATAAAGCTCCATTAGGAGCTTTTGAAGATTTTAATTATAAGCGGAAAAACTCCAGAAAGTGGTCAGTCTGGGGCACTCCAATGTCACCTAGCAGTTGAGGTTGCTGTCAGATGAAGTTAATTGAAGTAGGTGGGTGCTTGAGGACCCTCCTGTGCCAGGATGACCTTCAGAGCAACAGGAGTGAGCTACTTCTTTCCTATTGCTTGGCCTGCCTCTCCTCCTCTAACTGAAAGCACTGCAAGAGCAGATTCTTCTTGCAAGATACATGAAATACCTGCTGTCATATTATTGACATCTGAGCACTGTCAGTAGACAGAGTGGTGGGAGGGAAGCTGTAAGCTTTTACCACTCTTAAGAGCACTCCTGTGCTGGGTAGGTGGGAGAGGTGATGCTAGGGTTTGGAGAAGTAGATGGATACTAAGATGGTAAATGAGGCTACGCTGGGGGGAGGGGTAAAAAGGAGGATGATATTGAGGACAGCTTGGAGAAGGGAGCTGGGGCTGGGAGGAGTACTTGAAGGGGCTTAGAGAAAAGGGGTACTGATACTCTTGATGGGGATGGGAGAAGGGGGTACTGTTGCTTTTGGCAGGGCTGGAAGAGGGGGTGCTGATGCGTAGATCAATTTTTATAGGGAATGCAATCCACCTAACAATCCCCCCAATTTTTTGTGATATGAATACACTGATACTTGTAGGTCTCTATTTTTCCAATACTTGAAAAGCACCAAAAGGTCTCAAAAATAAACCCCTAGAATCAAAAGCCATTTATATATTATATGCTGTACATTTGGGGTTCCCGTCTTCCATCTGCTTCTCTATTATAATTTTTACTGTTGATAGCTTTCCTTCTTCTAATAGTGCACCAGGTGTTTTGGTCCACCACAGCTGAATAATTTTATGCCTAATTTTGAGTGATTTCATTCTGTAGCTCCAGATGCCCATGTTCATTTATTGAGCTACGTTGTGCATCACACAGATATAAAATTAGAAGATCCTGAGACAACAGTGAGAGGCAGACCTTCCATGTAAGGCAGCTGCTGAATGTTTGTAAGTGGGGGGGGGTTTGACGTTTAGAAACAAGGCAACCATAAAATGGTGCATGAGCTTAAAAAAATAGAAACATGCTATTAAATTTTTCAGTAGCCCACACGAACCAAAAAGAAATGAGTCGGAATCTAAATGGGCAGTTCAGGGTTCAAGCCATAAATATTTAGGGCCTGTTTTACAAAGCCACGCTAGTGGCTGCTGCACGGTAACAGCCCCGAAGCAAGAGATTTAAAGGGCTTTGGGGCTGTTGCCGCACAACAGTTGCTAGCGCGGCTTTGTAAAACAGGCCATTAGTATTATTTACCAAATATTTCCTGTGACAAACTGGAATCCTTAAATCATGAGATGTTGCAGTGTTGCATCTTACATTTTATCAATTTGATGTTTTCTTTTGTCAAGTCTTCACCCAGGTGACCTCTACCCTTTTACAAGAAAACCTATGTTCGTCATCGTAGATTCCTCAAACAGCGTTGCATACAAGGTAATGCACTGAAGCGCATGTTCCTTCCTGGTATTTTATCCTGAAGTAGGTACTATTGAAAAGATGCCCATCTTGGATTTTATGTAGATTTTTATGGCTGATTCACCTTTTTCATCCTTTGTGGTTTGCATGTTTGCTATGAACTCAGACGCTATAAAAAGGGGAAAAGAAAACCTTAGCAAAAGTTGCATTGGACAGTGGTCCGCATCCTGCCCCAGGACGATGATGGATTCTATGCTAGAAGTTGCATGTTTTATTCTTGCGCTTTCTTTTTAGTTTTCCTTTTGGCCACTTGTGCAACATTCTCTGCTGCACACTTGAAGCTGTGCCCAAGTTTATCTCAGCTACAGCTCTGCAAATTCAAAAATCAGGTGATAAATTAATCTTGGATGTGGTATTCAGATTCTGAGCTGTATGAATACTGAGTCTCTTTTCCCATGCAAGTTTCTCTTTCAACTTGTTTCTTTATTTTAGGGAATAATTTATTAAAAGTTGGCATGCTGTCCTGCATTATCTGAGGCAAGGTAACCTGCAATAACTGCATTAGCACGTGCTATTAGTAAATGGCCTACTAAATTCTGAGGTTCTGGAAACCCTGAGAGAACTCAAGCCCTCCAGCACCATCCTCGACCCCTGCCCATCCAATCTCCTACTGTCCACAGAAGACGCCATGGCAGAATTTATCCTCCCCATCATTAACTCCTCCCTCTCCACAGGAACAGTACCTCTCAGCTGGAAGTCGGCTATTATCAAACGCACTCTCAAAAAACCCACCCTCGACCCTAACGAACCCAGCAACTACCGCCCAGTCTCCAACCTCCCATTTGTCTCCAAACTCCTAGAGCGAATAGTGCTCCGCCAATTACACCCTTTCATTGAAGAACAAGCTGCCCTGTCCCCTGCACAATCTGACTTCCGAAGAGGCCACAGCACAGAGTCAGTACTCCTGGATATCAATGATGACAGCTGGTCGATACTCGACAAAGGCAGCAACGCCCTACTAGTCTTACTTGACCTCAGCGCTGCCTTTGACATTGTTGACCACCACCTTCTCTTATCCAGACTCTATGACCTTGGAATCAAGGACTCTGCCCTCCAGTGGTTCACCTCCTTCCTTCACCAAAGAACTCAAACAGTCTTACTAGGGACGCACAAATCTAACCCCAAGCCTATCAGATATGGCATTCCCCAAGGCACCCTTCTATCCCACCTCCTATTTAACCTCTACATCAGACCTGTCATTGATATAGCCCAGAAGTACAACATTAAAATCCACTCCTATGACATCCAGCTGCTCCTCCCACTAGGCGAAAACCGATCATCCCAAATCGCCAACCTCCAACACTGCCTCTCTGACATGAAAACCTGGATGACAAACAACAAAGTACAGCTGAACACCTCCAAGACTGAACTATTATGGATCAGGAAAAAAAATACCAAATACACACACCCAACACTATCATGGGACTCCACTTTACTAACAGCAGCAGATCAAGTATGCAGCCTAGGAGTAACATTAGACGGCTACCTGTCCCTATCCACCCACATATCTCAAGTAGTCTCTACCTCCTTCTACTACTTCCGCCAACTGAGAAGGATCAAATCCTACATATCTACACCTGACCTAGCCCAACTCCTCTACGCCTGTGTCCTCTCCAGGATGGATTACTGCAACTCCCTATTTAATGGAGTAGCCAAAAAAGATCTCAAGCGCCTCCAGGGGGTACAGAATGCAGCAATCTACCTCCTACACAACCTCAACTACCGCGATCCCATCTCCCCAGCCCTCCGCGCAGAGCACTGGCTCCCAATTAACCAAAGCTGCGCATTCAAGACCCTGGTAATAGCGCATAAAAGAATTTACACCACCACCCCTGCCTACATAGAATCCAAGCTAACCCTGTACACCCCCACCCACCCTGGAGAAATGGAGAAACGCCCCCAGGAAGGTCCCTCTGGTCAGAAACTGCCCACAAACGCTCCTACAGCCACTTCATCCCCCAACTCTGGAACCAACTCCCCCCACAGATTACAGAACTCATTGATGACTTTCTGGAAAGTGATAGAGACCCTCTTCTTCAACTAAAATTACAATCGCACTCTACCCCTCCCCCCTAAACTCCCCCTCCCTTCTCATCCCCTACTTAAATTGCTGTATAGTCCATTCTTAACCTGTACTCAAATTGCCGTATAGTTCTTGTGCTTAAACTACTGTATAGTCTTTGTATTGTCCAAATGTACTCCACTGTGAATGTTTGCTTGTTGGCCATTCTGAGCTACTGGGAGGACGGGATAGAAATCTAAATAAATAAATCATTTATCTTTCAGCAATTTTTATTGATAGCCACATACATCAGAAACAAGTATTGCAACTGAGATTGTCATGTGCTTCTATATATGTATAAAGTCGGCTGCGTTATAAGTTTCAATGAACATACATTCAATAAACTGAACAATATATACGAATCTTTTTTGTAATTATCACATAATTTCCACCCTCACTCTTTCCTCCTTACCTCTCCTTCCCTAACTTTCCCAGAACCAGAATTACAACAGCCCCTCCATTAACCACATATTAGGCAGCATGAGTCGGAACCTTATGACCCATGCCCCTTAAGACAAATTACAATAAACCTTCTAAAACCTCTCTTCTGCCAACCCCTCTAAATCCCCCATCCTTAAATCTCGCCTCCCTTCAAAAACAGCTGCTCTTCCTGTTCTCCTCATAAAAACAAATAAGCCTATATTTATATTCAACATAAACTGAGCAAGCCCATATCACTATAGTTGAACAGACGTCACTTCAATCATCATCCACCAAAGGGGCCTTCCCTCCATCCCAAAACTTTAAAGCCTCGGCAAACTTCCCAAAACATTCAAAATTTGACTTCTACTTCTTGCCAACAAAGCCTGAATATTGACCTCCAGACCTGAAGAAATTGCTTCCTACGTTTGGATATTCCCCGAACCCCCTGAAGTTCCAAAGTGCACAAATTATGGAACCTGTTCCTCCACTCCCAGAAAGAAGGAGTGGAAGCTTGGGTGCACCAACAAAGAATACATTTCAGAACTACCACTTTAGCTTTCTGTACCAACAATTTTTGTCATTTTCCTTAACTCCCAAAGCTTTATCCCAACCCAAAACCAAACCCCAAGGCCTGAGCCCCCAAACCACCTTAACTTAACATATTCTTATATGGCCCAAATCAACCAGGGATCAGCCACACTTGGATACACCACAGAGGGCACACATTTTGAAAGCCCTAGTAGAAGAGAAATAGGCCCTGTGTAACATTCAAAACCAGCTGTGACCCTTTGAGGTGTCATCAGTGCCGTCAGGAGGTACAGGGTGAGATTTTCTCAAGTGATCACACAACGTTTTTTATTTTCCGCACTATAAACTACTTATAGAATCTTTTTTTTTTAATGGCAAGAAAACTGAGTTCCCTGCATGAATCCCTCCACTCTAATTCCCATTTACTTCGCAAAAATGTATATTGCTTAGGAGATCTCTCCTTAGCCAATACAGCATGAAGCAAAGAAACTGTTAATGGATTAGAGACACTGGGAGCCAGTAAGGTTTGGATTTTATCAAGAAATTCATGGAAAAGTGACATGGAAGGCAAAGATTGAATATAGTATGTCAATTGTAAATAAGCAAACATATCTCCTCTATGTTGTCACAATCTCCATCTCATTTCCGCCAGTGATATTACTTGTCCATCCATCTGGATATGATGTTACAACAAACCGCTCCTCTATCTTGCCATCTACAAAAAGCTATACCATCGATTCCAAGACAAAAGGTGGTATTTCCCACAAGTGGTAAAAACAAAGAATGACAAGAATCTTGATTCCACATTTTCGTTAAACCCACCCAAACTAAATAAAGTGGTTGTAACAACATATGATTCTTAAGCTGTACTGGAAGATCTTTCGCTTTAACCTGTAACAAGTAATTCAAGTGCCAGGGATGAAAAAGAGAGGACTCTAAACCATACGGAGTGTAGTTCTCCGACCCTCTTATCCAATCACTCAAATGCCTCAATAAACACGCCCAGTTATAAAGTTGTAGATCCAGGAGTCCCAATCCCCCCATACTCCACGTACCCAACAAATAATCATAATGCAACCATGATCTCTTCCCTCCCTAACAACTTCTGCACTCATCCCAAATCTCTGTGTGTTATCCATAATGATAGAACATACAAACAAAAAGTCACTGAGGAAACAATGTCATTTGCACCAAAGCTATTCTCTCCATCAGTGAAAGAGGCAATGGCTTTCAAAGTTTTAATTGGCGTTCCGTCTGTTGCAACATCTTGCCGATATTAACCTTATACAATTGGTCAAGCCTCACTGGCAACTGAATTCCTGTATAAGTAAACCACTAAATCATTTAAATGTAACTTGAGGCAGCTTTTGGGAGTCAACTTGCATTAAATTTCTAATGTTTGCCTTTAATACAGTTGGTCAGCTTTTGAAGCTCCAATTTTGTAATGAAATAATTATGAGGACTTTGCAGCTGTTTATATATAATTTATTGTATACTTCCAGGTAAACACAAATGTCTTAATATTTTCCAGCACAAGATCTTGCCTTAGGTCTTTATAATTGTTGAACTGTGTGTTATAACTTACTATTTCTACCTGGAGACATAGTTCAGTCCTTTTCCTAGCTGTAGTTCACTGTTGTCTTTGTTATTGCTGGCTTAAGTAATGCTCTGTTATCACCATGCTCAACTTAGGGCTCCTTTTACAAAGCTGCAGTAGAGGTTTCTATCATGGGTCAGTGAGATAAATGCTTTGCTGACACTCATACAGTTCTTATAAGCATTTACCTCGCTTGCCCAAGGTAAAACACTCTATTGCAGCTTTGTAAAAGGAGCTCTTAGTTAAGGAGACAGGCAATTTCTAAAACCTTCTTCATTTCATTAAATGAATTCCAGTGGCGTATCTAGGGTATGTGGCACCCAGGGCCCATCATTTTTTGACACCCCCCCCCCACCCACCCTCCATGGTGGGTAGGCCAGCAATGCTTATAAACTTTATAAAACACATTATTATATTTTTTTATAAAGCACATATTTTAACTGAACTCTCTGACATCCTCAGCCTTTCCATTCACAAAAATAGAAGGAAGAAAAGTTCCCATTTCCTGCTGTCTCATGTCCCCGGCCTATACAATATTTTTCTTCTGCAGACCCTTCAAAAGTCTGACCAAATCCTCATTTCACTTGCATTATAAAGTACTGAGGATGCCATCTCTCCCCAATCCCAGGTCCTAAAGTCTGAGACAGTAGCGCAAACTGCCCGATTCAGGAAGAAAAATTTCGATTCAGCCTATTTAATTGGTTTTTCGATTCGATTTTTCTGCCCAGTTGGGTGATTTTTTTCAAAAATCCTGGTGGGTTTTATAGCTTTTTCACCCCCTTTGGCTTCTCCTAACCACACTGGCGCTGTGGTGTAAATAAAATAAAGAAACAAAAAGGACTTTTCCTCTCTCTGTTAAATCCTAGCTCACGTTTGCAATCTAACACCAGCTCTGGCAGGATACACGTTTCAAGTCTGACATATTGTAATCATAAAACAGAAAATAAAATTAGTTTTTCTACCTTTTGTTGTCTGGTCATTATTCAAATTTTGTTGGTCCCAGGCTCTGGTTGTCTTCTGATCACTTGCTTGCCAGGGTCTCCTTCTTTCTTCATGCTAACCATCCATCTGCCATCTCTGTCCTCCCTTTCCATTTCCCTTCCCTCCCCAGGAAGTCTGGTATCTTTCCTTTTTTTCATCTCTCTCCACAGATCCACCTTTTCTTAACTACCCTTTCATCCGGCATCTCTCCCTCCTTCCCCACCACCCCAGGGCCCACCATCTCTCCCTTTCTTTTCCCAATTACCCTCCTATCCAGTATCTCTATCCCTCCTCCAAACCATCCCTTGTGTCCAATTTCTCTCCCTTTCTGTTCCTTCCCTCCCTAAATCCCATGATCCATCATCTCTCTCCCTCTCCTCTATTTTCAGACCCATTATTTCTTCCCCCCAAAGTCTGGCATATGCACATCTCTTTGAACACCCCCTTCCCTCTGTGTACTTCTACACCAGGGTCCCCCCCCAAAGGCATGTCCCCCCCTTGAAGGCCTGCACCCCCTTGAAGGCCTGTCCCCCCCCTTGAAGGCCTGTCCCCCCCTTAAAGGCCTGCCTGCCTGTCCCCCCCCTTGAAGGCCTGCCTGCCTGTCCCCCCTTGAAGGCCTGTCTCCCCCCATGAAGGCATGTCCCCCCCTTTAAGGCCTGCACCCCCCTTGAAGGCCTGCACCCCCATAGAAGGCCTGCACCCCCCGAAGGCTGCACCCCCTTGAAGGCCTGTCCCACCCCCCTGTCCTCCCCCTTAAAGGCCTGCCTGCCAGTCCCCCCTTGAAGGCCTGCCTGCCTGTCCCCCCCCTGAAAGCCTGTCTCCCCACATGAAGGCTTGTTCCCCCCCCCCTTTAAGGCCTGCATCTCCCCCTGAAGGCTTGTCCTTCCCCTTGAAGGCCTGCACCCCCCCGAAGGCCTGCACCCCCCCTGAAGGCCTGCACTTCCTTGAAGGCCTGTCCCCCCCTTGAAGGCCTGCCTGCCTGTCCCCACCCAAAAGCCTGTCTCCCCCCCATGAAGGCATGTCCCCCCCTTTAAGGCCTACACCCCCCTTGAAGGCCTGCACCCCCCGAAGGCTGCACCCCCCCGAAGGCCTGCACCCCCCCGAAGGCCTGCACCCCCTTGAAGGCCTGTCCCCCCCCTTGAAGGCCTGCCTGCCTGTCCCCCCCTGAAAGCCTGTCTCCCCCATGAAGGCCTGTCCCCCCCTTGAAGGCCTGTCCCACCCCCTGTCCCCCCCTTAAAGGCTTGCCTGCCTGTTCCCCCCCGAAAGCCTGTCTCCCCCCATGAAGGCATGTCTCCCCCCATGAAGGCATGTCCCCCCCTTTAAGGCCTGCACCCCCACAGAAGGCCTGCACCCCCTTGAAGGCCTGTCCCCCCCTTGAAGGCCTGCCTGTCCCACCCCTGAAAGCCTGTCTCCCCCATGAAGGCTTGTCCCCCCTTTAAGGCCTGCATCTCCCCCTGAAGGCTTGTCCCTCCCCTTGAAGGCCTGCACCCCCCTGAAGGCTGCACCCCCCCAGAAGGCCTGCACCCCCCCGAAGGCATGCACCTCCTTGAAGGCCTGTCCCCCCCTTGAAGGCCTGTCCCACCCCCTGTCCCCCCTTGAAGGCCTGCCTGCCTGTCCCCCCCTGAAAGCCTGTCTCCCCCCATGAAGGCATGTCCCCCCCTTTAAGGCCTGCACCCCCCTTGAAGGCCTGCACCCCCCCGAAGGCTACACCCCCCCAGAAGGCCTGCATCCCCTTGAAGTCCTGTCCCACCCCCCTGCCCCCCCCCTTAAAGGCCTGCCTGCCCCTCCCCCCCCTGAGAGCCTGTCTCCCCACATGAAGGCTTGTTCCCCCCCTTTAAGGCCTGCATCTCCCCCTGAAGGCTTGTCCCTCCCCTTGAAGGCCTGCACCCCCCCCGAAGGCCTGCACCCCCCTGAAGGCCTGCACCTCCTTGAAGGCCTGTCCCCCCCTTGAAGGCCTGCCTGCCTGTCCCCACCCCAAAAGCCTGTCTCCCCCCATGAAGGCATGTCCCCCCCCCTTTAAGGCCTGCACCCCCCCCCGAAGGCCTGCACCCTCTTGAAGGCCTGTCCCCCCCTTGAAGGCCTGCCTGCCTCTCCCCCCCCTGAAAGCCTGTCTCCCCCCTGAAGGCTTGTCCCTCCCCTTGAAGGTCTGCACCCCCCCGAAGGCTGCACCCCCCTAGAAGGCCTGCACCCCCCCGAAGGCCTGCACCTCCTTGAAGGCCTATCCCCCCTTTAAGGCCTGCACCCCCCCAGAAGGCCTGCTCCCCCCCCCGAAGGCCTGCACCCCCTTGAAGGCCTGTCCCACCCCCCTGTCCCCCCTTAAAGGCCTGCCTGCCTGTCCCCCCCTTGAAGGCCTGCCTGCCTGTCCCCCCCCTGAAAGCCTGTCTCCCCCCATGAAGGCTTGCATCTCCCCCTGAAAGCCTGCCTGCCCGCCCCACCCTGAAGGACCGCTCGCCCTCCCCTCCCACCCCCCATCCAGACGTCCGGTTCTTCCCCTCTGGCCTCCCCGCACCATTAAGAGTACCGAAGCAGCCTTCAGCAAGATCGCAATGTCAGCGATCTTGAGCTGCTTGTGCTGTCCTCCGCCGCGGACCCGCCCCCCTCTTTTGACGTCAGTGGAGGGGGCGGGACCGCGGCGGAGGACAGCATGAAGCAGCGCAAGATCGCTGACATCGCGATCTTGCTGCAGGCTGCTTCGGTACTCTTAATGGTGCGGGGAGGCCAGAGAGTAAGAATCAGACGTCGGGGTGGGAGGGGGGGAACGGACGCCGGAGCACCCCCTCAGGGCTCACACCCGGGGGCGGACCGCCCCTCCTGCCCCCCCCCCTTGGTATGCCACTGATGAATTCTGCATTCAGGTCTGCTATTTAAAACACAGTCAGGTAATATTTAAACAGTGTGATGAATGTTTAAAAAAATTGTATGTTCAGTGCTCCTATCCAGATAAGTGGCAGTACTGAATATATGTGGGCAGGCCTGCCCAGGGCTGGTATACCTATAGCTGCACTCTTCAGCAAATAGCTAAGCTTTTTAAGGTCTAGATGCACAAAACTCTGGTGCTATTCCTCTAGAGTGCCAAAGGAACATCAGTTTTTTAGCGACCAATGTTCAACAATGCAAACTGTACGCACCCTGTTGGTGTTGAGTATTGGTTGCTAAAGGGGTTGGAACTTCCTGGGGAGGATAGCTTTAGTGCGAATGATGTTGTTTCCCCACTGGCTTTTTGCTTTGTGTGTTCTACCATTATGGTTAACACACAGAGATTTGAAATGAGTGCAGAAGTTGTTGGGGAGGGGTCCTGCCCACCCCAAGGCTTAAAAAACTCCTGGTGGTACAGTGGACCCCTCCTGGCCCACCCATCCCAAAGAGTAAAAGAATCCCTGGTGGTCCAGTGGTCAGGCCAAGATCTCCATACCCTTTACCTCCCCACCCCCAACCTCACACGTACCTCGGAATAGGCAGGAGGAATGCCTATTCCCTCCTGCCACAGAGCCCACCCTCTTCAAAGTGGCATTACCCTGCCCCAGCTCAGTGCATCCTGAGAAGCACTGGGAGAGGCCTAAGCACCATAAAAGAAGTTTTTTTTCCTTGTATGGTGCTTTGGCCCCTCCAAGTGCATCCCAGGATGCACTGGGCAGGGGCAGGGCACTGCTATTTTGAAGACAGCAAGGCCCTGTGACAGGAGGGAGTAAACATCCCTCCTGCCTGTTTTGAGATACATTTGGGTGTTGGAGTGGGAGGTGTGTGGGGGGGGGGGCAAGAGTGGGTTAGGAGGTGTCCACTGGACCACCAATATTTTTTTAAACTTGGGGGGGGGTCAGGAAGGGAATCAGGAGGGGTTCGCTGGACTATCAGTGTTTTTTAAGCCTATAGGAGCTGTGAGGGATTTGGAAGGGGTCCATTGGATCACCAGGGGCGGGGGGTGGGGGGGGAATGGTTCAGGGATGTGATTCCTGTCAGTGCCTGGACCAATCAGGCTCAGGTACTGACAGAAAAGTATGAGAGGAGACTACCAAAAGTTCTGAGCTGTCGGTAGTTTTGTCAGTAGTTTTGTGGCCTGTTCTGGGCATTGTAGGGATCTAAGTTTTCCCCTCTAAGCCATGTGTGCACAAGCTGAGCAACTGCATGCACAAAATATTTATTGGCTTGCTTTATTGTGAACATAGGCTGCACTGCATGCATTGAGCTGAGGCTGAAAAAAAGCACAAAGGCCCAGATTCTGTAACCAGCACCATTGTCATCGGTTGCCTTAAAAGCTGCCGCTGATCGCATGTCAATCACATAACGGTACCAGGTACAGAATTGCGCCTCTGGAAAAGATGGGCACTGGAAACTTAGGCCAGGGTTTTCCTGGCCTACATTTCTGGTGCCTACCAATGATGTGAATCACAGCTCCATAGGCACTTTAGGCCACCTAACACCACTTCTGGTATTAGCTGCGCCCACAGTGATGTTAGGTCATTTCAGTGTGTTTTTACTGAGTTTGGGCGCATACTGGTGCATAAAAAAACAGCGCTGTTTAGAGAATCCTGGCCAAAATGTTTTTTTTCATGTGCACATGGCCCAGCAAAAATTAGAGAGAACATTGCCTCCTTCCCACCCAACCTTTAGAATGACTTGCTGCATTAAAAACCAGAAACACAGCATCTCAGCACTACCTTACTTCTCATTAAACTAAATGAAAGAAGTAATCCTTTCTTTTTGTAATTGTTTAATCCTTTTTAAATGGTGGCATTTACATTTTTATGAACTGAACAGAAAAAGGGTGAAGTATACTACAGCAAAACGTTTGCACTGTTTTTATTGCTGTGAGTGGCTAAGTTATCACCTTGTACATTAGCAATAGCTTTAACACTGAAAAAAAAAACAGCCAGCAGAGGGGCAATACAGTTGGGAAGGAATGGGGAGGGGAGGTATGGCCAAATGCTTTTTCCTTAACAGCGCAGCACTATGGATGTGGCTGCTTGGGGGTGGGATTACACAGCACTTTAAGCACTTTTCTGGGATATGAGCCAACATGGGTACGGAATCGCAGAAGATATGTGGAGCTTATGCATGCAGATGCCTAAACTTTGTTTTCTTCTGTTTGTGACAAACAAATGTCTTGATTTCAGAAACACAGGTTGCTTTCCTCCCCCCCCCCCCCCCCCCGTTTTTCCAATTTGGCAAAAAAAATCATGCCAATAGGCTTATAAATGCCTAATTATGCATGAGAGAGTCGCAGCTCAGACAGGCTGTCCTCATCTCCTTCCCATGCTGAGAGATTGCAATACTGTAGTCCCTGGTTTAACCCTGTGGATACCAGGCTCAGATCCTTTTGAGGTGTCTGGGGGACAGGTTGATGAAGCCTTTCTTCCTATGCTAACATTTGCTCCATATTCATCATTGAGAACATCACATGAGCTCAGGGCCAGTGAGTATGGAGGAGAGAAATCCAGAGGCAAACCTGGGGTCATATTTGTACTGGAATAGAGAGGCCGAGGCATGAGTAGGGTATGGATAGGAGGGACTTGTCCGATGAACAGAATTCACGGGGGGTGGGGGGGGTGGCTATAGGGGGAGATAAGTGAGAAGAGATATTGAGTTCTTGCAGAGTGAATGTACTGGTAGGTCAGTAAGAGGGGTTTGAATTGTATTTGGAAATGGATGCGGAGCCAATGAAGTGACTTGAGGAGAAGAGTAATGTGAATATGGCGGCTCTCGTGAAGTATAAGTCGTACAACAGAATTCTACACGAATTGGAGGGGAGAGAGATGGTTGAGTAGAAGACCTAAGAGAAGCAAGTTGCAGGATTTGAATCCTTTCACCACTAGGCTAGAGTACAGAATTCTAGATTGTACATCCCCTAGTTTTTAGTTAGGAGCCAAAGATGATTTCTTTTAGTTGAGATTGAGGACCTTTTAAAGGGGGGTTAATGCTCGGTCGCCATCATTTCCAGAGCAGGAATTTTAAATCTGCTGCTAAAGAATAAAAATGCATTCATGTGTTCATTCTCATTCTTGCTGTCATTCTTCCAGTGGGGCATGCTGGCTGATGTTTGTCACTAGCATGGGATATGCCAATAAACACTTATTGTTATAAGCATTATATATATATATATATATATATAAAAATATATATATATATATATGACAGATATACATAATATAAATCCTTTCCTCTGTAACAGGAAACAACTCATGTGCCATTTTGTTTAAAATGTTATATGTTGCAGAATTTTACAAATCTATTTGGACAACCTCTGGTCTGCTTACTTTCTCCAACAGTGTACCCTAAAGCTTTGCAAGGTAGGGTTTGCTTTCTACAACTTTTGTGCATTGTCTTGATTTCTCTCTGCCTGTACCTCGTCTCAAATACTAGTTGTTATTTGGCTTTTCTTTGTCTTCAATATATAACAGATTTGGTGGTTGCAGATAGGCATAGCTCATAAAGAGTCAGTGAACTTTCAGTTCTGTTTCTTGATGCACCACTATTTATTGACCTTATGGGGGCTAATTTTTCAAAAGGGCTCAGAGGCAGAATTTGACTAGCAAGACTTAAACCTGCTATTTAGGAAGCATAGGCGTCGGAACAGGAGAGGCCACAGGGGCCATGGCCTCCCCATAAATTCTCGATCACTCTGGTTTTGGTCCTCCAACCCACCCTTCTCCCGGTGTTTGCTTAAATCTTCGGGCAGCCACCACACAGTGTCAAACAACAGGCCTGCCCCGGAAACCTTCATACTACTTCTGGGGGCAGGCCTGCTCGTGGATGCTGCACAGCGGCTGCTGAAGATTTAAAACTAAAGCATGGTTGGGGGTTGGGGGACTCGGGAGCTGTTTAGAGGTCGTGCGCCAGGGTGGAGCTCCTGGACCCCCCCCCCAACAAATCAGAGTTCCGCTGACTATGATAGGAAGTATGACTTGGAAGGATAGTGCTGAAAATGAGGGGAAGAAGGGACAGCTTGATAAATGTATGTAGATTTGTAGGCCTAACATCTTAGAGCAGCAAAGTGCGCTGGTCATGGCCAAATTCTACATTTTTGTAATAGAGCCTTGGTAGGATTAATCCTTCAAAGGGCCCTAGACACACAAGTACACTGGGCCCCCAGCTGACTATGCCACTGAACAATACAAAACTAACATATTCCAGTTAATAAATTCCAAAATAAAATACCTTTTTCTTCCTTTGCTGTCTGGACATTTTGTTTTTCCATCATGTTGGTTCAAACTTCTTTTCTGCCTTTGTGTCTCCTGCTAAGTCTTTTTTCAGTATTTGCTATCAATTTGGCTTTTCTCATCTCTCTTGTTTCATTCCCTCACTACACCTGTCTCTGATGTACTGATTGTTCTCTTTTAGTTTTTTCCTCCTTATTTCTTTTCTTCCCATCTACTCAAATGTCACCCTCTTTCTCACCTTATTTTTCAGCTTTCTTCTCCTTCTGTCATGCTTTAGAGCTCCCATTTCTCATCTCACTCCTTCCCCAGCCTCCTAGTCCCTGCTATCTTTATCCACATCTCACATTTCTACCTCTGTACTCACTATCCTCCTCTCACTCATCTCCTTGCCACCCCTCCCCTTGATCTCTTCCACATGGTTCCACCATTTCCAGTTATCTCCTATCACTCTACTCTTGTAGCTCAGCATATCCTCCCTCTCCCCATCCTCCGGGCTCATCCCTTTTCCCTCCCCCTACTGTGGTCCACCTCTCCTCTTTCTCCCCATCCAGTTCTACTCGCTCTTTCCTGTTCTTGCCTACTCCACCCTATTATCCTACATATATCCCTCCCTCCCCTAAGTCCAACATTTATAGCTCTCTCTTCCCTCCTTGTCCAGCATGTCTCCCTCCCCATCCCCAGGACCAACATGCTCTTGCTTCCTGATGGTAACTCATCCAGCATCTCTCATAACCGCTCTGCATCCAGTATCAGTCTACCATCTATCCTTTACCCCACCTTTGGTCCAGCATTTTCCCCTCTCTTTCATTCCCTCTCTCCCCAGAGCTAACTTAAAATAGCTCCAAGGAGCCCTAAAGTCTAGTATCTCTTCCCCTTTTCCTCAGCACAGCCCAATGTTTCTCTCTCTCTCTTTCCCCTCACCTTCCAGTCTGCAGAGGCCATTTCCCACGGCAGCACTTCAGACCGGCTGCCTTGGCACTTTCTCTTTGCTGCATTCTAGCCTTGCCCCCTCCGCAACTTCCGATGCAGAAGAGAAAAATCTTCAGTATGGCTGATAAGAGTTGCTGCCACAGGAGATGGATTTTGTGGATCGGAAAAAGTGTGCGTGAAGGGAGGTGGTGGCGGCAAAGTCGGGCCATGCTGGGACATAGGTGGGAGATGCTGGGCCACAGGGCTCCCTGGAGCTATGGGGCCCAGGATCCAGTAGACATCATGATGTCATTGGAGCAGCGTTTCAGGCCCCAAACTTGGGTCTGAGGCACATGCCTATTGGGGCTACCATTTAATGAGGTCCTGAATAGGGCAAAGCCCCTACTATAGTTAGGGTGAAAAAGAGCTCCTTTTTGTTTCAAAATAACCTAGAACAGAGAAAATGACCAGCAGACACATGGCCATCCTTTTTAACTCTCCTTTTGGCATCAGTTGGTCAGTAAATATGGAAGTGGTGTCAGGGTTTGAATTCATCCACCACTTTGCAATCCGAATACAACAAAATAGTTTACATGAAGTATAGAGTTGATGGTCTGAAACACAATTAGAAGAAAGATGGAGCATGATGACCCATCAGCCTTTGGGTGGTTTCTGGTTGATTTTCCTCAGAAACTAAGGGCTTCTTTTACTAAGGTGCGCCAGCGTTTTTAGCGCACGCACAAGATTAGCGTGTGCTAGCCAAAATATTACTGCCTGCTTAAAAGGAGATATTTTAATATTACATATTATATACGATAATGGAATATATGGTAGGGAGGGATGGGGAGGGGGGAGGGATAAGAGTTTATGTAAGATACCAATGATAGTTTTTAAGTGATGTATTTATTGTTAATGTGATTGAACATATATAACACTTATTATAATCTTGAAAATGAATAAAGAATTATAAAAAAAAAAAAAGGAGGCGGTAGTGGCTAGCGCACGCTAAAACCACTAGCGCACCTTTGTAAAAGGAGCCCTAAATTATTATTTTCAAGAATGGGAATGTTTAAAAATTGTGATAGCAATAATTTAGTAGGGTTGAGCTGTACAAACTCAGAACATCAAAAATACCAGTCCACACATAAGCAGTAACAATCTTTTTATAGAAATCCACTATCTTTGTAGACCTACAGGGGACTAAATTACACAAACATAATCCAACACAAAAAAATATGTGAAAGAAATGTGGAGAAAGAAAGATTTCAGAACAAAACACAGTCAGTCTCATAAAAAAAACACTGCAGCACATATATCACCAGTCAGAAAAAAAAAACCCTCCATAAACAAATTGGCCAGTAATTGCTATATCAAGAGACTTTTCAAAAACGAAAACCCTCCCTGGAACAGTGGACAGTTTGTCATACGTATAATGCTTTCTTCTAATTCTTTAAATATCAAATGGTCATGTTGCTTATCTCAGCCAGAACTTCCAATAGTTGTACCAAAGAAGAAATTCCTCAACAGAAGCTCCATTTCACATATAGCTGCGTCAGGAGGATTCAAATTGCAGTCTCCCGGTTCACACTGTGACTCTCAAACACCACAGCTATATTTGAACGTCACAGTGTGAACCGGGAGTCTGCACTTTGAATCCTCCTGACGCAGCTATATGTGAAATGGAGCTTCTGTTGAGGAATTTCATCTCCCTGTCTCAGGATTTGGTATCTGGCAAATTGTCATGTTTTCAAACCACGTTATACTTCAAGGAAGTTTATTACTGTACTTCTTCAATAAATGGACTTTAGATGAAGTATGCTGGCATATTGATTCCTTGAATGTGACTATGATCTATCATTTATTTAACAAAGCTTTATGCAATTATTTTTGGGCTTGATTTAGGCTTTTATTTTACCAAGGTAATGTGGGCAGTTATGTTGTTTTATAAAACAGATGTCCAAAATGAACAGCGCACAGATTCTCGCACACAGTGACTTTTATTTTAGATGTATTTGCCTTCAGACGTTTGAAAATTGTCTTTCAGACATCCATCGTGCCTTGATATCCAAATGTTGATTTTATAAAGACAGAATATGAATGTCTAAAACTGCAGCATGCCCATATGCCAGACACATAGTCTGGGCATATTTTCAGTGGGTCTAGGGAGGTGCCAAATAAAGATATTCATATTTAGAACTGGTACTTGGTATGTCCAGGCAATGGTGTGGAGAGGAAAGCTTGAACCCAGGGCCAAGGCACCCAGCATTCCCCTTCAGTGATGTGGGGCATTTCTTAGATGCACTCTTCCCCCCCCCCCCCCCCACACACACACACTACGGTACCTTTTCAAATCTTCTTTTCTTCACTGGCAGTGAGCAGCTCTCCTATGTCACTTCCTGGCCCTGCAAACAAAAAGTGATGTTAGAGGAAGTGCTGGGGCCAACGTGATTAGTGGGAAGGGCATTTCTGCTCATTGCAGACAAAGATTAGAAGAGGTATGTGAGAGGAGTACAGTCAAGTTTCCCCCTATTGCTGAGGTGGGGGGAAGGAGAGGTGCAGGTGCCCCCACCAAGATGGCATCCAGGGTGCTCTGCCCCCTTACAACTATGTCTAGGTCACAGAAAGGTGCTCCAATTGAGTAGTTTTCCACTGGAGTCAATAAGGGAAATCGTAGTAGGTATTTTTTTGTCTTTTGAGGGCTCACAATTAAATAATTAGGAAAGAAAGTTACAAAAGAGCTGCAGTGAAATTTGAACCAGCAACTTCTGGTTCTCAGCTGGCTGCTCTAACCATTAGGCCACTCCTTCACATGGAACTCTTATTTGGTCATTTTATAATATGGATGTTGTAATGCTGTCACAAAGACGACCATGTCCCTTGTTATGCTCCATTCATAATTTGGATGTTTCAGTTTGTAAAATGAATGTTAATGCTGGAAGCAACAAGCACTTCAATGTCCATTTTCTCATGTATTTTAGAGCAGACTGTATGTCAGCAGTTTCTGGGCTACAATATATGAGAAATGAACCTCCATATGTGATGTACAAGACTTGGGCATCCATACTCTGAGTTAGATGTTTTTTTTCTAAAGTGCCACTTCACATGTATGTGATATCACAACTTCTCATGCTCTGTCCCCTAGGAATGCCTATGATCAGAACATGTAAAAATATGCACTATTGTTTTGGCATGTTTAGTTTTGGCTGTGCAATTTTATTAAGTGAAGCCTCCTTTAAATGTGGAAAATATTTTATAAACAGTGGGTTTGTTATGCTAGATTTTTGCCATTCACTTGGTTCTTCTTTGCTGGATAAGATTTAAGGATCCCTTTTACTAAGTACATTAAGAAGTTACTGCATAAATTGGTGTGTGCTGTTACCATGAGAGTTTGTGTTAATTTATGAATTAACCCCCAAATTCTGTACATGGTGTAATAGGTTGTGCACACAAATTGGTGCCAATAATTGGCAATAGAGAATGACACGGTGGCTGTTATCCACGGATAGCTGTGGGTAACCCACCAAAATGGTGTTAGAAAAAGTCGTCGTTACCGCGGGTATGGGAACAAGGCCTTTCACTGCCCCGTGGAGTGGTGAATGGCCTTGTCTCTGCAGTTAAGGTCGGGTACCCGCGCGGTCACTGATCAGGCATCTCTTTCCCTCCCTTCCCTTCAACTTATCATGGCGATTTTGTGGTTTTTTTCCGTCTCCCAGCTGCCCGAGCTGGCTTTCATCAAGTCGCGCGTGTCTTCTGAAACTTCTCCTCTGACACAATCAGAAACAGGAAGTTGCGTCAGAGGAGAAGTTTTGGCAGCCACACACGATTTGATGGTTAATTGGAATAGCAGATTGGCTTTGTAACCAAGCCGTGCAAGATGGGAAACAGCAACACAAGCATTAAAACAGTGCACTGAAGATTCATAAATAAAAAAAATAAAAAGAGATGCATAAATTAATCAGTCTTGATTGTAAAACTATGCAAATACAGAGGCTGGTTGCGACATAAGCTAAGAGACCCAATCCCATCAATGGCTGTTTTAAGTCGGCTCCCGATGTCTTGAGGCCATTTCAATGTGTGAGGTGCCCTTTGAGAAGAACTGTAGCATGTGGGGTGTTTGGGCAGCCTGCGTGACTGGAGCTGATTGGATGTAGCTCTGCTGTTTCCATTGTATAGTTAATTGCAGGAAGCTCCATAATGGCAAGCGATTTGGCAGGACCTGAAATTTACAAGTGCAAATACATGGGTTCCCTAGCTACTGGCTCAGGCAGCTGGGAGACTAAAAAACCCCAGAAAATCGCCAAGGTGAGGGGAAGGGACTGCCTGAACTTCGGCAATTGGGAGGGAGGGGGGCTGCTGGACCGTGCACGCTGAAGGGAAGTGGAGAAAGGGTGGGGGGTGAGAGGAACAGACACTGAAGGGAAATGGGGAAGAAAGAGTGGGCTGAAGACGCTGAAGGGAAATGGGGAAGAGAAGTGGAGAGTGGGAGAAGATGCTGAAGGGAAATGGGGAAGAGAAGTGGAGAGTGGGGAGAAGACGCTGAAGGGAAATGGAGAAGAGAGAGTGGGGAGAAGACGCTGAAGGGAAAGCCCTACCAGCTCAGCATCTCTTTCTCCAGTTCAGCAGCTAGAACTTTGATTTATAAAATGACAATTGTACTGAATATTGTTTCTTTTTATACTTTAATAAAAGAAGTTCAGTATAAAACTATTTGAGGCTTGTGTGGATGGGATCAAATGGTTTGTGGGGACAGGTACCGAGCTCGCGGAGACAGGACGGTGACAAACTCATGTGGAAGGGGACAAATTTTTCCCCCGTGTCATTCTCTAATTGGCAATTAACACTTATTTGATTCTAATTGGCACTAATTAGAAGTTACGTGCTTGCACATCTTGGTAGGCACACTCTAAAAACTGGTGTGCATCATTTCTAGTGTATGAATCTCAAAAGGAGATGTGAACAGGGGAGAAGCATGAGCAGATTGTGGGCATTCCTAAAAGTTAGGAATACCGCCCAATCCATGCGCAATGTAGTTGCATTTAGGTCTGGTTTTCCTTGCCTAAATGTTATGCCATGTACACCGCTAAGCATAATTCTATAGAATGTATAGCAGGAGCCATAGGCTCACAGTAAGTGCCATGCTGATAGGTACCATATATAGAATTTGGGCCTAACTGCATGTCTTGTTAGGGAATGGAAAATGGGTGTGCACTGCACCCTGCAGTTAGTGCATTTATTTTTGAATAGTCTTATTTTGTGGTAAAGAACATTTCAGTGTGGTAATAGCAAAGGACAATGCTGGATATGCCCCCAACAATTACACCACCTTGCACTTACCAGATATTACATTTTGCTATTAAAGCACATTAAGTATAAAATGTACTGGACTTTAGTAAAAGGGTCCCTCCTTGTTTGTTACAACATTTGCTATGAAAGGGGACATTTTGTAATAGGTCTCAATTTCCACTTATTCAAGAAACTCTCTTGGAATATACATCATGTTTTCTGTTGCCTTGTAGACCAATCTCAGCGAGGTAGTCTCTTCACGCTCTTTCTGAACAATCCATTAATGGCATTCCTATTTGTCTCTGGACTATCAAGCATGCGGAAAGGATTGTGGGATAAGTGTCAAGAATACCTTCGAAAAATAATCCGGGATATCACACAGTTGATCACCCACTCCCGCTCTATAGGTAAATCTTTCTATGACAGTGCTGGGGCAAGGCCTCATTTTGAAATTTCACTTTATCTTTTTTTTTTTTTTTTTAAATGTAAGGCTCTCGTACCTGACAATGTTTACAACACATACCCCCTCTTCTACAAAGCCACGCTAGCGGCTGCCACGCGGTAAAGGCCCCGAAGCCCATATAGATTTAAAGGGCTTCAGGGTTGTTGCCGTGCGGCTTTGTAAAAGAGTGGGAAAGTTTCATCATATGTCTACAAATGTATTTGTTGAGCAGATCCTCAAAACTTGAGTGGAATACACGCATTTCAACTTTTTTGATACTCTTGCAGATTGTGTGGTGATTTATAGAAAAACTGCATCTGCTAATGTAAATTAAATGATAAACTGTCTATTCTTAGTGTTTTAAGAAATTGTGTGGTGGTCATCTTACTTGGATTCTGTGCTGATTGTGATTAAGTTACCCCTTTTACAAAACCACGGAAGTGGTTTTTAGCTCAGGCCGGCAAGCTGATTGCTCTGCACTTCTCCCGATACTCATAGGAACTCCATGAGTGTTGGGAGCAGCACATCAGCCGGCACTAAAAAAAACGCTTTCACGGTTTTGTAAAAGGGGAGTTTAGTCCCATAAGAGGTAGCACACTACAGATTCCTGTTCTCAAGGATAAGTATGCTACAATTGATTTTACTACTATTTTGTTAATCTTACAAATGCTTTTAAAAAATGGTCAATCACATTTCTACAACTCTTGTATAATCTATCTTTTCATAATAATTTTAATTATCATATATCTTCAGAGCACTTTCTTGGGGTAGAAAATCCAGCTCCCAAATTCAGGTCATGATAAAAATGACAGATTCTGGGTGAGGGTGTAAAGATGCTGAAGGAAGTACATCTTTTATCATTGTGTTTTTCTCAGAAGATTATTTTGCTTTTATTCTTTTTCTTTACACAAGTTCTCCCCACTTGTATTTAATTAATCCTCCTCTTCCTTTCTGCAGACCAGGCATTTCTTCAGTTTTTTGGGGATGAATTTCTTCGCTTGCTGCTAACAAGATTTATCTTCTGCTCAGCAACTATGAGGCTGCACAAGAACTTCAGGGTAGGCATGAACATTGTCACTGTCTATTGCTGCCTTAGAGATGTGCCTATGTAGCAGAGCATTCAGCAGCCATGCTTGAACTGGGAATTAAAATCATTAGTTATATGAAACATGCAAGATCTTGTTCCACCTCCTTACTTGTCTGCTAGTATTATAGCGCACCCATGGTATTTTTTAAAAGTACAATTAAAGGAGGAGCCATTGCGACACATCTGGTCATACTACTGCGGGGTTTATAAAACAAATGAACATCTGTCATAGTGAACAGTTAAGTTAGCATGCTTTTTATCTTAGCCTTCATTAATTGATGACTCCAGGAAGACACAGTTTGTGTACATACTGTATGCTCTTAACAGTTTTTATATGGTGTCTGAACTAGTCAGCTATATAACAAGGGATGGGGAGTAATTTTATAAAGCATTTTTCCAATATAAACCATGTTTATACATGGAAAGTGGTGGTTATAAACTGCATGGCCAATAGGCACCCAAGAGATGTAGTTTGGAGTTGCAATGTATGTGTGCATGCATATTTTATCAAGTATATGTACACATTATACCTTCAAAGTAAGTATATATGTATTCTTACCGATTGTCTGAGAGCCTACTTTGTAAGAGCACATAAGTGCCTCTGTTGCCTTGGTAGGGATATGGGTCATGCATTTGATATATGATTTTAAAAAAACATTCTTTGCAGACTATGTTCTGGAAAGAAAATAGCATCAGCATTCTTATGAACTATAATCACATGGCATAAAATATCCAATTGCAAAACATTTTCCACCAGTCAAGTTAATGTGGTGAGAACCAATCGGTCTCAAGGTTCAATCCACAAGGAGATGAAAATATTCAAAACATAAATCCAAAACTGTTCACAAAAATTTAAAAAGCAGTCATAGCCAAAAGCATGCAAATTCCTTTCAGTGGTCTCAGTAATTGATAATAGTAAATAATGGCATATAAAGACTAGCATGGCCCATCCAACCTGTCTAGAAAGGCAGTCAAGGTTGTATCTGTGACTCTTAACAGGTTACCCCCTCCCCCTTCTCTATAAGGTTCGTGCAGTCCAAAAAAATAGGTTTTGCATGCAATATATCTGTTTTGATGTGCCCCGTTTATGTGGTACCTTATTAAATGTATTTTGAGCTTAATAAAGCAAAAATAAAAGCTCAGAGAGCTATTTAGCAGATCACATTAAGGACATCCAAACTATGTCTAAGTTCCGGAAGAATGTCCAAAGAGTGCCTAAGTTCGGTCCATAGAACTCAGATCTATTTGAAGCCCAAACTAATCTCAAAAGTAGACTTGGTTTTAATTTGCCTACAATATAGGCATCATATGGATGCCCTAGGTCGCTCAGTGTTATATAAATGAATCAAAGGCTGCCCAAATTGAGTCATTGCCCAAACCACGCCCATTCCATGCTCACGCCTATTGAGTTAGGAACGAGTTTTAAATATGGGTGTCCATGAAATTGTGGCTGCGTCTACAAAGTGGCATCTATGTCCTTTGGACGCCTAAGTACCAATTATCACTTGTTAAGACCCTTAATTGGCTCATTAACTACTTAGATTGGAACGCCTAAAGCACGCCTAACTTTAGGCATGCCTTAGGCGCCCTTTATAGAATCAGGGCCTCCAGCTATTGTTGTTTTTTCAATCACGCAGAGTTTTCTACTTGGACCAGTCCATTCCCATACTTGACCACCTTAGGTTTTAGGATTTGATCCACGTTTTCGCATTAGGACTTTCAGGGACCCCTGAGGAAGACAGGGTCGTCAAAACATGGACCGTGGTCCTTAGTCCCCATTTTTTGGGGTCTTTGACATTTTGTCATGTGGATTAATTGACTGTATTTTTAATAAAGTCCTGCATCTTGGACATCGTCGTCTCCACAGTGTTTTTATTTTTGTCTTCATTGACCTTCGGGTCTGTAGAGTATTAAGGGTCAATTTTTGTTTGTTGTTTATAAAATAGGCACTTTATAAGAAATATTACAAAAGTACATGTTTTGAAATCCCCCCCTGTGTGCTTGATAGTATCTATTTATTTGGCTAATGTTTCTTCACTTTTATATCCCTTACTTTTTCAGCCTGATCCCTAGTGTTACATTCAGATGAACCACTAGGAATCAGGCAGTGAAATTTTGAAGCACAGTCTCTTGGAACAGTGCAAAGAAAACAACTTTTATTTTATCCAGGATGTGTTTGGTCTTCTGAGCTTTGCCCTAAATGATTTGGCAACTGTCTCCCTCAAAGAGCCTTTTCTTCCTCCACAGGAGACGAGAAACTATCCAGAAACATACCCTCAGCTGCCAAGAGATGAAACAGTGGAGAATCAGATCCTGCAGAAGCAGATCCTGGAGCTGGCTTCTGTGCTGGATGTCCGACACATCTTTCTGGAGAACACAATTGAGGAGTATTGAACCTACTCATCTCTTTTGAACGTTTGAGTTTCTTCAGCTACAAAGTCAGAAAGGTGCATATATTTTTTTCCAATGTGAAGACAGTGGGGGATTTACTTGATTTTATATTTTAAGTCTGAATTCATGCTGTTAAAATCCAAATTCTATTTCCAGTGCAGTTTATTACTCTGGTAATTTTTTTTCTAAAATACTTATTTTCCAGACCTCTTACATATTGGATGCAGCGATGCTTCCTAAAGCTTATTTTGGTGAGGCTATGCGACTGTTTTAAACCCTTTCTTTCAATAGTCTAAGAACTAATAATGGAGAATGATGACTTTGGTGAAAATCTTTCACCCTTATACTGGAAGAGTATTGGGAAACCAACCCTGTCAGTTCTCTAATAATTCCACCGAGCATACACAGAATTTTTTCACAACACACTCCATAGCAATAATATTTCTTCATTTAGGGTGCAGTTTTTTATCTCCAAGTGTTGGGCAAATTCTGTGCATTACCTGCAATGAGAGCAGTGCATTATCAACACAAGGGATCGATCTCCATGCAACACCCCGGTTTGGCAACATCTGCCCTCTCTTAGCAGTATTCAGGCTAGCATAGATTTAGTCCTGCTACAGAGCTGTGCACTGCGCTATGATATAATCATACCTTTTATCAGAACAGCATTTAAAAAGTGTTGTAACAATTAAATTTTCCAGACAACCAAGTGCCCTTCATCATGATCCAATATAAAGGTGGATCATCCGAAGAAGTGTGTGGACTCATGTGCTACGACCAGTGCATGGCATGAAGGGGTCATTTTAATTAAGCAGTGCTAAAGAGAGGCCTGTGCTAGCTCCAACATGGGTTTTTCCTCATGCGCTAAGGCCATTTTTAGCACTGCCGGTATATGGATGGTTTTTACGTTTCTGGCAATAATGGTCATGTGCTGATTTTCCCATTAGCATATGACCATTAGTGCATGAGCACTTACCACGCCCATTTTGTAGGTGGTAAGGGATCAAGCACTAATCCTGTAATAATCAGCTGTGTCAGTGCCCATGTGCTAACTGAGTAACATAGCCGCACCCACTCTCCACCCTCAAACACATCCCCAGCTATTTTTTAGCATTTGGGTAGCATGCGTATATGCAAAACGTACTGCAAGATACTCGCGTGCACTCCGCAGTAGGCCATATTAAGGTGTGGTAAGTATGCATCAGTGCTTACTGCAGCTTAGTAAAAAAGCCCCACAAATACTTGTACCTATGGTGAAAAAAAATCTATTGTCCCCTCAAATCTTTTTAATATTTTGGATAAAGGTGTTTTTAAAATAAATAAATTAGACATTTAAAATGGTATAGCAGAAATTACTTCCCATAGGAGAAAAATCCATTTATAATTATTTTACCTCTGTCTTCTTCTTCCCATCCACGATAAAGTTTTACCATTATGGAATGCTAACAAGAAAGCAAAAGAAATAAGGGTCCATGCCCAAGCTTTGGGAGATTTTTCTTTTGGTTAAAAAATGTATTTTCTTACCATCTATAGTTATGAATTTGCTCAACTTTTGGGATGATTTATTACATTATGAAATACAGATGTTTACCTTTCTAGTTTCTCTTCCAGTCAAAAAAGGTACTAAAGTCTCTTAAGACTTCAGATTTCTGTAGCCAATAGGGCTATTATGGTTGCCAGTGGACTCCAGTTCTCTTGAGGTAGAATCAGTCCAGTCCCTGGCCTTGTCCCACTTCATGCCTGGACTCTTCAGTTCTAGTGTCCCTATCCTTTTCCCTAAGAAATTATAGGATAGCAAGCCCACCATATAGACAGGTGAAGCCAAGACTGGATCTGCCTTCCCTGAATACTTGCAGCTAGTTGGCAGTCCTGTAACTACACCACCAAGTGAAATGCATATGTAGTTGTTCAGACATAAATTTGCTTTCTCAAGTAAATTAGCATCTATTGCTCTTTCCAAATGCTTTTTGGAGTAAATCAGCAGCTAAGCAGAAACCTTTCCCTTCATGCACAAGACTCCACAGTACCCCCTCTGGTTGGCCACTGTCCTTGTATAAAAATAAGCTGATAGCATGGGAAGCAATTTTATTTTATAAATACGTGCTCAGCTTCTTAGTTTATTATTTTATATAAATAAGAGTTGACATAGCAAAATTTCCAGTTCAAAAATTGCTTCAGATTTTATTGACAATACATTTCTATGTATTCGGTGTGTGTGGTGGTGTGAACTGGGATAAAGTAGGATCCATTTTTTTTATATTGGAAACTGTTGCCAAAGAGTCCTGTGTTACTGGGAAATGCTTTAGGCACATAACCAGCAAAGTCAGTGGTATGTGCTTGCAAGAAATTTTGGAACTGATCAATTTAAACAGCAGTGGAAACTGGAGCAGACAGAATAAAGCAGGGGCTTAATAGCCCTGATGCCATTTGCTGGATAGTTCCATATGCTTTGTTCCTTTTTGTCCAGCATATGAACATTGTTTTAAGTGGCTTCAGTACCCACCATGCCATCTTTTTTGTCCATAGGTCGATTATAAAATACGAGTCTTCATGGTCTTGTAAAGTATTTGAAAAGTTGCTCTTGGGCTGATTCCTGTGAGGCACTGTCTTTCCTATGTACACTGAGGGATAAAAGAGCCCAGGGATAGAACATATTTTTCAAAATAAGACATATGATATCCAATTTTGCATAGGTCATCCAGCTAGGAAGAGAGACATCCTTTTATAAGCTGCGCTAGCGGTTTTAGCGCACGCTTAGCGCGTGCTACAATGCGGCGTGCGCTAGACGCTAACACCTCCATAGAGCTGGCGTTAGTTTTTCCACGTAGCGCGGGGGTTAGCGTGCGCTAATCTTCAGCGCGCGCTAAAAACTCTACCGCAGCTTAGTAAAAGGAGCCCTGAGACATGCAAAAAGTATTATAAAAAGCTCCCTAAATGTGGAGTCTATTTTGAAATAGTTATTTATAGTGATTAAATTATATAACTAAGAATTTAAAGGAATTTTTTGGAACAATGATTATAACTTATTCCAAGGAATTTATTTCCTGGGTTAAGTTCAGAGGTCCTTTTTTTCCTACTCTTTAGGTTACTCTGATGCTTATTTATTGAAAGAATGTAAAAGTAAAAAAAATAATAATTCTTTTTTAAATAAATAACAGTTTTGTTAATTCTATTATTTGTTAATTTTGAACACATGGAGCGCTGCTGTTTGGGTGGTTCTTATAATATATATCTCCATTCCTCATGACACTCATTGTTGCCTTTTGTAAAATATCTATAAGGACATGGAAAACCACTCTCAAACTACTCTAGCAACCAGTGAAATATGTGGTTAGGAGTATCTTACGGGACTGAGCCAAAGAGATTTTCCTGTTGATTGGATACAGTTCTGTAGGGCCTGTTTACAAAGTTGCATCAGCTGTTAACATAGTAGTTAGTGCATGCTTACTATTCATGCAGCACCTTTGCAATTAGGTGTTTACCATTTTTGTGTTAACATGGAAAAGAGGCATGGAATAGGCAGGGAGCTGCACCTCATAATTAACATAGCAGATTTTATACTTTATTAGGTCTAGACATGCATTTACGTAAATTTGCAGCATATCAAATAAAATTGCAACATTAAAACATGCAATTAACACTACTTCAGTAAATGCAGCTAAGTGCATCATATTATCTGCCGTACAGTTAACAAGCATTAATTTTTTCTGTTAACTGGAAGGGAAGTTCCTGGGGAAACCCCTAACATTTAACGTAGAGGCTTTGCAAGTTATCATAAGAACATATCAGGCGGTAATTATGGCAATTAACCACAAAACCTTACCACAAATTAATAGGTTCCTATGCACGATAACAATATAACAAACTGAGCATGAATGGCATGTTAATAGCATCTGTTTTATGAAAAAAGATACTTGAATTAAATAAAGTGACTGAATTTGTTTTAATACTACATTTCTGTTGACAATAAACTGCCAACCAGAGCTTAAATTTATAGGCAAAAAGGAAATGGAACTGTGGAGTTGAAGGGAAGGGCAGTCAGGGGGGGCCGGAGGTACAAGAGTGGCTCTGCTCCAGGTTTACCCCCTTCCTTCTTCTGCTCTGCAGGCTGCCTGGAAGGTAGGGGACTGGAGCAGAACATCCCTGCTGGCTCTGGAATCTGAAAAAAGGTGGCGGAACTGCGTTCCAGGTTGTTCCCCAGAAAATAAGCCTTGCTGCTAACTACAAATAGGGTTTATTTTCAAAACTAAATGACCTTTGTTTTAAGAATTCCATTACCTGGTCGCCCAGAAATTATGTTCACTGCTTCTTTCAAGCCTGACCTGTCCTGAATATTGCAATGCATTATGGGGCGGATTCAGACTGGACACCTCAGCCTTATTCCTGAGAATGGCTAAGTCAGTCCTATCCAGGCCGAATGAGTCACTTTTGAGTGCATAAAGTGAAATATCAACCCCCCAAATAGATTGAATGAAACCTTATGTACCCAAGTGATAATCTGTGACTCTAGGAGAGAGTTAGCTGTTGTAAGATTCCACCACCTGCATACTAAGCTTTAGACCTATCCAGCTTTTTGTTGCTTCAGGTGAGAATAGACAGCACAACCTTAGACCACCACTGATTTTGAGAAAGTTCCTTCACAGCAAGCTTTCACTGCATTATAGTGCTCGGTGACATGCTATAGGCTAGGATGAGAAAAATACAGGTTAGAAAGCACATGTTCCAGAGTCTTGGGTACCACTTTGGTTCATCTGTGACCCATAATCTATGGTTTCCAAAAACAGCTAGTACTCATCAATTAAGGTTGTTTTGCATTTCTTTATTTCTTTTCCAGTTTACTTTTTGTTTACTTGTCTCTTTTCCTTTCCCAAACAAAACCCACGTGTTAGGCATTTTCATGGTACTTACCAATGAGCAGAATAAAGCTGATATCCTTTGTTGGAAACTCTGCAGAGGGATGTAGTTCAGCGCTGGAAAGGTTAAGGAATGGCTGGATCCAATAGTATAAAAGATTAAAAGATATTCAGATCTCAAAATGCCATCTTACCTGGTAGTAGTAACACATCACAATCTATTTCATGTGGGGTAGTTCTCTTACACATCAACTAAACCCTAAAATCAATAAGATTCAGCTTCTCAATAAGGAACATTAAATATTTTATTTTCTGCCAACACACATTTTGGTGAATGCAATTTGAAGTACTGTATAGTCATTTACAGAATAAACTACACACTCCCTCTCCTCCCCCTTGGAGGGCTTCAGTGAGAAAAACTGTCTGGTAGCAACATAAGAGGGTTTTTAACACCCAAGTATTTTACTGAGATACATTTGTAAAAATTAGGGCTGCTACTTTCTATCCAGAGAGCGCTTAATGAGACAAGCACAATGTTTGCATATGCTATACCTCACCTGGCGAATGCACGTTTGGTTGGTTTTTTTTTTGTGCAACTGGTGCTGTCAGGTAAGTCATGTCCTCACAAGTCACAGTTACCTTGCAATCTCTCCTTCTTACATCATCTTGTAATCTAGTTTGACCATCTTTTGTGACCTGAACCAAGGAAAAGCAAAGAAATATGCTTGTAAAAGAAAATAGATCAGAATAGTGAGACCTTTTAGAGGCACAGAGAAACCAGTAGTTTAAATAAAATACACTTTATTACAATTAACGACCAAGAAAATCATACACCAGTAATGTCTGTTGATCCATACAATTAAACATTGTGTAGGTCATAAACACAAGATATAAATCATGGTGTCCATTTCCAATGCATTGACAGAACCTTAATTTTAGAGGTGGTGGATTCCTATTCACATCACCTGGTGCAATAGATCATTTCCTGCTTTTAAAATCCAACCAACTATTACACACATCCATGTATGTACAAAAGTACTTGTTTGGAATGACAGATGTATGTAATTTTATGAACTGCATAGCAAAGCAAGTTATTGGTGGAAATAACTAGAACTCCTGGGTTTCTATTTTTATAGAGGATTGAGGTCAATAACAGATGAACTTGAGAACTGAACTTCATCTGTATTTCATGGGTTTAAAAAAATTTTTTTTATAGGTCTTTTTATTTGAAGTTTCAAAAAGGCACATCACACTTAAAACATAAAAATATATAATATAAACTAAGGAAAAGGAACTGCTTGTCAAACATAAAGATCCAGACAGGAATTTCCAATTTTTTTAAGAAGATTATATATAAATCTCCCATTTATTCTTCCAATGCATCCTTTCCAAAATCCCTTCTCCTTCACAAGACTATGCAATAAAACAAATGAACAATGAAGATCCATAAACAAAGTTTCTGAGCAATGAGTAAGAAAGGGTTCCTATATGTGCTCCCACTTCATCTGTATTTAATTTCTAATAGCAAATGTACAGAATTAATGACAAATCCATGACTAGTCCTTCAAATTTCAAATTCAGTCAGTATCTTCTCTGCAAATAGCACAACCTTTCTTTTACATCTCCCTAGGTTATTCCCATTTGAAGCCTCTATTTCCCTTGTGGGTCTGAGCCCTTCCAGCTATGATCATCTTGCTGAGAGCTTAGGACTCCAGTTCCTGTCAGAATCCAATTGTGCTACTACAGGAATGGCAGGATTTTCCCCTTCATTCTAGGCAGTTTGAGACTATACTGTTTTCACAGAACCTCCAGAACTGGGTAGGCCAAGAAGCAAAAGCAGGAGGGAGCAAAACCCAAGTCTCCCGCAAGGTGATGCAGCCATTGAACTATCAAGCCAACTCTCATTTTCCATTTATTAAGGATGTACAAGTATAGGTATAAAAATGCATATTCAAAAATAGTGTGTGTGTGTAAGGGGGGATACAAGTTTTAAAAGAGAGTATTATAAGTATGGGAATAAAAGATATGAGAAAAGGTTAGGGCTCTTCAGCTTGGAAAAGAGACAGCTAAGAGAGAATATGATTGAAGTCTACAAAATCCAGAGTGTTACAGAGCAGGTAGAAGTGAATTTATTTTTTACTCTTTCAAAAATACCTGGAAATACTGTTAGGAGGAAATATTTTTTCACTGAACAAATCGTTTAAGTTCTGGAACTCATTGCCAGAGATGTGGTGACAGCAGTTAGCATATCTGGATTTTAAAAAGATTTGGACAAGTTCTTAGAGGAAAAGTCCATGGAGGGATATTTTCCAATGTGACGTCTAAATCCAATTTGGGGTGTTTTGGGAAAAAGGTCCAAAAATCCAGTAGAGAAAATTACCTTTTTTAAAATAAAAAAAAGTCTATCTTTTTGTTTTGAAAATGGTCATTTCTTAGATGTATTTGTCCTCAGTGCGTCATATCTTTTTCAACCATTAAAAAAAAAAAAGTCCAAATGGAAAATGTACAAGAAACAGCCATTGGGACATACGAGGGGCAGCCACATAGACATCCCAGCACAGTAGTGGGGAACACTAAGGTGCATTGTATTGAACTTCACATACAAAGTCCTAGGTACACACATCACCTTAACCCTCTTACATTATATTGTCAGCACTCCAAAACTCACCCAAAACCCTATATCCAACTGTAAACCACCCCAATAGCCCTTATGCATGCAGGTGTCACCTCTATGTTGGTACAGTAGGTTTTGGGTGGGTTTGGGAGGGCTCAAGCTTTCTACCACAAGTGTACTAGTTAGAGTGGGACATGGGCCTAAGTCCCCTTCTCTGCAATCAATTGCACTGACCACTAGACTACTCCAGAGACTTGCTTGCTGCTCTAATAGGACTGGCCATAACATCTGAAGCTGTTTTACAAACTAGTATGTACTGTTTCATTCACATCTTGGGGGGGTGGGAAGAAGGGGGGTCAGTGCCTTCATGCCTCCAGTAGTCATCTGGTCAGTTTGGCCACTTTTTTGCACTTAGAAACATGATGGCAGATAAAGGCCAAATGGCTCATCCAAGGTAACCATTATCTCTTCCTCTAAGACAGGGGTGTCCAACCTTTTGACTTCACTGGGCTGCATTGGCCGAAAAAAATGTTTCTGGGGGCCGCACAAACGTGCAAATGCTGCAGCAAGATACAGGAGGGAGCCAGCAAGATGGTAAACACCCGGAGGCAACAGAGGAAAACACTGCATCGCCCTTGATCGAGGCCGCACAAAATACTTCACGGGGCCACATGCGGCCCTTGGGCCGCAAGTTGGACACCCCTGCTCTAAGAGATCCCATGTGCCTATCCCAAGCCTTCTTGAATTGAGACACAGTCTCTGTCTCCACCGCTTCTTCTGGGAGAATGTTGCATACATCTACCGCCCTTTCTGCAAAATGTATTTCCTTATATTACTCCTGAGCCTATCACCTCTTAACTTCATCCTATGCCATCTCATTCTAGTTTCTTTTCAAATGAAAGAGACTCGACTCATGCGCATTTACACCACGTAGATATTTAAATGTCTCTATCATATCTCCTCTCTCCCACCTTTCCTCTAAAGCAGGGGTGCCCACACTTTTTGGGCTTGCGAGCTACTTTTAAAATGACCAAGTCAAAATGATCTACCAACAATAAAATTTAAAAAAAACACAACGCACACTGTACGCATAGAATTGTTAATTATCATTCCTATTCCGGGTTTTTTTCAAAGAGATCAAAGCAGATGACTCTATGCACTGTCACCTCAGTAACAACCGTACAAAAAAATAGACAAATACCCACCCCCTCCCTTTTTACTAAACCACGATAGCAGTTTTTACCGCAGGGAGCTGCGCTGAATGCCCAGCGCTGCTCTCGACGCTCATAGGCTCCCTGCGCTAAAAACCTCTATTGCGGTTTAGTAAAAGGGGACCAATATTGTAAAATATAGAGAGCAGATATAAATTCAAACACATTTTGATCACTAAATTTAAAATAAAATCATTTTTCCTACCTTGTCTGGTGATTTCATGAGTCTCTGGTTGCACTTTCTTCTTCTGACTGTGCATCCAATCTTTCTTCCCTTCTTTTAGCCTGTATGCTTCCTCTCCTCCTGACCTCATTTCCCCCCCCCCCCAACGTTTTCTTCTTCTCTCCCTGCCCTCTCTTTCTTTCTCTCTTCATGCCCCCTTTCTTTTTTTCTGTTTCTCTTTTCTTCCGTCTCCCTGCCTGCCCTCTTTCTCCCTCCCTGCCCTCCCCGAAGCCACTGCAACTGCCACTGCCATCGGATAACAGGCCCCCAAAGCCTGCCCGCCGCCGGCCAAGCTCTCCTTGCTTCAGGCCCACCAGCATTCCTCTCCCCGACGTCAGTTTTGCCGTCGGAGAGGAAGTTCCGCTGGCCAGAACTTCCTCTCCGACGGCAGAATTGACATCGGGGAGAGGAAGGCTGATCGGCCCAAGATCGACCTATTGGGAGAAATGCTGCCGGGTCCTGCCTTTAAGGAAACAGAAAGTAGGCAGGACCTGGCAGCAAGAAGAGCAAATCGCAAGCTTCACTGACCTGTCTCCCGCTTTAGCCCGCGAATGGGGCTCTAACATGTGCGTGCTGGCTTCCCTTCTCTCCCCCCCCCTCCGACATAACTTCCGGTTTCAGAGGGAAGAGAAGGGAGGCTGGTACAAGCACACGTTAGCCCCCGGAGCATAAATTCTCCAAGCCGTTTTTTTTTTTTGTTTGTTTTTTAATGTTGAGCAGCGGAGGCAGCAGCAGAATTCAGGAGCAGGCCAGTCAGGAGGGGAAAAAAAGAGACGGAAAGAAGGGAACCCGCTCTGCGATCGACTGGGGTCGCCTGAGCGAAGTGACCTGTCGATCGCGATCGACGTGTTGGGCACCCCTGCTCTAAAGTATACATATTGAGATATTTAAGTCTGTCCCCATATGCCTTATGATGAAGACCACACACAATTTTAGTAGCCTTCTTCTGGACTTTTTTATATCTTTATGAAGGTGAGGTCTCCAGAATTGTACACAATATTCTAAATGAGGTCTCACCAAAGTCTTATATAGGGGTATCAATACCTCCTTTTTCCTAACATCCATACCTCTTCCTATGCACCCTAGCATTCTTCTAGCTTTCGCTGTCACCTTTTCAACCTCGAATGTACCCCATCCGGCTCCATCACTTTGTCTACCTTTAATTTAGTCAGCTCCTCATGAACACAACCTTCTGAAAATCAATCAGGGTCTACCACTCTACCATCCCTATTTGCATTTGTCTAAAAAATGTCTTGTCTCCCCATGTCGACATTTTTTCTTCCATTTGTATCTTTGCTTTCCAGACTATTCAACCAGCCTCTCTTAACTTTTCCAAATATTTTTGCCTGCCTTCCTCTTTCTGCGATCTTTTGTAGTTTAAGAAAGCTATCCCTTTACCTTCTCAGCTACTACTTTTGAGAACCAAAGTGACCTTCTTTTCCTCTTACTTTTATTTACTTGCCTCACAAAAAGATGCTTCGTCCTTACAATAACTCCTTTCAGTTTTGCCCACTGCATTTTCTACTCCTTCCAGACGTTCCCATCTAGACCATTCCTTGACGTAATCCCCCATCCAAACAAGGTTAGTTTTTTAAAAGTCTAGAACAGGGGTGTCTAATCTTTTGGCTTCCCTGGGCTGCATTGGCCGAAAAAAATGTTTCTGGGACCATACAAATGCGCAAATGCTGCAGCAAGACAGAGGAGGGAGCCGACAAGATGGTAAACACCCAGGGGCAGCAGAGGAAAACACTGCATCGCCCTCGACCGGGGCCACACAAAATCCTTCACGGGGCTACAGGTTGGACACCCCTGGTCTAGAACCTTTACTTTTGAATGAGCCCTCTCTATACCCGTCTTAATATTAAACCATACCATGCAGTGATCACTGGATGGCAGATGATCCACCCACTGTAACATCGGAAACACTTTCCCTGTTTGTAAGCACTAAGTCCAGTATAATCCCATCCCGCATGGGTTCCATTACCAACTGCTGGAACAGTTCTCCTTGAAGAGAATCTAGGATCTCCCTACTTCTAGAAGACCCCGCAATAGGGATACCCCAATCAACATCAGGCATGTTAAAATCGCCTATTAGTAAAACTTTCCCTTTTTAAAATATGTTCTGAATATCTACTGTTAAATCTCTGTCCTCTTCTTCCGTCTGTGAAACAGATTTAGCCATAAACTTCCAAATTTTGCTCTGGACACTTTCCACAATGTTCCACTATTGCAAAGAAATGTCCAGATCATAAGTCCGCCCTAATCCCAGCCAAAACAAAGCCCCCAGCACACCCCCATAAGATTTAGATGTACTGCAGACAAACAGCATAGAAAACAGTCTAAAAAAATGTGTTTGCTAAAACATCCAAATTGCCATTTTCGAAACAAAACATCCAATGCCACTTTGTAATTTTTGGGATGTTTATCTCTGAAAATGAGCCTCATACTCTGCTGTTGAGAGAGCCATGGAGCAAGCTACTGCTTGCACTGGGATCAGTAGCATGGAATGTTACTACTATTTGGGTTTCTGCCAGGTACTTGTAACTTGGATTGCCCCTGTTGGAAGCAGGATGCTGGGCTGATCCAGTACAGTTGTTCTGTTCATTAAAAATAAAATACTAGCTCACCTCTGAAATCCAATTCTCTCCCTCACAGATCCTTTGCTTGTCATGGGTGTTCTTGAACTCATAGCCTTCCTCATGTGTCTACCACCCTTTTGGTAATAATTTTTTTTTTTTTAAATTTAAAGAAAGTGTTTACTGAATCATCAAGAAATACAAAGGTACGAATCAATAAATAAGTTTGAGTGTCTATCTGCACTATATCTAAAATAAAACTGCTTAAGGAACCATAGCATTAACAGTAGGGAACCTCTAGTTTTAAGGATCCCCTAACTAGTAACTAGGCTCAAGAAAACTGTAAAAATTTGGAGGTTTTCTTTCCTTCCCCTTGTTATAACTCACCCCCTTAAGGAAACCAGAAGAAAGGAAAGGCCTCTCAACTCACTGTTTCTCTATGGGCTCTTTTTACTAAGCTGCGATAGCGTTTTTAGCGTGCGCTAAACCCGTGCTACGCGACTAGAACTAAAGCCAGCTCAATGCTGGCATTAGCGTCTAGCACACGTGGTAATTCTGTGTGCGCTAAGTACGCGCTAAAACCGCTATCGCAGTTTAGTAAAAGGAGCCCAATATCACAAGTGTACATATACTAAAGGACCCCAAGATATTTTCCCATTTCACTAAAGTTCTATTACATTTAGCTGGTAACTTCTCCATATGATATATTTAACTCAGTTTAGCCAACCCCTTATATAAAGAAGGAACTATCAGTGGCGTAGCAAGGGAGGTTGGCGCTTGGCATAACCACGCCATGCGTCCTCCATTTTTCCCAGCCACTTGAGCACCCCCCCAACCTCTTAAAATGTTTGCTGGCATGAGCTGCATCTTTTACCTGCTGCTCGCACCGGCCTTGGCTCCCTTCTAACATCTCTTCCTAGTCCCGCGACAGAAGGGAGCTGAGGCCGGCCTGAGCAGCAAGTGGAAGATGTTGCTCGCACTAATGATCTTTTAAAGAGGTACACGGAGAAGTGCTGGTGCCTCCATAAAGACGGTGCCTGGAGTAGTCCACCCCCCCTTTACTATGCCACTTACTCCTATGTCCTTCCAAGCAGCTTTTAAAAAATCACTTCCAAGTCTATTCCCTTTTGCCCTCATCCTATGATTCCTCATTTCAGAGCTTTCTTTTAATTGAAAGAGGTCAGCCTCCTGTTTGTTTATATCATGGAAATATGTACAGTCTGCAGAATTGAACACTGTTGCAAACGAGGACTCACCAGATATAGGCAGAGACTGATCACCTTCTTAAGTTTGCTAGCCATTTCTCTCCATATGCACCCAAGCATCCTCCCAGCTTGTTCTATTTGTCTGGCCCACCTTAAGATCAAGTATCATCAATTCCAGATTTTGTACTTTTGTGATTAGATGTACTCTACCCCTATACCATTGATTCCCAAACTAGTCCTGGGGGAACCCCAGCCAGCCAGAGGGCCTGGGATAGGCATGTGGGATCTCGCAGAGAGAGAAAGAGATAATGGTTACTGTAGATGGGCAGAGTAGATTGGAAATCAGTGTGCATATACCGCCTCACTGATATGCAGATCTCTCTCATGCATATTCATTGTGGATATCCTAAAAACTTGACTGGTTGGGATCCCCCAGGACAGCTTTGGGAACCCCTACTCTATACAGTACAGCTCCCTTGAGTTTTTGAATCCCAAATAAATGAACCTGCATTTTAAGCATTATATCTTAGGTGCCATTTCTAGACCATTCCTCAAGATTTGCCAAATCTCTCATGTTATTCATGCCTTTCAAATTGAAGATTGCAGCCGTTCCCTGTTGCAGATATTTGGTATCAACCACAAATAGGCCTACCTTTTTTCAACAGACCTTTCACAATATTGCCTGCAAATAAAAAAAATAATAAAAAAAAAAATACTATAAAAAGGACCATACTGGGGACCAGATTTTGTACCACACTACTAATAATGTTACTATCCTCAAAATGAACAGAAGAACAGAAAACCGGGAGTCATAGTTCTAGTCCTCCAATAACCAATATTGGTGCAGTGCTCTGGAGAAAGGTCATTCAGTGCATTCACCCCTTAAACGTGCTGTTACTGGCAAAGTAAAATTCATGGAGGAGTACTTTTCTAAATCTACACTGTGATAATGCACAGAGCTGATAACAGCATCAGAGAAGTTAAATGTATTTGTTGTATTGCTGACAGAGAAAAAGTTTTGACTCTGAAATGCTCAGTTTTGCTGTCAGTGTGTTACATTTTTCACATTGGTAAATGTTCTCTCGCTCATGAGTTGTGAACTGTTGTATATGAATTTTTGTACCTGAAATTCACTCATAAATTATGTGTGCTAATGATATAATATAAAAATAAACATATTTGCTTAAAGTATTGGGTTTTCTTTGACATCCTGCAATTTTGAAGTACTCTGCCTACTATCCAGCTATACAAATGGAAATTAAGGGAAAGGGAATGGGATTTAATATACTGCTTGGACAAGGTGTATTACGTGGTTTACAATCAGGTACTCAAGCATTCCCTATCTGTCCTGGTGGGCTCACAGTCTATCTAATGTATCTAGGGCAGTGAAGGAAAGTGACTTGCCCAGGGTCACAGGGACCAGTGCTGGGTTTAAACCCACAGCCTCTGGATGCTGAGGCTGTGGCTCTAACCACTGCGCCACACCCTCCTCCTTAGGTACAAGGTAAATGCTAGTGTGTACTTACCACAACTTAAAATGGCTTACTCTAGAACAGGCAAGGCATCCTAATCTGCACACACTACCTGCGTGCTAAACATTTTTATTTTAATGTCTGCACTAATCAGTTCACAGTAATGCGTATGTGCTGATTAGTGCAGGATTACCACGCGAGCCTCTTCTGCCTACCAAATAGGTGTCGGTAAGTGCTAATACGGTAATTTTTTTAATGGCTGCACACCAATGGCAACATTAGCACATGGCCAGTAATGGGAAAAGAAGTCAATTATTTTACTACTGCAGTAAAAATGGCCTTAGAACACGGGAAACCCCCCAAGTAAGGGCGCGTTAAGGCCACTTTTTACTGCAGTTTAGTAAAAAGACCCCTAAAATAGGTTTTAGAAAACTGAGTTACACAAGATTGGGGGTGGAGGTCCTTCTAGGTTTATGGATATGGAAATAGTAAACACCTTTTGATAAATCTCAATAAATTGCCAGTGGCCCAAAGACCAACCAGAAATGTGTCATAGCTGCATTTTGAGTTCCAGTAGATAGCTGAGTGCATGGCTAATGAGCCGATGAACATGGGAGAAACTAACTGGCATGCTTGCCTTGCAATGGTTCTGCAGGAGGATAAAGACTACTTATCATTTTTGTAGCGCTGCTAGACATTTGCAGCGCTGAACATCAAAACATAGAAGAGACAGTCCCTGCTCAAAAGAGCTTACAATCTAGTCAAGACAGACAAACTGGACAAGAAGGTGCATCTATTCATAGTGCTCAGGTGGGGAAATTACAGTGGAAATGATGAGACAGGTATTGGTGCTTAGCAGGTGGGTTGGAGTTTGTAATTGAAAGCAACTTCAAAGAAGTGGGCTTTTGAGTCTGGATTTGAATACTGCCAGAGATAGAGAAAAGCTGTTCCTCAAACTGCTGAGGGTTCAATAAATATAACGGGTAAGAAATAGACTTTGGTGTTGCACTGGACATTTCACAAGCACTAAAAATCAACAAGACAAAAATTTAATCCCCTCTCCTCCCCCCCAAAAAAAAAAATCAACCAAGTCTAAAGGAGAAGATCGACATTCCAGTACACATCCATATCCCCATCGGTTTCATGCTGGCTCATCTCTCTGCCACTGAGAGCATCTAATCCTTCTCCCAAAGAATGTGAGTCCAACCCCTCTCAGCTATGCCATTTGGCTGGTGTGTAAGAGATGGCAACTACAGCTAGTTCAAAACAGAGGAAAATCAACTGGGAAAGAAAAAGAGCTGATACAGCCCAAAGTGTGACACCCTGTTTCTTCCCCAGATGACTAACAATCAACAATTCTGATAAGAAATGTATAGGGAGTGGTGGGATAAGAAGAAGAAATCGGAGTCTCCTGAGATTACAGCTCTGAGCCAAGATTGCCAGGTTGTCCTACACACAGACTATCCTACAAGCAGGTTCTGAACCAACCTTGCATGTGTTCTGCTAGATTTATACCCTTCCAAATCAATCCCTAGTACAGATTTAACCCTCTCCTGAAGGCACACCTTCAAATAGGGTTACCATATTAGTGAAGACAAAAAAAAGACATATGACCCCGGCCATACTTCACCTACAGCTTCTCCCACAGCCCCTCCCACACTCCACCCACTAATCTCCAGGATAATAAAAATTAACTCAAAAGTAGCTTATTATGTACTTTTGGAGAGGCTGACACTTCTTTAATTTCTGTTGCTTATTGCTTGATTAGTTTTAGTATAATGATGTTATTGAAATTTAAAAGGACAAAATTGTAAACTGCCCTTATTTTCGCAACTTTAGGCTTGCCTCTTAATTTTTTGAAGTAATTACTTATTTTTATTCTTCTATCAATTCCTTTTGGGGGGGTTTTCTCTGACAAATCTGTCATATGCTAAAAATAAAATTAGCTCTATAGACGCACCATTGCTATTAAGTTAACCTTCCATCTCTAGTTGGACATCAGGCTTTAAATGATCTTGTGCATTATAATTTGTGAAACATTATATTATGTGATAATTTGAGAGAATGACTCTGGTAAATGACTCTGGTAATGAAGAAGTCTTTGGCAATATTAAAGAGGATATCAATTGCAAGCTCCACCATGTGGGATTTTCATTATCCAATGAACTGTCCAAAAAACTTGAAACATGCAGTTCTTCAGCACGTGTACCATCAGTGAGGTAATTTAATGGGAACAGTGCACCAAATGAGTATATTGAATTGAAGGTAATTATTTAGCATTAGCAATTGCTGATTTATGATTTTCTTTGCTGGTAGTTAGGGCCGACACAACCCAGTAAACATGGTAAGAGTGGCAGGGGGTGCCAATTTCTGAGGAGCTGCCAAAAAAACAGTGCAAGCCGTGTTCCCTGGGTTGTGCCAGACTACTCATTCCCTTCCCTTTGCCAGCTCCTATTGGTCTGACACTGCATCTTACTCTTTCCCTCTGATCCTCTCCTCCCCCCAGCAGTTTAACATGTCTCTCTCTCTCTTTCCTCCCCTGACCATTTCCAAACTTGCCTGGAACGCGAGCATCTGCTACCCAAGCAGCTAGGGAGCAAGTGGCCAGGCTGACAGTGCTGAAAGGGACTTGAAGAGTGGTGCAGGTGGAGAGGGGCAGCCCTGATATCGCCCCCCTCGCTCTCCCTCAAGCCCCCCTACCTGAAGTCACATGGCTTCTCCTTCTCCAGTGCCCTGTCTTGTCCCCAGGCTGCTGGTAGCATCAATGAGCCTGTTGCTGCCGACCTTCCCCAGAAGCTGGGTTTTTTTTTTTGCAGCGACTTCCTCTTCCCGTGAGGGCGGAACCTGGAGAACGGTGGTGGCAGCAGGCTCCCCTCATTGCTGCTGCCATCTGCCCAAAGATTCAAAATAGCAGCGGCCAGGGAAGAGGTAAGTGGAGGAGTCAGGAGAGCCAGTTAAACCCGGACAGACTCCCTCATTAAAAAAACAACCATCCAGACACCCACAGAGTACTCTAAAAAGAAGACATGTCTGGGCTTTCCCAGACATATGGTAACAGATTAGGTTCTTATCTCGATAATTTGGATTCTGTTAGGATACACATAAGTCCATACTGTAACTGAAACTCCTCCCTTTCTGCAGTGGAGCACAGCACCCTCTTCAGTTGGTACCAAAGCAATCTTCCCTATCCCCCTCCCCTGATTAAACATTCCTCTCTCTTCCCTATCCTCCCCTGATCAAGCACCCCTCTCTCTTCCCTATCTCCCTCCCCTGATCAAGCATCTATCTCTCTCCCCTATCATCCTCCCCTGATCAAGCAATCCTCTCTCGCCCACCATCCCCCCATGAGTGTCAGAGTTCTTACCGCCACTAGAAATGCTAACGTGGCTTTGTAAAGGAGGGGGTAACCTATTAAACTGGAAATACTTATCTATGTATTTCTAATAGTATAATCAAATCAGTAATTTTTTTTATATAACTGTAAAACTAATCTAAAAAAAAAAAAATGAAACCTTCATCTGGTTGTAAATATAAAGATTATACCAGCAAGCATGAGTCTTTCTGTAGAAAACCATGATTTAAATCAAGTCTGACTAGTGATTTAAATTGATTTGATTTAAATCAAATCCACCCTGTTTAGAGCTGTATACTCATTTCCTCCAACTTTATGTGGTACAAAATAAACCTTAATCAATGAAGGTATGGATTCCTGAGTTTTGCTTAGAACTTCAACAAAATATTTTATTGGTTGCAAACCCAGAACTCTTGGAAAATTAAGCAATTATAGATTTAAATATCTAACTTGATTTTCAAATTGCTTTAATTTACGATGAATTGTTAGAAGTTTGAACTACTTCAGAATTTTCCTTCAGAGATTTTCCACCTTCTCAATACGCATACGACGATCTGCCAATATACGAGTACAACAAGATTGTTTCAAACTAGCAATATCAGAAGAGCAACTCAAAACTGTAGTTTCCATCTTGGTAAGAAGCCCCCTGATAGCCCTAAGAGTCACCTCACCAGCCAACTGGCTTGCTCCCAATTCTAGATGACTTTGTCCAGGCTCTGATGAAAAACTTGACGTGCCTACCACTGGAGAAATTGTTGCCATTACATTCTCCAACTGGCTCTGACCATCAGATGATGTTGACTCAGGGGACTGCAACCCTGTGAAACATTTGGGAAAATACAGGAGCCAGGTAAGCTAACTCCATCAAGGCTAACCTCTATGCTTCTCAAGCCGGCAGTACTCCGGGTTGGCATTGGATGCTCGCAAGGGCTGAGGGAAACCTCACTCACAGGAGGATCAGTGACTCCATCCACGTCATCCGCAGCAGCATGGCTCTCACGTATAGTTCTGCTAGGGGCTGAGCGAAGAAACCGACAATTTTTGGGTTTGAGGCTTGAGGAACTGCAGAGCATTGCATTGGGGCTGGCACCTTCCCTTCTGCTTCTGAGGCATGATCTAGAGCAGTGTTTCTCAACTTCATCAAACCAAGTACCCCCTAAGTCTAACAAATATCAACCAAGTACCCCCACCCAAGCTCCCCCCTTGACCCCACCCCCATAATAATAGTACTAATTGTAATGCAATTTCTTCTATCCATTTTTTCATATACACACAATATCTTATTAATACATAATGGTAACCACAAAATTAAAAAAACACAAAGCACACAGAGAAAATCTTAATTATCATTTATATTTGATGTGTGTGTGTGTGGGGGGGGGGTCAAAGAAGTCAAGGCAGATGACTTATGCAATGTCACCTCAGTAATAACTATAGAAAAATAGACAAATATAATGCAAAATATAGACAGCAGATATAAATTCTCAAAATGGATACACTTTGATCACTAAATTGAAAATAAAATCATTTTTCCTACCTTTGTTGTCTGGGTGCACTTCCTTCCGACTGTGCACCAAACATTTCTTTCTCTCTGCCTCCTGCACGCTTCTTCTCCTCCAGTCTTCATTCCTTCCCCCTGTATGAGTCTAACTTTTTTATTCTCTCTCTCTTCCCCTGAGTGTGACATTTCTCCTTCCCTTCTTTCTGCCCTCCCCTTCCATATCTCCCTCTCTACATGAGTTCAACACTTTCTGCCTCCTGCCATGCTTTCTCTCTTTCTCCTCGCCCCTTCCCTCAAGTGTGACATACCCTCCTTCCCACCCCCCAGTCCATCTTTCCCCAACCCCACTCCTCCCTCTTCTCCATACCATGACAATTTTTCCCTCTCTCATCCTGCAACAATTTTCCTTCCTTCCTTCCCCCATTCCCACTCACAACTAATATACTCTCTCCCCATACACCATCTCACCTTCCCCTCCAGCGTGCAGCACCTTTCCTTTCCTTTCTCCTTCAAGTCAAGCAGCATCTTTCCCTTTTTCCTTCAAATCCAGCAGCACCTTTCTCTTCCCCTCCCCTTCTGTCAGGTCCAGCAGCACCTCTTCTCCTTTCCCTTTCCCTCCCCCTTGTTCAGCAGCATCTCTCCTTCTCCCCATTTCCAGCAGTACCCCTTCTCCCTGTCCAGAAGTATTTTTCCCCTCCCTAGCGGCAGCTCAATGCGTGCTTTTAACTTTCCCACGCGGTTCCATCAGGCAGCCTTTGCTAGGCCAGCCTGCCTCTGATGATGCAACTTCCTCTTTCGTTGGAAGCAGTCTGGCCCAGCAAAGGCCCCGAGGCTTTCTGATGGAACCACAGCTAAACTAACGCTAGTGGCAGCTGCATAGCGAAGTTAAAAGCACATATTGAGATGTCGCTAGGAAAAGGAGTGGTACTGCTGAGCCGGCGATTCCATCAGGCAGCCTCGGGCCCTTTGCTAATCTGGCTCACTTCTGATGATGCAACTTCCTCTTTCGTCAGAGGTGCGCTGGCCTAGCAAAGGTCACATAGTGAGAGATGAGGAAGGCAGGAGATACACGACAGCAAGAGGAAAGGAGACATATAGCACTGGCGCTGCACAGACATGATGGAAGGAAGTTGGGAGACATACATCGCCAGCACCTCGTAACTCCTTCAAGCGGCTCGCTTCAATAGCTCTATACGCGTGTTGTGAAAAACTGATCTAGAGCAGTGATTCTTATCCTTTTTTAAATCACGGACCCCTTTAAGAATCTGATGAAAGCTATGGGACCCCCTTCCCCAGAAATATTCACATAAACATAACTTTGCATGCAATGAATATAATGTACTTTATTGAGATTTCATTGTCTCATACATATATGACATGCACAAAGTATTATTAAACTTTAAATTAAACAATCTAAAAAAACCCACTCCTTTTCTATGCAAAAAGTAATGGCCACTCATTATAATTATGAAATACAATCCTTTGTGCAAATTAAAACAGATCTACTACTACATTACATTACTGGCTTATATTCCGCCTGTACCTTTCAGTTCTAAGCGGATTACATCAGAACGATAACTGGACATTTCCAGGAAGAGAAATACAAATTACAATTAAGGAGTAAGGTCTAAAGCAATTTTGATGAGTAGATTCTAAGAGGGGGAGAGAGGGGAAAAGGAAGGGATTAGGACGTTTGGGTGAATTTCTTGAATAGTAGGGTCTTGATTTCTTTGCGGAAAGCCTTGAGGTCAGTTGATGCTGTCAGTAGGTTGGTGATGGAGGGGTCCAATTTAGCTGCATGTGTTGCAAGTAAGTTGTCATACATCTTTTTGCGTTTAGTTCCTTTAAAAGGGGGGAAGGAGAAAGGGGATTGGGTTCTCCTCTGTCTGGTTGAGAGGTTCCTGTTTAGACGGTTGTTTAGGTGGGTGGGTGCCGTTCCGTTTAAGGTTTTGAATAACATACAGTATAGTTTGAATTGGATGCGGGCTTGTATTGGAAGCCAGTGTGAGTCTAGGAAGGCGTTGGTGATGTGGTCAAATTTTCCAAGGGAATAGATCATTCTGAGGGCAGTGTTCTGCACGGTCTGTAGTTGTTTTATTAGGTAGGTAGGACAAGAAAGGTAGAGGATATTGCAGTAATCCAATAGACTTAGGACTAGGTATTGAACTATGAGTCTGAATTGTTCTTTTTCAAAGAATTTTCTGATTTTGCGAAGGTTGCGCATGGTGAAGAAAGCTTTTTGTGTGATTTTGTTGATTTGCACCTGAAGAGTGCAACCTCTGTCTACTGTTACTCCAAGGAGTTTGAGAGTGGGTTGTAGGGGATATTTGGTGGTTTTTATTTCTAGCTCAGTTATAGAAGGGGTTTTGTCCTTTTCAAGCAGTAGAAATTTAGTTTTATCTGGGTTGAGCTTCAGTTTATGTTCTGTCATCCATTTTTCCACTGCTTCTAGAGTTTTTTCCAGGGTGCCTGATTTGGTGGGGTCTTGTGTGTCAAAGGGGAGGAGTATGGTGATATCGTCCGCATAGCTGAATGAAGTTACTTTGAGTTTGTCTAACAGGGTACCGAGGGAGGAAATGTAAAGATTGAAGAGCATGGGTGACAGTGGGGAACCTTGGGGTACTCCGCAGGGGTTGGTCCAAGGCTCCGATATAAGATCTTTTGTCTTTACTCTGTATGTTCTTGTTTAAAGGAATCCTTGAAACCAGTTGTATACTTCGCCTGAGATCCCTATTGCTTCTAATATCTACTACTACTATGGGCCTGTTTTACAAAGCCGTGCGGCAATAGCCCCGAAGCCTTTTAAATCTCTATGGGCTTCAGGGCCGTTACTGCGCAGCAACCGCTAGCACGGCTTTGTAAAACAGGCTCTATGTTTTCTACTATCATTACTACTACATCTACTCTCTCGTTATCTGCGAGAAAAAAATCAACAGTACCGGTCTGTATATTGAATATAAATGTTAATTTTTATCTGATCCTCACGGACCCCCTGAAACCCATCCATGGACCTCAGGTTAAGAACCCCGGATCTAGAGGAAAAAAGTAAAGCATAAATTTTAGTGGCTCATGAACCCAAATGCTCACGGAACAGCAAAACACCATCTTGACTAGACTCCTCCCCTCCTATTAAAGGAAAGAAAATTCAAAAGAGAAAAATGGAAGACTAATTAACCCCCTCTTTTACTAAGGCGTGCTAGCCGATTTAGCACACACTAAATGCTAACGCGCCCATTATATTCTATGTACACAAACACCAACGGGATTTATAAAATGCCTTCAATAGCTCTATTTCATACAAAAAGAGCTATACTATTAAACCATATATTGTATAATTATCATTTATTTAGTTATTAACTTACTCATAATTTTATTATACCATATATCTTAAAATTCAATTAAATATTCTTTCATACATACATTTATATCATCTTAATACACATGAAGCCCTCCCAATTAATCCCAACTTAAAAGTTCATTCACTATATGAAGCAATGTCCAATTATTATATCCTAAAAAATCTTCATCACTGTGCCAACATTCACTTTGCTTATCTTCTCCTTCCGTTGTCAGTTCTTCTCCATATATCATTCACCTCAAATAAACTGAACAGTTAAGCCCAAAACAGCTGTGTTTCGCCTTTTAGGTGAGACCCCAGGCATTACAGTTAGGTGCAATATTCATCCTGAGATACCCCTGTAAATGTGTTACGGTTTACAAAAAATGGCAATCTGTTTTCTATGAGCCACAACAGCTATCTAGATTTATTTCTGCCAAAGGGCAGTGTGTAACCTGTTACATCCAATATAAGCTCAGTGAGGATATGTTCTGATGCTGTCCAGCTCCATCTTATTTTCTTTGTTAAAGGATTACCCATTAATTATTTCAGTCTTATTGCAGCCCCGCCTCCATGTATTGAGAATGAACTATACTTTGTGAATCATTATTTCATTGTTTAATTTGTGCAAGAAGTTTTAATGCTTCTAGGATATTTGTTTGCATTGTATTTTTTTCTTTATTTGACTGATAAAGTTTGTCAAATGTTTAAAATATAAATAAAGAATTTTAAAAAAGTGATACCTTTTATTGGATTCACTTAATTCATGTAAGTGGTAAATTTGCCACTCATGCATATAAGGTAGACTTTTTATTTAGTTGGCTAAGTAATGCTCAGAGCAGCTTAATCACAGGCTCTACTTCTTAACTTATACTAACCACCTGTCTGCCCTTTAACTCCAACACAGCATTGGTACCGATCTTTTTATAACGCCCTGTGCATTATGTAACGCTTACTACCTTGATTTCAAACCGCGCTGAACGGACACGTATCAGAACTTTAGTAAGTGTCCTTAGGCATATGTTGTTTAAAGATGCAAAGGTAGGCCCTGTTTATCTTTCCCTTCTTTGAAGATGGTATAAGGACATCTATGTTTGTCTTTCTTTCTTTGACATGAATGTTTAAACAGAGTTGTAGTGAAGTGAATTCAATTGTTTTGTTAAGCCGTATTTACAGACAGCTTTAGTTAAGAAGCTCTGCTGGTCAAGGCTTTTTCTTACCTTTTGGACTTCAATCTCTAGATAGGAAAAATGCTGATGTGTTTAAAGTTTCATGTGACCTTACGTCACATGCTGACACATGCTGGCAAACCTGATTCGTATAAATATGTGAAACTCATAATAAAAGACGGACATATTTGAAAGATGGTTTCTGGTCTTTAAGATGTGTCCCCAGGTACCTGACTTACATATGACAGAGACAGAGAAAGTATGGGGCAGGAATTGGGACCTGAATCCTTTTCACGCGCTTAACAAGCATTGTGCAGCAAAGTCTTCACTTCAATAACTTATCACAACAGCACTGGTTCTCTGCCCGGGTTGACACAGCAAGGCTCAAGCTGACATATGTACATGGCAGTGACCGTACTGGCATGTGGATACAGCGATCTCCACGTGCAGCAGGCTGGCTGCACGTGAGGCAGACACACGCATGCGCCAGTAGATCAGGTGACTTCTGATGCTGCCGGCTCGTGAGTGTGTCTGTATGATCCTGGCTGCATCAGCCAGGCAGCGATCAAATGCGTCTGGCCAGAATTATTGAACGGCGGAGGAGGCAGTTCTTGGGAAAATTTTTAGAGTGGTAGTCGGTCCCTGAGAGGTTTATATACGCCCGCATGAATGCCGCAAGAACTACTTCCATCCCCGCAGGATTTCCACACACGCCGTTCCTGTGCAGCGCCTTACTTCACTTGTTTTTGAGATCACTGGTGACAAACCACGGCCCGCAGCTTTTCGATGCCACTTTTTTTTTTTTTCCAATTCTCTGACGCAATTTCCGGTTTCCGGCAAGGCGGGACGTATCCGAGGAAGAGAAGTTGTGTCAGAGGTGACGGGGCACCGGAGAAGGATAGCTGTGGGATTGGTGGTAGGCGACCTCAGGTATGAGTTTGACAGTAGGTAGGGTGAGGCGTTTGGGGGGTGGGTGGGAGAGAGAGGAGGAAGACCGGAGTGCGAAAGAGATAGAAGGAGAGAGATGGCAGTCCACGAGAAGGAGAGACGGGTCCCCCCCCCCCCCGGTTTCCGAATGCGTGTGAAGAGAGGCGCTTGGCGTGTGAGAGTGGGGGGGCATCGGAATGCATGTATCGCGCCTAATGTGTATGATTTGGAATCTCTGCGAGACATCTGGAGGTGGATAGGGCGGGAGGGACTGAGGGAAGCGTACTAGCAGGTGGATAGACTCTTCGCTGGGAAGGACAGAGGAGGTGGGACTAGAGGGACCCATTGGCAGAAGGATGCGTACCGACAGGTGGACAGACTCGTAAAGGGGAGGAACGCGTGTCGGCAGGTGGACAGAGGGGGCGGGACAGAGGGATGCATACTGGTAGGTGGATAGACTCAGCGGGGGAGGGACGCGTACGGGCAGGTGTCTGTCTATCCACTTGCTGGTACATTTACCTCGGGTCTGTGGCGGCTTCAGCTTCTGCTAAAAATCGAGTGGTCGATTTTAGTCGTTTCGGTTTTGTTCGGGTTCCAACGACCATCTAGACTAGCAGGGATCTCAAAGTCCCTCATTGAGGGCCCCAATCCAGTCGGGTTTTCAGGATTTCCCCAATGAATATGCATTGAAAGCAGTGCATGCACATAGATCTCATGCATATTCATTGGGAAAATCCTGAAAACCCGACTGGATTGCGGCCCTCAAGGAGGGACTTTGAGACTCTTGATCTAGAGGTAGGGATACCTTATGGCCCCAGAAATAAAAAGGACGGATTGAGACAATCGGGATTTACTTCAATTCTTTTCAGTGGAAGTAAAATCCAGATGTCTCAATCCATCCTCTCTTTTTCTGGAGCCATATGGTAACCCTACCTAGAGGGGAAAGGACAGAGTGGGTACCAGCAGTGGGTGGGCGGGCAGAAGGATGGATACCAGCAGGCACAAGGAGCTAATAAACACACATCTGTCTAATGCAGGGGTCTCAGAGTCCCTCCTTGAGGGCCGCAATCCAGTTGGGTTTCAGGATTTTCTCAATGAATATGCATGAGATCTATGTGCATGCACTGCTTTCAATGCATATTAGGGAAATCCTGAAAACCCGACTGGATTTCGGCCCTCAAGGAGGGACTTTGAGATTCCTGGTATAATGGGACCCATGCAGAAAGCTATCACAAGTTTAACTGCAGGGTTATTTAAGACTGTGCTGTGGAAGATAAGGCCACACATTGTATTAGTCTTATTACTGTACATTTTATCAAGTATTTTGCAACAATGCAAAGTAGAAAGCTGTGGTATTTGACTTATGCAAAGTGCAAGAAATATTTTGACAAGGCCAGTAGTGGAGAAGATTTAAGGGGAAAAGTTTTCGAAGAGAGCTACCATTAAGATATGTTATCTTATTGTTAACCTGAGCTATTAGTAACCTAGGTCTCAATTCATAAAATGGGGCTTATGGTAAAATAACTCATCTTAATGGTAGCATATGTTGATTAATACCTGCATGCCAGTTTTCTCTTTACCAAAAATTTAAAGACTAATGGGAGGTAAAAGAGCTTGGGAGCTGACTTTTACTTTTGTTTCAACATTTGCACCTGTTCTGTGCATAAATATCAGCCTAGCAAAACTTTTCTGTGTAAGAAATGTTTGTGAGGCTCAGCATTTATATGCAGAATAGGAACCCAGTGAGTGCTGAACACTTCATTTTTGTTCTGACATGTGTCCAAGTAGCTGCACTTACTAATTAAAACCTTCTTGCGCATGCATTCAGCAGTCTTCTCCAATTAGCATGAAAGTCCTGTGCATATAAAAACTTGTATATACCGTACTTGGCTTTTTGCATTGGCATAGTATTACACTCTCAAATTTATAGAGGATAACAATAACTAATGTCCCAACTATATATTCAGAATTGTATTTGTGTCAATGGAGGGGTGTATCATTAGAGACTTCAAGATATCGATCAACTAACAAGGTGGAGAAAAAGCCTCAAAACTCATTGGACAGCAATCCACACAAAGTGAAAAAAACTGTCTCAATTACTATCACAGGCAGAAAAATCCTCCACCCTTTAATTCTCTTGAAAATGTCTCAAAATGAAAAAAAAAACTAACCCTGTCATGTACGCAACAGAGTGACTTATCTGATGATGCTGGGAATCAAACGGAGTCTTTCAATGCACACTCACACCTGCTTTCTTCAATAATTTATTATACTCATCCTGTATGCATCCCCCAACAAAGATCCTTGTTTTGTCTTCCTCTTAGGCTGTTTCAGGAATTTTAATCCATCAACTGTATGCCTTTTCCATACTACACAAAACATGGTGTCATCAGATAAGTCACTCTGTTACGTAGGTGGCAGGGTTGGGGTTTTTTTTTTCCCATTTTGAGACATTTTCAAGAGAATTAAAAGTTGGAGTTTTTTTGTGCCCAAGATGGTAATTGAGGCAGCTTTTTTCACTTTGTGCATTTTGCTGTCTACGTTTTGAGACTTTTTCTCTACCTTGTTAGTTTATTGGTACCTTGAAGTCTTTAATAATACACCCCTCCATTGACACAAATATAACAATTCTGACTATATAGTTGGGACAACAGTACTATACGCTACCTTGTGTCTTTCTACATCAGCCTTAGAGGGAAAGAGACAGATGAATAATGCACTGGCAGGTGGACACAGGCACACAGAAGGGATGGACAGACACAGAAGAACAGATAGATGTGTGTGCCAGGACAGACATACACATACCAGCAAATGGACTCAAGATAGACAAATACAGACAGACTTGCCAGCAGATGGATACAGAGGCACACAAAAGTACAAACAGACAAGATATACAGACATGTTTCTGCCAGCAGGTGGACATGGAGACAAATAGACTTGTAATAGCAAGTGAACACAGAGATAAATGCACAGACTATACCTCCCTCCAACAAATGACCATTAGTAGTAAATTTGAGAGACTGATATCATACTCTAGATGCCCTGGCTTAGGAGTGAGGTTCATTCATAAGAATAGCCTTACTGGGTCAGACCAACAGTCCATCTAGCCCAGTAGCCTGTCTTTACGGTACCCAATTCAAGTACCAGTACCTGGCAAAAACCCAAGCAGTAGTTTCCCCCGTGTCTCTCTCAATAGCAGACCATGTACTTTTCTTCCAAAAACTTGTCCAAACCCTTTTTAATATCAGCTACGTTAATCGCTCTTACCACATCCTTTGGCAATGCATTCCAGAGCTTAACTATTCTCTGAGTGAAAAAAAATATTTCCTCTTATTGGTTTTAAAAGTATCTCCCTGTAATGTTGACTGTTCCCTAGTCTTTGTAATTTTTGATGGAGTAAAAAATTATCCACTTGTACCTGTTTTACGCCACTCAGGTTTCTGTAGACTTCAAATCATAATCTCCTCTCAGTCTGCTATATAGTTTTTGAGATAAGGCAACCAGAATTGAATGCAATACTCAAGTGAGGTCATACCATGAAGCGATACAGAGGCATTATAACATTATTAGTCCTGTTAACCATCCGTTTTTTCAAAATTCCTAACATCTTATTTGCATTTTTGGCTGCTGCCACTGCACATTGGGCGGAAGGTTTCCACCCATCCTTTTATTTCTTTTTAACCATTTTCCTCATTTTATTGTAGTTGCTCTTTTGAAAATTAAATGCCGCTACAGTAGATTTCTTTAGTGACGTCGCTCCAGATAGCTTAAATTTGATTACGTTGCAATCACTGTTTTCCAGTGCACATAACAGTTACCTCCTGTACAATGCCCTGCACTCCACTAAGAACCAAATCTAAAATAGCTCCCACTCTTGTCAGTTTCTGGACCAGTTGCTTCGAGAAGCACTCCCTAATGTAATATTTATCCAGTTAATGTTGGGGTAATTGAAATCAACTACCTAATACTAAAGACTCGAGTATTTAATCACTCAGCCTATTTAATAACCCATACACTCAGCTTAAAGTTTTTAACCCCTAAGCTTTCTCATATATGCCAGCAGACTGCAATCAAAAATCATAAACTTTACCAAAGCAATAAAAAGATAATCCAAAATGACAAAGAATAACAAAAATAAAAAGTGAAGAAAAAGACCTCGGTTCAGCTTCATAAGTCTAAAAAAATCTTCACTCCTTAAAAAAATCTAAGTATGGTTTGACAGAGAGAGAGCCCATAATGGTAAAAACACTAACGATGTATCATTTACCAGTTTAATGAAACTGAAAATCAAATGTTTCAACTTATCCAAATGCTCACCTGACTCCACAGTGAACTTGTCTCCTCTCATGTAGTCACTTAAATCTCCAAACAATAAGCAGTAAACCATGCCGTTGACAAATATAGGTTGTATGAGTAAATGCTGAACACTGAATGTTGGTGTTTTACCATTATAGGCTTTCTCCTTGATGTCAGCCATGCTTAGATGATTTTTTTTAGACCTAAGAATATTTTTACTAAACCTAGATGCATGATTTACATTGGACTAGCCCTGTTATCATTTTAGGTTTTCATGCTTAGACTAACCTAAAAATGAATTCTTATGAGAAATAAACTTGAACCCCTTAACTTTAGACAAGTGCTTTTCCACATAGTACAATGAAATTGTTTTGTCAAGCTTCTCCCACTAAGGTTAACAAGACCAAAGAAGGTGTTTTACTGATATACACAACTTTTATTTTTATCAAGGGCTAGATGTTGTGTCTTTGGGAAAGATTCTTAAGCACACCTGCCCTTCTGAATTGACTCTGAGAGACATTCAGGAGTTAATATCAATTATTAAGTATTGACCCAATATTGGTGATGTAAAAATATAATGCAAGTTTTCTTGGTCATTTATAATTGGGTTTTTTTTTTTCCATTGCTTTGTTGTATCTTTTGAACAGTTAATCTCTGCTTCATTTGACCCAGTATTCATCATTTTGAAGGTGAATGTGCCAGAAGTTCTGTTGTGATACTGAAATTCAATAAGGTTTTCTGTTCCGATAACTGAGAGCTTAGACTCATTTGTACAGCTAGGCCCTGATTCTATAAAGGGCGCCTAAGTCATGCCTAAAGTTAGGCATGCTTTAGGCATCCAATCTAAGTAGTTAATGAGCCAATTAAGGGTCTTAAAAGCGATAATTGGTACTTAGGCATCCAAAGGACGTAGATGCCACTTTGTAGACGCAGCCACAATTTCATGGACGCCCATGTTTAAAACTTGCGCCTAACTCAATAGGCATGGGCGTGGTTTGGGCAATGACTCAATTTGGGCATCCTTTGATTCATTTACATAACACTGAGCGACCTAGGGCGTCCATATGATGCCTATATTGTAGGCAAATGAAAACCAGGTCTACTTTTGAGCTTAGTTTGGGCTTCAAATAGATCTGAGTTCTATGGACTGAACTTAGGCACTCTTTGGACGTTCTTAATGTGATCTGCTAAATAGCTCTCTGGGATATATTTTTATTTTATTTAGCTCAAAATACATTTAATAAGGCACCACATAAACGGGGCACATCAAAACAGATATATTGCATGTAGAACCTTCTATTTTTTGTGGACAAACAGCGATGTTATTTGCTAATTAGAGGACAAGATCCATTAACTGAAGCACAGCACATGAAAAACATAGCTTTAGTTTTCTTGCTAAAAAGCTACCCTTTTTTTCTGACTAAACAGTGCTCCAATCAGCTCATTCTTGAAAGCAAAGAAAGCACATGACAAAAATATATAGATTGCATACGTAACTTCATTTGGAAAAGGTTAAAAAGAGATACAGACCTTAGTATGTCTTCTACTTCATTGCAAATGGAGGTTTGCAGCTGCACAATGGTGACCTCATTGTGAGATCATCAAAGTGCACCTGCAAGGTAGAATGCCACAATTAAAATATGTGTTGGGGAGCTGGTTGGGATTTGAACTTATGACCTCTGGAAGAAGAGCACAGGGCTTTTACTTATTGAGCTATAGCAGCTTCCAGGCAGATGTCTCTGACTGCCCTTTGATATGAGAGCTTAGAGATCTGCAATCTATATATTTTTGTCATGTGCTTTATTTGCTAAATCCACCTGTTTTAAGAATGACCTCATTGGAGCAATCTTTAGTGATAAAAAAGGGTAGCTTTTTAGTAAGAAACATAAAGCTGTTTTACTTTTTCGTGTGTTGTGCTTCAGTTAATGGATCTTTCCCTCTAATTAGCAAATAGCATTACTTTGGCCAGAAAAATAGAAGTGCTAGATTATTTATTTTTTGTTCCCTCCCCTTATGTTTTGATCCTTCTCCCTCTCTTTTTCATTACACAAATGTATTTCTACCCTTTTTCATTTTGTTTCGGGAAGTTAATGTTCGTCTGTGTGTTTGATTGTCTGTTTTAATAATTATAATTTGTTTTTAACTATTGCCTTTCTACTCTTTGTTTTTATATATTACTAGCTTTATAGCCCGTTACATTAACGGGTGCTAAAATATGTGAGTGTATGTGTGTCTTTATTTATTTCTTTCTCTCTCTCTCTCTCCTTAGCCGCTTTCTTTTTCCTTGGCTGTCCACAACCACCCCTTGCGTGCTCCCCCTGTCCATTCTTCCTTCCTTTTACCTCCCCTGTGTCCACCACCACCCCTTCACTGCTCCCCTTATCCAGCAGCAGCCCTTCTCCCTTTGTTTTACCTCCCCCCTGTGCATCAGCACCTCTTCCTGCTCCCCCTGTCCAGCAGTAGGCCTCCCTTCATTTCCCCCCCCGTCCATCAGCACTTCTTCCTGCTCCCCCTGTCCAGCAGTAGGCCTCCCTTCATTTCCCCCCCTGTCCATCAGCACCTCTTCCTGCTCCCCCTGTCCAGCAGTAGGCCTCTCTTCTTTTTCCCCCCCCCTTGTCCATCAGCACTTCTTCCTGGTCCCCCTGTCCAGCAGTAGGCCTCCCTTCCTTCCCCCCCCCGTCCATCAGCACCTCTTCTTGCTCCCCCTGTCCCCCTGCCTTTAATTTTGAAACTAACTGCAATTGTCTACTCCTTTATGCCTTCTCTTTTTCTCAGTCTCTGTTCTTGTAGTATTTCTCAGTGGGGAGGTCTCTATGTCGCCTGCGTGACATCCGATAGCAGGAAGCAACGCTCACCAGGGCAAGCGCAAGCTGAAAGAAAGAGCGCGAGTCGAGGCTGGGGGGAGAAGGAAGCGACCAACCAACTCTTACCTTACTGTAATTGGCCGGGAACGCGGCGAAGTTGCTCGGCTTGCAGATGTCTAATATAGTGTGACAGAAGCGCCGTGAACATGTTTGGTGGGGCATGGCCCGAACCCACCTCTCCTGGAGCCAGAGCTTCGCGCGACTGGTCCAGTGGGAGTTTGGTCGGTGTCAAGTGCTGCGCTGGGCTTGTAGCGTGTTTGGCGGAGAGGGGAGAGGCCTGTGCGGGAGGAGAAGGGCCGGAGCCGCCGCCATTCAGCGCCTGTACACCGCGCTCCTCAGCATGAGCGGCAGCAGCCGGCAAAGGACCGACTTGGGCTCGGGGCCTTCCGGTGTTGGAGGAGCAGAGCAGGACTTCTTGAGGCGATCGGGTGGGAGGCTCAACGGGGATTGGTGGGTGGAGGGGCAAAGACGACGACGACGAAGAAAGAACCGTAGACGCGCATGCGCACTCCTGCAATGCCACGGACCTACATCTCACAGATCAGGGATTACAGATCATGCAGGTCTTAGTACGCATGCGCATCTAGCATTTTATTATATAGGATGTAAAACCGCTTTGAATTTTGATAAGGCGGTATATCAAATTTTTAAATAAACCTGAAACCTATTGATGTGCCCTGTTTGTGGTGGCTTATTAAATGTATTTTGAGCTTAATAAAGCAAAAATAAAAACCCAGAGAGTTATTTAGCAGATCGCATTAAGGACAGCCAAACTGTGCCTAGGTTCCGTCCATAGAACTCAGGTCTATCTGAAGCCTTAACTATGCTCAAAATGTAGACTTCCTTACAATGCCTAAAAGACCTAGTTTTACAATTGCTATGCAGCTTGCTAGCTCACTCTATAGGACACTGATTAAACCTACAGCCTTCTACCCTAATGTTGCTGGTTCGAATCCCAGTCACTCTGTCTGATGGAAGAGAAATAAATAAAAGCATTAAACAGATCCAACTCCCAGTATTACAATTATAATGAAACACATCATAAAAACGCCATTCTAATAAAATATTATAACATTAAAGACCTTGTTTGAATGTCTAAATCTCACCTAAAACCCGATTCTCTAAAGGACGCCTAAAAAGTTAGACACCTAAACAGTGCTGAACTCTGTTGAGTGTGATTCTAGAAAGGACACCTAACTTTATACACGTTTTGCAGAATTGGGGCCCTAGTATCCTCTTGCTGGCGAGGAAGCCTGCCAGTTAAGCATCTGGAGTAACTCCTGCACTGTTTTATCCTTGACCTGCACATTGATGAAATATTCATGAATTCATTGCTGTAATACAGGGGTAGGCAATTTCAGTCCTCGAGAGCCGGAGCCAGGTCAGGTTTTCAGGATATCCACAATAAATATGCATGAGATAGATTTGCATCGCAAGGAGGCAGTGCATGCAAATCCATCTCGTATGTATTCATGATGGAGATCCTGAAAACCTGACCTGGCTCCGACTCTCAAGGACCGGAATTGCCTACACCTGCCCTAGTATGATGCTACCTAAAGTTCTGAGTGTCATTGTGTTTGGACTAGATACCAGATAGGAAAATGGAAACTCTTCAGAGTTAATTGTAAAGCTACAAATTCAAATATACTTTGGAAGATTATTTTCAATATCTGAAAAGCAAGGGTATTCTAGAGGTGTATTTTAGCAAATATTCTTTAATTTAAGCAAGTAGGTCTGTGGAAAGAAACAGGCATGAAAACTAATGTTTACTTGTTTTACATGTTGATTATAGCTGTTTATAGATTTGATAGTTGTAATACACATATACAGTACAATCAACAGGTTATAATCTTAAAATTGTCACCATTCATTATATATATGTATCATAAAACTTCTAGCTGCATTAAAAAAAATCAAATAAACCAAAATATACCTGAGCTACATAGCCAGCTTTTAAATAATCTCTATTATTGATTTGTAAGGTGTTTTGACTGGCTAGTGCTTCTACCTGATGCCACGATTTAGAATAAATTGTGCTTCTGTGGGTGACCAGCCAGAATGTCTTGGTGTTAAGGAAGTACAGAAAATAGATGAGCAAGTCCCAGTAATGGAAAAGAAGAGAGAAGGTGCTGTGTTGTGATAATCAGTGTTAATCAGTTGAGCTTCTATAAGCCTACTGGTAGCTTTTCACGCAGCAGGGTAGTAACCCATTCTTGCCATTCCAGTTTGATAAGTAGTAGGCACTGCTTGCTAATTTGAGCTAAGTATCTGTCAAGGATTGTACAAAATTAGGTCCTCTTGTATTCAGAAAAACGCTGAGCTCATTCACCGGGAAATAAGTGTTTAATGCTGTTGGCAGATAACTCTTAAATGCTTTGTCAGCTAATAATTTGAGGTATCATGTTGTGATTTTTGGGATGCATTACCACAAACATAAAGTTATTTTTGCTTACAGATTTTTTTAACTAATTGTGGGTTTTAAGTCAAAAGGAAAAAAAAATGTTCCTAAATATTTTGACCTGTGAGTAATCACTCGAAGAGCACTGTGATTACAGTGTACAAGGAAGACATTTATATTGTGTATTTTGTTTGTTTGATTTCAGGCCAAGTTAGCATTAGGTTGTTCCCTTGACACAAGTGCTGGTTTGTATGCCACATACTTTTTTAGGTTAATATTTAGGTTGGAATCTGGGTCTCTATAAAGCAGTGGTCTCAAACACGTGGCCTGGGGGCCACATGCGGCCCGCCAGGTACTATTTTGAGGCCCTCGGCATGTTTATCATAACCACAAAAGTAAAATAAAACCGTTTCTTGATCATATGTCTCTTTAGCTATAAATTACAATATTATTATTAAGACTTAGCCAAAAGGAAACATTTATAAACTATAAAGAGTTTGACCTCATGCAAAATTGTCATTTCTTTAATAAGACATTAACTTTTTTTTTTTTTTCTGAGGCTCTCCAAGCACCTACAAATCCAAAATGTGGCCCTGCAAAGGGTTTGAGTTTGAGACCACTGCTATAAAGCCTATACCTGTAGATGGTTTTTGATATATGACTTTGTATTTGTAAGCTTTCCTGTCTGCTATGGAGTTTTTTTTCTGATTTAATTTTATTGTAAACCATCTGGACATTTGTTTGTTAGGCTGCATATCAAGTTCAGTAAAATTGTAATTATAGAGGCTAGTGGCCTCTTTTACAAAGCCGCACGGCAACAGCCCCGAAGCCCTCTAAATCTCTATGGGCTTCGGGGCTGTTAGCGCAGGGCAGCTGCTAGCGCGGCTTTGTAAAAGAGGCTGTAGGTGTATTTCAACCACAGGTGATTCATTTGATTGCTATGAATTAATATTCAGCAACAGTAGATTAGACAGTTAAATATTTTTAAGTTTAACTTGATAACTTTGGATATTCAGTTATACTTACAAATTAAGTGCTAGATTACCCCCCCTTTAAAAAACCATAGCGCAGTTTAAAGCACCAGCTACGGCAGTAACAGCTCCGATGCGCATATAATTCTTATGAGCATCAGAGCTGTTACCTCTGCGGCCGGCACTAAAAATGTAGATGAAAATAAAAGCTGGAATGACGCAAACTACTATGCAATATGCATATTCATATAAAGAGGTCAATATTCAAAAGATTTGTACTGTGAAAATTTGCTTTTAACCACAAACATCCAACTGGGTAACTTTTTCCCATTGTTTGGCTAAATTGTGTGCACAAAATTGCTCTATGGATTAAAAAAGGGGCAAGGAGGCTTTTTGAGGTAAGCTGCTTAGTTTTTGATAGAATTTGTGTGGATAACTGTATCTACTTAATAGAAGTCAGTCAAATCAGTGGTTTTTCAGCTGCATAGTTAAGGCTAGATTTACTAAAGGGTGCTTCCATTTTATTGTACATCTTACCTGTTCAGATGTAACTAAGTTCAACATAAGACTAAGGGCTCCTTTTACTAAGCTGTGGTAGCATTTTTAGCATGCGCTGCAGATTAGCGCGCACTAACTCCCACACTACGCAGAGAAACTAATGCCAGCTCAGTGGAGGCGTTAGTGTTTAGTGCGCGGGGCAATTTAGGCGCTAAAACCGCTAGCGCAGTTTACTAAAAGGAGCCCTGAATGTATACTGCAGTCATATAGATAGACAAAGAAACATAATACTGTGTATATATGAATTAACATAACAATTTGCTTGTATACCGCAGCTACCTCTCAGTTCTGTGCGGTTTACAGAGTAAAGATACTGGACATTCACAGTGAATTACAATCCATTAGTTAAAAAATTTACCAAACAAGTATGTGTTTAACAATTTTCTAAATGCCAGATAAGATGTTGGAACTTAATATAAAATTACCAAGATGTTTATCCTATATAATAATAATAATAACTTTATTCTTGTATACCGCCATATCCAGGTAGTTCTAGGCGGTTCACATCAATTAAACAAAGTTTAATAAGAAATTACAATAAACTAGATTTACAAGTAATGTAGATATTGAGGTGAGCATGAGGAGGGGAGTTTTCACAACAGACAAACAAAATTTGAGCATGAGAGGGGAGAATTGTACAGGTCATTGGAGGTAGTGATAAGGGGGAGATCAAAAAGGGGGGGGGTACCGGGAGAGTTGGGTCGTTTGAGGGAGGAGTGAGAGAAGTGGAAGAGAAGGGATTAGGAATTTTGAGCGTGGAATAAATGAGTTTTGAGTATTTTTCGGAAATGCAGGTAGGAGTGGGCCTTGAGCAGAATTTGGGCTAGCCTGGAAGGCGAAGGTTTTGTCGAAGAACCTTTTGAGGTGACATAGTTTTAGGGAGGGGAAGGCGAAAAGATTGATTCTGCGGGAGTTCTTTTTGTTGCAGTTCAGGTTGAAATATGGGGTGAGGTAGCTCGGAGATAGACCAAAAACAGTTTTGTAGCAGAAGCAAGCGAACTTGAATAGGATTCTAGATTCAAGGGGTAACCAATGTAATTTGTGGTAAAAAGGGGTTATGTGTTCCCATTTGTTTAAGCCAAATATAAGGCGAACAGCGGTGTTCTGGATCAGTTTCAGTCTCCTGATGGTTTTCTTCGTGGAGGCCAGATAAATGATGTTGCAGTAGTCTAGAATGCTGAGAATGGAGGATTGTATCAACAGGCAGAATGAGGTGTCGTCGAAGTATTTTTTTATGGTGCGTAGTTTCCAAAGTACTGAAATGCATTTTCTGACAGTAATATCAGTATGTTTTTCCAGGGATAGATGTTTGTCTAGGGTGACTCCCAATAATATAGCGACATGATAAAATAGAATTCTGCCAAAGAATCATTTGTAAACACATCCCTTAATAGACAGAAAGTTAAATATCCACGAACCCTGTGTAGGGCGTTTTCTATTAACAAATTCAAAGTAGTTAAGAAAATATCTAGGTAAAAGACCATGTAAAGACTTAAAACATATACAACCAAACTTAAACAATATTCTTGCCTCAATTGGCAGTATCTAGCATAAGGTTAATTTGGTTGACTTTAGTAATGCCATAAATATAAATTAGTGTAAAAATATTTCATGTAAATAAGATTGTAAAATAAAGACTTCTACCCATGTGAGGAGAGTTCATAAAGGTTAACAAAATGGGGAAATCACTGTATATAGTCGAATATAAGCCGCCCCAAATATAAACCGAGACAACATTTTTTCCCCCAAAAGAAGGAAAAAAGGTTGACTCAAATATAAACCAGAGGTTAATATTCAATTGCCCTGCTAGATTTCGCACCCTGTCCCCCCTCCCTTCCTCCCTTTCTTTGTCTTTTTTTCTCTTTTTCTCCCTGTCTTCCTCCAAGCTGCCGCCATTGGGGAACAGGCCCCCAAGCTGCCTGTCACCGAGTTGTGAGCTCTCCCTGCTTTCCGACATGGTGAACAGAAGCGCTGGGCCAACCAGTCTTCTCCCCGATGTCAATTCTGGGAGGGGGTGGGGGGAAAGTTGGTCGGCCCGGCGCTTCTGTTTACTTCATCGGGAAGCAGGTAGAATGCGAAGGCAATGTGAGTCTATCACGGAGCCCTGGATCGATGCACGTTGCCTTCGTGATGGGCACCGCTGATATAAAGCCTAAATAATATCTATAAGACCCAAAGACACGAAGAACAAATTAGCTTTCCCTATCTGTTTAAAATTTAAGATGGTTCTCCACTGTGCTGTAGTGGCTGGTAATCCAAAGAATAGATTTGATCTACTCCTTTCACTACAAGCCCATGGAGATATTGGTTTTACATAATAGCAAAAGATGTAAAATGCCATTTCTTGAGGTGTATCTTATGGCAGGACGCACATCTGTACTGTTACTACTAAATAAAATATTAGGTGTATTATATACTCTTGAACAAATAATTGCATAGGTGTTTGGCTAGAGTTTTCCATAACACGTGATGACAGCCAGAGGAAGCAGTACATCTTCTTTATTGATATACTACATATTGATTTAGTCTCCACAGTTACCAGGGCATCCATCCTCTCAATTTCTCTAGCCCCTAGTGTGGTGTAACTTTGTTTTGTGAAGATGTGACCTTTATACATTTCAGAGCTCTTGGGGCTGCAGTTACCCTCATAATATTTCTGCTAAAGCTTCCTGTTAAATGTTTTTGTGCCTTTTTTTTTCATGTTCTAAAGCAGTGTTTTTCAACCTTTTTTGGGCAAAGGCACACTAGTTTCATGAAAAAAATCACGAGGCACACCACCATTAGAAAATGTTAAAAAATTTAACTCTGTGCCTATATTGACTATATATAAAGTAATTCTCTTGAATAGGAATCAAATAAACACAAAGAAAGTATTTTATAATGCTGCTGCCACCGCCATCAACACCGTTGGCGGCGGTGGCACTCAAGTGGCTAAAGAGCCGCAGTTTGCCGGCCTAGGGACAACACTGGAGGGTGGCCAGCTGTGCACCCCCTTGGTACGTAAACCCGGGGTGGGGCAGACCGCCCCCCCCACCCTGGTATGCCACTCTCTGTACCTCACTCCCTCCCTATGACCAAAAATTCTCCTTTCTTCTATTCCCTGTGTACACAACCATCTCTTTCCCTCCCTTCCTCTCTCCAAAGTCCATGCCTTCTGTGTCCAAACACTCATTCCCTCCCCCACCTCAGCATCTCTTTCCCTCCCTTCCTCTTTCCCAAGTCCATGCCTTCTGTGTCCAAAAACCCATTCCCTCCCCCACCTCAGCATCTCTTTTCCTCCCTTCCTCTCTCCCAAGTTCATGCCTTGTGTCCAAAACGCACTCCCTCCCCCTTTTGTGTTCCGTGTTTGCCTCCCAGCCCATCTTTGCAACTTTCTCAGCAAAACGAAGCTCAAGCCGCGAGGCTTGTCTTCTGCTTCCTGCCTGCCCTGCCGCGCACAAATAGCCGAACGGAAGTATTATCCGACGTCAGCGCTGACGTCGGAGGGCAGGCTTTGCTTAAGCCCTCCCTCCGATGTCAGCGCTGACATCGGGGAACGCTTGCGATCGGCTATATGTTAGCTGCAAGGCAGGCAGGAACAGAAGACGAGCCTCGCGGCTCAAGATGTATTGAACTCCGCGGGTCCCCCATCCAGCTCTCTCCTGTCCACGTGGGGCGGTCCGCCCCTCTCCCTAGACTGGTGGTACTGCCCTGATGGCGGCCCTGACCATACGGCACACCAGGCAACATCTCGCGGCACACTAGTGTGCCGCGGAACAGCGGTTGAAAAACACTGTTCTAAAGCATAGTCTGCTGACAGGCTTATGCTTCTTACCGTTTTTTCCCCCCTGTACTCTCTAACTTTGTTATGTAATTTTTTTCTCATTTTTCCTTCCATTTAAATTTCTTAACAATCACCTATATTATTTCAAAATCTCAGAATTATAGGTGGTTGCAGTTGAAGCAAGCCATTCAGAGTGGGTTCCCTGATTGGCAAAATCTCAAAAATCATTATAGCTTGCAGTCTTATGCTTCCAGACAGATTTGCTAGGGCCAGAAAATAGTAGGGACATTTGGAGCATCGAGATAAAGCAATATATTTCTGCATCTCGATGGCCACGAATTTGGATTTGGAGGATGAGATGTACAGCATCAGCATCTATGAGACAAACATGTTTTTTTCTGTTACATAGATCATTTTGGACCCCTGTTAGGTTACATAAGTTAGACAGTTCTAAATCTAATAGATGCTGGCAATGTCATTTAGACATAGGAATACTGGATCATCTGTTGTTCTATTGTCCTTTGATACTCAGCTTCTGGAAGTCAATATAGGGACAGATTAACCTCATATTGGAATCAACAATCCCTTTGACATATGAGGCAATCATATGTGGAACATTGCTGCATATCAAATCTCCCATGGATCGCTACAAAGGCAGGCTTTTCTTGATTATTACATGGATAGATAACCTGTAATTAGAAAAATTGTGATTGCCTCAACTTTCCGTTTTCGTGGGCCAATTTATGTTTAGGGTACAAATACGAGAAGATGAATGCGGATATGTTGGGGCATGGCAAATTATTTAATTTGGTTTGGGGCCCGTTGATAACCTTAGTTAATTCAACATAATTGTCTTTGTTTAAATTTTTTGTTTAATTTTATACATATCCAGGATGGGGGTGGGTGGGGGGATATCTTTTTGGTTTATTTCTTGATTAAATTGTTGGATGGGAGGGGAGGGATATTTATCTTCTGCATTGTTATTAATGGAATTTAAGTGCTTATTTTGTTATTTTTATTCCAATTTTTATGGTGGTGGTGTGTGTGTGTGTGGGGGGGGGGGGTCAGTGATCTCTGGGAGAGTGTGTGTGTGTGTGTGGGATCTATACTTTGTGTCTTCAGTGGTTATTTGATCATTTTTGATACCTTCTGGGCACTTAGACCTGCTTTTACATCGCCTAAGTCACAACATACAAGTTACCGTATTTTCACGCAAATAACGCGCACCCGTATAAAACGCGCACACGGGTATAGCGCGCAGAAATCACGATGATATGTACAAAAACTTTGGTATACCGCGCTCACGGGTATACCGCGCATGCTGCCCGACGCTCCTTTCGCCCGCCCTGACTTTCCGACTCTCCGTTCACCCCCCCTGACTTCCGTGCACTGTCCCCCCTTGAAGGTCTGTCCCCATCCTGAAAGCCTGATGCCCCCCCCCCGACGTCCGATACATCCCTCCCCCCGAAGGACCGCCGACTCCCCAACAATATCGGGCCAGGAGGGAGCCCAAATCCTCCTGGCCACGGCGACCCCCTAACCCCACCCCGCACTACATTACGGGCAGGAGGGATCCCAGGCCCTCCTGCCCTCGACGCAAACCCCCCTCCCCCCAACGACTGCCCCCCCCCAAGAACCTCCGACCGCCCCCCCAGCCGACCCGCGACCCCCCTGGCGACCCCCACGACCCCCCCACCCCCCTTCCCCGTACCTTTGGTAGTTGGGCCAGAAGGGAGCCCAAACCCTCCTGGCCACGGCGACCCCCTAACCCCACCCCGCACTACATTACGGGCAGGAGGGATCCCAGGCCCTCCTGCCCTCGACGCAAACCCCCCTCCCCCCCAACGACCGCCCCCCCCAAGAACCTCCGACCGCTCCCCCAGCCGACCCGCGACCCCCCTGGCGACCCCCACGACCCCCCCACCCCCCTTCCCCGTACCTTTGGAAGTTGGCCGGACAGACGGGAGCCAAACCCGCCTGTCCGGCAGGCAGCCAACGAAGGAATGAGGCCGGATTGGCCCATCCGTCCTAAAGCTCCGCCTACTGGTGGGGCCTAAGGCGCGTGGGCCAATCAGAATAGGCCCTGGAGCCTTAGGTCCCACCTGGGGGCGCGGCCTGAGGCACATGGTCGGGTTGGGCCCATGTGCCTCAGGCCGCGCCCCCAGATGGGACCTAAGGCTCCAGGGCCTATTCTGATTGGCCCACGCGCCTTAGGCCCCACCAGTAGGCGGAGCTTTAGGATGGATGGGCCAATCCGGCCTCATTCCTTCGTTGGCTGCCTGCCGGACAGGCGGGTTTGGCTCCCGTCTGTCCGGCCAACTACCAAAGGTACGGGGAAGGGGGGGTGGGGGGGTCGTGGGGGTCGCCAGGGGGATCGCGGGTCGGCTGGGGGGCGATCGGAGGTTCTTGGGGGGGGGCGGTCGTTGGGGGGGAGGGGGGTTTGCGTCGAGGGCAGGAGGGCCTGGGATCCCTCCTGCCCGTAATGTAGTGCGGGGTGGGGTTAGGGGGGCGCCGTGGCCAGGAGGGTTTGGGCTCCCTTCTGGCCCGATATTGTCGGGAAGTCGGCGGTCCTTCGGGGTGGGGGTGCGAGTGGTCCTGCCGGGGGGGGGGATGTATCGGACGTCGGGGAGTCGGCCGGGCAAGAGGGCTTGGGCTCCCTCTTGCTCCGATCGTGGATGCGGGTGCGGGTGGGAGCGCGTGCGAGCGGTCGTTCGGGGTGGGGGTGCGAGTGGTCCTGCCGGGGGGGGGGATGTATCGGACGTCGGGGAGTCGGCCGGGCAAGAGGGCTTGGGCTCCCTCTTGCTCCGATCGTGGATGCGGGTGCGGGTGGGAGCGCGTGCGAGCGGTCGTTCGGGGTGGGGGTGCGAGTGGTCCTGCCGGGGGGGGGGGGATGTATCGGACGTCGGGGAGTCGGCCGGGCAAGAGGGCTTGGGCTCCCTCTTGCTCCGATCGTGGATGCGGGTGCGGGTGGGAGCGCGTGCGAGCGGTCGTTCGGGGTGGGGGTGCGAGCGGTCCTGCTGGGGGGGGTGAATCGGGCGTCGGGCGGGGTGGGAACTATGTTTTAAAACTTTTGTATACCGCGCTCACGCATATAACGCGCGAGGGGTATGCGCGGTAGGTAAAAACGCGTATAACGCGCGCGTTATATGCGTGAAAATACGGTACACTTTCGGTTATACTTGCAGTACGACTAAGGGCTCCTTTTACTAAGCTGCGGTAGCGTTTTTAGTGCGCGCTATGCGGATATACTAACACCAGCTCTATGGAGGCGTTAGCGTCTAGCACACATGCTAAAACAGCTAGCACAGCTTAGTAAAAGGAGCCCTAAGTCTAGGTCAGCCCACGTCCTGGCTTGATCTCGCCCTGACCACTCCTCCTAAAACACCCCTTTCAGCTCTGGGTATACAGCAGCACTGAAAAGGCCTAAGCTGTTTTTAAATACGTCTAAAACCTGTTTTGGTTATCGGCACTTGGACGACTTGTCTTATTAATTGTCCTAGTGCCGATTTAGACAGGATTTTAGATGTTTTTCCCTTTCAATTATGAGCCCCTTAACCTTCCTATAACATCAGATTAACTTTGATTAGTCAAATCTAGTTCAGTTCTCTTTAAATATATTTAGAATAAATTAAATTTAACCAAATGTCACTACAATACATTTAAATTAATAAAATCTCGTACCTGTTTCTTATACATTATAAGCACATGAAGACTGCAGCAGACAATGTGGGTTACCAAACCCAGATCAATGCACATTCTATATTGAAGACAAACCTACACACTTAAATACCAAATGTTTCTACACATGACTGCAAGTGAGGGGAAAGAGCAAATGGATAAATATATAGACAGGAAGTAAAAATGCAAAAAATAGCCAAGTTTCGTAGGGATGAATTTGATTATACCAAAAGTTATGTGTACCTTTGGATGAGTAAATTTCATAAATCCCGTAGAAATTTTCAAAAGGGTAAAAAGGTGGTCCATATTAATTCATCTAGTGCATCCTCAGCAGATAAATCAACGTCTACATCCTCCACTGACATTAATAAGCAATCTGAAGTGCTGTCTGCTAGTTTTTTAAGACTAATGGACAGATAACAGTGTTATATGCAGGCAGGAACCAAACAGATCAAGAACAGAGTATAAATATATTCAATGTATCTTCTAAAATTTTGACTAATACTCAGGAATCAGTATTACAGTTGAGGTATTACAGTTGAAGTTATCTTTTTCTACCTCATTTCCTTTATGATTCTTTTACAACCCGGTTATATCTACATACGTTTTTCGTAAATTAATACTTAAAAAAAAAATTTCTGGTAAAAGTGGAAAAGACAGAATTTTTGTTAATAGCTTTTTGTTTTGTTTTTCAAAGAAAAGTATAGAACACAATCTAGTTGGGTTCCCCTTGGTCCAGTTGACCCTGTCATAGAGACTTTTAAAAGATTAATTTTGAGTGAGTTAAATATCATAGAGCAAACTAATGAAAGGGGATATAACTTAACTAGGGAACAACAACAAACCATTAAATTCATTAAAATCTGATCAATCTATAGTGATCACTAGGGCGGATAAAGGGGGAGGAGTAGTGATATTGAATAGAGTATACTATGATCAAGAAGCTTTCAGACAATTATCAGATCGAACTTATTATCAAGGGGTCGGTGCTTGGACCAATGTTATTCAATGTATTTATAAATGATCTAGAAACGGAGACAAAGAGCGAAGTAATAAAATTTGCAGATGACACCAAGCTATTTAATGGGGCTAGGACTAAAGAGGACTGCGAAGATTTACAAAGGGACCTGAACAAACTAGAGGAGTGGGCGACGAGATGGCAGATGAAGTTCAATGTAGAGAAATGTAAAGTCATACACATAGGAAACAGAAACCCGAGGTACAGGTACACGATGGGAGGGCTGTTATTGAGTGAGAGTTTCCAAGAAAGGGACTTGGGGGTAATAGTGGACATGACAATGAAGCCGTCGGCACAATGCGCAGCGGCTGCTAAGAAAGCGAATAGAATGCTAGGAATAATCAAGAAGGGTATTACAAGCAGAACGAAAGAAGTTATCCTGCCATTGTATTGGGCGATGGTGCGCCCGCATCTGGAGTACTGCGTCCAATATTGATCACCGTACCTAAAAAAGGATATGGCGATACTCGAGAGGGTTCAGAAGAGAGTGACACGTTTGATAAAAGGTATGGAAAACCTTTCATACGCTGAAAGATTGGAGAGACTGGGGCTCTTTTCGCTGGAGAAGCGGAGACTTAGAGGGGATATGATAGAGACTTACAAGATCACGAAGGGCATAGAGAAAGTGGAGAGGGACAGATTCTTCAAACTTTCAACAACTACAAGAACGAGAGGGCATTCGGAAAAATTGAAAGGGGAAGATTCAGAACTAATGCTAGGAAGATCTTCTTCACCCTACGGGTGGTTGACACCTGGAACGCACTTCCAGATGGAGTGATAGGACAAGGTACAGTATTGGAGTTCAAGAAGGGTTTGGACAATTTTCTGAAGCTTTAACTACAGCTTTAACATGAGAGAATTTCACACAAAGAATATAATTTATTTGTAGAACATCCTAAGATTCCAATCATTTATTTCATACCTAAAATACATAAATCACTTACTCAGCGCCCTGACCGTGCCATATTCTCTAGCCGGAGTTCATTATTTCATCCTTTATCTCAGTTTTTTTGATTATTAATTACAGTCTTTGGTTCAAAGGTCCCCATCATATATCAGGGATTCAACCCATTTAATTCAACTGTTACAACAAATGCTATTCTTGGGCTCTGCTATATTAGTATCGTTAGATATTTAAAGCATTATATACTAATATCCCACAAGACTGAGCAAAAGAATTAATGGGGGAATATTTGGATGGTTTAAAGTTACCACATAACAAGCCAGTTTTTTTTAAAGGAGTTGTTGAGATTGATACTTGACTGTAATTATTTTTCTTTCAAGGATCAATTTTACCTTCAGATAAACGGAGTTGTAACGGTAGCACCTTCAATAGCTTGCTTATATATGACTACATTTGAACAGAATTTTGTATATAATTCTCATTTTAGTCATGGCATAGCATTGTGGAAATGCTTCATTGATGATGTCCTTTTAATTTAGTCAGGAACTGAACTAGAATTACATCAGTTTTTGCGATACCTTGACAATTGTGATAATATCTTGAGTCATCAATGTCCACAAAGCCCATACATTTTTTGGATATCCAGGTATATTTTGGAACAGGGACATTTTTCCACTACTATCTAGTGCAAATTAACTGACCGGAACACTATCCTACATTTATAGTAGTTACCACCTTGAAAGTATGAGAGAAAGAGTGTTCCAGTTGGGCAATTTTTGAGAGTTAAAAGGTTGTGATTCAAGGAGTGAGTTTCTTAAACATGCAGATCACATGAGCAATAGGTTTGAAAAACGTGGTTACCCTAGTAAGGTCTAGCAATTCTTTTAAAAGTGCCTAGGGATTGGCTTCTTGTATAATCACGGTGTGATCAATCGTGATCAAAGTGTGGTGTGTGTGTTACCTTATTCTAAGCAAGCATTAGCAGCTTGCAAAGCAATTAAATAGCATTGGCATGTGCTCAGTTTTCACTCTGAATTAAATGAGACCCTGATTTTCATACACAAGAAAAACTGAGAGAGGAACCTTGGTGTGATAGTGACGTAGGATCTCAAAACTGCGAAACAACATAAAAAGGCAGTGACTGTAGCCAGAAGGATGCTGGGATGCATAGAGGAATTGTCAGCAGAAAAAGTGAAGTGTTAATGCCCCTGTACAAGTCATTGGTGAGGCCCCACTTAGAATATTGTGTTCAGTTCTGGAGGCCATATCTTGCTAAGGATGTAAGAAGAAAGGCATCAATGATACCTAGATTGCTCCGACAGACATTTATGCAAAGAGGCTTGAATTCCTGAATATGTATATCCTAGAAGAGAGAAGGAATAGAGGAGATATGATACAGATGTTTAAATACTTGAATGATATTAATCTATAAAAAAATATTTTCCAGAGATGGAGAAGCAGTAAAACTAGAGGACATAATACGAGATTGCAGGGTGGAAGGCTTAAGAATATAACTTCAGGAAATACTTTTTCATGGATAGAGTGGTGGGTGCCTAGAATGCCCTTCTTATAGAGATGGTGGAGGCAAAAATAGTGACGGAATTCAAAAATGTGTGGTATAGATACAAAAGATCCTTTAATAGAGGACTTCATTTATGATACGCAGGAGCGGTGCTTAAATCGAAGCCTCAGCAGTGGGGAAGCAAAGATGATGTGGACAGAGTTTTATATGGTTAGTATCCAGTATATGGCAAGAGAGATCGAGACAGGCTGGAGTTAACTTTGACAGCAACTCCAGCAGTGGGGTGGTGTAACCAAGACATTCCCTTGAGAGTTACAATCAATTCCATTGTAAACAATGTGAAGCTCATTGTCAAAGCACTTAAGACACACAAAGTACCATAAAGTGCTTTGAAAATGAGCCCCAATATGTATAAAATACCATACTTACATAGAAACATAGTAAATGACAGCAGATAAGACCTGCATGGTCCATCCAGTCTGCCTAACAGTCATATTCATTATCAAAGCAATGTTGAATCATCAATCGAGTAATTATTCATTTTACTTACTCTTTCCCTATAAGATATCTTCCCCTCCGCCAAGATAGGCAAGACCTGCATGCAGACAGTATGAATGTGGTATAAGATATGCTTCCTTGCTCCTGATCCGTCTTGTTGCATATGGACACAGACCGTAGAAGTCTGTCCAGCATCAGTTAGTTTTTAATCATTGTAAACTGCTCAGAACCTTGTAGGAATAATGGTATTAAATAAATATGTTAACAAATTATACGAGGACGCACAACATATAATATGTTCATATAATAAGTCAAAATGTTGTGTGATCGTGGCACCGAGGTACCCCCCCTTCTTCAAACCCAGCATGCACCCATGCCATGGGAGGGCTTTAAGTGCTCATGTCTGTTTCCTTTGTTCTGGGGCTGGTCTCAGTGTGACTGCACTTTTCAAGGCTGTATTGTTTGTTCCCCTGATGAGCCAAACATTGGTGAAAGAAGGTCGCTTGTTTGGAAGATTGGAGCTCAAGTCGTCTTTTATCAGCTAAGTCCTTGAACGTGCCTCTGGATGACTTTGCCCTTTTCTAAGCCTGAGCTGTTTTGTGAGGGAGTTTTTTTTTCCAGTGAAAGTATCAAAAGCAGTTTTGATTTGTACCTTTTGGTTCTATACTGCTACATTAGTTTGAGGCTTTTTCTCCCTCTTTTTGGGTACATGCTGGGTTTGAAGAGGGTAGCTTGGTGCCATGATCACACAACATTTTTACTTATTATATGAATATAAATAAATATATCATATCACTGATGGTACCTAGGTAACTTTGGCAGTCACCTTAGATCCAGATATTCAGGGTTGACATTCAGGTATTGCCTGGGGCTGATTATCTGAGTATAATTTTAAATACTATAGTTAGCTTTTTACTTTTAAACAGTTCCTATTGGGTGAATGTCAAGCAAATGAAACAATAAAACACATATACAAAAAAATGAGAGAATTTAATTGAACAGAAAAAAGTCCAAATAACAGTAGATCACCGTTTTTACTTATTTCCCCCTGCTCAAAATCCCTGTTCAATCATCCAAATTCAAAATGGAGGGCAAGGTGTGTGCTCTTATATAAAATGAGGAAGAAATATCTACAGTTTATCTTTCTAAAGCAACACCAACCATTGAGTTTAGATATTGGTGCAGTGGTGGTGGTGGGGAGGTGAAATGTGCACAGTGAAGCCCTATACTTCATCTGGGATGTAAGTGGCTCTTTTAAATAGGATCTAGCAAAACTGGCAAGTATTTGTCAATCAGTATTTGTATCCAGCCTCAAATTCAATCCTTCCTCTAATGAAATAGGATCTGGATTCATTTGCAATCCTCAATATATATCTTATATCTTCAAGGACGCCTCAGCCCCACCATTCCACCGCTGTAATAATTTGCTACTGCGGGAAGGATTATGTGGTGCTTCATCATTGGCTGACCGTTTTATTATCGTAATTTGAGATTGTAAATTGAGAGGATGCATTGTTTGCATTAACCTGAAAAAACCCTCAAAATAAATGCATAACTGTTAAAATGAAAAAAAAAAAAAAAAAAAAAAGATATATATTGAGGATTGCAAATGAATCCAGATCCTATTTCTTTTAAATAGGAAGCAATTATGTTTTAGAAGTGCATGGTGAATGCATTTATGAAAGTAATAGTATCCAAAAGTTTGATAACAGAATTTTTCTTTTGATTTAACAGAAATTCTTGCACTATGGAAGCACCAAAGGATTTTAACATGCAGTAAAACATGTAACAGACGGATGGGTTTTCTTTTTTTAAAGCTGTAATCATCCTCCAATGTTCCCAAATGGCTAACATCAACAAATTAATTTAATTGGTGAACTACAGAGGCATTTCTGCCTTAAAATACCTTTACGTGCAGTAATTTTTGGACCAGAGCTACATAAATATGTTTGCAAAATTGAAAAAGAAGATCACAGAAGAAGCAGCCATTGCTCCCCGACCTGGAGGGGCTACAAGAATTCCCAGATCAGTTAGCAAAGAGTCCATTACCTCAGCAGGGGCCGACTCTGGTGATGACTTTGTAAGTATTGTGCAGTACATTCATCCAAAGTGTTTTACCATTTTAATGCAGTAGAAGTGACATACAACCCCATTTTAGATAGAACATAGAAATTAGAGTTGAGATGTCCAGATTGGGACATATCCCATTGTTGGTAGTATTTTAGAAAGGAATCTGCTGATGCTTTTCTAAAATTAGATGCAGGAATGCACATGGTATATATCAGCTACATACAGCAGAAGCAACCATTTCACATTTGTTAATATTTAACACATTACTGTAGGTAATTGGGTAGCTTGCACTTTTGTGGTGGTACTAAACATGTGTAAAAGGGAATTTCAGAACACAGATGAGTGTCAGCTCTTACACATCTACAGGGTAAGACAAAAAAAAGTAACCTAGAGTGTGTTGCTGTTTTCAGCAATTGCTTGGAATTTCAGTGTGAAATTTAACATTTACACTTCCCCCTCCCCATTCGCGGTTTCCCTACTCGCAATTTCACATAATTGTGATTTTTTTTTGGGGGGGGGGGGAGGAGGAACCTCCCCCCAATATTTTTTTCTTCCCCCCGACATCCCGGCCTTACCTGGTGGTCTAGCTGGTTTTCAGGGCAGTAGCGATCTTCCTATGCTCCTGCCCCGTGCAGATAGCCATTAGGAAATGGCTAAATCCCCACAGCCATTTCCTAATGGCTATCTGCACGGGGCAGGAGCATAGGAAGATTGCTACTGCCCCGAAAACCAGCTAGACCACCAGGTAAGGCCGGGATGCCAGGGGAAGGCAGAAGGGAGGTGGGGGTGGATCAGAGCTGGATATTCGCGGTTTTTCGCCATTCGCGGTCCGGCTCTGCCCCTATCCCCCGCGAATAAGGAGGGAGAAGTGTATTTGTTGCTTCTATCTGCATTTTTATGTGCCTATTGGAATGAGATTATCTTTAAACTTCAAATATACAGACTTTGTAGTTTGAGGATCCAGAAATTTTTTCGTGTTCAAAAATGTTTTCCCTGTAAAACTACTAGTACTGTATTTGGGGGAAGGGGGAAGAGATAACCAGCTTACTGTTTAATGATGTTACAACATTGTAGACTTTTTTTTTTGTCTGGGGAGCAATGTTGGAGGCCTATCACAAGCTTCCTTCAAAGTCGCAAGCAGTTGCTGAACTTGAGGAGGAAGTCTTCCATAGAGACTGACGATGAGGCGCTTAAGAACTTCCAAAGAGACTGAAGTCCTGTGTTAAAGCTGGCTATGGACACTTTGAGCATTCACAGTGACTGCAAATCTCTGACACATTGTTAATTGTACCATTTGAATGATGATGTTTTACTGTTTTTTAGCTTGATCATTTTTAATATGTCAAAATTGCTAAGTAGTAACGCTAAAATGTCAGTTACATCAATATAGCATAAGATAAGTAAATGTTGTTTAATAGTAATTCTTAAGTATGATGACTAACTATGAGGGCGAATCAGAAATTAAAGGCAATTGTTAAATTACACGATAACCGGAACAGAACTAGCGAAATGCAACATATGTACTCGTACATCGCCTGTTGAATAATTTGTCCATGCACAGTGCAGTGCTTGGCCTTTAGTCGTGGGACAGCCACGAGATCAAAAACATTACGTTCCATTTCAAGATTGCACCATCAAAGAACAATATGCAGTAATGCGCTTTGGGCAGAGGGAATGAAACCTGTAAAAATCCACCATCTGATTTTCACTTAGTATGGACATTATTTCTTTAACAATTTATATACCGCATAAAACTATGCAGTTAACACATTGGTTGAATACATATTATCCTGCTCACCCTTAGGTCGCACACATATGGTACAAACAGTAGACAGACGTAAATTTCCCATCACCCCAAGATAGATGACACAAATCCAATACAGACATTATCAAATCAAGAGTTCAACAATAAAACTGCAGAAAACATTGAATATTAAGTTCAAGACCAAATATTCATTAATACTGTATCTTAAAACTGAAGAAGCACCACGAATCAATGAAAGGTTTTTGAGCGGGTAAAAGGTTTAAAGTGGGAAGATCAGGTGTAACCAATGAAGATCGTTCTGGTGGCCCATCAATATTGCACACACGAGCTGACAGGGCAGATGCCCAATTAGAGAAGACTGACAGATAATGGTGTGATCTGCATTTGCCATAATGCATGATGACTTGGGATACAGGAAAGTCTGCACCCGATGGGTTCCCAAACAGCTTATTGATCTGCACAAGCAACAGCGTGTGGAGGTTGCGACCCAGTTCCTGAGACAATATGAAGAAGATCCAAGAATTTCGGAGAGAATTGTTACCGGTGACGAGATATGGGTGCATCACTGCAACCCAGGAAGCAAAAGATAAAGCATGATAAATAAAGGAAGCTGTGCTCACCTGGCTTTGGGAGTGGTCAAAAAACTTCTCTGCAGGAATGTAGAAGCTAGTTGAACGAAACAACAAATGCATCATCTTGCATGGGGACTATGTGGCAAAGTGATATGTTCATTTGCTCACAGTTACTTCTATTAAAGCTGTTAAATATATTTTGCCTTTACTTTTTGATTTACCCTCGTACATTAAATTTCTCATTGAAATTCAAAGCAGTCGCTGAGAAAACACCAAAAAAAACCCAACAACTTATTGAGGTTGCCTTGGCTTTTATGTCTCCATTTTAGAAACTTAGAAGTCTAAACACTCCTACTATACCAGAGGCTACAGTCTTTCTATGTGTTCAATTTTGAGAGGGATTAAATTTTGAGAGGGGATTAAAGGAGAGACCTCTCTTAATCCTACCTGTAAAGTGCTGCCCAAAATGAGCACATTTACCAAACCTATATTTATCCAGGAGCAGCTGTAAATCCCAATGAATATCTGTGATCATAAACTTGAAGTCGTCTTGTGAATTGGAGAATTCTTTTGTAGATTTTGGTGCTACCCTAATGCCTACCCAAAATATACCCAAACCGTGCCCCTTGCCATATAAACATAGTTAAAACTTACATGTGTAAATCCCAGCTTTCTAAAGTTGGGTTTTCTGTTTGTTTGGTCTATATGTTTATATGTCAATATTTACACATGTAAACTGCAAATAGGGCTTCTAAAATAAGGGTCATAGAGGTTTTTAAGGTTTTCTGCATGGGGAAGACCATATTATATAATCATGGAAATTTCAGCTATTACCAGAACTCACTAGCCCTACTTAAGGTACTATGGTAACATTATACCCCTGTCCTGTTTAGTAGGGCTTTTCTAAATGTACCTTCCATTTTCTTTATTTTGAAGTTTCTGTTAACTTGAACATTTCTTTAGATTACTTTAGATGCTCTTTTAATATCATGTGCAGTTAACTATTCTATGTAACTTTTGCATCAAATCATAATCTTGCAAGAAAGAAATCAACAATGACAGGCTTGAAATTGTTTTGCTAGGAATTCCCACCCACAATCACGGTTGTCGTTTTCATGAAAGATACCCTTTGGAATATGCAAAAAAAAAAAAAAAAAAATCCTAAATGTTAATATAACGTGCATGAGACTGAACACTCCCAAGCAGTTTATGAAAAATTAAGAGTAACAAGTGTTCATATAATCATATGTATTCTAGTAGTTGACAATGAGGCTTTACATCTCTCTTTCTCTCTCTCTCTTTTTTTAAAATATGTTATAATGTATTGTTTTTAGTTAATAGATGCTGGTTGGATAGCTTGTCGTTTTTACCCTGCAAATGGAGATGGAGAAAAAACCCTGAGTTTTACCAGTGACTTTACCAGTATTAGATTGTGGTGGTCCCTGGAAAGATATAGTATTTTCTCTACCTCATCAGATGGTAGATTATGCTGTTTGGTGCTCCTTGCTCCACTGGCTAAGGCAGTATAGCATGGTCGAGCCTAAAGGTTGCTACCAGGTTATCCAGTCTTCAGAGCAGACATAGTTGAGTGCGGAACTTGGCTCAGCTGTTCTCTGGGTTTGAGGCTTGTGGCTTGGTCATGTGGGACCCTGCCTGAGGGGTGTGGGTCCCATCTCCCCTACCCCTCCATATTCAGTCACACTGTTTGAGTATAATCTCCCCAAAGCTCCTTTATAACTCCTAAGCATTAAATAAATTCTGATCAGCTTGCTTGTTATAACTTTCTTCTCTTTAGCAGTAGCAGGGAATAAAGTATTGTTTTTTGGGGTTTTTTTTTGTAAATACAGTGTACCTGAGAGAGCTGGTGGAGGGGCAGCAGAGACACCAGAGCTCTTTCCTGAGTGGACTGAATGACAGGGCGGGCCTGCACATTCTTTCTGCATGTTTGAACATGCCTCCTGACAGATTAACACATCTTTTGGGCCATTTCTGACTTTGCAAGTGACCCGGGGGTGGGAGAGCTGGAGATCTGCCAGAGCTATTGCTCTCTTTCCCCCCTCTGCATCAAGGCATTGGGACTCAAAGTCCCAATGCCTTTGGTGAGAGTGGCCATGTTGACTTGGCTTGTTTTTTCTTTTTCTTCAAGTTTGCAGCAGCAGAATGCCTCACAGCCTTTATCAGGGCTTCTTGTTGCAGCTGTAGTGGCAGTTGGTGTATGGGTATTTGCAAAAAGGGACCTTTGCTGCTTTGGTAGATGCATGCTGAATCTTTCCAGGGACCACCAGCAGCTAATATCGGTGAGGCTGCTGGTAAAACTCAAATTATTTTCTTTACATCCATCTGCTGGTGGGAAGAGATAAGTATAGCTGACTAAAAGAAAGAAAATGATCAAGTAAGACATAAATTGTCCATACACTAGCTTTCTCATAAATAGATTTGATCTGAGTGATTTTTTTCCACCATGCTACATGGCATTGGTGAAAGTAAAGTCACAATGAAAGACACCTTTCTGTCATATGATCTTTCTGCTTTGGTTTGTGTGTTTCAGAGCTGCTTATAGGAGATTAGGTGTTCAGGATATTCACAGTTAATATGTATGAGATGATGATTTGTGTATGCTGAGTCTCAGGATATTTTGAACACCTGATTGGCAAAAGTGCCCTAAACATATCTCCCCAAGAGTCGGGCAATAAAATCCTTTAGTCCTATAGCATTGGCTTCCAAAACCTGTCCTGAGATTCCCACAGCCAAATTGCTATTGTGTTTTATCAATAAGAAATGTGAGTCACTTACTATTTATACTCCTTTATAAACTGTCAAGGCCTCAGATGGAAGCAGCTCTCGAGAGGATCTCTCATCCCAACTCTTCAGAAGAAATGAACATATACGGAAACTGGAAGCAAGGCTCTCCGGTATGTGATATTATGTGTTTTATCACATGTAGACAATACTAGATTAGAGGAAGAGTTTCTATCCTGCCCCCACAAGCCATTAATTCAAAGTTGCTTTTTTTAAATAAAGTCTACTTTTATACTGCAAATGTGTGTTTGTTGTACAAGTTAGTTAAATGGAAAAAAAGGTGTGGGAATGTTTTGTCTTCAGTAACTTCATTTAAAAAAAAAAAAAGATTTTACCTATGCAGACTGCTTATTGGTTTAAATCGGTGGTTCTCAACCCACTCCTTGGGACAAACCCAACCATCAGATTTTCAAGCTCTCCACGGTGGATATGCAGGACTCGGATTTGCATGCAGTGCCTTCATTGGATGCAAATCTATCTCATACCTGCTCTTGAAAATCCAAATGGCTGGTATGCCCTGAGGACTGGGTTTAGAACCCTTGGCTTAAAAAGATGAGGCTATGATAATTCACATAAATACACTATACATTTTCTGTTTCTTTCTATTGTAGAGAAGTCTGGCATTGCATATTATTTAGGGTGTAGGCTGGACAGTTCTCAGTAGAAAAAGTAGATTGATAATATGGAGATAGGTAACTGAAATATCCAATTGCAACTTTCTGAGTAGAAGCTAGATCTCCTTAGAGGACACTTGGGAATTTGTCTAAATAAAGGATAGTATTTGAACTGTGAGAAAACTCAATACTAAAGCACAGCAAATCTCATACACTCTATCTCTGGAACTTTCCAATACTAAAAGATACATACTTGATGACAGTTACCTGCAAATACCCCAGAGGAACTCCCAAATTCTTTCTGTTGTAAAGGTTTATTTGCTAAGCCCTCATCACCTTATTTTCATTTGCGTTGCTGGATATTCTTAAACTGTAGCTCTCTCTTGATTTTTTTCCTGGAAAAATACAGCTCCTTAGCATCCTCGCCAGACCAGTCCAGAACCTGATGTTGTGTCTGTTGATTTACTGGATAGAGAGAAGAAAAAAAAATTCCTGTATGCTTTGTCCAATAAGGGCACTGTGCAGCTTTAGATGATCAGTATTCCTCTGACTTCAGCAAATAGTGACAGGTGCACCATGCAGCTTCTGATGCAGTTGGAGAACTGGGCCTTCAGTTGAGTAGAGGGATGCCTTACTTGAGGTTTAAGTTCCGAAATAAGTCCTTTTTATTTCAGCACTGAGAGAACTCAGAGTAATAGTGCTCCCTTTCCACTTCCAATTCTAGTTTACTCTGTGGCATAGTAAGTAAAAGTATGAACACTGAAAGATTTGAAAATGTTTAAGATTGCATTGAAAACATTACTGTTTCAGGAAACGTTCATACTCTGAATCTGATTTATAATTGATTGATGGACCATTGAGAACTCTGAGTTTTAGTGAGAGCTGGTGGAAAATATGAGAAATGGATACGTTAAGATGTTGATATGAATAAGAAGAGATCAATATTTTGATTGTAATTTAATAATGATCTTATTTTGATTTTATCTTGTTTGACCAGCAATGTGGTATGTGATGTTAAAACTGTGATAATTAGAATTGTGTACCTAGAATTGTACTCTTCCTAGAAGTTGACGATAGAATGGAATCCTGTGCTTCACATGATGTTCCTTGGTCAAAATTTGTAGTCTGTGCTGTCTGTAGCACATACCATTCCTAGAGTTGGATCCTTACTAGAGAAGCATGTGTATCCAGTATCCATAAGGACTGGCCCTTCACTAGTCTCATTTGTATGGACAATAGGACCTTTTTTTAATTGATTTCTATGCTCCAGGATTCTTGAGCATGGCAATTTTTCTCTCTGCACCTAACTTCAGAGATTTGAAACCTGCATGACCTTCTTTTTTTTTTTTTTTTTAAGCCAGTGAGGCTCTGATTTAAATGCAGTGAGTGGTACCCAGATAAGTAGGGAACAAGTAAACTGCTTGAGGGGAATGATTAAGTTTCATCAGTTTTCATAGAGACCACCATTCCAGGGGAAAAGGGTCTCCATCCAAATGGATATTAGTTCTCTGATTTCCCAGTAGAAGTGTTTCTTTTGCAAAAATCGGTCTCAATTTTCTATTACAGTTTGGCTCTTGAGTGATTGCACTTTAAGTGCTGTCTTAGCCATGCTTTTTTTTTTAGTCTCATAAATACTTTCCCTCTTTAGCATACTTGAGAGTTCTTGGTGAATCTTTACAAGTGGTATAGAGAGGAGGTAGTTCTCCCTCTGTTGAATGTTTCATTTGCATCTTAGTTTATTCTTCAGTTTGAAATCCAAGTAGAAATAGTTTGTTTTCTGTATGTTCAAGTTGCAACTTTATCATGCTTTTGAGGCTGCCTGCAGGGATCTGTTGAGCATTTCATTCACATGTAGTGAACCTTCTCTGGTGAAATGCTGTATGTTCTCCTGCCCTGAGTAGAATTTGATTCTGCCGCTTAAGGCTATGGGTCTTTGACTGGCCGCCCCCCTCCCTCTTTTTTTAAGGAGCATCTGCAAAAAAAATCTCATTCTTTATGTAATTATTCTTAGTTTCTATTTCTTCTCAAAGAGAATTTTGAGCTACAAGCTGCTTTTTTTTTTTTTTTAAAACAAATTTATCGCTTTTATTTAAGAAAACAAGTCAATTCTTAATGCACATGAAACAAGAAATGTGTCACAAATAACAAGTCATACCATTGTTCTTTGGTACAATACTAGGTATGTCATTTAGGACAAAACTCTTCCCATGCCCCTCCCCCCATCTCCGAGCTTCAAGCTTTAATAGGCATAAATCCCTTTCTCTGGTTTGCAGAAATAGGAATGTCAATTAAATAATTCTGGACTTTCTTGCAAAGATGATATCCTCATTTCAGGTAGATCACATTTACTTTTGCTCCCTGTCCGTTTATGATTGTCTGGTAGCTGAGGTCTATAATTCCTTGGATCACCCTGGAACCCTTTTTAAAAAATGGCATTACTTTGGCCACTTTCCAGTCTTTTGATACTATGCTGAATTTTAAAGATAAAAATTACAATAGCTCTACAAGTTCATTTTTCAATTCTATAAGCACTCAATAATGTATACCATCCGGTCCAGGTGATTTGCTGCTATTCAGTTTGTGAAATTGACCCATTACACCTTCTAGTGTTACAGAGATTTGTTTGTTTTTCTGGCTCATCAGTATTGAATACCATTTCTGGCACCAGTATCTTCCCCACATCTTCCTCATTGAAGACCAAAGCAAATAATTAATTTAATCTCTCCACAACAGTCTTGTCTTCCCTGAGCGCCCCTTGGTGACCGATAAGGTGAACCCTAGCATCCAGTAACTGTGATTTTTTATTATTCTTCCTAATGTGCATCACCATTTGTCCATATCAAATTTCATCTGCCATTTGAATGCCCAGTCTTCCAATTTCCTAAGGTCTTCCTGCAATTTTTCATAGTCTGCTTGTAGTTTAACAGCTTTGAAGAGTTTAGTATCATCTGCAAATTTTATCCCAGTACAGAATCCTGTGACACTCCACTATTCACCCTCCTCCATTGAGAAAAATGACCATTTAACCCTACCCTCTGTTTTCTGTCTCATAATCAATTTCTTATCCACAACAGAACATTGCCTCCTATCCCTTGTCTCTCATTTTTTTCAGGAGTCTATCATGAGGGAATTTGTTGACAACTCTCTAAAAATCTAGATACATTATGTCAACCAACTTATCTTTATCCTCATGTTTATTCACATCTTCAAAGGAATGAAGCAAGTTGGTAAAGCAAGATTTCCCTTGACTGAACCCATGCTGACTCTGTCCCATTAAACCATGTTTGTCTACATGATCTGTAATCTTATTCTTTATAATAGTTTCTACCATCTTGCCCGGAACTCAAGTCAGGCTTACTGGTCTGTAATTTCCCAGATCACCCTGGAACCATTTTTAAAATAGCGTTACCTTTGCCACGCTATGGATGATTTTACTGACTGATTACAGATCACTAACAGCAGACTAGCAATTTCATATTTGAGTTCTTTCAGTACCCTAGGGTGTACACCATGGGCCATGTGATTTATCACTAGCTTGTCAGTTTGACTCAGTACGTCGTCCAGGTTCACTGAGACTTCTGTTTTACTGCATCGTTGCTTTTGAAAATCATTTCTGATTCAGGTAGATCTTACATCTTCTGTAAAGACTGAAGCAAATAATTTTTTTAATTGGATCGCTATGGCCTTGTCCTCCCTTAGTGCCCCTTTGGCTCCTTCATAATCTAATGGTCCTACAGATTTCATCTTGTATTGCTCTTTCCCCCCTTTTTTTAATCAACAAACTCTGTCTTTTAGCTTCAATGTTCAGTTTTCTATAACAGTTTAACTTTCAAAGATTTTTTTTTTTCCAACCAGCAATATGTTTTGAGTATTGTGAGTGAGTACAACAACTCAAGTGAAATGGAAAACATGGTCCTTTGCTTTGTCATTTGAAATACTGAGCATTCAAAGAACACATGGAGCCATTACAGGTGAAGCATTCAGGACTTCTTTTTTTCTCTTTCCATCTGCTGGTCAATTGGTATGACTTACAGGTTCTGGACTTATTTGATGGGATTAAAGCAAACCGCGTGCCTCCTGAGATTTCAGGTGTACTGTGACACACTGGCGAGGAGGAGAGTCGTCTACGTCAGCTGACTGCCTACAGGACATGCTTCTTGCAGCGAAGCTGGCATCTCTCCTCCTCAGAGAGGGAACAATAAAACAAGCATGGGTGCTATACAAGCAAGTGGGAGGTAGGAGTTCAAAAGCAATCTCAAAAAAGTGAGCTTGTAGCTTAGATTTTGAATACTACCAGAGACGGCGCTTGATGTTGGAGAATGACGGGGGGACAAATTTTTCCCCGTCCCCATGGGAACTCATTTTCCTGTCCCGTTCCTGCGAGTTCTTTTCCTGTCCCTGCCCCATTCCTGCAAGCTCCTTCCTTATCTGCACAAGCCTCAAACACATTAAAATCATAAATGTCCGAGCTTGTGTGGTTAAAGCAGAGCAGAGGAATGGGACAGGGAGAGCGACAAAACTCACGGGGATGGGGAAATTGAGTTCCTGCAGGGACAGGGACAAATTTGTTCCCGTGTCATGCTTTACTTGACATACGGATTCGGGCAGTCTGTTCCAGGCATAGAAAACCATGTTTTAAATCAAGTCTTTCTAACTAGTGATTTAAATCATCTAATAGTATGTACTAAGTTTTAGTAAAAGGGCTCCCCCAAAATTTGTACCAAAGACCTCTCCAAGCTACTGACCAAGACAGCCAACTACAAAACATTCAGGAAAGAACTGAAAACTATTATCTTCAAAAAATTTATAAACCCTTCCTCATATCCTATCGCTCATGCTTTCCATCAACTCTTGTAAGTTTATTCTATCTATCAACTTTGTAAGCTCCCTGGGGATGCCCAGATCAGTTCTTTTTTTGTAAACCGCCTAGAACTGAAAGGTATTGGTGGGAAAGAAAGCAATAATGTAATGTAATAGGATAGGGGTAGGCAATTCTGGTCCTCGAGAGCCGGAGCCAGATCAGGTTTTTAGGATATCCACAATAAATATGCATGAGATAGATTTGCATCTCAAGGAGGCAGTGCATGCAAATCCATCTTATACATATTCATTGTGGATATCCTGAAAACCTGATCTGGCTCCGGCTCTCGTGGACCGGAATTGCCTACCCCTGTAGGAGAATAAAGCCACTTTCCCAATGTTACAAGAAGCCACAGTGGGAGAAAGGAGGTTTAACACAGGTTTCCCTATTTCTTAGCCTGGTACTCTAACCACTAAATAAAAATACAGTATAAGCAAGAACAGCCTCGAGCATTTTTTTTTTTAACCTCTTCTCTTTGTGAGGTTGTATATTTGGTGAGAGTGTTTTCTTTTTGTGTTAGACATTATACCATAATTTCTTTTCATTTCCACCAGCTTTTTCCCCTCACTGAATGGGCCATAGACTGGGTGTTCTGTTGTTTTGTCTTCCATTGTTTAAGGTGAGGCAGTTGCCCTAGTGTTCCTTAACTAGAATGATTTTCTGAAAAAGAAAATCATTACCATCTTCCACTCATCACTTTGTTTTGCTTTTGTTTTGTTCTGTTTATCTTTTTTCCCTTGTTTGTGGCTGTCCATTCCTGATTTGTGCTCCTCCTGCCTAACACAAGATTATGCTGAGCAGGTCCGAAACCTGAAGAAGATTAAAGAGAAGCTTGAAATTGCATTAGAAAAACACCAGGATTGTACGTACTTTTTTTTTCTACCTTTATCATTTTCTGTTCTTTCTGTTGTTTATAAATTCTTCTGAGTTAATTGTCAGAGTTAATTTAGGTAATTAGTGTATTATATGTTTTGTGCTGAATTTTCCTAGTCATTTCTGCTTTTTTTTTTTTTTTGGAAGCTTTAGAAGAAAGTTAGGGCTCCTTTTACGAAGCTGCGGTAGTGGTTTAACGCACGTAATAGCACGCTAAACCGCCGGATGCGCTAGCTGCTACCGCCTCCTCTTGAGCAGGCGGTAGTTTTTTGGCTAGCATGGGGGTTAGCGCGTGATTAAAAGTCGCACACGTTAAAGCCGTTACCGCGGCTTTGTAAAAGGAGCCTTTAATTTTGACAGATAAAATGTAACAGTTTGAGATTCCAGGTAAATCAATTTTTCATATAAAAACAATAATGGCATTGCCTTTATGATGGACTGGTAACAAAATTTTGCATCTGCTGGATATTGAGCTGTATTTAGAAGTTTGGTGGGTGTTCTTTCATTATTGAGGTTGGTCGGATTCTGGAACAAGGCACTATTTTAAAGTATCTATTCCATTATTAAAATCATCTGATAATACCACATGGGCAAGAATCCTGCCAGCTTATTAACACATTGTCTAAAGAAGTACTGAGATTTAAAATAATTTGACAAATTTTTAAAGAAGTAAAACCATTTAAAAAATCCCCAATTTTAGACAGGGCTGGATGCTCTAAAACCGCCGTTAAAATCCTGTGGGTCGCTGTGATGCTGGTAAATTGTTTGATTTGAAAATGATCTATGTTTAAACAATTTTGCATTCCATCCAATAAGTCAGAGAAAGCTACTGACATATGCACAGAGCTGGCAGGAGAAGTCCCAAAGCAGCTTCCTGTTTGGGGCAGGAAGAGAAGGGTTTTGTTTTTTTGTTTTTTAATGGGCACAGATGTACTTTATTCAGACAATGAAGAGGAAGGCCTCCTATTTTAAAGAGGTGGGCCTTTGGCAGTGGGGAGTAGGCATTCCTCCAGCTTATCTGAATAAAGTACAGGGGAGTAGGTTGGGGATGCACAACTTCTGTGCCCATTTAAAAATAAAGCAAAAAATGCTGTTCAGGGTGCTTCTTTTTTTTTTTTTTTTTTAACACTACCAACACCTTCAGACCTGTCAGATTTCGGAGCGTTAAAAACCGGCGCCTCATTTTGTACATCATCTGGACATCAATTGGAGTACTCATTTTAATTCTGATATGCTCGTAATCTATTTATATATGATTATTGGAGGCTGCTACAAACCTCAGAAAAGACTGTAATTAGCCATTTTAGCCATCTGAAATACTTCAGTGCTAAACTGGTTAAAACTGGTTTAGCATCAATCGTTAAAGACACGGTGAGTTTTTGAGCATATGGTCCTTACTGGTTCACTTCTTTTTAATGTATAAATACTGTATAAGAATCTATAATCAAGTTGTGGATGATTCCAACAGTGACCAGCTTTAAAGAGCTGTGGTCATTTTATCTATCAGTATACTTGCATGTCTTTTCATTGTCCCAATGAAGAGAGCACATCTCTTAACTGTTCCTTTTTATTTACACATTCAAGAGAACAAAAATAGCGATCGCAAGACTTTTCAAGGTAGAGTGATCGGTGTAGAGCACTGATGGAGATTTTGAGATTGAATGTTCATATATTTGCATGAATTAGAAGGCATGATGACATGCTATACTTAGCCGCTTTTCTTGTTTCCTCTGATTTGCTCTTTGGAAATTTTGTTTTCTCAGTGATAGAACAGCACAAAACACATTTCCTTGTTGTCTTAGTCTGTACCATCCTGAATATGTGGGTGTTATTCCCTCCTATCAGCAGATGGAAGTAGAGAAAAAGCTAGGCTTTTCTATTAAACTTGCTGGTATAACCAGTTGGTGCTCTGGGAAAATTCTATTAATTTTCTGTATCTTTAATAGATGGTAGGTTATTCAGACTAATGCTCCTGGTTCCTGGCCTTGCTCCTCATTCTGCTGGCTGAGGCTGCACAACGAGGTTGAGCCTAATGGCTGATTCCAAGTTCCCTGATTACTGAATCGAACCTGTGGAGACTTGCTCTGCTTCCCCCAGGCACACTCTTTAGCATTCACTGGGTGAGGTGTGTGGCTTGGTCCTGTGAAACCCTGCCAGAAGGGCATGGGTCCTCACTTCTTCCCCTCATAGCTTGTGTACTTTGTTTGGGTGTTCTTGGGATCCTCTCCAGCTTCCAGGCTCGTTTGCTTTAAATAAACCCAAACAAACCCCACCAAAGAATACACGTGCTAAGAGCAGGGGAACAGCTGAGATGCTGGAGCCCCAGGCTAGTATTAGCCTGTGCAGGGAGGCAGGTATGTACTTATCTGCTGCATGGCTAAGTATGCCTTCGGGCAGTTGCTGTGCAGTCTGCAAAAGCTGGCAGCTTAGTACAGCAGCGGCTCTGTTTGCTCCTACTGTGATGGGTAATTTCTGACTTCAATGCCCCCCCCCTCTCCCGGGCCATTTCTGGAGCTCAAGCCACTCTCAATGCACTGATGAGTCAGGACCCATGCTTCCAACAATGACTTTGCTGGGAATGGCAGCCATTTTGTCTTCTTTCTTTTTTCCTCTCCTGCTTGCTCACAGTAGGACAGCTTGCAGCCCCCATTGAGTCTTGGAGGGGTGGAGGGCATGTTTCTTCTATCCGCCCAGGGACTGCCTACAGGTTGACGTTGACCTGGGGCCCCCATTCCAAGGTCCAAACACCTTAGGAGAACTGGGGGCTTCTGACACCCCGCATGCCTCTACTTTGATCTCTGAGGACAAGGAGAGTCTTTCGGACACCTAGTCCCCTTCAGACTCGGATTTTAAGGAGAAAGAGGAATGATCTCATCTGATTTTTGACTCTTCTTTCAGGAGGTGCTTTCTCAAGGCTCCAGTTGCAGAACCCTTCAAGGGGGATTCCCTGTTGGAGGACCTTGTGGTGCCTCTGAAGCATTTCCCTCTCTTCAAGTCCCTCCCTTGCATAATGCTGGTGACCTTGCATAATGCTGGTGAAATGGAAGTCACCTGATGGGGCTTTCAGGGGGGCCAGAGCTCTGGAGCATCTGTATGCTTTTTCCCCTGAGGATGTGGAGAGGTAATTGTTGTATTCCTAGATGGATGTGCTCATCATGGTCACAAAGAAAATGGATGTCCCCATCAAGGGGAGTTTGGCTCTAGAGAACTGCAAGCTTCATGAGAAGTGGGTGGAATGTCAGTTTCATCTTGGCTTTACTTTTCAAGCATCTGGCATTCAGGCCACTGTTTGTGACAGTTAGGTTACTAGGGCCATGCGGTGTTGGCTGCAGCAGTTTCTGGAGTCTCCAGAAGTTTCATGTAAAATCCTGTTGACTTGGTCCACTTCTCTTCTTTGTAAGAGCCTGTCTATCAGACACAATGGAAGAAAGACATACAAGTGCTCCTCTCTGGCCAAGGCTGAACCAGACTGCCTTCCTTTGGAAGCTAATGAATTTCTCCATCTTGGCATTCAAGTGTGTGGCCATCAAGTCAAACACTGGCGGCCCCCAATGGTCCTGAATGAGCTGGTAGGTCTCCAGCCCCAGCTCTCACTCTCCAGGATCCAACTGGGAGCAGCTAAGGAAGTCTTCTAATAGGGCCAGGAGGTGCCTTCCACAGAGATCCCTGATATCTTAGCCTTCAAGGTTTGGATCAGGGCCTGGCCCTGAATTCCATCAAAATCCAGGAGACTGCCCAGCTTTCTGATCAGTGTGGGGTCTCTCCTGTCTTCATATTTTTGCCTAGGCTCACTCAAACTTTGGTAAAGTTGTCTTCAGTGCGTGTTGTCTCCCCTTGCCTAATAGTACTACTTGCATACAACCGTCTTGTTTAGAATGGTGCAGCCTAGATGACAAGGAAGGTGAAATTATGTTGTGCCTGATTTCCTTTCCTTTAGTCGGCTGTACCGTTCTAAAGCCTGAGACTCTTGCGGTGCGGTGCTCTGTTCTTTGTTTTTCAGTTTTGAAAAAAGGATTGACAAGCTTATGTGAGATTCTAGGAGGTGATCTTGGAGATGCAAGGATACGTGTGCTACTCTGTGGCGTTTGAGGTATACAGTATGGTGTTGAAGGGGCATAGATATGTTTTACAAAGGGACCTTCTGCTGTTTTGCAGAGACAAAGTGGAACTTTTCCAGAGCACTAGCAGGTTATACTGGTGAATTCACTGGAAAAGCCTAGCATTTTTCTACCTCTGTCTGCTGTTAGGAGGGGAGAACATTCACATGTTCAGAGCAGTACAGTCGACTAAAGGAAAGGGAATTGCCAGGTAAGACATAATTTTACCTTACTTGGTCCATTGATTGCTTGGGTTTAAACATATGCTACCTAAAGAAACTGTCAACACCTCACATATCCTAAAACTCAAGTAATGTCTTTTTTTTTTCTTTTCTTAGCTTCAATGCGGAAGCTTCAAGAACAGAATGAATTATACCAAGCCAGCCAAGCAAAGATGGCAGAAGGAATGGCTTTAGCATTAGGGAAAAAAGACCAGGTAATAGATGGATATTGGTGTGAATCCTTTAGGGAACCTACATGTAACTTTCTGAGGGTTCTTTTGATTGTTATGAACAGAGGCAGAGGTGCAAGAAATGTAATTTTAGTCTTCTGTTTGGTAATGCTCAATATTTGTATAATTCTATGATGCACATGTGCATTAAAAAATAGAGAGTTATCTGAGGACAAGCAGGCAGTAAGTTCTCACATGTGGGTGATGTCTTCCACGGAGCCCTGGTACAGATAGTCAACAAGTGCACTGTCACTTTAAAAACTTGAAGACTGCCTGTACTGTGAATGTGTCTGTGCCTTCCCATCTAAAGCCGGCTCAAGGGACCATCATTTCTCAGTTTTCCTCTGAGTTGAGAAGCCATTCCTTTGAGTTTCTCTCAATGTGTCAAACATGTGTCTATTTTCAGCATCTTTTTTTGTATGTATTTTTTGTGCTTTCCCTTTTTTATTCAGTTTTTTTAAAATTTTATTTTTCACTGTCTCTTGTTTTGGGCCTTTGGGCTCTCTTCAGCCTGTCTTCTTGCCGGGAGCATCAAACATTTTTCAGTCTATCTGCTTGACCTCCCTGGACCATTGAGTCCTTTGACCTGTCGTTGGCAGATTTTCCTTCAATATCCAAGTCTCCTAGCAGCTTTAAGCAGTGCACTCAGTGTAATAGGACCATTTTTAGGTACAGACCCATATAACTGGTGTGTCCAGTGCTTACCGTGTTTCCCCAAAAATAAGACAGTGTCTTATATTTTTGGGCTCAAAAAATGCACTTGAGCTTATTTTCAGGGTAGGTCTTTTTTTTTTTTTTTTTTCATGTACATGATCATCTCTCCTTCACCCCAATTCTTCCTCTTTCCTTTCCCTCACATGTGAAGCATCTTTCCTCACCTCTCATCCATCCCCTTGTGCCTTCCCTCTGCAGCATCTTTCTATCCCTCCCTCCCATCCCCCTGTGCAGCAGAACCCTTGCACTGGGCACAGTATCTTTCTATCCCTCCCTTCCATGCAGCAGAACTCTTGAGCAGCCCCCCACCCCTGACGTACAGCCGAACCCCCTATGACCCTCCCATCCGGACCCCACCGACCGCAAGATCTACATATCTCCCTCCAAAGAGCAGCATTGGCAGCACTCTAAACAGGTTGCTTTGCACGCTTCTCCCCCCGGAGAAGCGTCATGTTACTGATGACATCATCAGTGATGCACACTCTCAGTCACAGAGTCAGCAATAATATATGGTGCAGTTTTATAATGATTTTTATCAGAGTTCCTTGGGGATATCGGATTGCCTTACAAACAGCATAGTTTGAAAGGGTTACTTCCTCATATTACCCCGTGGTACCTCCTCCTCCTCCTCCTCTTGTTCTTTTACTTTTTCTATTTACTTTTTTCTATTAATTATTCATAATTCTATGATAGAGTATACTTAGCTTTCAGCCTTGCTATATATCCCCTCAATGCCCAACGCATTGAGTCTCTTTTTCAAGGCGAAATGGGGAAACTACTACATAGGGCACACCTAATACATCCGACGGTTCTCAGTACAAATCATTATAAAACTGCACCATATATTATTACTGACTCTGTGACTGAGAGTGTGTGACTGCTGTTTGAGTAATCACGGATAGGAAGATTGTTACAGATCATCAGTGATGCGGCAGAGGGCTTAGATCAATTAGTTAATTTTTATTATTGATATTTTGACTTATGGAATATTATGTATTTTAAAATAAAAAGGAAATTATTTTTCTTCTTTTCTTTTCTATTTGAATGGAGTCCTTTTCGATATGATTTTGGTTTATGTACTGTAAACCGCTTTGATCCTTTTGGCATTATATGTGATATATAAAGTTTTTAATAAACATAAACAACCCCTAGTTGGCTTCTTAGCTGTGTTACTGAACTGATGGTCTTGCAAGCCGACTTTCGGTGAGAGGGCAGAGATGCATTCATAGTGTGGGCAGTCTTCAAGTTTTTAAAGTGACAGTGTACTTGTGAACTGTCCATTCTGGGGCTCCATGGATATCACTCACATGTAAGAATATCTGCCTGCTCTCCTCGGATAACACCTGCTACAGGTAAGTGTCTCCAATATACCTAGCTACTGGTCAATTCTATTCTTCTTTATGGGGATACAGTTATTTGTTTCTCTTGATGGGTGTCTTGAACCACTCTGTCTTTTGCATTGAGTGGCCTATCAGATATTTTTTTAAATGAATTAAATTTGTTATCCATTCTCTTTATATTTTTCTGGTAAATGATAACATTGTAAGGTGCTATATTTTCTTTCTGTTTCTAGGAGTGGATGGAAAAGTTAGCTGACCTAGAAAAGGTAAATTTATTTCCACAAACAAAACTGGAATCTTTGGGCAGTTTACTACCAGCATGCATTTTATGCTGTGTGGGACACGAGGAAAAAAATATACGACATATATGGAATAATTTTTCCTGAAGCAAGCTATCCGGTAGCCTGTGACATAAGGATTGTGTGTATATTAATTTCTTTGTAGTCAAAAATCCAGGGTGAATTCGATTTAAATCACCAGTAAGAAAGACTTCATTTAAATCGTGCCCTTACCATTATGAATGGATTAATGGAATTCATGTCCCAGAAAATTTAAGTATTGCATGAATATACAGCCTTATCACTAATAATAAAACCCTAAGGAGCTCATAATAATAAAAAAAAAACAAACCAACATCCAAAAAGTGGCCCAAATGAGTACTTGGACGATCAAAAAGCCTGATCGTTCAAGTAACTATAATCAAAGCTGGTTTTAGACGTATCTAAAACCAGCTTAGGCCTTTCCCCTGCCTCTAAACGCATAGAGCGAAAAGAGGGGTTTTTAGAGGAGGGGAAAGGGCGGGAAGTGGGCCGACCTAGACCTAGGCGTGCAGCAGGTATAACCAAAGCTTTAGGCAGATCACTGCAGCTCAGTGGCCCAAGCAACCTGCCTACCCCCTACTGCAACGTTCGCTGCAGGAGAGATGGCTCATCTCTCTTGCTGCGATGGTGATCGCCCACCCCCCTCCGAACCGCGGCACTTCGGGGTGAGCATTGCGACAGGGCATCTCCCTTACCGGCGATGCTCACCCTAAAGTGCCGCGGTTTGGAGGGGGTGGGCGATAACCATCGCCAGCAGGAGAGATGTGCCATCTCCCCTGCAGCGATCAGTCCTCCCCCGGAGATTACGATGGGGCAGGAGGGAGCCCAAGCCTTCTTGCCCATTCGGAGCGCATTCGCACGTTTGGAGCAGACATCGGGAAGAGAAGGAGGCTACAGAGCTAGGAGAGGGAAGGCCACAACCACTGTCGCTCCCTGGTCACACGGCCTTCTCCTCTGCCTCCATTCTCTCCTCTGGGTCAGAGCATCGTTGCAGCTCACAGGAGCCATGCTCTCTGCCCGCCTGGCGGCAAACCAGCACCCCTTACCTCTGAATTGCCGCAGAGAGGGAGGTGGGGTGTGGGGCGGCCAAAGGAAGGTGAGCAGGTGAAGGTCGTGAGGGAAGGAAAGAGACAGACAGACAGTGGGCAAGGAGAGCAAGAAAGAGACAGAAAGACAGACAGACAGGGGCCAAGGGTAGAGAGAGAGAGAGAGAAACAGACAGAAAGACAGCGGCCAATGAGAGAGAGAGAGAGAGAGAAAGAGACAGAAAGACACACAGACAGCTGCCAAGGAGAGAGAGAAAGAGACAGAAAGACACACAGCGGCCAAGGAGAGAGAGAGAGAGAGACAGAAAGACAGACAGACAGTGGCCAAGGAGAGAGAAAGAGACAGAGCAGCCAAGGAGAGAGAGAGAGACAGAAAGACAGACAGCGGCCAACGAGAGAGACAGAGACAGAAAGACACACAGACAGCGGCCAAGGAGAGAGAGAGAGAGAGACAGAAAGACACACAGACAGCGGCCAACGAGAGACAGAGACAGAAAAACAGCGGCCAACGAGAGAGAGAGAGAGAGACAGAAAGTCAGACAGCGGCCAATGAGAGAGACAGGAAGACACACAGACAGCGGCCAAGGAGAGAGAGAGAGACAGAAAGGCAGACAGACAGACAACAGCCAACAAGAGAGAGAGACAGAAAGACACACAGACAGCGGCCAAGGGGAGAGAGAGAGAGAGAGAGAGAGAGACAGAAAGACAGACAAACAGACAACAGCCAACGAGAGAGAGAGAGACAGAAAGACACACAAACAGCGGCCAAGGAGAGAGAGAGACAGAAAGACAGACAGCGGCCAAGGAGAGAGAGAGAGAGACAGAAAGACACACAGACAGTGGCCAACGAGAGACAGAGACAGAAAAACAGCGGCCAATGAGAGAGAGAGACAGAAAGTCAGACAGCGGCCAATGAGAGAGACAGGAAGACACACAGACAGCGGCCAAGGAGAGAGAGAGAGACAGAAAGGCAGACAGACAGACAACATCCAACGAGAGAGAGAGAGAGACAGAAAGACACACAGACAGCGGCCAACGAGAGACCGAGACAGAAAAACAGCGGCCAACGAGAGAGAGAAAGAAAGAGACAGAAAGACAGACAGAGACACAGACAGCGGCCAAGGAGAGACACAGAAAGAAAAAGTCAGACCGACAGCGGCCAAAGAGAGAGAGAGAGAGACAGAAAGAAAGACAGACAGACACACACATCTGTTCTAGCACCTGTTAATGTAACATACTTAAAGACTAGTGTTACATAATTAAAAATTAATCCTTTTAACAATCAGTATTGTCTGGAGTTCCTATGCTTCCAAGCAGACTTCCTAGGACATCAAGCCGCATTGTGGTATAAATTACTATCTGGATATTTGAATAAAAAAACCAAATTTGGTCTCAGAGACATTTGGAGCATTGAGATTAAGCATCAGATTTCTGCATCTCAATGGCCACGAATTTGGTCTTGGAGGATGAGATGTACAATGTCAGTATCTATGAGGCAAATGGTTCTTTTTGTTGCATGGAGCGTTTTGGACCCCTGTTTGTTTACAAAAATTAGATAGCTCTAAGTCTAATAAATGCTGGCACTGTAATCTGGAACCAGGGACATTAGATCATCTACTTTATTATTGTCCCTTCATCAAGTTATTTTGGAATTCAATTTGGACTCAAGTAAACTCTTTATTGGAAAACCATGTTGCGCTTTCCTATGATACTGTTTTATTTGGAATGGCTATGAGGAAGAAGAGTCAAATATCGTCACATAATAATAAACTTTTATTAGTTATGACAGGGGATGCCATTCAACATATTACCAATAATTGGAAAAATCACAAGAATCTTAATTACACATTCTGGTGGAATTCGTTATGCCATATTTTTAAGATGGAAAGAGCAATAGCAGTACAAAAAGGGACATATAATAACTTAATAAAGATATGGGGGACATTGGAAAAGTATTGTGATGAATAGACATCATTTCTTTTCTGTTCCTTTTCTTTTTCATTATTAGTTTTATGTAGCACACTCAAGGAGGAGGGTGGATCTGGGATGTAATTTAATACAATATGTTATAATATGTTGTATAATATAGTATGTTCCATTTTAGTTGAGAATGTGATGAAGGGTGGATGGATGGGGATTTTACACTATTAGATTTATGTGTTAGATACTATAGTGCTATATGGAAATTACTTTTATGATATATTTTTGTGCACTTATTGTGTGATTTGAAAATGAATAAAGATTTAAAAAAAAAAAAAAAAAATTAATCCTTTTTGAATAACTTGGACTTTAATGTTCCACTAAGAAGTGTGCATAGAAATTTTGCACTCTATTCTCACAACAAAAAAACTGTTCTCGGTTTCTGAGGAGGCTGGGATGCAATTTTCTCTGTCAAGCCTTGTATTTTATCTCCTGTCCTTTACCCTCATTAGGTGCAGCTGTAATGTAATGTGCCTTCAAGAGCCCCAGGCACAAGGATACTGCTCTTTGTTGAAATTTTTTTCCCTGCCTCCGAAGACCAAATATGTCGACTCCTAACCATAGAAGAGTAATTAGAGCTTGAATTTGTTATCAGAGATTAGTTTTTAACCTAATAACAGGTTAAAAGATAGAAAACAGAGTAGGGTTAAATGGCAGTATTCTCAGTGGAGAAGAGTAGATAGTGGGGTACCCCGGGGGTCTGTGCTGGGACTGCTGCTTTTTAAAATATTTATAAATAGAAACACAGAAACATGACAGCAGATAAAGGCCCATCTAGTCTGCCCATCCACAGTAACCATTATCTCTTTATTTCTCTCAGAGAGCCCACATGCCTATCCCAGGCCCTCTTGAATTCAGACAGTCTCTGTTTCTACCACCTCTTCCGGGAGACTGTTCCACGCATCTACCACCCTTTCCGTAAAAAGTATTTCCTCAGATTACTCCAGAGCCTATCACCTCTTAAGTTCATCATATGCCCTCTCATTGCAGAGTTTCCTTTCATGTGAAAGACTCGACTCATGCACATTTAATAATAATTTTAATTTTATATACCGCCCTACCACATAGTTCTAGGCAGTTCACATACATTCAAAATTATACAATCAATGAATAAAATACAATTTGCTAAAATATATTAGGATCAATAAAATGTGCTGGCTATAAAATCAAACTACATTTATATTGCATAGGTATTTAAATGTCTCTATCATATCTCCCCTCTCCCGCCTCTCCTCCAAATTATACAGATTGAGATCTTTAAGTCTGTCCCTATACACCTTATCATAAAGACCACACTCCTTTAGTAGCCTTCCTCTGGACCAACTCCATCCTTTTTATATCTTTTTGAAGGGTCGGACTCCAGAATTGTACACGATACTCTAAATGAGGTCTCACCAAAGTCTTATACAGAGGCATCAATTCCTCTTTTTTCCTACTGGCCATATCTCTCCCTATGCAACCTAGCATCCTTCTAGCTTTCATTGTCACCTTTTCAACCTGTTTGGCCACCTTAAGATCATCACATACAATCATACTCAAGTCTTACTCTTCTGTCGTGCACATAAGTTTTTCACCCTCTAAACTGTACTGTTCCCTCAGGTTTTTGCAGCCCAAATGCATGACCTTGCATTTCTTAGCATTAAGTTTTATCTGCCAAATTTCATTTCATTCTTCAAGCTTCGCCAGGTCTTTCTTCATGTTATTCACACCATCCGGTGTGTCTACTCTATTGCAGATTTTGGTATCATCCACAAAGAGGCAATTCTTACCCAATAACCCTTCAGCAATATCATTTATAAAAATGTTAAAAAGAACAGGCCCAAGTACAGAATCTTGATGCATACCACTAGTAACATCCCTTTCCTCAGAGCGATCTCCATTGATCATTACCCTCTTGTCGCCTTCCACTCAACCATTTCCTGACCCAGCCCATCACTTTGGGACCCATCTCAAGGGCACTCAGTTTATTTATCAGACGTCTGTGTGGAATACTGTCAAATGTATACTGTATGCATAATAGAGAATGACACGGTGGCGGTTTACCCGCGGCCACCGCGTTTAGCCGCGGGTGACCCACCGAAACGGGGAATTAAAACTAGCAGTCGCTGCGGCGATGGGGACAAGGCCATTCACCGCCCCGTGGAGCGGTGAATGGTCTTGTCCCCGCAGTGAGGCATGAAGGATCGCGCGGTCCCCGCAGCCCACACCCGCCTGCCCAATCGATCCTAGTGATTAGCCAGCTCTCTCCCTTCTCCTCACCTTAGTTTGTAGGTTTTCTTTTTCGGCGACCCGCACACTATCAGAGAGCCGCGCACCCGCTGCTGCTCAGTTTCGATCTTCTGCTCTGACGCAACCGGAAACAGGAAGTTGCAGCAGAGCAGAAGATTGAACACTGAGCAGCCGCGTGTGCGCGGCTCTTTGGGAAAGCGTGCAGGTCGCTGAAAAAGAAAACCTACAAGCTAAGGTGAGGAGAAGGGAGAGAGCTGGCTAAACACTAGGATCGATTGGGCAGGCGGGTGGTGGCTGTGGGGACCGTGCGATCGCTCGTTTTCCCGGCTCAAACTGGAAGGAGGAAGTGAAAGGGAAAAGGATTCTGGGCCAAGGGGATGAAGACGGAAAGAAAAAACCCACAGCAGGAAAGAGGAAGATAGGGGAAATCTGGACACAGGAAGGTAACAAAAAGAGGGGAAATTATGTGCATGGGGCATAGGGACAGAGACATAAAGGGGACATGCCATGGGGATGGTATATGGGCACAGGGGGGGGGGCATTGGCAGATACATAGGGGAGATATTATAAATGGGGAAAATAGGAGCACAGAAGCGAGATGGTTTGTGGGGATGGGACAGGGACCGAGCTCGCAGGCTCCAGTGGCTTGCACAAATTACATTATAACGTGCCATGAAAATAAGAGGGAGGAAGGTAGATAGATAGGCCACGCGAGAGGAGCTGAAGGGTAGTAGAAAGGAACAGATGGTAAAGGAAGGAGGGAAGGGTGGTGGTGGAAAGGAATAGGACAGACATTGAAGGAGGGTGGAGAGGAACAGACCCCGAAGGGAAATGTAGAAGACAGAGTGGGAAGAAGACAGATGCCAGACTGTGGGGGAGCGGAGGGAAGAAGATGGGTGCTAGACCAATTTGGGGGGGGGTGAAGGGAGAGGCACAGTAACAGCAAATGGAAGACACAGAGAGAAGCCACACAGTGGATGGAAGGAATTGAATGAGAAGATGTGGAAAGCAGAAACCAGACAACAAAGGTAGAAAAAAAAATTATATTTATTTATTTATTTTTTGCTTTAGGATAAAATAGTATATTAGTTGTGTTGATAAAAATTTATAAACAAAGCCCTGCCAGCTGAACATCTCTTTCTCTAGTTCAGCAGCAGGAACTTTGATTTATATGAAAGGAATAAGCTAAATATTACAGTACTAAGGCTTATATGGATGCAGCGGGGACGGTGACAGGGCGGTGAATGGGATGGCAGTGGCGGTGAGGGGGCGGTGAAAGGGATGGCGGTGACGGTGATGTGGCGGTGAAGGGAACGGCGGTGACGGGGCAGTGCAGAGGATGGTGGGCCGGGGACGGGGCGGTGACGGGGATAGATTTTTTTCCCCGTGTCATTCTCTAATGCATAATGCTAAGAGAGAAAATTGGTAGTGAACGGGTTCTTCCCTGCTGTGTTCAAAAGCGTTCCTACGCCCTTTAAAAAAAAAATAAAAAAATTTTAAAGCATGCTGCTCATGCAGGAAGATCGATGATCCCTCTAAGTTGCACTAAATATCCAATAAAATTCAGAGTATCTATAAACCATACTGTTAAACTACAGGGTGAACAAATAGGGAAATGATTCAGACAATAGCTCATGAAATTCCCTAGATATAGATATAGATCTCTATAAGTATGTATCTTTGTAAGAAATGCTCACAGAGTAATGTAATGGATAATCTTTGCTCATTTCATCTCAGTCCTTAAAGGGAACACAGTGCTACATTCCTGTGGTTCTCCACAATTTAGCTTTCTCCATTTAAACAACTGATCATTTTACTCTACTGTCTATTTTGTGTCTTTTTCACCAGTTCCCAAGTCCCAACACTGCCTCCTATCTCATGCCTTTTTTCTCAGAGCTTTTAAATGCTGGTTTTTAGGGTCACGTATTGCCATGCCACGGAGTAACAGGGTTTAAGCTGAGCTCTGTGCAGTCCTGCAACATTTGTGTTTTAATCACCGGTTTTTGAATCACTTCAACTACGTCCTAAACCCCTACTGTTTTCTTACTACACGCACAACATATCCGCAGCAAACCAGTTCTTTATGGCATCCAAAATTGCTAAAAAAAAAAAGACAGATACAAACAGCATCAGGTGGATCTGAAAATGGTGGCGCCATCTTCATCCCCGATGAATACCATCAGTTCGGCCTGGACGGCAGAGTTAGCTGCTGAAGCAACAGCTGCAGTCGAAGCAGCATTAGATTTAAAAAAACTCCCAACAACTTTTCGATCGGGCGGAAGAGGTGCATGAAGAGGATTGATAGCCTGAACTTAGAATTGGATGTCGGCCTTCAGAGAACGTCGGACATAGAGAATTGGACCACCATATTGGAGCAATCGCAAGGGGCCTTTCAGAAGACAGTGCAGGAGTTGGAACAGAAAGTGGACGATATGGAAAATCGCTCCAGATGTAATAATTTGAGACTAGTGGGACTCCCTGAAACGATCTTGGATAGAGATCTCTTGACCTTTCTGGAGTATTGGATTCCTGCCACACTGGAGCACTCCTTACTTGCATTTTCTCTTGAATGGGCCCACTGACTAGGAATTTGAAGAGAGGACGCGTTGCGGCCACATGTAGTGATCTGTTGAGTTTTGCACTTCCAGCACAAACAGCGTAATCTGCAGGCTATTGAGATCTGGGAAAACTCTGTCCTACCACCACAAACCTGTACTCTGTTTTCAAGATTATTCCTCACAAGTGCAGTAGCGTCAGAGATTGTTCGTGCCCATTTGTTCCGCTCATAGGAAGCAGATTAGGTTCATGCTGTTGTACTCTGCCAAATTACGCATTTCACAAGTGGGTCAAACTCAATTTTTTGAACAAGTTGCTGATGCTCAACATTTTTGTGACTCCTTAACAACGAACTCCTCTACTTCATGAACTGTGTTGGCTTGGGAATTTCGTATGCTTTGGCTTTTATCTCTGGACTTTATTAATCCCAGTTTACACTATCCCAATTAAGAGGATTTCTTTCCTGAATAATGGTACATTTCTCTTATGCCTTAGTCCATACATGTTTTGCGGATATGTCTGACTTGTTCTGTATGGAACCACCAGTACAGCTCTGTAGTGGTTTCTTTGGGTTGAAGGGAGACAATAATAATGTACCTTGACCATAAGGTCGCTGTTGGACTCTGGGAATAGATGGGGGTGTTATTTGATTTTTTTTAATTTTTAAATTCTTGTTTTTTTGTTGGGATTTTTGGGGGTTTGGGAAGGGGTTTGGGGAATTTAATGTTATATATTGTGATGGATGAGGTGTATGAATGTGGATGAGTGTTCTTGTACAAATGTTAGACTTCAATATGGCAGGGCTGTAGTTCTATGGGGTGGTATTGGGCTGCTGAATCCGGGATGCTGTGGGCTGGGACGGCATACTCGGATCGCCTTGAGAAATGAACTGCTGTTGCATCAGAATTGGTTGAGTCTAGCTGATCTCAAAATAGTAATGTGGAATGTAGGTGGGATTGGGTCTCGTGTGAAGCGAAAGAAAATCTTGCATGCTTGACATAAAATGTGTGCTTTGGTGCCCTGCTGTAGGAGACCCATCTCTCCTCGGAGGAACATCACAAATTGAAAACTTGGTATGGGATATCTTTGATAATCCAGCCTGTGGCAAGAAAGCAGGGGTTATCATGTTGTTTCATAAAAATTTACAAGTAGAAAAACATCACGTTATCTGGGACCTGGATGGTCGCTATCTTATAGCTTCATTAAAAATTGATAGGAGCCTGCTTTTACTTAGTACGGTATATGCACTGAATGTATATAATAAGCCATTTTATAGGCAATTTGTTAATATTCTTACCATTTCGGACACCCCCAAAGTCATCGGTGGGGATTTTAACATAGTGGCAGACCAAAGTATGGATAAAACCACGTGCTTACCTAAAGAACGTACAGATCCTACTAAGGGTATTCCATTGCTCTGTGATACTCTGGGGGTCCAGGATATTTGGCATATGTTGCACCCTATGGATAGAGATTATGCCCATATTTCCTGTGCTCGCCAGACACACTCGAGAATTGATTATCTCTTGTAACTCCATATTTGATCACACATATTCCTGAAACAGAGATTGGCCCAACTATGATCTCCAACCTTGCCCCAGTTTGGCTTCAGATACATTGGGGTGGGAGATCTCGGTGGCCTTGGCGCTGGGTTTTTCTTCTGACTTGTATACAGATGTAAAATTTAGTGAATATATTATGGAAAAATGGGTGAATTATAAAGACAGTGGGGAAACAGAGAGTGGGGGTAAATGGACAATACTCGGAATGGGGTGCCACAGGACTTGGCATTTGGACCCGTGCTCTTCAACATACTCATAAATGATCTGGAAATGGATACGACGAGTGAGGTGATTAAATTTGCAGATGATATGAAGTTATTCAGAGTAGTGAAAACGCAGGGGGATTGTGAGGGCCTGCAACGTGACATAACCACGCTCGAGAAATGGGCAGCGACATGGCAAATGAGGTTCAACGTGGATAAGTGTAAGGTAATGCATGTTGGTATCAAAAATCCCATACATGAATACAAGATGTCTGGGGTGGTACTTGGAGAGACCCCCCAGGAAAGAGACCTGGGAGTACTGGTCGACAAGTCAATGAAGCCGTCTGTGCAATGTACAGCGGTGGCGAAAAGAGCAAATAGAATGCTAGGAATGATTAAGAAGGGGATCACGAACAGATCGGAGAAGGTTATCATGCCGCTGTACCAAGCTGTGGTATGCCCTCAGCTGGAATACTGTGTCCAGCACTGGTCGCCGTACATGAAGAAAGACACGGTACTACTCAAAAGGGTCCAGAGAAGAGTGCCTAAAATGGTTAAGGGATTGGAGGAGTTGCCGTACAATGAGAGACTAGGGAAGCTGGGCCTGTTTTCCCTTGAAAAGAGGAGACTGAGAAGAGACATGATTGAAACATTCAAGATAATGAAGGGAATAGACTTAATAGATAAAGACAGGTTGTTCACCCTCTCCAAGGTAGAGAGAACGAGAGGGCACTCTCTGAAGTTAAAAGGGGATAGATCCCGTACGAATGTAAGGAAGTTCTTCTTCACCCAGAGAGTTGTGGAGAACTGGAATGCTCTTATGGAGTCTGTTATAAGGGAAAACACACTCCGGGGATTCAAGACAAGGTTGGACAAGTTCCTGCTGAACCGGAACGAACGAAGGTAGGGCCGGTCTCAGTTAGGGCACAGGTCTTTGACCTGGGGGGCCGCCGCGTGAGCGGACTGCTGGGTGCGATGGACCATTGGTCTGACCCAGCAGCGGCAATTCTTATGTTTTTATGGATAAGAGATATCAGAAAATCTTGATTTTACGTACCTCTAAGGGCTCCCTGGCTCATACGGACAATGATATTAATGATGTATTTAGAGACATTTATGCAGCTTTATACACTGAAGATCCCATTAGTGCTGGGCTGGATCTGGATATCTATCTTGATAACATCCCACTCTGGGCTTCAACCTACACAGTTGCAAGATATTAATAGGCCCATAAATGACGGTGAGGTATTAATAAGAGTGCCTTATTTAAGGCAGCAGGCAAAGATGAATTTAAAGCTGAATTGTATAAGCTTTTAAAAGACGATGTAGCCCAACCATTTGCTGCAATGTTTAATCAGGCTCTAGGGGATCGTGAGTTACCTTCCACACAACATAGGGCATCCATCATAGCTTTTCCCAAACCGGGGAAGGATCCTGGTCATCTGCATTCTTATAGGCCTATTTTGTTGTTGCACTTTGAAAATAAGCTGTTAACCACCATTTTGGCTAACAGATTGGCTAGAATTCTGCCTCAATTACTTGTTGACTACCAGGCCAGCTTTGTACATGATTGCCATACAGTCAAAAATATCAGGAAAATATTAGCCTCATTGGAAGTGGTCCAGAGGCGGGGTCATCGAACTCTGTTGATCAGCTTTGACATTGAAAAAGCGTTTGATAGAATACATTGGCCTTTCTTATACAAACTCAACTCCTCCCTCTTTATGGTATTGAGGGCTGGTTCTTGGAGGCGATTAGCACTCTTTATTACGATAAAGCTTCTGTTTACGTTAATGGGCTCGAGTCAGCTCCTTTCCTATTCAACTTGGGATGCGTCAGGGATGCTCAATAGAGAATGACACGGTGGTTGTTACCCGCTGAAACAGTGGAAAAATAAAAAGGTCACCACAAGTACGGGGACAAAGCCATTCACTGCCCCATGAAGCGGTAAATGGTCTTGTCTCCACAGTTAAAGGAGTGAGCATGCCGGCAGCCCGCTCTCTTCCTCCGGCCGTGCATCTCCCTCTCTCCCTTTCCCTTACCTTCTCTTTGTGGCGATTTCTATAAGGCTATATGTTGTATTGCAGCCGAAGCCTTGAAGTTGTGTCACATGTGGCTCCTGGAAAAGTCTCCTCTGATGCAACTTCCTGTTTCCGGTTGCATCGGAGGAGACTTTTCCAGCAGCCACACGCGATGCAACTTCAAGGCTCTGGCTGCAATACAACACATAGCCTTATAGAAATCGCCATGAAGAGAAGGGAAGGGAGGGAGATGGCACGGCCGGCCGGTGGGAGGGAGCTGCTGGACCGCGCGAACGGTGCTGGGGGGAGGGCTGGAGAGGAGAAGATGCTGAAGCAGCCTAAAGGGAACTGGGGAAGAAAGAGAGGGGAGAAGACGCTGGGAAATTGGGAAGAGAGAGTAGGGAGAAGATGCTGGGAAATGGGGAAGAGAGAGTGGGGAAAAGACCCTGGGAAATGGGGAAGAGAGAGTGGGGAAAAGACCCTGGGAAATGGGGAAGAGAAAGAGGGGAGAAGGTGCTGGGAAATGGGGAAGAGACAGTGGGGAGAAGACGCTGGGAAATGAGGAAGAGAGAGTGGGGAGAAAACGCTGGGGAAGAGAGAATGGGAAGAAGATGCTGGGAAAGAGGATAGATTAAGAATATTTGAATTGCTATCCCCTTTTGACTCTTCCCTATCAATCTCCCCTGCCTTTTATCCTTACCCACCTCCCTTCCCCAATCCCGTCCACTTTGGTTAACTCCATCTACTTAAGAACAATCTTCTCTCTAGGTTTGCGGGGGCGGTGATAGGGACCGAACTCGCGGGGACGGGACGGTGACGGGGACCAAGCCATTGGGGATGGGATGGTGACGGGAGTGAGCTCACGGGGATGGGGCGGAGACGGGACAAATTTTTTCCCCGTGTCATTCTCTAGTGCTCATTATCTCCCTTACTATTTGTCCTCACCATGGATCCGTTTTTGAGGGATTGCCTGCAGAATCCTAAGATTACAGAGTTCCAAATGCGATCCCAATCATTCATGATTTATTGATGCATATTTCTAATCTGGAACAGTCTTTACCGGTTCTCTTGGAATGTTTCAAAAAAATATGGGACTTTTTGGGGTTGTAAATTAAACCTGGATAAGTTGGAATGTATGGCCTCTCAACCTCAAATTCAACAACAATGGAAGGGATACATCGTTCGTTCCCGGCCATTTTTCGAGTTCATGTCCCGTCCCTTGACGGGCTTTAAAAAGTGCACCCGGTGTGATCGGTTGCTCTCTATCACCGATCCACACCGGTGGTGCTTGCTCTGCCTGGGTCCTGAGCATCCTACTGAGTCCTATGATAGGTGCTCGACTTTTCAGTCTCGAGCGCTCCGCAGACGCCGTGCCCGAATGGCGGAGCTCTTTGCTGTGGACCCTGCGGCGGCAAAGGCCTCGACGTCGGCCTCGGCTTCGGCCCCGGCCTTGACCTCGGCCTCGGGTACCTCGACCTCGCCGCGACCTTCGGCTTCATCCAAGCCTGTGACCTCGACGAAACCTGCCCAGGGTAAGTCCCCGCTTCCTTCCTCGACTCTAGGGTCTGCGAAGAAGCCATCCTCGGGTTCCTCGACGGCGGGTGGGTCGTCCTCGGCCCCGCCCCGAGTGTCGAAGTCGGGTACCCCGAGGGAATACTCGAGACCGAGGTCGCCCTCCAGGGAGCACCCGACGGCCCCGGACCTACCCGCCATGATGGGGGTTCCGTTCTTCCAGGACCTGCTCCGAGCGCTGATTGCCTCGGAGCTGTCCGGGGCCCTCGCACACCTGCAGCCGGCTTCGGCCTCAACTGCTCCGGCCTCGGCCTCGACTGCTCCGGCGTCGGCGGCCTCGGCCTCGGTCCCCTTGGCTTCGGCCCCCGGGGTTCTCCCGACGACCCCGACCTTGCCCTCGACCTCGGCCTCGGTTGACCAACCTGAGCAGAGCGTGCGGCCTCGGGACAAGGTGCGTCGGGTTAGGAGGATCTCTTCTTCTTCCTCTTCCTCGAGGTCCTCCCGGGGCTCCTCGCCCTCAGGCCGGCCTCGAGCGAGGCGTCGGCCGAGGAAGCCCAAGCGTTCACGGGGTTCTCCCCGGAGACGCGGTCGCTCCTCGCCGACCGGGGGTGAGACGTTGCGGGTCTCGGAGCTCCGCCTCGACAACCCGAGGCTTTTCCGTTCCTCCGAGGGCAGGGGTTCGAGGGGCTCCTCGCCGAGACGGAGGGGGCGTGCCTCGGTGCCTCGTACCCCGGGGACTTCTCCCAAGGGCTCCTCGGGGCATAGGCGATCCCCCACCCCTTCGAGGTCCCTGGATGTGGCCTCCTGGGGGTCAAGGTCTAGTAGGGAGCCTCAGTATTCCCGTGAGGTTTCCCCCTCCTTTTTGGCGGCGCGGGCTTCTCGAACTCCTTCCTCGCCTTCCAGGCCCTCCTCATTCTCCAGATTCGTGCAGGATATGGCACGTGCTTTGAACCTGGACTTACTCGCGGGTTCTCAATATACGAAAGAGTTTTTGGAGGAGCAAGACTTGCCCACTCCCCAGAGAGAAACTCCTCGGCTGCCTCTCAATAAGGTCCTTCACCAGACCTTCCTGAGGAATTTGGAATCCCCTCTTACAGTCACAGCGGTGCCGTCTAAGATGGAGTCCAAGTACCGGACCATCCCATGTAAGGGCTTTGAGACATAATGTATCTTTATTGTAACCCACTTGCACCCCATGTACTGACAAAACGTATCTTTATTGTAACCCATGTACTGACTAAATGTATCTTTATTGTAACCCATGTACTGACTAAATGTATCTTTATTGTAACCCACTTGCATCCCATGTACTGACAAAATATATCTTTACTGTAACCCACTTGTATCCCATGTACTGACAAAATGAATCTTTAAAGTAAACCACTTGCATCCCATGTACTGACTAAACGTATCTTTATTGTAAACCGTTTCTATCCCATGTACTGCCAAATGTATCTTTATTGTAAACTGCTTCGAACTTCACGGTATAGCGGTATATAAGAAATAAATTATTATTATTACTAACCGGGGGTGGGGGTGTGTGTGCGGGGCTATTAGGTTCTGGATTTGATATTATGTGTTTGAAAAATTCACTGTGTTGTACAATTTTTGCTGATTTTTTTTTTTTTTTTTTTTCTGTACTATGGTTGTTCCTTATTCTATGTATGTACATGCTCTTTCTTTTCATCAATAAAAATTGTTTGAACATAAATGCTGACCTTTGTGCTTTGATTCACAGGAGAGAAAGGCATTGTCTGCTCGCTTGAAAGAAATGAAAGAGCAAAGTTTGAATCTTTTCCAAAGAAGAGATGAGCTTGATGAACTGGAAGGGTTTCAACAACAGGAACTCGCCAAAGTTAAACACATGGTAAGGATAGACCAAAGATTTTGACTGATATCTTGCAAGCGCTTTGCTGACATAAAGTGGCATTGTGAGGGTAGGAGGTGCCCAGGGCAGTGGAACCCCCGTTGCCTCCTCTCCATCCTCCCACACCACACTTGCAACCTCCCTTCCCATCCCCGTACCTCTTTAAATCTTTGCCAGTGTGAGCAGCTTCTCCAGCTTGCTGCTCACTCTTGTTTTCCCTGTGACTTCACTTCCTGGCCCTGTGAACCGGAAGTGATTTCAGAGAGAGACAGACAGATTTGCATGAGCAGGAGGCTAGAGCAGTTGCTTGCGCTGGCGAAGATTTTAAAGAGATATTGGGGGAGGTCAGGGAAGTGAAGATGCGAGTGTGGCATAAGGGGGTGGAGATGTGCTGGCATCCCCACCAAGACAGAGCCCAGGGCAGTATGCCCCTCCCCCTTTACTATCCACTGCTGATATGAGTAGTGGTCATGAGTATGTTAGTTATACAAGCTGAGAATGTATATTAAGGCAACAGTGCCTCCTGCTTTGTTTTTTTTTTTGGGGGGGGTTAACCCAGTTATGATATTAACTTTAACCATATCCTTTAGCAACAAACTCCACAGGTTAAATATGTGTTGATTGAAAGTATACTTTCTCAAATTTTGTTTTAATTTTCTACCTGTTAATTCCATTGCATTTGTAGCTATTCCCCTCTTCTTCCAGGTGAAGAAAACAATATTAGTGTATTGCAGGATTGCTTGGCACAAACAAGGAAAGAAGGAAACTGGAAAAAAAACCTTTCTAAAACATAATGATAAAAACAGAAGACTTCATGGTGTGATACATAAAGTTTTGGCAACATATTTTGGTCATAGTTTTAAGAGATATTGGAGTCATTTCCAGTTCTGGTGGAAAATGGTGATATTTTGAATGTTACAAAAATCAAAACAAACCCATAAAACTGTAGATTTAAGACTGGAAAAATATATCAATTATCTCTTGTGGAAAGAGGAAAGCCTCAGATCATGTGTCCATTTTCACATGCCAGCCCACTGGCCATTCAGCTAATGTGGACAACAATTTCAATCACTGGCCATCCTCCACCACCCTTAATTAATGTGCAAAAATCATGCTGTGCAAACTTTCATTGATAATATATAAACAATATCAAAAGTGTAAAAACCACTTATCTTTATATTGTTAGGCAACTAGCTTTAGACTCATTCTGATGAGCTTGTTTCACAATATCTTCCTCAGAGAATCAGAGAAACCATAAAGTGTTTGCAACAAGAAAGCTGTATCCCAACAGCTCACACAGCCCATGTCACCTTATATATCCTTAATAATGGCATCTGCATGGGCTGTTGGGATACAGCTTTGTTATTGCAAACACTTTATGGTTTCTCTGATTCTCTGAGGAAGATATTGTGAAACAAGCTCGTCAGAATGAGTCTAAAGCAAGTTGCCTGACAATATAAAGATAAGTGGTTTTTACACTTTTGATATTGTTTATATATTATCAATGTAAGTTTGCATAGCATGGTTTTTGCACATTAATTAAGAATGGTGGAGGATGGCCAGTGATTGAAATTGTTGTCCACATTAGCTGAATGGCCAGTGGCATGGCATGTGAAAATGGACTCATGATCTGAGGTTTTCCTCCTTCCACAAGAGATAATTGATATATTTTTCCAGTCTTACATCTACAGTTTTTTTTTATTTTGTTTTGATTTTTGTAACCTTTGGTTGTTAATTTTTTGATTCTTGTTTTTGAATATTTTGAATGTTCCATTGCAAAATGGTGGTGGTTTTGTTTTCTTTTGTTTTTCAGCTTCTAAAAAAAGAAGAATTATTGGCAAAAGGAAAACAAGAACTGGAGGAGCAAAGAAGCCATCAAAGCCAGGCTGAGGAACAGCTGCAAGTTGCCAGTCAGTTGACAAACACTTTAAAAAAGGAACTCCAGCTGTTACAGAAAGAACATTCTGACCTTGACAGACAAAGGTTGGGGACTTTGGAACATTTGCGGAGGGAGGGGGGTAGTGAATGGTGGTGGTGGTGGTGGTGGTGGTGGTGAGGGAGCTTGGTAGTAATGAATGTTTGGTTCTCTTTCACCTGTGTAGACAAACTGTGGGGAGGGCGTTTGAAAGGACTACCTGAACATGTGCTTACCAGATTGGTGGGCAACCTCATCCATGGGGTCATATTCATTCTCACTTGGCAATTGTGCCATCTCCATTACAGGAATGCCATAAGTTTGTCATTGCTTTGTTAGAAATATACTATAGTTGTTTTTTTAACTAGAAGCAGGACAGGCAGGACAGAATCGGTCATACTGGGTTGGTGTCACTATGATTGTTCCAGAACGGAAATGTCATATTCAATCTGTTTTGTTGACTCAGTGAGATGGAATACATTCTCCTCTCCCTTTTCTCCTTTCTATAATAATCAAAAGAGAAAAAACCAAAACTGTTTTCATTCCCAAGACAACCAGAGCTGGAGCACTTTTCTAAGGAATTAGCACTACCCCTGGAAATGAAGATCTGATGGAAAAGGCCTGTTCAGCCTTCCATAGAGAGGATCCTACTGACTATTGAGTCTGTACCCACTGGCCAGGGAGATCCTCTATTTCCAGCAACAGGACTCTTGTGAACTGCTTTGTTAATCTCTGACGACACATGGGATAAGACTCTACCCAAGAGTGATTGCTCCTCCTGATGAATCTGTTATATTGTGTGCAGTCTTTAGTCCCGCCAAATCCTCACAGAATTGGAGTTCTAGGCGGGTTACAAATAGTATAAGTGACGCATAGATTTAATACATACAAACAAGTAGTGAATCGGATTACATTATTAATAGTAATTCTTTTCAGCCAAAAGTGCCTTTTTCAGGAGTCCTTAAGAAGAATCCAAAAACATTATTGATAACAAATATGAGTAAAAAGGAATTGGATGGACCATAAATATTCAGCTCTCAATCATCCCTGATATCAGACTTGTCCTACAGACAAGCCTCCATCCTCATCAACATGCCCCCCTCCAGAATCAGCCCCTCCTAAATGGCTTGCGCTTGTCCCTAGAACCAGTCAAGTTTATGCATTTCTTAAATCAAATAGAGGGCCTTTATAACCATGCCAATTAGATACATAAGGAATCCACTCCTGTTTTTTTAATCCTTCCTATTTCACAGAGGGATCTGCTGCCCCCTACAGTTTTTTCCTTTTGCACGTGAGCCAGAAGGAATGTTTCTGATCTGCTCTGCTTATTTCTTTATTTTAGAGCTCAAGCCCAAAGAGTTACATTGGCGTCTCATCCAGACATAACCAGATTCCTAAAGGGATCACTGCGCTTCAGGCTCCCAGTAAAACCTCTCATGCCCTTCTTGGGATCTTAATGTGGTTGCCTCAGCCAGCCTCAATATGAGCTGCTGAAAGAAGCGTCCTTGATGGATCTGATGCTCAAAATATTTTTTCTGGTGGCCATTATCTCAGTGAGATGGGTCTCGGAGTTACAGGTTCTTTTCTTGAAGAGAGACTTTCCTCAAATTTACTGAAACTGGAGTCTCTTTGCGCAACATTGTTTCAGTGTTCCATGTCAAGCAGGAAGTCAGATTGCCGGCATTCCAGTCCACAAGTTCCAAGAAAAAGGACCGAGTTCTGAAGAAGTTGGACATTAAGAGTGCTTCTCTGTTATTTTGAGATCACCAGCGAGTTCAGGCTATTTCACCATCTTTTTGTGCTTATTAATCCAGCTAGACGTGGTGCATCAGCTTCCAAGGCCATGATTGCCAGATGGATCCATATGGCCATTTTGTTAGCATATATTGTTTCTGGGAAATGGTCTCCTGTTTCTGTAAAGGTGCAGCTATTGCATATTAGTGTCTCTCAAACTTTTTCGAGCTGGGGTACACTAAAGGTAGTGACCACGGCTCGAGGCACCCAGAAGTGCGTGGATGTCGCTGTGATGACATCACGCTGACATCCACGCATGCGCAGAGGCCATCCAAACAGGCCCTGAAATGCCAGTAGGGCGTGCCAGCAGGGAAGTCTAACAAATATCAACTGAGTACTCCCAACCACAGACTTCCCAAACTGCACCCTAGACCCACCCAAGCTTTTCTCCAGATCCCACCCCCTTTACTAATTGTAATGCAATTTTTTCCATTCATTTTTCATTTACACACAATATACACAGCAAATATAAATTCTCAAAACTGACACATTTCAATCACTAAATTGAAAATAAAATCATTTTCCCTACCTTTGTTGTCTGGTGAATTTATTTTTCTGTGCTTTTAACTATGTTTCCAGGGCCTTCTTATCCATTGACTGTTTTCTCTCTGTTTTCACTTTCTGCCTTGCATCCATTTTTGGCATTAACTTAACATTCAATATTTCCATTTTTCTGCTTTCTTCTCAAAATCTACTTTTCCATGTCTTCCTTTCCTGTCTCTCTCTCTTTCCCCCACTCCCAATGGTCTGACGACATTTCTCTCCTTCCTTTCCCCCTTCCCCGTCTGGCATCTCTCTCCTCTCCTTCCCATAATCTGGCATCTCTCTTTATTACTACTATTATTATTATTTCTATAGCGCTACCAGACTCCCCTCCTTCCCTGGTCTGATATCTCTCCTGTCCTTTAGTCATCTATCCTCCCCGGTGTAACATTTCTCTTTCCCTTTCTCCTTTCTGCCCTCTGCAGTCCATCTTCCTTCCCTTCCTCCTTTCGGGCCCCCCTCCCAGTCCAACATTTCTCTCTCCTTTCCACCAGTCCAACATTTTTTCTCTCTTCCTCCTGCATGCTTCTTCTTTGGTCTTCCTTCCCTCCCCCAACCAACATCTCTCTTTCTCTCCCTCCCTCCATGAGTCCAACTTTACACTCTCTGCCCTCTCCCCCTTCCCCAGAGTGTAACATTTCTCCTTCCCTCCTTTCAGTCCTCTCCATCCATCTCGCCCTCTCCATGAGTCCAACACTTTCTCCCTCCTGCACGTTTTCTCTCTCTGTCCTTGCCTCTTCCCTCGAGTGGCCTCCCTCCTCCCAAACCCCAACCAAACATGCTCTCTCTCCATGCACCATCTCACCCTCCCCTCCAGTGTGTAGCACCTTTCCTTCCCTTTCTGCCAGGTCCAGCATTACCTCTTCTCCCTTCCTTTTACCTCCCCCGTCCAGCAGTACCCCTTCTCTCCTCCCCCTGTCTAGCCCACTCCTCCACTGTCCAGCAGTACCCCTTCCCTCCTTCTCTGTCTACCATACCTCTCCTCTCTCTAGCCTAGTAGCAGCTCACTGTGTGGTTTTAACTTTGCCACATAGCTGTCGCTAGCAGTAGTTTAGCTGCGGTTTCATCAGGCAGCCTCGGGGCCTTTGCTAGGCCGGCTTGCTTCGATGATGCAATGCGGGCTGGCCTAGCAAAGGCCCTGAGGTTGCTTGATGAAACCGTGTCTAAACTACTGCTAGCGGCAGCTATGTGGCGAAGTTAAAAGCACACAGAGCTGCCGCTGCTAGTCCGGGGGTGCGGAGAGAAGACGAAGGCTGGAGTCCCAGAAAACAGGCATCTGTAAAAGTCAGTCCCGGTAGGAGCAAGTCAGCTGACTCAGGCGCTGGAACCTCTCTTCCTGCGGCACAGTTAAAATTTCAGAAGGCTCAGTAGTGTTCCGCGGCACACAGTTTGCGATACACTGGCATATTAGGTTCTTACCTTGCTAATATCTTTTCTAGTAGATAGGTGCGTCATTCTGGACCCTGCCCTGTCATTTATTTTTTGCGCCTGTCTACGGTTTCACTCAGGATGTTCATATCAAAACCTCATTCATACAATACACATTCCCTATCGTGTCAACTGATAAAACTCCAGTCTTCAAGGACCTTCAGACCACCACCGAGTAGTTTAACTTCAAGTGGCTTAAATCCTCATTGATCCTGCAGAATTATGTAATCTTTTTAAAAGTTTTTTATATTTTTTTTCTTATTTATTCATAGTTAGAATTACAGGTACTTAGCTTTTTAGTATCTGTCCCCCATTGCTGCTGGCGTGTTGGGGGTAATATTCAAGCTCCATAAATGTGTCTATTTGGCATGCTTGTTGTGCTGTTTTGATTGTTCTTTGTTAACATGTTTGTTATAATTTCTGAGCAGAACAGAGTTGTTTTTTGGGGAGTTTCTTCATACCTCTCCTTCACATCTGTTTCTAGAAAGGGCTATTGCCTGCTTTGGAACTAACTGTAGGGGGCAGCAGAACCCTCTGTGAAGTAGGAGGGATTCAAAAACCGGTTGGATTCCTTCTGCGCAGCTCACAGGCACTGAGATATAACCCACCCATCCAGAATGACACACCTATCTACTAGAAAAGATATTAACAAGAAAAGAACCAAGGGCTAGATGCACTAAGAGGATTGGTAAGACTGTTTGGGTCTACATCATGCCAATTTTTGGCCAATATAGAAAGGTTTGCATGCAAATTATTCATGCAGATCTTAATTGTAATCCCGAATCTGCTGATCGCTGTGAGAGCGAGTCTCACACATATGCAGAGCCGGCAGGGGAAGCCCAAAAAGCAGACTCCTGCCATTCGGTTGTTTGGGTCAGGAAACCTTTTTTTTTTCTTTATTTTTTTAATGGGCACAGATACTGTGCGTGTTACACATGCACTGTTAAATAAGAAAAAAAAAAAAAGCCCCCCCCCCAACCAATAGTGACCATCCCCAATGAACGGGGTGTTGGGAAGACCCCCTCCGTGCTAGCGAAAAATGGCAGAAGTGATAGCCATTCCCTCCTGCCATTCATCCGCACCTCACGCCAACGAAAAGGGCAGGAGGAATGTCCACTTCCTTCTACAATGCCAAATCCCCTTATCGCAAAAGAAATTGTCAGGAGGGATGTCCAATCCCTCCTGCCAATGTGACTCCTCCCTCCTAACCATCAGTGATAACGGCAGGAGAGATGCCCACTCCCTCCTGCCACCGAAGGCCCACTCCCATGCTATGCGCCCTCCCCCCTCACGGCAATCTGACATGGAACACTGAAACAATGTTGCGCAAAAGACTCCAGCTTCAGTAAATTTAAGGAAAGGCTGTCTGCAACAGGGAGGAAAAAAGCCTGCCTTTTTGGAGCCGTGGCCCTATGAGCAGGACGGACTGAGCTTCCATCCTGCTTCAATATTTCTAAGAAGGTACGGGGGGGGAGGGGTTTTTGAGGGGATGGTGGGGTCCTCCAATGGCAGGAGAGAGTGGGCATCCTTCTTGCCTTTTTTTAAGGGAGGGGGAGAGTAGGGGATGTTATGGGGAAGCGTGGCAAGAAGCTGTATTGCTGCTGTTTGGGGGGAGTCACATTGGCAGGAGGGATTGGGTATCCCTCCTGCCAATTTTCTTTCATGGTGGAGGGATTCATCATGGCAGGAGGAAGTGGGCATTCTTCCTGCTGTTTTTGTTGGCACGGGAGGGGGGTGCGAATGGCAGGAGGGAATGGCCATACCTCTTTCCGTTTTTCACTAGCGCGGGGGGTCTTCCCGGTGCAGCATTCGTTGGTTTACCAGGGAGGGCCGTCATCGGTGGGGAGTGCTTATTTTCTTTTTTATTTCTAATGGGGCTGATATTATGCATGTATAAACATGTACAGCATCTGTTCTCATTTAAAAATAAAAAGGGTTTTGACAGGAAAGCAACTGGTCTTGTCCAGTTGCTTTTTTGGATCGCTAAAAGCTATCATCTTTTTTTTTTTTTTTTTTTTTTTAGTGCATCGGGAAGCCATATTAGAGCATCAGTCATTCTACTAGTTTACATGGCATTCTAATATTAATAAACTTGCAGGGTCAGATCAGAGAATAAGCGATCATGCAGAAAACCAGGCAGTGAGCCGTTTTCTTCATCAGGTCAGCAAATGTGATTGTTGCTAAAGCTGTTAAAATAGGTTTAGTGAAGATTGCTGGCTTTATTGCATCTGGGCTGTAGTCTCTTTTGACGTTTTCCAAGAAAATGACCATAGATTCAGGAGCTTAACCCATTTCATGCATTTTTCACCCACATACTCGTACTCTTGCATCCAGCTCACAGGAAAGTCCTGTATTTGCACCACTTAGAGAATATCATCTATACAGAGTTCTTCCTTTAAGGTCATTAATGGCACCAATTATAAGCCATCTTGTACTGCATAGCTGTAGCTGTTTCTCCACAGCCCACTTACCATTGGGTAGAAATCTGGGTATCCTGCTATCCTACAAACAGACTTATTATGGGAAACAAAAACACAAAACACTCCCAGTCCACCTTTCCATTCTGTCTTATCTTTAGAATTCATGGGAGATCATATGATATTCATTTCTGCTCCTCACCAAACTAATCTGCTCTTTCTTGAATGGCACCAAAAGACTCTACTTGCACTTTTGTTCCGGAACTGCCGCTGAGAGGATTCCCCTCAACCATTACTTACTGGTCTGGATATTATATATACACAATGACAATCATCCTTAGACTCCTATGCAACCTAGTAAGCTTGTGCATATCACTGACTCGGACAATATTTAAGGGACAGGATCCTCATGCATGCTTCCTCCTTCCAAGTGTCCTGTTCCGAGTTGTTCATTCCATAGCACCTATTTTGCTATGTCCCAAACTGTGAAATGACTTTGCTTCTGTCCAAGGAAACTACAGAAAGCTGGCAATCTCAGGCTTTGGTGTTACAAAGTCTTATGTTAATGGCAGCTAGATTCATTTACTGGACAGAGAAGTTCCACTGTATTCCTTGTTACAAATAGATAACCTCTCTTTGTTTTTTTATGAACCATTAGTGATTTTCTTTGTCTGCAGAAATTGCTAGGAGCAAACCTTAGAGTCTGATCCAGTCCCAAGTAGTAAGCTGCCAGTCATTGTCTCCAGCTAGAGTTAAATTTACTTATCTGCTTCCTTCTGATTCATGTACTATACCTCTGTCATTCAGACAGCAAGTCATTATGGGCACAGGAGAAAAGTAACAGCATTTTAAGCTGCCAGTTCAAATCCCAGATCAATTGGCCAGTGTGAATGGTGATCCCAGTAGAATTTGGGAGCTGTAGCAGAAGCATTCACACTGCAGCTTGTCAGATTCATATAAGCCTGTGAATTAATACTGCACAGTTCACCCTGTGATAGCTACACAATGAAAGAGAAAAGAGGGATACCATTCTGGTCTGGTCTAAGCTATTGAAAGACTCAGAAAATATCAATCTTCTCTCTGTGTATGCAGGCAAGAACTGGTGATTGCGCAAGCAAGTGCTGAAAAGAAAATTACTGACCTGGAGCAAAGGGAACAAGAACTCCAGACTTTTATCCAGGAGCTCTCTTATGATCTGCAGAAGGTAAGCTGAAATCCAAACAAGCTGTCATGCTTCAGGTGTCTGCTGAAATTGCATTAACAACACAATATGCTGTGGTAAGTACAAAGCCTGCAGGAATTATCTAATCAAGCTTAATTAGATTGTACATAGAGGTAGATAAATATTTATCTTTTGGCTTCTGCCAAAAATGTCACCAACAAATACAGTTGTAAAAACAAGTTCTTTGAGGACAAAGAGGCATAATATTCTCACATGTGGGTGACATCATCCACAGAACCTGGTACAGACACTACCAAGTGCACCATCACTTTAAATCTTTAGTCATTGCCCATACCATCTGCATTCGCTGGTGCCTTCCTGCCCGATGTTGGCTCGTGGGACTATCAGTTCTCAGTTTTTTGTGGAACCGAGAAGCTATGTCTTCAGTTTCTCCTCAGCACATACCTTCCTGGTTTTATTTTATTATAGTTTTCATCATAATTCTTCATTTTTCTTGTTTTTTTAGTCATTCCTCAGATTTTTTAAATTTTTCTTCATGTTTGATTTTTTTAGCTTTAGGCCGCTTCAAAGCCATTATTCAACCCAGGGAGTATTGACTGTTTTCAGTATAATTTTCACTCGAGCTTTCCGGGCCATCATGCCTTTTGACTGCATTAGCCATTTTTTTCCTCCATATCGGAAGATGCTGAGTGGCTTCAAGATGTACTAAATATAATTGGACCATTTCAGGCTCTGATACCCATAATTGATGTGTTCAGTGCCTAGATCAGGGGTTTTCAAGATTTCCCCAATGAATATGCATGAGATCTATTTGCATGCACTGCTTTCATTGTATGCTAATAGATCTCATGCATATTCATTGGGGAAATCCTGAAAATCTGACTGGATTGCGGCCCTCGAGGAACGACTGACATCTGTTGTCTAGATCCTGACCATTGGGACATTCGCTGTGACCTCTGCATAGTTAAAAGAGGATGTTTAAAGCCCAACAACTTCAGTTTGAAAAACTTTGGTTTGACATCAGTGTTGAGCACGGAAGGAGATGCACTGCATAGAGAGCATCTAGCATCAGGCTCTCTCCAGAGGTAAGACTTGACATCATCTTTCTTCATGCCATTCCCACTGGAGGGAGATAACATGTAAGAAAGATAAGAAGCATAAACATTCTTCCCCTTCTAGGCACAGTGTCATCCCTGGCACTTTCTCCATTTATAGTAAGTGTTCCATTTATAGTAAGTGTTCACACACCATACATTGTTCTCCATCGCTGCAGATCAACTGACTGTATCAAGGTACCTTTATATAGGATTATGAAAGATACTCTTTAAAAACTGGGAGACCCCTCTATCAGTCCAGGTGGCTCCTAAAAAATTTACACAATGTTCAGAATGCAAGTGTGTACAGGGTTTGAGAGAACACAACTTCAACATTGAATTGTAAGCCGCTTAGAATAGTAGATGGTACAGGATATAAATTTTTAACTAAATATCACTCTCTAGTTGTGTAATCTACTCTAAAATGCTCAGTTCAAGGTCTTATGTTTCTGCTCTTCCAGGAAGGGAGGCTTGAACACTAGACTCTTGGTAAACACATTTTTCAATCAATTCATGCTCATAAATAGACTTATGGACTACCAGTTCTTTTCTTTCATTTATTTTAAATCCTTGCTTAAACAACTTTCAGAGTATGAGAAATTCCTCCCTGAGGACAAACTTAAAGAATTCCAACATTTATCCAAGAATTTGTTCATTACAAGAAAATTCCTAGCTAGAGACATGTTTGCATTCAATGTTTCTTCTAGAACATCAACAATAGCAATTGCTATACACCGTTTATCTTGGCTCAGGAGTCTTTGATCTGGAAACTTCAGTCCAGGAGCACCTTTCAGATGATGCTCACAAAGGTGGATGATCTGTTTGGAGACAAGATTGAAGAAGTGGCTGATAAAATTAAAAACACACAGACAATATGTCAACTTTTTCTAAGCCTTAAACCTCTCAGTCTTCTAAAAGATACTCTGCTCCATCTAGATGTTCATATTACTACAACACAAAATGTTATAGTTGGGCATCTTCATCATCCTCTAGGCCTACTGGTCAGCATTCTATCGCAAAACAACAGAAGACAAAGTCTCATTCTTAGTCCAAACAGCAGTTGTCCTTTTGACTCTTTTCTAGAGAGCATTGTCAATATGCCCCTCATTTTACCTCCCAATCTCACTATCGGAGGCAAATTGCTCTATTTTCACCAATGCTGGGCTCTCATCACAACAGATCATTGGGTGCTTTGAGCTCTTACTCAGGACTATGTCCTATGTCTGATCAAAAAGCTTTCAAGTCTCTTTTCAGCTCCCTCTAGAAAACCCTCCTTTACCAGGAACTCTTGGCCCTTCTCCAGCTATACACAATAGAATTTGTCTCTCTGAAGGAGAGGGGTCGGGGGTTCTACGCCAAGTATTTACTGATATTTAAAAAAGATCAGAAGCCTTTGACCCATTCTAGACCTTTTTGCTGAAGGAGAGGTTTCGCACGGTCTTTCTGGGAACTACCCTTGATAGAAAAAAGAGTTTGGCTTTGCTCTCTAGATTTCAAAGAAGCCTACACTTGCATATCCATTCTATGAGTTCCTGCTCACATGAAGTATCTCTGCTTCCACACAGGTTCCTGACACTTCAAGTACAAGGTCTTGCCCTTCGGACTAGCCTCTGCTCTTTGTGTCTTCACAAAATGCTTAGTAGTCATTGCAGCAACCCTTCGCTAATGGGGGTTTCTTGTATTTCCTAACTTAGATGACTGGTTGATCAAGGTTTCATTATTGTAAGCAACACAGCATGCCATATTCCCAACATTTTGCTTCCTTGAGCAACTAGGATTTGCCATCTGCAGCCGTCTCAAATCTTGGAGTTCATAGGGGCACTCTTGAACACATTCAAGGTTGGATTTTTCTACCCGAGCAGAGGGTTGACAATCTCATTCACTTCTGTCAAACAATATACACCCTTAAGTGAACTTCTGCACGTCAGATGTTACACCTGCTCTGCATCTCCAGTGATGGATGGTAGCACAAAATCTTACCTGAGATCTACATTTTCAGCCCACTCCTTACCAAAAACTTCTAACAACAGATACTTTGATGCTGGGCTAGAGAGATCATCTAGGTAGTCTCAACACTCATGGAGTGTGATCTCACTACCAGCAGACTCTCCATATTAATCTTTTGGAGCTTCCAGCAATTGGGAATGCTCTCAAAATATTCCAGGATTGCCTCCTTCAACAAGTAATACTTGTTTATGGGGAGAAAATCAAGATGGCGTCGGAAGCAGACGCCTGAGAGGGGAGCTCCGTACCTTGTCCGGTTGACGCTGTCTGATAGTCTTCCTCGGTCTGGAGACATGGGAAAGAGAAAGGGAGCCCTCCGTTACAACCCTCCAGCGGTGGTAGCCCAGCAGCGTTTAGTTCAGACAACGAATGCGGAGGCTCGGATGACTCAGCACTGCCTAACTCGGGGGAGACCCCGACTCTTTCGGGTGAACCCGTGCAAACAGGAAGGGCGTCTTTGAGCCCAGAGCAGCGGACAACACCACCCCAACCCGGAAGCACGTTGGTGGAAGGAGAGCTGGGGCAGATGAGTTCCAGAGTAGAATTCTCTGATCCCAGCTTAGGAAGGAACCAAGCATTTGTTTCGTCAGGAGAACAGGAGCAGGGAGAAATTCAACAACGACCCAGCACCAGTGTAGAGGTGAGAGGTGCTTCGGGAGGGTCCACCTTACAATTTGGGGTGTTAGAAAAGCCCGCAAAGATAGACTTGGAGGCACTATGGCAAGCCATATCAGTTATGGATGCTAACCTAAAGTTATCTTTTTCTACATTATCGATTGATTATGGGACTATCTTTTCCAAAGTGGAACCACAGGGATTGACTTACTCAAATAAAAGAAAAAGTAGAGAAGCAGGAGACAAAACTCTCTGAAATGAAGCAGATAAGAGTTTGAACTGGTAAAAGAAAGATCTTATATTTGTAGGAAAATTGAGAGTTTTGAAAACCAATTGAGAAAAAATAACTCGAGACTTTAAAATTTTCCTAAATCTCCTCTGATTTCTCCTATAGAGATGGTTAGGAAATACCTTAAAGAAGTATTATGTATTCCATCAGAAAATTTACCTCCTATTGTTAGAGTAAATTACCTTCAGATTAAAAATCCTGTAGGAGTTTCTACTCCTAATGAGAATCAATGAGATAAAAGGATGGGTATGGACTTAACAACTTTTTGGAGAGCTCGTTGGAGGTTGTAACAGAAAGGAGAACCCTGTTAGTTACCTTAGCTTTGGAAAGTGATAGAGAATATATATTACGACTGTATTTCCGTCATTTAAATGATCTGTTTTTAGGTTCTAAAATTCGTATATTTCCAGATATATCTCAAAAGTCCCAAAGACGGAGAAAGGAATTCTTGGCTTTGAGGCCAAGAATCCTGGCCTTGGGAGGAATATTTTTGCTAAAGTTTCCGGTAAAATGTTTTGTTACTTATCAAACTAAGAATTTCCTTTTTTTTTTTTTAACCTAAACAGCTGATAGAATTTATTGAATCAAAGGATAGAGAAATACCTGTAACAAATGATGTGTAACTTGCTTTACCGGCTTTAGGTAATGAAGAGAAGCAACAATATTCCATGCTACCTATCCAGGGCAAGCAGTGGCTTCCCTCATGTTTGTTTCAATAGCAGACTGTGGATTTTTCTTCCAGGAATTTGTCCAAATCATTTTTAAAACCAGCTATGTTAACTGCTCTTATCACATCCTCTGGTAATGAATTCCAGAGCTTAACTATTCCCCGAGTGAAAAATGTTTCCTCTTATTGGTTTTAAAAGTATCTCCCTTTAATTTTGAGCATCCCCTAATCTTTGTCATTTTTGAGAGAGTAAAAAAAAAAAAAATCAATCCACTTGTACCTGTTCTTTACCACTCAGGATTTTGTAGACTTCAGTCATAACCTCTTTAGTCTTTCCTCATATGAGAGGAGTTCCAATCCCTTTATTATCTTGGTCGCTCTTCTTTGAACCTTTTCTAGTTCTGCCATATCTTTTTTTGAGATAAAGCAAGCAGAATTGAACATAGTACTCAAACTGAGGTTGCAACATGGAGTGATACAGAGGCATTCTTAGTCTTACTTACCATCCCTTTTCTAGTAATTCCTAGAATCTTGTTTACTTTTTTGGCTGCTCCCACACATTGGGTGGAAGGTTTCAACGTATTGTCTACAATGACACCCAGATCATTTTCTTGGGCGCTGACCCCAAAGGTGGACCTTACCATCTGGTAACTATAAGTTGGGTTATTCTTCCCAATGTGCATCACTTTGCATTTGTCCACATTAAATTTAATCTGCCATTTGGATGCCCAGTCTTTAAGTTTCATAAGGTCTGCCTGCAATTTTTCACAGCCTGCATGTGTTCTAACAACTTTGAACGTTTGTGTCATCTGCAAATTTAATCACCTCGCTTGTAGTTCCAATTTCCAGATCATTTATAAACAAGTTAAATAGCACTGGTCCCAGGACAGATCCATGCAGCACTCTACTATTTACTCTCCTGCATTGAGAAAAATGGCCATTTAATCCTGCCCTCAGCTTTTTGTTTGATAACCAATTCCTAATCCACAACTGAACATTGCCTCCTATCCCATGACTCTAATTTTCTCAGGAGCCTCTCATGAGGAACTTTGTCAAAAGCTTTCTGAAAATACATAATCCGGCTCACCTTTATCCACATGTTTATTCACACCTTCAAAGAAGTCAAGCAGATTTGTAAAAGGAGACCCAAATATCTGGAGAATCAGATAAGAAAAAACAACTTGAGAATTTTGAATTTCCCCAAGTAACAACCGATATTCCCCCTGGAAATATTGTGGAAGTACTTTAAAGAAGTGATTAAATACTTTTTTGTTTTTTACCTTTATTTTTGGCGCTGCACTGCTGGCTTGCGATCTAATTTAACCATGGACCCCTGAAGAAGGTGTGTTCTCTGAAACATGGACCGTGTTGGGTCTCTTGGTTTGTAATAAGGTGATATTAGCAACTGCATTAATATTTGGTACAATAAACATAGCCTGCAACTTGTACATTTTGATCTGCAGTTTTTCTTTTGTTTTGTGCGAGTGATTAAATACCCCCATAAACTTTACCACCAGTAGTAAGTGTGTGTTTTTTTGTGGGGGGGGGGGGACGAGGGGGGAGATAGCTCAGCAAGAGTTTTCTGGAGAAATTAACATCTTGTTTTAGAATCTTCTATAGAGGTGGTGGACCTCTATAGAGGTCCACACTAGTGGTTACCTTTTGCTTTGCAGTTGGACCGCTGTTGTCCCCAAAGAGCTCAGAACAGGTTAACATACATAATATACAGTTAACAGGTTACAATTTGCCATTGTTACAGTAAAAGTTTTTTCAATACAAGTTTTTATCCTAACTCAACACATACTAGGAATCTAATATCAATCAGTATATATAATATACAGTTTACAGGTACAATTTGCCATATTTATTTAATGTTAAAGAAACAAGAGAAGAGGTGTAGAAGAGATGCAGATTATATTAGATTTCAAGGTGATGGGAAAGAAGTGTTGGAGTTTAAATCCCATGTAAAAATGTTCTCATTATTCAAGGATACATTAGGATATTGAACTTATCTTGAAGTTGTCAATGTAATAGTCAAATGGGAATAAGGAGACAAGGTTTCTGCATTTTGGACAGGTTTCTGCATTTTGGATTGGTCATGGTAAAGCATAAAAGGATATACAGGATGGGCAAGTTAACATGACTTAATTAAGAAGTTGAGTTCAGTTGAATGAGTTTTATGGAGAAGATTAATAAAATTCTTATCTATAGGATATTATAGGGGGGAAAAAGAAGTTCATCTATTTGTTGGAGATATGAATCTTTAATAGAGGAGGCGATTCTTCTCTTTAATTTCAAAGGTTATATACAAGACTAACTTGAACTATATTGAGAAGGATTTTAATATATGAGAAAAAAAAAGAAAAGTGAATTGATTAAATGTTAATGTTATTAATTGAAAGTTATATAAAACATGAAATAGTTTTTAAATGGAAATTCAAGCATTGATTAAGAATATTATCTTGATGATAAGAGTTATAATGTTTTATTTCTTTTATTGTAAAAAGTAGTAAAAGGATTTATGGGAATGGTCAGATATAATCATATAAAATTGATTTAATTGGAAAGGGAATAAAATGGTCTTTATGAAATACTTTTTTGATATAAATAAGTAGGATTTCACTATAAATAGGGGTAATTATTGAGGGAATACTTGATTTGTAATATATTAAAGTATAAGTTTATTACTTTTAAGTATAGTCAAGGGAAAGGGATGATGGAAGTTGCCTGGGGGGAGGGGTTATTATGATTACTAATCCTATGTCTGTTCCAAGGCAGTCAATTTATGTAGGGGGTGCAGGAGGGATAAGGGAGGGAGGTTTCTTAAAAAAGGGATTGGGAGGATTTGGAAAGGAGAAATTTTACTTTAAAAGTTTTAATAATGGTACATTGGTGTCTATTCATATTAAGTTAAATAAATTTAAAATATATTGTTGGATTATGAATTTGGAAATAAAAATTTATAATGGAGATTAAAATCTTTTCATTAAATGTTAATGGCCTTAATCATCAAATAAAAAAGAAAAAAATGCTGGCCTTCTTGAAACAACAGAAGACATATGTTATATACAAGAGACACACCTTTCATTAGTAGAGTCAAAAAAATTGGAAGGGGGATGGGTAAAAGATTTTTTTTTTTTTTTTTTGCTCCTGCAATTGGGAAAAAAGCTGAGGTTGCCATATTAATAAATAAAAAAATGCACAGCTAATTTTCAATTGATTGATTTTGATCCCTTGAGAATGAGCATAGGAAATAATACCCTGGATTTGCTTAATGTGTGTGCTCCAAATACGAATCAGAATGAATTTTTTTAAAAAGTTACAACAATTGATACTCCCACTGGCCGCTTCTAATTTAGTGGTGGCTGGAGATTTCAGTGCTGTCATGAATTCATTAATGGATAAAAAACCAAGTAAAATAATGAAATCATTAGGATTAGATAATTTGGTTCAGTCTTGTGATTTGAAGGATATATGGTGGATACTTCATTTTGATGATCGAGAATTTTCTTTTTGCTCACAAGTTCATAAATCCTTTTCAAGAATAGATTATAATTTTGTCTCAAATCACTTAGTACAACAAGTGACAAAAGCCTCCATTGATCCTATCATTTTGTCTGATCATGGAGGTATATGGATTGAATTTAAGTTTAATGAGCAAGAATATAGCAGGTCTGTATGGAGATTCGATAATACATTGATTGTGGGTTCAAATTTCCTTGAAGAATTTAAATTAAAAATGATTGAATTTTTTCAAATTAATACTTCAGAAGAAATTACCATAGAAATATTATGGGATGCATTTAAGGCTACCATGAGAGGAAATATTATTTCATATTCAGCGTATATTAGAAAACAACTTAAAAAACAATTTTCTGATTTGGAAAAAGAAATTAAACATTTGGAAGCTAAATTAGTTGATAAATGGGAACAAAGTACACTGCAGGCTTTATTAAAAGCAAAGGGTAAATATAATGAGATATCATCAAAATTTGTAAGGAATGATTTGTTTTCCCAACAAACTTTGTATTATGGAAGTTCAAATAAGGCGGGAAGATTATTGGCAAATTATCTTAAAGCAAAGAAAAGAAGAACAAAAATTATTGCAATAAAGGATGAGAAAGGAGAGACACATACTAAAATTGGAAGCATTTTAAGTCAGTTTCTAAATTTTTATAAAAACCTATATTCTTCTGAGCCTTATGAAAATAGAGAAAAAGATGATTTAGACTTTTTGAATCTAATTGAGGGGCCGAAAATTCCTGAGCATATAAAAAAAAGTTTAGAAGAGCCTATATCATTAAAAGAAATAGAAACAGCATTGAAGTCTCTTAGAGATGGATCTGTTCCAGGTTTCACGGTAGAATTTTATAAATCTTTTCAAATTACCCTATTACCTCATTTATTGAAATTATATCAGGCTCAACTAAATAAGGGTTGCATTACAGGTACTATGGCGGAATCATTGACTATAGTTTTGCCAAAGCCAAACAAAGATCCCACATTGGTTTCAAATTACAGGCCTATATCATTAATTAATATAAATGGAAAACTTTTGGCTAAGACTTTGGCTTTACATTTAGCCAAGGCTCTCCCTTTTATTATTGATATGCACCAAACTGGATTCGTTGCTAGAAGACATTCATCTAATAACACAAGATTGGCTTTTCATATGTTAAATTTAACAAAAGCCATAAAAGTTCCAGCTTTTTCTGTGTCCTTGGATGCAGAGAAAGCCTTTGATCGGGTGGAATGGACCTTCATGTATCAAGCTATGGAATGGTTTGGAATAGGTTCAAGATTTAGACAAATGATTCAAACATTGTATAGCTCTCCTGTTGCAAAATTATATATTAATAATAATTTTTCAGAACGCTTTAATTTGCGGAGGGGGGTTAGACAAGGTTATCCCCTATCTCCTTTGCTTTTTGATATTGTTTCGGAACCCTTGTTATTAGCTATTCAGCAAGTAAAGGAGATACAGGGTATTCCTTATTCAGACCGGGAATACAAAGTCTCTGCATATGCAGATGATATTTTGCTTCATTTGAGAAATCCAGAAACAACCATTCCATGCTTACTTGATTTGATTGAGAAATTTGGAAAATTTTCAGGGTATAAGATAAATTGGAGTAAATCTGAAGTACTTCCACTAAACATGTATTGTACAAAAGGCTTGTTTGGTTAATTTTCTTTTGTATGGAAAGAAGATGGATTAAAATATTTGGGTATTTGGATAAAAAACACGCTGGAAGACACAATGAAAGAGAATGAAAAATTTTTATTGCAGAAGGTAACAGAAATGTGCGAGCAACGGAATCCATTACATCTGTCTTGGTGGGGGAGAGTTCAAACTATTAAAATGATGATATTGCTTGTGGTATGTTATCAGATGGGAATGTTACCAGTTTTTTTTAAGGGGTCCTTTTATAAAACGTTAAACAGTATTCTTACAAAATTTGTTTGGTTGGGCAAAACTCCTAGAATTGCTTTAGTATCTCTACAAAAATCAATTGCGGAGGTTGGGGTAAATTTTCCCAATTTCTATAGGTATTATCAAGCCTATATTTTGCAACAGGGTATGTATTGGGTCCTCCCAGAGTTCATTGATAATACTCCAGATTGGTTGTGGTTGGAATGGCGACTCATGTTCCCTTTGAGATTATGTCATGTTCTTAGTATTAAAATGCCTAGATTATATAAAGAAAACAGAATATTTATGGATACTTGGAAAACTCTCTGATATGTTAGTAATTTAACACCTATTCCAATCTATAAATCAACTACCGTATTTTCGCGGATATAACGCGCGCGTTATACGTGTTTTTACGTACCGCGCATACCCCTCGCGCGTTATATGCCTGAGCGCGGTATACAAAAGTTTTAAAACATAGTTCCCACCCCGCCCGACGCCCGATTCACCCCCCCAGCAGGACCGCTCGCACCCCCACCCCGAACGACCGCTCGCACGCGCTCCCACCCGCACCCGCATCCACGATCGGAGCAAGAGGGAGCCCAAGCCCTCTTGCCCGGCCGACTCCCCGACGTCCGATACATCCCCCCCCCCCGGCAGGACCACTCGCACCCCCACCCCGAAGGACCGCTGACTTCCCGACAATATCGGGCCAGAAGGGAGCCCAAACCCTCCTGGCCACGGCGACCCCCTAACCCCACCCCGCACTACATTACGGGCAGGAGAGATCCCAGGCCCTCCTGCCCTCGACGCAAACCCCCCTCCCCCCCAACGCCCGCCCCCCCCAAGAACCTCCGACCGCCCCCCCAGCCGACCCGCGACCCCCCCGGCGACCCCCACGACCCCCCCACCCCCCTTCCCCGTACCTTTGATAGTTGGCCGGACAGACGGGAGCCAAACCCGCCTGTCCAGCAGGCAGCCAACGAAGGAATGAGGCCGGATTGGCCCATCCGTCCTAAAGCTCCGCCTACTGGTGGGGCCTAAGGCACGTGGGCCAATCAGAATAGGCCCTGGAGCCTTAGGTCCCACCTGGGGGCGCGGCCTGAGGCACATGGGCCCAACCCGACCATGTGCCTCAGGCCGCGCCCCCAGGTGGGACCTAAGGCTCCAGGGCCTATTCTGATTGGCCCACGCGCCTTAGGCCCCACCAGTAGGCGGAGCTTTAGGATGGATGGGCCAATCCGGCCTCATTCCTTCGTTGGCTGCCTGCCGGACAGGCGGGTTTGGCTCCCGTCTGTCCGGCCAACTATCAAAGGTACGGGGAAGGGGGGTGGGGGGGTCGTGGGGGTCGCCAGGGGGGTCGCGGGTCGGCTGGGGGGGCGGTCGGAGGTTCTTGGGGGGGCGGTCGTTGGGGGGGGGGGGGGTTTGCGTCGAGGGCAGGAGGGCCTGGGATCCCTCCTGCCTGTAATGTAGTGCGGGGTGGGGTTAGGGGATCACCGTGGCCAGGAGGGTTTGGGCTCCCTTCTGGCCCAACTACCAAAGGTACGGGGTGGGGGGGTCGTGGGGGTCGCCAGGGGGGTCGCGGGTCGGCTGGGGGGGGCGGTCGGAGGTTCTTGGGGGGGGGGGGCGGTCGTTGGGGGGGGGGGGGTTTGCATCGAGGGCAGGAGGGCCTGGGATCCCTCCTGCCCGTAATGTAGTGCGGGGTGGGGTTAGGGGGTCGCCGTGGCCAGGAGGATTTGGGCTCCCTCCTGGCCCGATATTGTTGGGGAGTCGGCGGTCCTTCGGGGGGAGGGATGTATCGGACGTCGGGGGGGGGGCATCAGGCTTTCAGGATGGGGACAGACCTTCAAGGGGGGACAGTGCACGGAAGTCAGGGGGGGTAAACGGAGAGTCGGGACAGCGCACAGAAAGTCAGGGCGGGCGAAAGGAGCGACGGGCAGCATGCGCGGTATACCCGTGAGCGCGGTATACCAAAGTTTTTGTACATATCATCGTGATTTCTGCGCGCTATACCCGTGTGCGCATTTTACACGGGTGCGCGTTATATCTGCGAAAATACGGTAATCAAACTATATGGTTAAACTCCAAGATTCAAATTGGCGGATTTAAAGTCATTTGGATGCGTTGGATGATTGCAGGTATACGAATTTTGGGCGATGTTATTTCAAATGGTAAGCTGCTTGACTTTTCACAGTTGCAACATAAATATGGTCTTAATAAATCACAAAGCTTTAGATGGTTGCAACTGAAACAGGCTATTCAAAAAGGGTTCCCTGAATGGAAAAATCTCAATAATCAGTATAGTCTGGAGTTCTTATGCTTTCAGGTGGACTTCTTGGGTCACCAGGCCGCACAGTGGTATAAATTGATAAATGGATTTATAAATAAAAAACTTAGGGACTTAGGGACATCTCAATGCATCTCAATGGCCATTACTGCATCTCAATGGCCACAAATTTGGTCTTAGAGAATGAGATCTACAGTGTCTTCATCTATGAGACAAACTTGTTTTTTTCTTTTGCATTGAGCATTTTGGACCCCAGTTAGATTACAAAAGTTAGATAGCCCTAACTAATAGATGCTGGCATTGTAATCTGGAAGCAGGGACTTTAGATCATTTAATATATTATTGTCCTTGTATCATGGCATTTTGGAAATCAATTTGGTCTCAAATTAATTGTTTATTAGAAAACCATGTAGCATTATCATATGATACAATAATGTTCGGTATGTCAATGAGAACAAAAAGTCAAATTTCATCAAGCAATAATAAACTTTTATTGATCATGACAGGAGTCACCATACAACATATTACCAATAATTGGAAAAATTACAGTAGACTTAACTATACCTTCTGGTGGAATTCGTTATGCCACATTTACAAAATGGAAAGAGTAATTGCCATACAAAGAGGGAATTATAATAATTTAAAAAGATTTGGGGGCCATTGACAAATTATTAGATACCATTATCCATTGAAAGTACACTTATACATAGGGGGCAGGGTATTAAGTTATATTAAGGTTTGATCAATTGATAATATTTATATGATATTTTTGATTAAAATATTTGTGGGGAAGGGTGGGAGAGGAGGGTATAAATATATGTTTTTAAGATGATTAAAAAAAAAAAAAAAAATACAAGTGATGTTTACAAAGTTTAAATGATGTAATATTGTGTTCTTGATGTAAGATGGAAAAATGAATAAAGAATTTGAAAAAAAAAGATTTGTGAATGAGCTGTTTGGTGGGTATTTTTAAAAATAAAAATTACAGTGGAACCTTGGTTTACGAGCATAATTCGTTCCAGAAGCATGCTCGTAAACCAAATTATTCGTATATCAAAGCGAGTTTCCCCATAGAAAATAAGGGAAACTCGCTTGATTCGTTCCCACCCCCCACCCCCTGAGGCCAGTGGCACTGCTCTACCCCTCCCCCGAGAACCGGCATTGCTCCTCTCCCTCGCGTGATCCGCCATCCCCCCCCGCGTTCCAGAATCCCCCCACTCGCATCACCCCCCCCCCCCCCCCGCCGCGATCCGACATCCTCCCCGTACTCATCACCTACCCGAACACATCACTTACCCCCCCATCTGGCATCCGGCACTAACGCACAGGACATGTCGGTGCCGGTGCCCGAAGATCTGTCGTCCTTTTTGCTGGGCCTTGAGCATCTGCGCATGCTCAAGGCCTTAGTTCCTGCTCTCTCCGAGATTCTCAAGAATCTCGGAGAGAGCAGGAACTAAGGTCTTGAGCATGCACAGATGTCGCGGCGGGGGGGGGCGACACGAGCCGGGGGGGCGGATTGCGGGGGGAGGCGCTCGTACATCGAGGCAAGCTCGGTTTCCGAGGCACCGATTTTGCGAATGTTTTATTCGTCTTGCAAAACACTCGCAAACCGGTGCACTCATAAACCGAGGTACCACTGTACTTGTTTTTGCTGATGTTTCTAAGATAACATAACCACTGCCAAGAATTATTTACCCTACACCCAAGGGTTCAAATTTTGGGCACAAATTGTGTCTTTAAAAGTTCCTCATGCATGTAGTATAAACTTTTAGGGTGCACATTTGTTTTTTGATACAAAGCAGCTAATGGATTTTTTTGTGCTAAAGAGGAACTGAAAGTTAAAGCATGACGATCGGAAGTTTAACATACTGATATGGGCTGGCTTGGTTTGCTGGTAGGCTGTTGTGTATTGGATGTTTTTTTTGTTTCAATGTTTATCTTGTCCTGAAATGTTTCCTCATTATTACGGGCAATATTAAATATAATTTCTACTACTTTATCATTATAGTTTAGGTGTGACTTCCCTTTTTTTAAATTTTTTATTTTAGCTATATTTTCTCTATCACAATTTGATAATCTCTGTGTGATGTATTTAATACAAATTTGCTCTAGGATCGCAGTGTGTAAATTTGGTTCATAGACTAAACCGCGCAAGACAATCGCGCGCAGACAAAGCTGAGCCAACAATTGCGCGCCGAATATCAGCGTGCCGGAATTAAACTAAATTTTAAAGCACTCCAAGTGTGTGTGTGGGGTGGGGGGGGGAACCACTGCACTTAACTTAGTAGTGTTGGCGCTGGATTTTGACGCGTCACTGTAAATTTTATAACCTAAGGGGCATAGTTATCAATGTGGGCTATGATTAAGATGTGTTATTTTACCATCAACTCTTGTTATTTTAGTACCAGTCCTATTTTATGCAATGAGTTACTAATACCTGTGGTTAACAACAGTAAAATAACACATTTTAATGGTTGTTCATGTTGATAACTACCCCTTCCCCAAACAACTAAATAAAAATAAGCCAACATGAGATGTCTAACACCTAAAATGAAAACCAATTAAATAATAAACCCAATAAAATCACCTAAATTCTGAGTAAGGTCTTCAATAATACTGCTCCTAAAATCAGTTGAGTTGGGTACATGTGACCTAGATTGACCACTGTCAGAGTCAGGATATTGGACTCATTGGATCTCTAGTCTGACCCAGTATAATAATAAGGCTATATAACAAATCTATACTGTAAAACCCAAATGCACCTAGAAAGGCTCATTTGATAAACATCTAAGGTTACCATAGCCTTAAAAGTCAGACAAGGCAGATATTGTATTGAAGGAATACGAACAGATTGGGTATTAATTGCTGTGTATTATACATTGGAGCAAAATAATTTAAAGCACTGCTGTCATTGCTTCCCTCTCCATTTACCATTCCCTATTTTTCCTCCCTGGACACTTCTTAATTCCCCTGCCATAATTTTCACATTTTTGAAACTGAAATGTAATTTTATAAGGGACCCGAGTATGTAGAATAGCATTTGATACACTCAAAGAATCTTTTATAAAACTGCCTGAGGGGTGTATGTGTGTAAAAAGGAATTGCAAAGAAACACAGCAGTATCTTTTACGTGAAATACAGTATGAGTTCCAGGTTGAAGAACAGGCAGCATGTGGACATGAGTGATACACATTTTCATATTTCATTAAATATTTGCCTGTTTTTTACTGGTGCATACAAGCAGGTGTAAATGGGTGTATGGGGTATTTCTGTAGAGGCACATAGACAACTGTGCTGCCTTTATAAAAATAGATGCAAAATATCTGCCTATGAGCTTTCCTAAACTAAACTAAACCTTAGGTTTGTATACCGCACCTTCTCTGCAATCGTGGAGCTTGGCACGGTTTACAGGGCTGAGATAGAAAGGAATTCCAGTGGAGGGTTATAGGGTTAAGTGTAAAGAAGAAATAGAGAGTTTTTGAGAAAAGCTAAGTTTTCAGATGTTTATGGAAGAGTTGGAGGGAGCTCGAATTTCGGAGTGGGGATGTAAGGTTGTTCCAGAGCTCAGTGATTCCAGAAGGGAAGGATAGTTTTAATTTTTGGGAGGATCTTGTGGAATTAGGATCCTTTTTATAAATTTACCCTGTTAAATATTTTTGGAGCAAGTCACATTTCTGCGCCTATACATAGGCTGTCAAACTGCCAATATCATCTTAACATATTGAAAAACATGCTTCAGCTATCTTATTTTTCATTGTAGAGGCAGTAGTAATGAAATTTTCATATGAAAACAACAATCATATAACAAGACAATCTAAGGCCTATAAAACTTGTATTCTTGAAACATTCTACTGCTAATTGATTTCATGTTGATATGAGCAGGCACTAAACTGTGATGTGCTGTGCTTAGTTCTGAAATTTTCCCCTTGTTGTCATAGACTGAAGTTACTGCATCTGTCTGTAAAAAGAGACTGGAGACATTACAAGCTGAATATGAAGTCTTCAAGCTGCAGCATGAACAGCATAAACACAAGGTACTTCTGCTGAAGCATGGGATCAGAAACAAACAGTTTCACTCCTAGCAAAATCTGGCGATAACAGGTTATTTTAACTATCAAAACAGATGACTGTTGAAGCAGAAGAAAAAGATAAACTCATTGACCATCTGCAAGAAAAAGTGGCTTCCCTAGAAAAGAAGTTAGAGTGCAATTTTTCAGGGGATGAACATGTGCAGGAGCTGCTGAAGGAGGTAAAACTTCCCTATTTTGTTATGTCCTTGGAGGAAGATTGAGGACAACAATATATTGGCCACAGAAGGGCTTTTGAATCATGCCTTATTCCAACATTACCTATATGAATAACACTTAGGGCTCTTTTTACAAAGGTGCGTTAGGGCCTTAACACGCGGAATAGCGCGCGCTACCCGCTACCACCTCCTCTTGAGCAGGCAGTAGTTTTTCGGCTAATCCGGTGCGTGTGCTAAAAATGCTAGCGCTCCTTTGAAAAAGGAGCCCTTAAAGTTTGGATGGATAAGTTACTAAGTAGCCAAAATGTAATCATTTAAAGTGGGCTACAATTTGGAGAAGGGCTTAAGTTATTCCTAAAGAGGCAATATTTAGCTGCTATAGAGAGACAGCAAGGATGGTTTTACAGATACATCATCAATATATCTTCATCTGTGTATTTTCAGTGATCCAGTTTAAATGTATGTCAGGAAAACAGATATCTAGTGCTGTACTTTTGAAGTTTATACCTTCCATTTTCCCTCCCATGCAGTTAGCCTCTCTTGTGGAGCTAGTTCCAGCTAGGAAAATTGAGCCTGAATCTTGTTCAGATAGAGATTAACAACAAACATTGTATAGATCTCTTTATTCTTTTTCATCCGTTGCATTTAAAATAATAACAGTGGCAGAGACACGTTGGGTTTTAGCTTGATTAGTTTCTTGAAAAAGTAGAAGCATAAGCTATGCATAAGTCTTCTGGTTTAGTCGTTTCATAGGCATGCAGGAGGCATGAGGGGTGGGGGGATGGGGAACCATTCCTCAGTCATGTAAACCTTAAATGGATTTATTGTTTTCCAGAAAACTGCCTTAGAGCAGAAGTTGGAGGATACCAGGCAGCAACTTCTGGAAGCCAGAACCAATCACACAGAAGCTGTTGGTGTACTGGAGAGCCAGGTACTAATCCAAGGAATCACTTACTACTACTACAGCACTAGATAATATGTAAGAGAGAGTTCCTGCTCTATATTGCTTACAATATGTTCAAGTATCCTATTCACTGGAAGCCCTCAGTGGACCTGAGTATGTAGTGTTAAATTATTTTGTGAACTAGTTTAAGAATGTTGATTTTTTTCTCATCCTGTCTTCATGTTTTGGTTAAATCCATTTGAAGCCCAGAACAGATTTTTTTTTTTCATTTTGCTCTCAGATGCAGAGTGGCTATTTCAACAGTTTTTCAAAAACATAAGTATAGGGCTCAGCAGAAGTGTTATGAATACTGCCAAGCAGAAGATTAAGATTAGATTCCTGGGCCAGGCATCTGGTTCTATGAGCTGGCCAGGGGTGACGATGATGTGGAGCCAATGCTGGCAGCATCCAAGGGAAAGAGCATCATGATGTGACAGCAACGCCTAGTGATTTGAATTAAAGCGTACATTACCCATGCTCTAGAAAGCATCCTGGATCCTGGATGGGCTGAGCCGGGGGGGATAAAAGCATAGGGAGAAAAAACCCTCGGCAGTGTTAAGCAAAGGCTTATAGCACTAATCCAGTAGAAGCTGTTGTAGTTGACCTGGAAGCCCAAAGAAACAGAGAAACTGCCATGCAAAAAATTATTTCTATGTGTGTGTGTGAATTCTTTTTTTTTTAAAATAAGATGTGTCTGAATTAATTTTCTTTCTTCTTACCTTTGAATGATTTGGTTGAAAAAAACATTATTTTCTAATGGTGGTACTGTGCTAAAGGGCAACCAGGCAGATACCTTGTTGTTCCTTCCTTTTTGGCCTATTGAAATTAATGGTTAAATATTTTCCATGGCTTTACCTCCTGTGCTAGGGCAAAGCCTTCCTGTCTTTCTTTTTTTTTTTTTTTTTTTTTTTTTTGAAGATCAGGATGAGGATATCTGCTGGAGTTTCTCTTCTCTCGATTTTGTCTTTCTTCAATTTACCAGGTAACAAAACTTAACAGTAGAGTGGCAGAAGGGCAGACTTTACTAAGCCAGAAAGAAGAAGAAATTAACAACTTCAAAGAGAGCAGCACTTGCCAGGTAAAGAATCTATCCTTGAAAGTTAAAAGATCTAATCAATAGAGCATGTATTGTCCTTTGCCACCTCCAGTCCCTGATCTGGTTTCTACTAGATGGATAGTAGTATCATGGTACACTATTCTTTTTTTTTTTTGTCAGCTGAGAGAACTTGAGCAAACGCTACAGGCCACACAGGAGAGACTAGCAAAAAGCAATGAAGAAATAAGCCAAAGAGAAGCACAAATCACAAGGCTGGTAAGTGAAATTATATATTCATGTTGAAAGTCTGTTTCTGGTTTCCCTCTCTCTCTCAAACCACTGAATGAGTTCACGTACATTTATATCCAGAAGATCTCTTGGACATGAGCATGCCCAAGATAAATTGACTGCTCCATGTCCAGGGGCACGTGCTGAGCCAGTCCTTGATCAACCCATTGCATGCAAGGAGGTATAAGGAAGAAAACAGAATTATGTCTTCATTAGTCTTGGTTTTGCCCTTCTTAAAACAGAGCTGTATGGCCAGTCTGTATCTCAAAGCTGCTATTGTTTCTACCTTGTTAAAGGTTCCATGAGAAAGATACAGAAACACAGTCACATTAGTTTCTTTGCCTTGCTTTGACATTGAATTTTATGTTCTAATAGTAACTAGTGAAATGCAGGACAGACTCATTGTACTGACCAGGTGAGGCCCTGGTTCAAGGTACCATTGAAAAAGGGCAACAAAATTCCAGCCTGGCATCTCACCTCTCTCTTCTCTCCCCCTTTGAGTAGGGAAGTAGAGATGCCATGCATCAGGATATCTGAGATATCATGCAGGTGCAGTGTATGCCCCTTTTTGACTGGCATGGTCCATGGCCCGTTTATATCCTGTTCCTGATGCCAATGGGAACTCCTTAAGCCCACCGGCAGTGAACACAGTGGTCTCAGCCATTGCTTAGAGGCACATGGTTCCATGGAAAGGGATTCTGTTCTGAGAGACCCCCCAGGACCGGAGGATAAAGGCTCTTCTCAAACAAAGTTTTGATACAGCAGCCTTGGCGGTCCAGGCGGTGGTAGCTAGGGCATGTTTCAGGTGGGCTGAGCATGTTTTAGACATCTGTGGATCCCTCTGGGGATTTGGAGCCTGGAGATGATCCCACGGTCCTGCACTTATTTAAGTCTGCAGCTTTGCTGGACCTTTGCAGGAGTTCCCTTTGGTCATTCAGCCATCTCTGTCCACTTCTTCCTCCTGGCTTTGTGGTGTGTGCTTGCAGTTTGCTACATTTCCCTGGCATCCTGATGCTTTGAAAATTGCAGGAGCTATGTCACACTTGTATCCCCTGGCACAGGAGTGCCAACGGCTTTTGGGTCAATCCAGGGTGGATTCATTGGTGGCACAAGTGACTAAACACACCTCTCTCTTCCCAGTGAAGGGGGTGTAGTGTTAGAGGATATGCAGGACCATTAGGTGGATGTGGTCCTCAGGAAACTGACGCAACTGTTTATAGGCATTAAAACTGCTTTGACGATATCTTTTGTCGCACATGCCTGTCTCTCTCGACTGCACACATTGGAGAGTGAGGCGGTGGTTTCCCCTCTTTAACTGTTGGCTGGGACAGATTATATGGCTATGCATTGTATGACCTTATGTGAGTTTTGGCAAAGATGTCAGCGTTCTCCATCTCTGCCTGCAGAATTCTTTGGATCAGACAATGTGCTGGCGATTCCACCTCCAAAGCTACTTTTCAGGGGCAGTTTTTGTTTGGCAAAGGTCTGAACAACCTTATAGATTCTGTGATGGACAATTACACTAAAACTCTGCCTGATAGCAGACCAGATCCTCCTGGGGTTCTGAATATTCTAATTTTCATGGCTCACGGCGATCTCAACCATATGAAGATCCACATCGCAGAGATTTTCACAGGGCTCACGATGACGGCATACTGGCTATAGGCATTCCCAGCCTTCCAACTCCCATTCAGCGCCCTCTGCCAAAGAGGTACAATGCGCCATGACAAGGGATGCCCCCTTCAGATAGGGAGCCGGCGTTCAGCATTTCTTTCCGCCTGGATGCACATTACTTCCGACCAGTGGGTCTTGGGCTTTATTTGGTGGAGCTACAAGCTGAAATTTGCCCAGCCTCTGACAGATTGGTTCGTGGACACTCCTACAGGTCGCCCAGACACAGCGTTCACGGTTCAAGCCATTGTTCAGTGCTTGCTGGATAGTCAAACTATAGAGCTGATGCTGCCTGAACTTTCAGGCTCAGGCAGTTACTCCATATACTTTTTGTGCCAAAGAAAGGTTCAGAAGATTGGATGCCTATTCTAGAGCACTTGAATGTGGCTTTCAAATGGAGGCCATGTGTTCAGTCATTGCAGCATTGGCCCAGGAGAGTTTCTTACCTCTCTGGAACTCATGGAGGTGTATCATTTTTCTGGTCCATCACAACTTTTTGTGATTTCTTCTTCTGGACCAGCATTACCACTTCTTGGCTCTGCCTTTTGGGCTGATGACAGCACCTTGGACCTTCACAAAGGTGGTGGTCATGACTACTTACCTGCGAAAGATGAGTCTCCAGATTCACCCTTCCTTGGATGGATGGCTGATCAGAGCTCCCTTGTTGGCTGAGGAATGGCTCATGGTGAAGCAGGTGATTCAGGTGCTGGAGCACCTGGGCTGGATTGTCAGCTTCAAGAAGAACTATCTGATGCCCACGCAGTTGCTGGAATACCTTGGCGTTCTCTTCGACACGGCTGTCTGACTCTGAAGAATCTCCACATATAAGACCCAATCACCCTGGCTTTGCGCACTGCCCACTGGCTGCTGATTGACAAACAATGTATATTCAAAGGCCTAGTAATGGCTTACAAACTCTTCCATGACATGGTACCAGCCTACTTGACCTCCAAACTTCCACTTTCTGCCCCAAATCAACCAATTCGCTCGCAAGAAGAAAAGTGATTACGCACACCCTTCACCCTTAAAATGCCTAAAAAAGATCTTACTCGCACTACCTACAGGCACCTCTGGAACAAATTATCTACCCACATATGATCATCAGAAAGTTTACTGAACTTCAGGAAGGCAAATTCACCTCTTCCCCTGACCCTCTGAGTGTGTGTGAATCCAAATTTTCCGAACCTTCTGACAAAGTTCCCTGATCCTCCATTGTCTCAAGTCATACTGCTTGTCGTACTATACTATATGCTGTATTTACCACACTGTGTTTTGCCATACTATGCCATGCTACAATTTCTCAAGCCATGTTGACCACACAATGTTTGCCGCTCCATGCCTTCCATGCTATGTTGTGTCATGCACGCTTGCCTTACCATTTTTGCCATATTGTGTCATACTGTGTTAACCATGCTTTGTAATACTATGTTTGCCATGCTATGTTTTGCTGTACTAAGTTCACCATTCTATTTCTCACCATACCATGTTTTATCATATTATGTTTTACCATGCTTTATTACCTATGCTTTGCTATCTCTGTCAAACAATGTTTGCCATGCTGTCTTCTACCATGCTATGTCTGAGAGTGTGACGCAGGGTTTTATATCTACCCAGCCTCGGCACCCTGTGGTTGGGGGTTCAAACCCACACTGCTCCTTGTGACCCTGGGCAAGTCACTTGGTCCCCAAAATTATATACTGGATGAGAAAGAACATATATTCATTTCAAAAAAATACCCTTCTGAAATGTCATTTCAATTTTCTTAGTCCAAGTTATCCAAAGGTGTAAATCCTGAACTTAAATCCTTTTTAGTTACTATCAAAGGGGATGAGCCTCAGATCCCCGTGTGTTGTATGTGTTTCACAATCAAACTAGAAAGGGAATTAACCTCACTGGCTCATGCTCCCCTCCTGCTCTGTTAATCAAAAATACTTATAGTTCTTAAACTTATAGTTCTTAAAACAGGGACTTAACTTTTAGATCCCGGGCGGGGTTTGTTGAAAATAGGCAGTGAAAGATTGAATAACAACGACTTTAACTGCTTATTTTCAACAAACCCTGCCTAGGATCTAAAAGTTAAGTCCCTGTTTTAAGAACTATAAGTCAAATATTCAAAATGGAAAGAGCAATAGCAATACAAAGAGGGACATATACTAAGTTTATAAAAATATGGGGGCCATTGACAAAATATTGTAATGAATGAATAGTAGGATTTCTCTTCTTCTTTTCTTCTTTTCAATATCTTAAGAACATAAGAACATAAGAAGCGCCATCTCCGGATTAGACCTTCGGTCCATCAAGTCCGGCGATCCGCACACGCGGAGGCCCTGCCAGGTATACACCTGGTTTATTTTATAGCCAACCATACTTTATATGCCTCTCTCAAGGAGATATGCATCTAGTTTGCTTTTGAAGCCTAGGACTGTCGATTCTGCAATAATCTCCCCTGGGAGAGTATTCCAGATGCCAACCACTCTCTGTGTGAAGCAGAACTTTATGACACACATGGAGGGAGGGGTAGTGAAAATAATTTTTACACAACATGCTATAATATGATATACAATATGTAATGGATGATTGGAAAATACTTGAAGGGTGGGGGGAGGGAGAGGGGATAAAAATATGTTTAGAATATTATGTATTAGATATAAAAGTGATATTGTGTATTCATTAATTGTAATTCAATATTTTGTACACTTCATGTAAAATTTGAAAATGAATAAAAAATTTAAAAAAAAAAAAAAAAAAAGAACTATAAGTATTTTTGATTAACAACAGGGCAGGAGGGGAGCATGAGCCAGTGAGGTTAATTTCCTTTCTAGTGTGATTGTGAAACACATACAACACACGGGGATCTGAGGCTTATCCCCTTTGAAAGTAACTAAAAAGGATTTAAGTTCAGGAGCTATTCATAGTGGATTTACACCTCTGGATAACTTGGACTAAGAAAATTGAAATGACATTTGAGAAGGGTATTTTTTTTTGAAACAAGTCACTTGGTCCCCCATTGCTCCAGGTATATTTATTTATTTTATTCAATTTTTTGTACCATTCTCCCAGGGGAGCTCAGAATGATTTATATGAATTTATTCAGGTGCTTGAGCATTTTTTCCTGTCTGTCTTGGCAGGCTTACTATCTATATAATATACCTGGGGCAATGGGAGGATTAAGTGACTTTCCCAGGATCACAAGGATCAGCATGGGTTTGAGCCCACAACCTCAGGGTGCTGAGGCTGTAGCTTTAACCACTGTGCCAATCTAAAGATTGTGAACCTGCCAGGACAGACAGGGAAAAATGCTTGAGTACCTGAATAAATCCATGTAAACCATTCTGAGCTCCCCTTGAGAATGGTGTAGAAAATTGAATGAATGAAAATAAATAACTCTGGAATCAATTTGGACTGCAGTAGAAACCCTCCATAAGATTTGTTTGAATTTTATGTCAACTACTACAGCTGTTTCCTCTTTTACTAAGATTCTTGATTCTCATTTGGGAATTCAAGAGCAAAAATTATCTGAGGTGGAATTATTGGTTTCCCAGATGAAGGTAGTGGAGACGGAGAGCCAAGTCCAACAGGATGTCCTACTAATAAACTTGAGAACTTGGAGAATGGGGCTTGACTTTTGAACTTAAAGATTCTTAATTTTCCTTCTGTTAAATTGTCCCCTATTCATGATACTTTTATAAATACTTAAAAGAAGTTCTCATGTATATTGAGAGTGGTTTTCCACCATTGCACAGGTACATTAGCTAGTGTGAGCCCACTGGGACAGATAGGGAAAAATGCTTGAGTACCTGAATAATTTGTAATCTGCATAGAATGGTAGGATATGCGGAATAGCTAATATAATAAAACGCTAGGCCGCGCATGCACACTTCCTATGCGTGCGCCGGTTTTCCGTGAGCTGTAGCGACCCATAGGAAGTGCGCATGCGCGGCTTACGGTCTGGCCTCACGTGAGGCAAGACAAGTGCACATGCGCGCCCTTCCCTGCTCTCTACCAGCGGAGTGGCGGCTGCCGGCCGCTAGCACCTCCTGCCTCCACAGCGCGGAATTACTTATCTGCCAAGCCCATGAGGGGAGGAGGGAGAGGGCTGGGGGCAGTCCCGCTGGCAGCATGGCCCCGATCCCCTTGCGTCGCAGCAGTGTCGGTAGGGAACAAGTCGACGACTCCCCCTCCCGCACCAACCGCTGCCGCTCCTGTTTGAAGCAGCCTGATGAGGTTTGCGGCTGGCTGTAGCGAACCTCGCAGGCCACTCTCCACATGAAGCACATTCCCTCTGATGCGATCGCTTCAGAAGGAACATGCTGCCATATGGAGAGCGGCCTGCGAGGTTCAATACAGCCGCCCATGAACCTAAGCAGGCCGCTTTGAACAGGAGCGGCAGCGGCGGCAGGAACCATGGATGGATGGAGGGAGGTAAGAACGGGAGGGGAAGCCAAAAAAGAAGGGCTATGGAGCAGGCAAAAAAGGGAGCTGTTTTGGTGGGAGGGTTGTGCTGAGTGCACGAAGCAGGCAGGCAGGCATTGCACAACAGGGGGAGAGGCAAAGGGGGCTGCTTTGGGGGGATGGTTGTGCTGGGGGCCGACAGCAATCATGGGGGGAACAGAAGAGGGCCACGGAGCAGGTAGGCATGGCGCAACAGGGGGCCAGAGGGAGAGCGAAAGGGGGCTGCTTTGGGGGGAGGGGTGTGCTGGGGGCAGACAGCAATCAGGGAGGGGGAGGAACAGAAGGGGGGCCACGAAGCAGGCAGGCATTGCACAACAGGGGGAGAGGCAAAGGGGGCTGATTTGGGGGGATGGTTGTTCTGGGGGCAGAAAGCAATCATGGGGGGGAGGAATAGAAGGAGGCCATGGAGCAGGCAGGCATTGCACAACAGGGGGATAGGGGGCTGCTTTGGGAAGAGAGTTGTGCTGTGGGCAGACAGCAATTATGGGGGAGAACAGAAGGGGGCCACGGAGCAGGCAGGCATTGCACAACAGGGGGAGAGGGAAAGGGGGCTGCTTTGGGGGGATGGTTGTTCTGGGGGCAGAAAGCAATCATGGGGGGGACATAAGGGGGCCACAGAGCAGGCAGGCATGGCACAACTGGGGGCCAGGGGGGGAGGGAAAGGGGGCTGCTTTGGGGGGGATGGTTGTTCTGGGGGCAGACAACAATCATGGGGGGGAACAGAAGGGGGCCAAGAAGCAGGCAGACATTGTACAACAGGGGGAGAGGGAAAGGAGGCTGCTTTGGCAAGCAGGGGGGCCAGGGAGACAGACAAAAAGAAAGACGCACAGACAGGGGACCAGGGAGAGACACAGACACAAAGAATGACAGACAGACAGCGTCCGGGGAGAGAGAGAGAGACAAATAAAAAACAAAAAACAGACATACAGACATCTATTCTAGCACCCGTTATTATAACGGGCTTAAACACTAGTAAATAAATAAATTGCAAAAGATATACTTTTTGCCAGGATCTTCGACTCAAGAAGAAAACAGGGTGGAACATCCTTCAGACAGTTTAAATATTTCAGAGTTTAAACATCATCTGATATATTAGAACGATCTCAAGATGAGTTTGCGTTTAGAGCTATGTTGATTGATTTTTGGTTTTCTACTGGATAGAGATGCATTATTGAGATTATATTTAAGACAGGCATTTTCTACTTTATATATTGGAGATAGAGTTGGGTTTTTTCTGGACCTTTATAGGAGGGGACAAGTGCGAAGAAATAAATTTCTAACTATGAGACAAGAGGTGCTAGCTATAGGAGCTAGATGTCAGTTAAAATTTCCTTGCAAATGTATTGTGACCTTTAATAATGTTTTGATCTCACTTTTTTGATCCAGATCTATTATTTCACTTTTTTGGATGGGAGATCTGCTGCATCTTAATTCCATAGTTTGGGGGGTTTAATTGAAAATTCCTGCTTTTAATTTGTATAAATTTCCTACTTCAGCCTCATATGATTTGTACTGGTCACATCCCCCCTCTTTTTGTGGACCAAGCCATTAGATGTATTAATGAGGGTTATTTTGATCTCATTTCTTTATATATATATATATTTTATTTCCTTGTATTAATAGCACTATTTTGTATAAAGCTTGTTCTTTGTGTTTTAAACTTGAAATTCTAGAAATAAAACTTTTTTAAAAACTTTATTAAAATTCTATCACCCTCTTTAAAGCAAGCAGATCTAGAAGCTGAGAATAGCAAGCTCCATCAGCAGATCTCAATTGTGAAAGTTCGGTGCACAGAGAAAGTTAACCATCTGGAGGCTCAAATAAGTGTCCTTGAAACTGCTCGCGAGTTTGATAAAACATCTTCACAGCACAAGATAGTAAGTAAAGGCAACTTTAATTAGGTTTTCTGCTATCTAGGCAGCGATAATGCAGAATTCAGCCCAAGTTGGATGATTCATTCTGGAGTTACCCAGGCTCATCAAGATTGTTCTTGAATTTCTGATCCCATGCCTCAATGTACTGTACACTTCTTTTCAGCATTATTTTTGCTTTTGACACAAAACCGATTTTCTGTTTGCAGAATCAATTAGAGCAGGAAAATGAGGACCTTAAAGAAAGAAGAAATGAGTGTGAAACAGCTATACAAATGTTGGAAGCGGAGCAGAGTAGATTAAAGGTATTTACTGCAGTGTAAGCACTCCATACACAATCTGGAAAAAGGATTCATAAATGGGATGGTCTGATTTGTTTTCATTGCAAACGTTTGGAACTTTTCTGAGGTTTAGTTTAATAACAAATCTTTTCTTACAAAACTTATAGTAGATTTGCTAAGTGCAGATGGTTATTAATAAGCTGTGAAATGTAACTGTGTAACTGACCAGAAGTTGTCATGCATGCAAGCATGTTTAGACTTTCAAAGAAATAATTGAGCCTCTGTATAAATCTTGGTGAGACTTCCATTTAGAATAGTTTGTGCAATTCTGGAGATTATAACCTTCAAATGGTATAAACTAGGAGTTGGTCCAAAAGTTGACTTCTCAAATGATTGATGGTCTTTGTTTAAAGGAGTATGGTGGGCGCCTTAAAGATCAAAACCTGTTTACTCTGGAGGAAAGGCGGGATAGGAGAGATCTTATAGAGACAACTTAAAATACAAATAAATACAAAGGAGATGGATCTTTTTCAGAGAAAACGAAGGTGTGGATTGATAGAATGAGAATGAAAGAGGGTAGATGTAAGGAAATCTTTCTTTGAAGCAGTGGTTTCCAAACCTGTCCTAGGGATCCCCAACCAGTCAAGTTTTCAGGATATCTGCAATGAATATTCATGAGTTAGATTTGCATGCACTGCCTCCATTGCATGCATATCTAACTCATTGCAGATATCTTGAAAACGTGACTGGGATTCCCCCAGGACAGGTTTGCGAATCACTGCTTTACTGAAAGGGTGGTGAATGCATGAAACAGCTTCCCGAAGGAGATGGAGATAATTTGTCTTTATCAGTACTGAAGAAAGCCTGATACAAGCACTAAGGATCGCATCAATGATCTTTTGAGGGAGAGGAACAGGTTGTAGAGATTGGGCTGTTGATGTGGATGGGCAGACTGGAAGATACAACAATACAGTCTTTCTATTGTGCTCTATGTTCTATGAAACAGTAGTGTGCTGTCTGCTTGTATCAGAGTTCAAAAATGCAGCCTTTGGAAGAAAGATAGCTCTGAGGTGAAACATTTCAGGAACATAATTTTTCTGGAATAGTTAAATAGTTTTGGAGGCAGGAGCAGGAATTGCACAAAGCAGCATTAGCAGTTATTGGAGCAGAACCAGGATGGTCATTAACACTGAATTAATATTGAGTTAATATTTGATAAGGCGGTATAACAAATTTTTAATAAACTTGGAAACTTGGAGTAAAGGGAAGCATCACGGGGACCTAAAAGTTGGAGATGCGGTTGCAGGAGGACATGTTAAAGGAGCGCTAGTATATCTATGACTATGACACATTCCATTGGGTGGGGAAGAAACTGGAAAGATTTAGAAACTGTTGGCAAATTTAATTAGTCTTCTAAAAGTTAGATTTGTTTGAGCTGTGAATTTCTTTTGTACTGATGGTTTGCAGGAAGAGCTGAGCAGCAGGGAAGCAGTCACTTTGGAGAATGTCAAGGCCCTGGAGGAATCCTGCAAGCAGAAAGAGAACCTCCAACAGCAGGTTTGCATCTTTTTAGAGAGTAACATTAGGTTTCTTCTGTATCTTTTATCTTTTTTTTAGATAAAGCAATTGTATGTTTTTTTTATTTGAGCAAGACAACCAAAACATTTTGCATATTTTTTTTGTTTGCTATTTCTTATCCTAGAGAGTCAATACAACTTGTCCTCTTATACTTTAAGTTTTGCCAGAGATGTTTAGTTCACTAGAGAGGACTTGTTATTGCTTCTGTGACTACACACAAGATGGGTTAGTTGCATTTGAAAATATAAGAACATAAGAATAGCCTTGCTGGGTCAGACCAATGGTCCATCAAGCCCAGTAGCCCGTTCTCACGGTGGCCAATCCAGGTCACTAGTACCTGGCCAAAACCCAAAGTGTAGCAATATTCCATGCTACCAATACAGGGCAAGCAGTGGTTTCCCCCATGTCTTTCTTAATAATAGACTATGGACTTTTCCTCCAGGAATTTGTCCAAGCCTTTCTTAAAAACAGCTACGCTATTCACTCTTACCACATCCTCTGGCAATGCGTTCCAGAGCTTAACTATTCTCTGGGTGACAAAAAATTTCCTCCTATTGGTTTTAAAAGTATTTCCCTGTAGCGGAGGAGCTGGAACCTGTGATGGAACAGGGAAGGAGGAGGTGGGACCCATTGGGATAGTTCCCGGAATATCTACTCCTGCTCCTTTAATAAGACCTGAGGTGATCGACATGGAAGCTATTTGGAGTGGACTTGAATCCTTACATAAGGTATGCTCTCAATTTGTTTCCTCAGTCCAGAGCACCAACATCCAATTTAAAACTTTGGAAGAGAAATTTCAAAAACAGTCCTGGTAGAATGGACAATTTAGAAAAATGAATAGCAGAACTTAAGATTTCCATTAATTCACAACTGAAGGAAAAGTCTTTTCTTATTAGAAAAATGGAAAATTTGGAAAATGCTTTAAGAACAGTTCTAAAAATCCTGCCAGAGGATGTGTGCCCTTATGCACCCCTTTGTGTGTTAATGTTCAAAATACTAGCATTTACGTGCATATGTATATACTAAATGTAAAAGTGCCAGCAGGATACTTAAGCGCTGTTCTGAAAGGGCACTTGTAAGTAGCATAGCACATACACGCAAGGGGGTGTACACATGGACAGAGCATGAGTGGGACTCCCACATATGTGTGTAACTTACTGTAGGTTATGTACTTCCCTGCTATATTTGTGCACCTGCAGCTACACCAAGTCTGTGGCTGGTGTAAGTGTAAGATGTGCCGAAACCAGATTACACTAGTGTGTTACAACAGAACATAAATGCTCAGATGCCATTAAACAGCAGGTTCTTACTGCATGGTATTGTAGCAATTTTGTAATTTCTACCTTTAATGCTTTCACAAAGCAGTATTTTCTGTATTGCCCAACATGTGTCATCCTCTGTATAGTGTTGCATAGTCAAAAGCTTTCATTTCAGTTTAGACAGGAGCTGCTAGACGAGGCAGTCAGCTCTTTGTTTTTGGGTGGTATTAAGACCGTTTGCTCTTTGGGTCATATAGAATGTGCATATTGTATTTCTTGGTTTTATATCCTTCAGGCTTCTCCATAGTTGTGACTCAGGGATATGTAGTATGCAGTGACGCTTGTGTCCTTTTTCTATCAACCATTCAACCAACTGCATTATACATGTCCTGGATGAGAGGGGAAAAATAACATAAAACCTTTAACTCTAGGCTTATAGTAGAGTAATCCAAGTCTTTCTACAGTGATAGAGAGTTACAGCTGGTGCATTAGAGATCATTCAATTTATAATTGAGTACACTTCCCCCTTCGAATCCGTGGTTTCAGCATCCGTGGATTTGGTTATTCGCAATTTTAAACAAAAAAAAAATAATTTTAATTTTTCAGGCTATTTTAAGCCCTGTAAGCCCCCCTTAAGCCTTACCTGGTGGACTAGCGGGTTTTCGGGGCAGGAGCGATCTTCGCACGGGGCAGCAGCATGGGAAGATCGCTCCTGCCCCGAAAACCCACTAGACCACCAGGTAAGGCTTAAGGGGGGGTTTACAGGGCTTAAAATAGCTGGGGGGAAGCGGGGGTTAGGGGCAGAACCGGCCCTAATATTATTTGCAGTTTTTTAATATTTGTGGGCTGGATCTGCCCCTAACCCCTGTGGATACGGAGGGAGAAGTGTATTTTAAAATATGTACTGCCTCTATCTAATATAGTCATATGAATTTTAGAGGGAAATGAAGTCTCTTATAGCTAATGAAAAAATACAAGTTTTCAAGGCCATGTGGCATTCTCATTCAAAAGTGATGGTGACATCTTCATTGTGTCATCCTGAATACTTGTATTTACTTGTACTTATGTACCACCATCTCTTCTTTTTTTTTACTTTTTCTTTGATTCTTTCAAAAGGGATGCCACAACTACTAAGACTCCAAGATACTTCTCTTGAGGATATGTCATGTATTAGCATTGTAGAAATAGTGAAGATTCCTTGATTTTGCAGTGCACACACCTTAGTCCTGTTGAAGTGTCTGAGACTGTGAACATAGCAAAACATAATATATGAGGATCATTTCATAAAACATACATTGGGGAGTGGATAATACAATTGCAGTAAACCTTGTTTCACTTTCACTTCAGTGCTTGAAGTAGCAGGACGTGTGCTTAGGAGCTCTGTAGTGTACATGATGTGGCTGTGACAAGTGTGGGAAATGGAGGCTGCAGGTGTCTCAGGTACTGTGTCTGTTGACTCTACGTGGCAAAAACCCGATAGAAATCCACAGTGCGTTACGTGAAGTTTGTGGTGAGTTAACAGTGGACCGTAGTACAGTTTCTCGGTGGGAAACTTGTTTTCGGAGTGTTCGTGTGAGCATGGATGATGATGCAAGACCAGAAAGGCCGAAATCAACAACCGATGAACGATGTGTGAAACTCATGGCTGATGCTCTTGAACAAGATTGTCATGTGACATGCGAGGAACTTTATGAAACCACAGGGATTCCACTGGCATCAGTATACTGACAAATGATTTAAAAAAGAGAAAAATTTCTGTGCAATGGATCCCCCACTTCTTGACTGCTGAACAGCAGCAGAGACGCCTGGACAATGCAACCGTGCTGGAACAAAGATTCGACATTGAAGGTCAGGCATTCTTGAATCGCATTGTTGCTATTGATGAAACGTGGGTCAGAGACTTTGAGCTGGAGCTGATATCACAGTCCAATGAGTGGAAAGCTCCATCTTCCCCATGACCAAAAAAATTTTGGTGAGCTCAATCAAAAACAAATGATGATTTTTGCTTAGGCTCATGAAGGCATCATCATTACAGACAAAGTTCCATGTGGAAGAAGTGTCACAGCAGCATATTATTGTGATTTTTTTTTACAAAAAATGTGCAGAAAAATGCACAAAACCCGACCTCAGTTGCTCTTGGCTGGGCCACTCATTCTTCATGACAACACTCGCCCGCACATAGGGAATGTCATCATTGAAAAACTATGCGAATACGGCTGGGAGGTGTTACCTGAAGCTCCCTACAGTCCAGACATGAGTCCACCAGACTTAGACCTTTTTACAAAGTTGAAACAACCTATGTGTGGACATCGTTTTGCATCTCTGGAAGAGTTTTCTTCCGCTGTTACCCAAGCCATTCGGCAACTGAACAAAAACGGTGTCTTGCATGGAATAATGAAGCTTCCAGGATGCTGGGACTCGGTCATTGCAAAGCAGGGAGACTATATTGAAGGATTGTAAAGAAATACTTGAAAAAAAAAATAAAACATGTAAAATTACAAAAAATAGTGTGCATTATTTATGAAATGATCCTCGTAGTAAATGACAGCAGATAAAGACCCAAATGGTCCATCTAGTCTGTCCAACCGTAAACTTGTTCCTTTTTAGGCCTTTTAGATAATGATATAGATTTTTTAAAAAAAATAAACCCACCACTTAATAAGGAATTACTGAAAAGATTTGTTAGAATGTAATTTTAGACTAGCAGTCAACCTTAAATCTTATGCGTGAAGAAGGCCGCCTGCAAGTCACAGGAGAAATGGTGATTACTGCCTCTTAACAGGCAGGAATAAAATTTTTGCTGCTGTTGTGAGACAGTATCGGTGATGGAGAAATGTCCTTCCTTTGCATTACTAGAGTTTATTTTAACAATTTTAGAATGCCTTTGGCTTGATCTTTCTTTGATCATTTGGTTTGCTGGGGTTTTCCAGGTCACAGACTTGACAAGGTTAATAAATGGAAAAGACCAGTCAATTTCTGAAAAAAGTGCTGAAGTCCTGCAAAAACAGGAGGAACTAGACAAACTTAAGGAAGGTGAGAGGAATCTATTCTTGATGTTTTCTTCAATTACACGATGGAAACTTAACATTAATTTTTTTTAAATTATAATGAGGATCCCCTAATGATAGCTTAGAAAGATTCCCAATTATGATCTCATTTGTATTTCTGTGGTGCTAATGTTTTATCTTAATATTTTATTTGCACTAATTATCATTTTTAATTTAAATGCATTTACTCTTTACCTGAAATTCATTTTTTTTGGCAATGATAAAAAAAGGATCACGTTAGCACTATGTGCTGGTACCATTCTTCCCACCTTTTATAAACAATTATAATTTTATTTTGCCTTTGTGATCAACACTTTGTCTCATTCTTTTTTTTTTTTTTTTTTTTAATGTTCACATCCCTGCTCTGTCTTGTTACATATAAATTACACATCTCTCTTCATATTTGCGGGGGATAGGGGCACAGCTCCCTCGTGAATATTAAAAAAATCACAAATAAATTTAGGGATCTTATCCTGACTCACTCCCAGCTCCCTCCACAGCTTACCTTTGAATCTCTGGTGGTGTAGGGGTGATGAAATCTGCTATCAAAAATAGCTGCCTCAAGTTCCCACAGCAGTCTCACTGCGGGAACTCACAGTACTGATGTTGGAACTTGCAGCAGCCATTTTTGATCGCAGATCTATATGGGGCAGGCGCGTAGGAGGATCGCTCCTGCTCCTTTTCACCGCTACACCACCAATGCTTCAAAGGTAAGCTGTGAAGGTGGGAGAGAGGTTGCTTGTTTGGAGACGTGCAAATAACCGAACTCGCAAATCCCAAAACCGCAAATATGGAGGGAGACCTGTACAAGCCAGTTAATTTTGGTAGAAACCTTTTCGCTTATCGGGAGGGTATCTGCACTGATGTGACGCGATGCCGTCCTGACATCTCTGCTAACTGGAAGCTTTTCAAACCCCAGACAAAATGCCGGGTTTGAAAAGCCATCCAGACCCCCCAGATAGTCTTCGAAAAGGAGGACATGTCCAAGGAAATCCAGACATCTAGTAATGCTAGCTCTTTCTATATACATTACATTACTGTGGATCGCTCATATTCCCCTTTAGGAGCTCTATGTGATTTACTAGAAGAGGGAAACAACATTTATCCCAGGATAAGCAGGCAGCATATTCTCACAGATGGGTGACATCATTCACGGAGTCTGATTTGGACAATGCAAAAGTGTACTGTCCCTTTACCTTCTTTAGAGGTTTTGAGACTGCCCGTACCACACATGCGCAAGTGCCTTCCTGCCTGACATCATCTCACGAGGCCATCAGTTCTTAGTCTTCCGTGGAGCTAAGAAGTTGTGTTTTTGGAGTGTCTACAAGTGCACGATTTTTCACAATTTTTCTTGCCTTCCCTACTTTTTTTGACTTATTTTCCTGAGGCCTTAAGGCCCCTTTCAGCCTTTGGGTAGCCAGGCTGCATCAACCATTTTTTTTTTTTTTTTGCTTTTCCTTACCCGACTACTAGAAAAATTGCATCTTTTGATTTCACCGAGGCTATCTTTCCATTCATGTCTAAGCCTGCTAGCGGTGCTCTCGATGTAACGGGGCCATATCAGTCACTGACTCCCATAAGTGGTGTATTTAGGGCCTTGGTCCTGAACATCGAGTCGACTCTTGTACCCCCTGCTTAATGCTTCAGAAGCGTTTCTTGAAGGCTTGGTGTCTCCAGCAAGAGAAGCTTTTTGGATCCTCCTCATCGATGTCTGCCATGGATGCTCTGGGGTCTTCGGTATCACTATCAACCTCGGTACCAGTTCCAGCATCGGTACCATCAGTTCTCCATACTAGGTAGTCTGCTTCGCCCTTCCTATCAGATGCCCATGGCATCTCCAGCATTGAGTAAGTCGATGAATGCCAAACGTTAGCATCAGCAGCATTCCCCATCAGTGCAGGAGTTGTCATCTCTGAGGCATGCTTATTCATCGAGGTTGATGACTCCCTACCGCACCATCTGTACTAACTCAAACTATGGTACTGGTGCCTTCTAACCAAGATCAATTTCGGGTACTTCACAAAAAGCTAACTGCAATACTGAAAATGCAGTTGGCACCAGCAGCTATCCAGACCCTTACAGTACTGGCCCAGCCCGAGCATGGCGTTTTAAAGGCCCAAGGTACCATTTCTCACTCCCCTTCACCTGTCAGAGCTGTGTTGGAGAGGTCCTCCAGTTCTAGATCTTGTGCCAGCATGCCTCTGAGCACAGAAGGCCGTAACTTAGATAACTTTGGCCATCGCCTTTTCCAGAATGCAATGCTTACCAGCCACATTCTTAATTAAATTATTTCATGTCTGTCTATTTTAAACAACTGGTACAATATCGTTCACAGTTTGAACAGTTTTATCCTCCACACCAGCTTCTGGACTTTCAACAATCCACCTTTAATCTATTACAGACCAGGAAATTCATGGCTGGGTCTGCCTTTGATGCATTTGAAGTGTCTTGAAGAGCCTCAGCTCTTTCTATATTAATGCAGCATGGATTCTCCTCTTGGATTTAGACCCTATAGTACAAAATTGCTTCACCAATTTCCCATGCTTGGGGGATGTACGTTTTGACAATAAAGTAGAACAGGCCATGCAGAAAATTACCCAAACTCAATGAACTGGATCTAGCACCTTCACTTCCAGACCTTCACCAACATGAGTCCAATTAATAGGACTGCTTTAAAGATCTACGCCATACCTAGAGATGATTCTATGGCAATTGATCTCAATTTTACTTACATTTCAGAGTATGAGCCTCAGTGGCCTACTGAATAATGCATTCACCAGAGATTGTGGGGTCAAGTCTTCTATACAGCTTAAATATACACTATTTCCATGGACTTGCTTCCAACTCTCTTCTACTCCACTTACTGTCAGTGGCGTTTCACATTCTGAGCATTACAGCTCCTAGTCTACTGCAAGTATTCCACATATCTTCTTTTATTAACATTACTACTTTTCACTTATATAGCGCTGAAAGGCGTATGCAGCACTGTTCATGTTGACATTTATAGACTGTCCCTGCTTGGAAGACCTTACAATCTAAATTGGACAGACAGACATGACATATAAGATTGGGGATGCAGAGCCCAAGGTGAGAGGAGTTGAAAGTATTCTCAAAGAGGTAGGCTTTTAATTGAGCCTTGAACACTGCCAGAGACGGAGCCCGCCTTAGGGGTTCGGGCAGCTTGTTCCAAGCATATGGCGCAGCAAGGTAAAAGGGACAGTCTGGAGTTGGCAGTTGAAGAGAAGGACACCGGTAGGAGGGACTTACTAGCTGAGCGGAGCTCACGGAGGTATCATAGGGGGAGATAAGTGAAGACAGATAGTGAGCAACAGCTGAGTGAGTGCACTTGTAGGTCAGCAAGAGGAGTTTGAATTGTATTCAGAAATGGATAAGAAGCCAATGAAGTGACTTTAGGAAAGGGGTAACGTGAGTATAGCGGCTCTCTCAGAATATAAGTCGTGCAGCCGAATTCTGGACTAATTGGAGGGGAGTGAGATGGCTATGCGGAAGACCTGAGAGTAGTGAATTGCAGTAGTCATCAAACAAACCTTCATCAAACAAATGCACTGGCTACCCATCCCATCATAAATAACATTCAAAATATCTTGCATCATTCACCGCATACTTTATGGAAACTCTGCGGGCTCACTCATCCAACTCTTCTCAATAGCATGGTCTACTTCCCGCAGAACCCGCAATTGGATGCTACTAAATCTCCCATCCACTAAAGACCTTCACTATAAATGAGTTTTCCAATCCATGCTTACCTTCCTAGGAGTCAAAACTTGGAACGGCCTTACAGAAAAGACCACGAAAAATAAAAGAACAAGAGGGCACTTGGAAAAGTTGATAGGAGACAGATTCAAAACAAATACTAGGAAGTTCTTTTTTACCAACGTCTGGTGGACACCTGGAATGCGCTTCCAGAGGACGTAATTGGGCAGAGTACGGTACTGTGGTTCAAGAAAGGATTAGACAAATTCCTACTGGAAAAGGGGATAGAGGGGTATAGATAGAAGATTACTGCACAGGTCCTGGACCTGTTGGGCCACCACGTGAGCGGACTGCTGGGCACGATGGACCTCGGGTCTGACCCAGCAGAGGCATTTCTTATGTTCTTATGTACCAGAACTGAACCTTGCCACATCATCTTCCAAAGAAAACTGAAAACCCATCTGTTCGATACTTAATCTCCTTTACCCTCTCTTCTCTCCCTTTCCCTTCCTCCTCTCTCTCCTCTTTTTCTCTCCTTCCTCTCCTTCTTACCTATCTACCTCCTCTCTCTCCCTCCCCTTTCACCTCTCTTTACAGTCGCCTTGAGCCTGTATAGATATGAGCAACGCACAAATAGAAGATTAGATTAGATTAGTCTAAGCGTGAGGTGATGAGGGCGTGGATAAGTATTTTGGTAGTGTGCTCAGAGAGGAATTTTGGTAATATATGTGATTAATTTCTTTTATCAAGGCAAGATTAATTTACTATAGCTTATTCCTATGCCAGAACTTATGGACTTACTGAGTTTTGACAAGGATTAAGCTATAGTAAGATTAAACTTGTTAGTTTTCTTTTCACTATATGGTTTCATAACAATTAGATTGTAAGCTCTTCTGAGGTCTATTAAATGTCTATGTACAGTGCTGCATATGCTTTTAGCACTATATAAATGATAAATAGTAGTAGTGTGAACCAGCTGATACCTCTGTAGCTCTCTCCAATTCACTTCATGAAAAACGAGGGTTTCCACTCTATACTGATCGATAGTGCTCTTGGTATATTCCTGTACTAATGTGCAGAGGCCATGCACACGTTTTTCATTGCTGGAGGCAGCGCAAGAAGGAAAAATATATGCACTTGATGTGCTCGTACTCCACTATGCTAAATTTTCTGGGAAACGGTAATGGTGATTGACACTACACCAGAGGCTTTAAAGTATTCTTCAGTGGGAGCCACAAGACAGGCGCTACACTACAAATTGTAAATTGTATGAAGACCGTTTACTCTATCCCCAGATGCTGGAAGTAGGCAGTAGGAGGTCATCATAGTACAGAATGCAGGAAGCACATTGTGAAATGTAATCTCTTTACATATTTACAATCACCTCAATGCGCGCTCATCCTACTGCTATTCATGTTTTCCCTTCCTTTCACAACCAACCTTTGACTATTCAACTGACATCTCAATTCTTAAAGGGATTTCTGTAGTCCAACCTTCGATCAACCTTCTTCTAGTTGCTTGGAACCTCACATTGTTTTCACTGCTTGAATTTGACACATTTTGAGCTCTGCATACCATGAAGACTATGAGATATCATTTTCCCAAAAAGTACATTGCTGCACATGTGACTCCTTTTAGCCTATATGGATTAGAAAGACTCTGCTATGATACGAAGACTCAATGATAAGTCGGGTCTAGGACAGTTCCCATGTATTCTCTGACTTGAGTCGGTTGCAGATTTGTCATTGGCAGCACATTCTTCTTGTTCCTTTACATGAACTATAGATTTGGTGTTCTGCTGGATTTTCCTTTCAATGGGACCTTTATCATCTAGTCGTCTTCCTCATGGAAGCCACAAGAGCAGAGGGTCAAAGCTACTACCACCAAGCATTTTCTCCCTGGGAGACCTGTATTTCACTTATTACACAGTACACTTGCCTTGTTCTACTGCCTATGTGGACCTAAGCCTTTCCAAACTTCAACTCATCTGTTACTGTCCTTTAATACCAACAAACTAGGAGCTTCGGTAATCAAGATATCAATATCTCCATAATCAGCATACTGCATATCATACTGCCATACTCGGGCTGGACTGCCACTGGATAGTCATGCTGCTATGCATAAAGTGAGATTATATACTCTTTGTGTCTTTCTAAATATAAATACAAGGACTAGTCACCAACATAATTACTTAAAGTTAGTAGTCACTTCATATAATTTTTGTAATTTTTATATATATGTGTGTGGACCTTCAGATAGCCCTTGGGTACTATACACCCAGCTGCTGCTGTTCTTCGTCGGTCCAGCCTTTATTAATTTATTTCTACACAACTCATATTGTAATTTTATAATTTTTTCTTGTAATTTTGTGAAAGTAAACTTTTTTTTTTTAAACTAAAAAGACCGTCACTTAACTTATAGTGATCTTGTCTCTATCCTGCATTTGCCTCTCCCGAGTTGCATGTTTCAGATTGAAACTTTTCATCAGGGTCGAGGGAAACATTTACCGGAGCTACATCATGTTAGATTGCCCAATGTAGCTCCGGTAAATGTTTCCCTCGACCCTGATGAAAAGTTTAAATCTGAAACATGCAACTCGGGAGAGGCAAATGCAGGATAGAGACAAGATCACTATAAGTTAAGTGACGGTCTTTTTAGTTTTTAAAAAAAAAAGTTTACTTTCACATATATATAAAAAATTACAAAAATTATATGAAGTGACTATTAACTTTAAGTAATTATGTTGGTGACTAGTCCTTGTATTTATATTTAGAAAGACACAAAGAGAATTCAACAGTGGTTATTTATTGATTGGGCTATGCATAAAGTAGCAGCAGTGACAGCCTTAGTAATTTACTCCATTCCCCTCCCATTATGGACATTTTTTGAAGCAGACTGTAATGTCCTCTTCCCAAACTTTCCCATCCCATTTTTGTCTGGAGATTAATTCCAGTCGAAGTAGTCGGTTCAGCCAAACAATTCTACATAATTTTATTCTCTATTTAGTCAACAACTTCCCTTTATCCTATTTGCAGTAGCTAGAGAGTCCAATCTGTGAGAATATGCTGCCTGTAACAGGTGTTATCCAGGGACAGCAGGCAGGCATCCTTCCCACCTCCCCTAGTTGGCTTCTTAGCTTTTTTATTGAACTGATGGTCTTGCGAGCTGACGTAGGGCACTTGCGCATGCGCAGTACGGGCAGTCTCAAAACTTCTACAGAAGTTAACGTGACAGTACACTTTTGCACTGTCTGTACCAGGCTCCTTGGATAACAACACCCATCTGTGAGAATATCTGCTTGCTGTCCCTGGATAACACCTGTTACAGGTAACTAACTGTGCGATCCAGGAGTTACATTATTACATTCTGTGCATGCACGAGGATTACAAACATACGTGGGGATGTAGACTTCATTATATGAGGTAGCAAGGAGTTTCATGTGGTGAGAGTAGATAGAATTAAAAAAAAAAAGAAAAAGAATAGTCTAATCGTGTTATTATATAACATCTCGGCAAATTCTTTCTGTATTCCTTTATCTAAGAGTTGTTGGATAATACAAAATTGACAAAGATAGTAAAATGCAATCTTTGTTAATGGAACAATTTGGTTTTTTTTTAAAAATAATTATTTGTCTAGAATGATGCCAAGGTATTTTTGTGAGGATACCAAGTTGGCTGACTGATCATTAATCTGAGGGGCAAGTGAAGGAGCTTAATCCAGGTAGCAATAGTTTTAGAATAACTGAGGATCTGTTGAAGATTAATGACAAAGCATAATTCAACTTAGAAATGTCAGAAGAGAGAGAGTCAGTAAAAAAAAACTAATTATATCATTGGCATAAATGAAATGCATGCAAACCCAGGTCCTGATGAGTGTTGATAGAGAACTGAGAAATAGGTTAAACAACAAAGTGGCCGATACTAAACAGTGCGGAACTCCACAAAGATGGGGAAAACCATCTGAAACGAGCCCAAAAAGAAACTGAAAAAGACTGTGAGGACAGAAAAGAAGAGAACCAGTGAATTAACTGTTCAGTTAGTCCCAAACCTGAACGCCTAGAAAGAAGTATAGTAAAATGTACATGTATCAAAAACTGCTGTGAGGTCTAGGTAACAACTGATATTTTCCCTTGATCAGTTGATAGAGTGAAGGACTTCTTATAAAGCAAGTTAAGTTAGTTTTCACAGCTATGACCACTACGAAACCCAGATTTCCATAGATGCAAGAGGTGATGTTTATCAGCAAACTCAGTAAGTTGTTGAAACACAAGGCACTTTGTGATCTTAGAGATGTAAGAGGTTGGAAATGGGATGGTAGTTAGAGCAGGCAGAAGAAATTAAGGAAGTTTTCTTAAGAATAGGACAAATAATGGCTTCCATGGGAGAGAGAAAACGCCTATTAATAAATTGTTTCTAATTATAGGCAATAATGTGGCGAGGATATGATATGGTAAAATAAACCACCAGGAAGGAATGGGGTCCAGATAACATGTAGTTAGACGAACAGTACTCACAATTTTTGACAAGATAGTCAAAATAGACAAATTAAATGCATCCAACAATGCAAGTTTACAGGATAATTAGGCTGAGGCAAGTAGACAGAGTGAAAAGCACAAGGCCATTGAGATTGGAAGAGATAGCTGGAACAGGCGTACTAGAAGTTGTTGCAGTAGACAAATGTGGGTGAAGGGCTAAGATCTTATTATGAAAAATAAATTCCAGATCCTCAGCCATAGGACAGCGGGGATCAAGGTAAAGATCATCTGTGTGAAATTCAGTTAGATGAAGAGATGAGTCAACAAACACTGCAATACCCCCTTCTCTAAGCGTTGTTCTATAATGGGAAAAAAAACAAAGAGCGGTCGGGTAGAGTAATCTGATATAATAAAGATTCTTCACCTGTTCTAAGCCAGGTTTCTATCGGGCAAAATATCTTAGCATTAGAAACATTAAATAAATCTAAAAGAGCAGTAGGTTTACCTTTTACTGAATGTGAATTAAGCAGAGAAATTTTAAAAGTATGACCAAGTGCAGATACAGATTCTGGAGCAAAAGAAAGACTGGAAGTAATCTCGTGAGACAGATTGGGAAAGACGATCTGAAAACAAGGGTTGTTTGGAGATAGTGGGTCTGATAGTAAAAGTGGAATGATGAGTCCAAAAGATAGGGATGGAGGAAGACTCCAACTGAGGGGCCATAACAAAAGAAATAGAATGATTTCAAGAAATAACATTCCAGAGAAAATAACTGGCAAAATTTGTTTACCCCTAAGATGCTCGCCCAAGGAGCAAGTCAGACTGCTTGGGTGCACTCCTTTGGCACACACCACCATTGCATTAACGATACAACCAGCTTCATTAAATAAAGGTCTAATGGGTTTGCAGATGTGATGTCTGGCTTGCGAGCAGAGCCAATATTAGACAGCCAAATAGCAGGGAGAGACAAAGACCCTCTTCTAAAAAAGAAACAAAGAACAATCACACCAAGGTAAACTTATAAGCAAGAAAACAAAGTTAACATAAAGCATACAATACAATACAAATTAGTTGGAGAAGGTTGCCCCTACCCCCCCTATACAGAGGGAGAAATGAGTGAATATTGTGTAAATACTTGGGGAAATGATTATATATTACAGAATTTATTTGGAGATGCTTCAAGGGTTTTTGGATTTAGCATTTCGTCAAAAGAGCAGATATAAATAACCTGAAGGATGAAGAAAACATGTCCATGCTGGATAATTGCTTGTATCCACCTGCTCAATGTCTTGCCTGTTGCCATTCTTATCTTTACACAGGTCAAGAAGCCGGCTTGTTAAAGATGCAGCAGCTACAGTCTGAATTGGAGGCTTTGAAAAACACAGCAGCCCAGAGAGAAGCTATACTGGATAAGCAAGTCGGTGCTATAAAGCTGCAGCTACAGGAGCAGCAGGAATTGCTGAGGAACAAGGAAACAAATGTAAGCGACCTCCAGAATTGCAGACCAAACATTTGTCTAAAAACTGACCTGTCTGTGTAAAAAAAAACAACTAATAAAACTTGATGTACCCATAAGTATGCATTAGAGAATGACACGGGGAAAAAAATTTGTCCCCATCCCCACGACCACCATTCCTATCCCCGCCCCGTCCCCGCAACCACTGTCCCCACCCCTTCCCTGAGACCACTGTCCCCACCCCGTCCTCGCGACTACTATCCCCACAGCATCCATACAAGCCTCAGTACTGCAAGTTGCGTCAGAGGAGAAGTTTCCGCCCACACACACGCGACTGCAGGCAGGATTGGCCGGCTTCAGCGAGTTACTTTACTAACGCAACGCAAAGGTAAGGAGGAGGGTGGGAGATAGATTCGGTAGGTAGAAAGGAGGGAGGGGGCCACGCGCGATTGGTGACCGCATGCATTCCCTCCCTTAACTGCGAGGACAAGGCCATTCACCGTTCCACAGTGCGTTGGATAGCCTTGTCCCCGTGCCCACAGTGAGCACTTTTTCCCCCTCCACCGTTTCAGCAGGTTGCCTTCCACTCAACCAGTTTTTGACCCATTCTGTCACTTTGGGGCCCATCCCAAGAGTACTCAGTTTATTTATTAGACACCTGTGTGGAACACTGTCAAGGCTTTGCTAAAATCTAAATACACCACATCTAGTGCACACCCTCTATTCAATTCTCTGGTCACCCAATCAAAGAAATTGATCAGATATTTCTGTCAAGATTTGCCTCTATTTATTTATTTATTCATTTTTTTAGCCCGTCCTCCCCAGAAGCTCAGAACGGGTTACAATAAAATAAAGTTAGGTACTTGGAAATTCCCTAACTGTCCTGAAGGCTCACAATCTAGCTAAAGTACTTGAGAAAACAATTATTAAATAATAAAGATATAACAATTCAAATAATAAAAAGAATAACACTAAAGTAAATCAAAACCTCAAAGACCCAAAGCAGTTCAAGCAAGACAGCCAAGGAAGAGGCAGGTCATAGCTGATATTGAAGTCCGCCAGAGCAGAGACAGCCGCAGGCCCAACGGACAGCAGGGCTGACTCATCAGGATCTCTGGTTGTGTGATGTCTCAAGGCCAAGATCAAATGCTGAAGACAAGAAGGCAGGTTGACCACAGCAGATCCACAGATGCCATATCCCGTAGTCTTTATCAAACCATCTCCAGCCCCAGAAGAAAGGCGCACAGCAGGCCCAGGACTCCCGACAGGTGAGGGATCTGTTTATGTTGCACAAACTCATCCTTTTCTACAGTCGCATCACTCTGTAGCCAAACATCTTCATGGACATCAAAGTTGAAAAGCAGCCCATTTTTGCCTCTGGCTTTGGTTACAATGAAATCATAAAAACTGTGAGGATGAGGAATTATTACGTCCTCTTTGATGTACATCAACTGTTCCACACCAGCATATCGGAGCTCGCTGAAGTCGCTCTAGTGAATCCATGTTGCCTCAGGTCCTGTAATCCATAGGATTCCAGAAACCTCACTGTTCTCTGTTTTAAAAGCATTTCCATTAATTTACTTACCACAATAGTGAGACTTACCAGCCTGTAATTCCCTACTTCTTCCTTACTTCCACTTTTTTGGAGAAGGACCACATCCGCCCTTCTCCTGTCCTCTAGAGAATCATTGAAAAGGTCAGCCAACTTAGCCACCAAAACTTCCCTAAGTTCCTTCAGTACCCTTGGTTGTATATCATCCAGCCCCATCACTTTGTCCACCTTTAGATTAGCTAGCTCCTCACAAACACAATCCTCCAAAAATTGATCAGGTCTACCACACCTCCACCTTACTTGTGTTTGTCTTCTGTGGTCCTGCTCCCAGTGCTTCAGCTGTGAACACAGAACAGAAATATTTGTTAAGCAAGACAGCCTTCATCTTTATCAGCTTCTACATATTTCTCCTCTTCACCTATGAGTCTTTCAATGCCACTTTTCCACTTTTTGCTATCATTATGCCTTTAAAATATCTTGTCGCCCCCCCCCCCCCCATTTTACTGTCACCGTTTTCCCATTTGTGTAGACGTATTTAGTAATTCACTTAACTGAGGTCTTATACTCACCTGGGGGCTTTGATTCTAGCCTAAAGCCCTCTTTAGTAGGTTAGCCAGTCTGCTGCTGAAGACTCTTCTTCTCTTCTTTGAAAGATGTACACCATCCCATGGTCCAGGAAGCCAAAATGCTCTACATGACACCATACATGCATTCATCTCCAGGAAGCGAGCTTCTCTGCCTGGGCCTTTACTCTCGACAGGGAGGATCGATGAGAATGCCACCTGTGCACCTGACTGCTTCACCTTCTCTCCCAGAGCCACAAAGTCACTTTTCATATATTCAGAGGGGTACCTAGCAGTGTCGCTAGTTCCAGCATGGATGAACAGCATTGGATAATAGGCATTATGCTTGATGAGTCTTGGCAAGCTTTCTGTAACATCTTGGATTTTGGCACCAGGCAGACAGCATACCTTCCAGGACATCATGTCTGGTCTGCAGATGGATGCTTCTGTACCCCTCAGAAGGGAATCGCCAACCACCACCAGCTTACACCTCTTAGTGGTCACAGATCCAGCAACTTTGTGGTTTCGATCTTTGGTCCTTCCGCTCCACGGGATGCTCCATTTCCTCCACTTCCAGGGCTGCATACCAGTTCTTCAGTTCAAGGCAGGAGGGCAGGTGGAGTTACAGTATCAATCCTGCAGGGTCCCATAATCTGAGTCCAGCTGTCCTCCTTCATCACAGCCTAATCTTCCCCACTTCTGGAAATCTTTGATGACTCATGAAGCATTTCATCGATGTACCTCTCATTCTTACAGATGCTTCTCAGTCTTGCCACCTCCTCTCTCAGTTCCTTTACTTTCTTCATGAGGGATTCAAACTGAAGACAGCTTACATATAGAACCACTCCCTTTGCTTGGGCAATATTTTCTATCTGCATAGAGACAGAAACTGTAACCTTAACAATAGCTTTGGTGTTGCAATGTTTCTCAGCCATACTGTGGTTGCTGAAGTACTTGAACCTGATGGGAAAAAAAAGAAGAAAAAGCACAAAAACTCCTGTCTAAGCAATGCCCTATTCCTAATTGTATGAAGAGCCTATAAATCAAAAGATCAGCCTTGGGATGGGTGGGAGGAATTAACACTAAACATTCTTCAACTGCTCTCTGTGCCCTAATCTGATTTTATGCTCTGAAATGCAATCTAAAATGCTGTCTAGACTAAAACGCTTTTTCTATAAAACCTTAACAGAGACTCTAAAGGCTATACTATTGCCTAAACTGATTTTGCTGAAAAAACCAGAGTACTGAACTAAAAATATAAAAGAGAAGGACAATGAAATAACCTAATGAAACCCAAGTTTACCTTTTCCCAATTTTGAATGCCAGCAGGTAAGAGATTCCAAAATGAGTTTTTCTTCCCTTTCGCAGATCCTCTACTGAGCACCTCTTCAGGTCAAGGAGCAGTTGAGGTCTGGGTTACCTTTTTGTTAGCTGTGCTTCTAAAGTGAAAGTGATATCGGCTACACCTCCTATATGAGTCACTCTGCAGTGATCCTGCTCTGTTAACCTTTCCTTTTAATCAGGCACCATTGTTTAACTGAAAAGGCAACTAAACAAAAGAGTAGTTTCTAACTGCCTAACTTAAGATCTTTAAAAAAAGAGTACTTTGTAGGGCTACTTTTTCTAGCTGTACTTAAACTAATGTTAAATAGTAAACAGAGATTTTCCTCAACTGTGCCCTAATCTGATCTTATCTTATGCTCTGAAATGCAACCAAAAATGTTATCTAGACTAAACCACTTTTTATATAAAACCCTAACAGAAACTCTAAAGGCTGCACTATTGCCTAAACTGACTTTGTTGAAAAAGCAGAGTACTGAACTAAAATGTAAAAGAGAAGGACAAGGAAATAATCTTCTAAAGTTCAAGTTTACCTTTTCCCAAGTTTGAACGCCAGCAGGTAAGATATTCCAAAATGGAGTTTTTCTTCCTTTAGCAGATCCTCATTCAGCACCCTCCTGGAATTCCCCTCTCTTAAAAACTTCCATTTGCAGATAAAAGACAAAGTGCAGCAAGCACAGCAAAGCTCCATGAAACCTCTTGCTCAAACGTGTTCCAGGCATTGATGAGTCCTGCCCCCTTTGACGCACACTTCCTCTTCCTTTTGCTGTGTAGTCAGGACCCGACAGTACCTGGAACATGCTTGAGCGGGAGTCTTCACAGAGCATTGCTGTGCTTGCTGAACATGATCTTTTACCCACAAATGGAAGGTTGAAGAGAGGTGCGGGGAGAGGGTAAGAAAGGGACAGGTAGAGATGCTGCATTGTATATTTGGGGTGAAGTAAAAGAGAAGCAGGGAGGCACTTTGCTTGTGTGTGTGTGTGGGGGGGGGGGGTGCCATGATACGTGATTGTACAGGACACAGTTGTAGCTTGCTGTGTTCCTGGACAAGGATGCTCTATATTTGCCATGATTCAAGAAACATTGCTGTGCTTGCTGTCAGTGGTCCCAAGCCCAGCTCACATACGCTGTCATAGCTTTAATTCTCTAGGGACAGGCTATAGTAGTCCTGAATTTACTCCATTGCATCTTGATAGGCTCCAAGAACAGCAGAGCTTGAAGCTTATTGATTCAAACAGATATGAAAGAAAAGGTAGGGGAAGCCTTTAAGGTCTGAAACCTGAAAACCCCAAGATGAACTCAGCCAGGATGGATTGGCAAGAACCAGTTGCAGTTGGGTAACATACTCTGAGAGTTTGCAGTACTTGTGAAAAAGAATATTTTATTTATAAAATTTCTACCCCACTTAAACCTAAGTGATTTACAAATAAAAATATCTAACACATAGCTACTTGCACTAATACAGACTTTCAGGTACTTGGCCTAAGTCACATCATCAGATCTCAGCAAAGGCTTGCAAAAATAAATGTATGAATATTCAGCAATAGAACAGTTCTCTTGTGAGGGATCCCTACCAATACTTTTACAATTAGTTCTATGAATTCAAGCATCTATTTTCATCATGCAGCAATCCTAGCAGGGAAAAGAAAGACTAGATCAGGGGTGTCCAACCTTTTGGCTTCCCTGGGCCACATTGGCCGAAAAAAATGTTTCTGGGGCCACGCAAACGCTGCAGCAAGACCGAGGAGGGAGCCGGTAAGATGGTAAACACCCAGGGGCAGCAGAGGAAAACACTGCATTGCCCTCGCCCAGGGCCGCTCAAAATACTTACTTGGGCCGCATGCGGCCCTCGGGCCACAGGTTGGACACCCCTGGACTAGATAGTGTAAACTGACAACTAAAATGCTGTAATATATTTGAATATAAACCTATTTGAGTATAAACCATTGTTCAAGTTGGTTGGAAACTCGAACATCGAGGCCAAAAGAATTGCCAGAATGGACTCTCTCTCCCACATGATTGGGCAAGAGATTCCGTTCTGTGAATTCAAATAATAGACGAGGAAAAGCCATGTAAGAACAAATAGTTTATTGGCAAAGCTTCCATAGCCTGGGAAGAGCAGGCCCTCAGAATTTCAGTGCTTTTTCAAAGAGCGAAAACAAGGCAAACAGATTTATACCCTAGGTGACATCATTTGTAATAATTATCATGCTTTAGAATACAATGGCACAGTTGATCACATGACTTCTTTCCAAAATGCCTTACGTCAGTGTTAACATTAAAAGTCCATTCTGTTAAGTTTTTAAACCCAACAGGTGGCAGTGTTTCACTTGTCTTCTTAAATCAGTTTTGATCTTTGACCTTTCCAAGTATCAATCATGTCAGTTACAAAGCCTTACTTCCTGCAGACACATCTTAAACTTCTGTATGACCTTCAAAGTGTAGTATTATATTTTCTAATCTATAAGAAACAGATTCTCTGTAAAACACCCAAATTTCCTGTTCCTCTGAGAACCTTATCCCCATGGATGTATGTGAACAATGGTACATAAATCTATGTCTCTTAAGAGTCACAAAATCAACCTTCTGAACTTCCTAGCATTAGCTGAAATATAGAATCAGCAATTTAAATCTTTCAATCCTTAATTACAATTGCCTCAGACTGTGTCACTATAGATCCATCTGAGTCCCACATCTTTAATAGACACCTTATTTTAATTCATTCTCAACCTCAATTTTCTGTGACACCTTATCCATCGCACCTGTAAATTTCAGAAATTCCTCAATACCATGAAAGTAGCTTCCCCACCCCAAAAAGGGGGGAAAGCTGTTAACTCTCGAATGTAAATGTGGATGTGAGGAGTTCTCAAGTATAAGGTAACTTTCTCCCTCCCACATGACAGGGCATTTCTTACTGCACACTCCCTCCACTTCCTGTGGTTACTGGCATTTATTTTGGTATGCTCCACTCTACCCCCCCAGCTACTGTGTGTTTTTATTCGCAGGTCCTATCTTTGGCTGCCACTTCTGTGTCCCCCCCCCCCCCCCGCTGGGAAGGTATCAGCTGTCAATTCACCATTCTTACGTACAGCATTGTGCTGAGTTGTTAGAAAGCCTTGAACCAGGAGAGGTCCGGGCTGCTAAAACCAAAATCACTGAAGATCTTGGACATTTGATCAAAGTCTACTAGGTCAAAAGCGCTGCTTAGGTCAAATTGGATTACGAATTGCACTGAGACCCTGGCTTAGTAGTTCTTTTGCCCTATAATTACTAACACTGCGACTACTGTCTCAGTGCTGTGATTTTTCCTGAATCCAGATTGTGAAGGGTGGAGGATATTGAAATGTTGTAAATAGCATTCGAGTTGGTCATGTGACATTCCCTCCCATCATTTAATGAGTAGGGGGATGGAAGCTAATGGCCCGAAACAACTGAGGGAAGAAAAGTCATTAGCCAAATTCAAAGATTTATTAAAAAACCTTCTTATTTAAAGATGCCTTCAATGGTTAAAACTTCTAAGAGGCTCTAATATCTTCCTTTTTCCCTGTCCTTCTGTGTTAACCTTTAACTGTCCTCTTTTCTATCACAATTGTAGTTCTCCCCTTATCCTTTTGTATCTAATTAGTCATGTTAGTCCTTGTCTATGTTAGTAATATTTTACCCATCATCCCCATATTTTATTGTACATCGCTTTGAATCTCAAAAATGCAATTTTAATCAAAATTTTTTTTAAACTTGATCAAAGGGATTGAGTTTTGGGTTCTTAGGAATGGGAGTTAAGATAATTCCTCCTCCTGATTTGGGGGAGGAAAAGGCCAGTTTTTAGGTTTATGTTAAGTAATTGGGTTATTTTTTCCTATATGTTGTTGGGGTGGTTGCTTTGATCAGGTAAGTTAATAATAATAATAATAACTTTATTCTTCTGTACCGCCATAGTCAGACGGACTTCTAGGCAGTTCACACCAAAGAGAGCTGGGAACAATCAGTGAATTACAATGTACACATTATAAGATTGTAAGATTATAAGAGTATGACATGTTATACAAGAATAGATATAATACATGTTATACAAGAATAGATATAATACAATTGTTAGTATTTTTAGTGTAGCTTCTGTTTAGGAGATAAATCTATCGAACAATGCAGTTTTAATTTCTTTCCTGAGGTTCTGTTCTGGACTTGTCATCAATAAAATATTATTTGACATAATTTCTTTCCCGAAGGCGCCGTAAGTCAACCTAGTTCCATTAATGTAGTTGCCTAACCAAGACTGCTGTTTAGTTGCGTGATACATGAGAGTTCTATCTGAGAAGGATTTGTATTTACAGCCAGTGATGCTCAGGTATGCAAAAAGGTTACAATTTCTGATTGTCCTTGTTGGACTATATAGCGCAAAATGAGATAGAAGATAAGTGGGAGCTAGTCCCCAGACCAGTTAGAAACAAATACAGGCAAATTTGAACATTATTCGTGCCTCTATAGTCAGCCAGTGCAGCAGCTTGTAGTAGGGACTAACATAATTGCATTTCTTCAATCCAAATATCAAGCGGACAGCCGTGTTCTGAACTATTCTTAATTTTCTCACTGTTTTTTTAGGTATGCCCAGATAAACGATATTGCAATACCAAAGACTGCACCAATAGTCTAAATGATAAAGGGTCAAAGTAATTTTTAATGGTCCTTAATTTCCACAGTGCAAAAAAGCACTTCTTCACCACTATATTTGTGTGTTCAGCCATGGTCAGGTGTGTGTCTAGTGTGACTCCTAATATTTTTATGGGTTTTGAAATCGGGTAGTCATGATCTTTTAGATGTAGTGATGTTCTAGTAATTTTATCTTTTGGGCTTGCTTAGAAAACTTTTGTCTTTTCTGTGTTTAGTTTCAATTTAAAGTTGGTTGTCCAATGTTCGATTTTGGTCATAATATTTGAATTATATTCTAGAGTTTTGTTTGTTAAGCTATTCAAGGGGATTAGAATAGAAATATCATCAGCATATATATAGTAGTTTAAATTTAACTTTTGCAGTAGGTGTCCTATGGATGATATATAGATGTTTAATAATGTAGGTGATAGTGAGGAGCTCTGGGGTACCCCTGAGGGGTTTTTCCAGGAGTTAGAGTAAGTCCCATCACTAACCACCAGGGCAGAATTAATCAATAGGCCAAGTAGGCACGTGCCTAGGGCCTGAAATGGTCAGGGGGGCCTGATGAAGGAGGGCATCAACATTGCTTTTTCCAAACAGCGATTGGCCCCTCCAGCATCGATCGTCAATGCGAGCCCCCCCTCCCCCCATCGACGGAAAGTAAGACAAGCAAGCAACGTGGGTAAGAAAGGCAATGGGAACTGTAATTGTGCAAGCGGTGCTGCTTGCCCAAAGCTTCCCTCTGATGCAGCTTCCTGTTTCCGCCTGGGCGCATGGTGGGACGGGCCAGGGGGCCCAGTGTACTTGAGTGCCTAGGGGCCCTTGATGAATTAATCCTGCCCTGCTAACCACTCGGTATGTTCTTTTTGTTAGGAAACCCTGAAACCAGTTCCTAACTCTTCCTGTAAGTCCCATTGTTTCTAGGCAGTGTAACAATATTTTGTGATCAACTAGATCAAAAGCACTACTGAAGTCTAGTTGTAAAATCAGTGCGCTTGTGCCTTTACCAAAAAAAACGTAGAGGTGATTGAGAATCGAGGCTAAAACTGTCTCAGTGCTAAAACCTTTTCTAAATTCTGATTGGTGTTCACTAAGAATGTTAAATTTGTCTAGATAATTCACTAATTCCAAGTTGACCAGTCCTTTCAGTAGTTTGGTGAATAAGGGGATACTCGCTATGGGCCTGTAGTTGGTCTTCAGGGCTATTGAGTTCTTCTGATCTTTTGGGATAGGTGTGATTAGTAGGTGCCCCATTTCCTCATGGAATGTCCCTTTGGTAAGAGTAGTTGTTAGCCAATTGAATAAATCCCTTTTAAAATCGAATATTGCATCTTCCAGGATTTTGGAGGGACATTTGTCCAGCAAGCAGTTTGGGTAGTGTATTTGTTGAACAGTGTTAGAAATTGATGCCAATTTGGGAGCTCGAAATGATCCCAGAGCATGTCTGGGCTCCTGTTCTTGGAATCCGAATTGGAATTCAAAGTCAGATGTAGACAAAGGTATAGCTGCTCTTAAATCTAAGATTTTATTATTGAAAAAGTTGGCGAGAGTTTCTGCCGATGGGATATTCTCATTATCCTTTTGCAGAATCCGGGTAGTATCTGTTAGCCTATTTACCAGTTTAAACAGTTCTTTGCTATTTGTTTTGGATGTTTTGTGTTTTCTGTGTGTAGTATTTTGAACGTTTCTCTCTTTAATCAGAATTTTATATTTTTTTCATTTTTTGTTTCCAGCATGTTTTGTCTTCGTTTTTGTTTGTTTTATGCCAGATTCTCTCTAGTTTTCTCAGTTCCTGTTTACAGGCTAGTAGTTCTGAATCGTACCAATTGTTTGACACCCTTTCTTTCTTTTTGTAAGTTTGGAATGGTGCTATTTGATCTAACACTTCCTTGGGCAGGTGTCGAGGCTGCCCACCTTACCTGAGGCTTTGGAGTATTTTAGGTGAAACTGTTTTATGTCTTTGGATGTAATCTCTTCAAAATCATTCCAAAATCTATCTGCTGGTATTTCCACAGGACCACATTTTGGATTTGTAGGTACTTGGAGGGCCTCAGAAAAAAATAGTTCAAGTTTCAAGTTTATTAAATTTTTACTATACCGACTATCAGCAAATATCTAGCCGGTTTACAAGTTAAAATAAGATAAAAAAATAAAATTTATACAATATATAAAATAATTGAAAAGAAAAAGAAGGGGGATTGTGAACATTTAGACTTTAACTGGACATACTGGAAAGTGATGGTAGGGAAAAGAAGTGGAAGGGGAAAAAAATACATAGTTAAAAAAAAAAAAAAAATTGGGAAGGATGAAACATAAGGAATGGGATCGCTTCCTAAAAGCGGTTGTGGTATTGAAGAATAAATTATATTTAGGAGCAGGAGAACACGTCTTGGAATAAGAAAGTTTTTAGTTTGGCCTTAAATTTATCAACTGATGTCTCGTGACGAATGTGGGATGGCAATGAGTTCCATAGAGTAGGAGCGACTATGGAAAAGTTAGTCCTTCTCGTATAGAAGAAATCTTTGATTGTGGGAACAGATAGTAGGTTTTGATCGGCTGATCTGAGGGTCCGTGATGAGCAGTAAGGGATGAGAAGTTTATCTAGAAAAGAAGGTTGGCGGAATGTCTTATTAAAGAAATGACAATTTTGCCTGAGGTAAAACTCTTTATAGTTTATAAATCTTTCCTTTAGCATGGTCAGTTTTCATCTTGTCCTATTAGCTTTAATTGAGTTCTTTCTCCTCCCTTATGCTGTAGCTTGCAACTCTAGAAGAAGAGTTAAAAGTTTTGAATGAGCGCTTATATCCTTCAAATCCTGGAGGAAAAGAACAAAATGGAGAGGTGACAGCTACAGACATTGCCCATTTGCAGATGGAAAACCGAGAACTAGAGCGGCAGCTAGCAGAGAAAAACAAGGCGAGTATTTTGCTGATGAGAGGATGGATAGTAGCCCTCAGATCTCACTGCAGAAGAATGCATTTCACTGAAATTTCTTGAAACTGACTATCCCAGTATTCAAATGGCCTATAGCTACAGTATTCACTGTCCTAATTGTTCTTCTAAACCCATTTATTTTTAGTACAAGGCACCTGTGACTTTATAGAATATACACAGGGACTCTGTCATCCACAATGTCATAGAAAAGGCCAGACCAAGGTGGAGATTAGAGACTGACTTGGGAGGCAGTCTGACGAAACACACATTTTTTGCATGATATTAAATGATACAGTATCTGTAACGTGACCATTTATTTTTTTCATCAAAAGGGGACATCTATTAATTGTCAGCCCCACCCCCCAGTCCCGCCCCCAATTTCTTCCATTCATTTTTCATGTACACATATCTTATTAATTCATAATGGTAACCATAAAATTAAAAAAAAACTACAAAGCACACTATACACAGAGAAAATGTTAATTATCAAGGATGTCAAGGCAAATGACTTTCAAATATGCAATGTCACCTCAGTAACTAAAGAAAAATAGACAAATATAGTGCAAAATATAGACAGCAGATATAAATTCTCAAAACTGACACGTTTTGATCACTAAATTAAAAATAAAATCATTTTTCCTACCTTTGTTGTCTTGTGATTTCATGAGTCTCTGGTTGCGTTTCCTTCTGTCTGTGTATCCTTTCTTTTGTTTCTTTCTTTCTGCACTCAGGCCCAACAATTGTCCCTTTCTATTCCCTCCCTCCTTCCTTCCTTCCTTCCCATGTCCTTAGTGCCCCAGAGCCTCCTTCCCATGTCCTTAGTGCCCCCAGTGCCTCCATCCTGTGTCCTTAGTGCCCCCAGTGCCTCCATCCTGTGTCCTTAGTGCCCCTTTCTGTGTCTTTAGTGCCCCCAGTGCCTCCTTCCCGTGTCTTTAGTGCCCCCAGTGCCTCCTTCCCATGTCCTTAGTGCCTCTTCCTGTCCTTAGTGCCACCAGTACTTCCTCCCCATGTCTTTAGTGCGATTGGCTGGCCCAGAACGTCTTCTCCGACATCAGAATTGACGTCAGAAAGAAGACTTCCTGTCGGGTTTAGCAGCTGTAGCGGCAGGGCAGTAAGAGCAGCAGACAGGGGGAAAGATGGGGAGGGTTGTTTTTTTTGCGGCAGGGAGGGACAGGAAGTGATCGCCTGTCCTGTTGTCCCCGAGCACAGCTTCGGGACGCTGTCCTTGAAAACGGGACATTTCGGCGTCCCGAAGCTGTCTGTGGGGACAACGGGACAGGTCTGAAAACGGGACCGTCCCGTTCAAAACGGGACGTATGGTCACCTTAAGTATCTGTCAACAAGTATGTTTTTAATGAACAGCTCTTATTGGAATTAATGATGCCAGCCAACAAAAAATTTAATTGGCCTTTATTTTTATGCCCTAGACCATTAAACAACTCCAACAGAGAATGACAGAGCTGAAAAGAACTCTCCAGAAGGAACTGGTAAGTTTCCCCTGCTATCAAGGACTTCATCTGTGAAAACTTGTCTTTCAAACCATGTAGCCATTTATTCCTTGGGGCCCACTACACAGCTGCTAATGGAGAATATGTAAGTGGGATGGGAAAAAGAGGCAGGCAGCCATGGGTCAGCCTTGTGATTTTTATTTGTTCCAATGTTCTATCTCTGTTTATGAAGAGAGACAACAAACTTGGTATTTAAAATCATGCTAAGCATAAATGTTTAATTTAGGAGCCTATTTTCAATTAAATTTAGAAATTGTAATTTTCAGCTGAAAATAGGCTTCTAAATAGCCTGGCCAAATTTACCTCTTGGTGGGAAGATACTTTCAACCCCACAGGTTTTTCCAGTTGACTCCTAAAGTTAGCCAGGCAAATCTTTTGAATATTAATTCTCTAGGGGCTCCTTTTACAAAGGTGCGCTAGCGTTTTTTGCTCACGCACTGGATTAACACGCACTACCTGAAAAACTACCGCCTGCTCAAGAGGAGGTGGTAGCGGCTAGCGTGCACTATTCCATGCGTTAAGGCCCTAACGCACCTTTGTAAAAGGAGCCCTAAATGTTCTGTTAAAAATAATGTTAGTCCACAGTGCAATAAATTACTTCATTATGGTCTTCTTTTAAGAAGAGTATTGCTTTTTAAATATTATTTTGGTTTAAAATTCATTTTTAAATTTTGTTCTTGATAGAAAATAAAACCTGACAGTGAGGTTTATGAAGTCAGGGAGAGGCCGGGTTCTGAGCCTCCTGCTGCCTCCACTACGGTCACAAACAATGCAGATCTGAATGACTCACGAGAGATTAACTTTGAATACCTGAAGCATGTCGTATTAAAGTTCATGTCCTGTCGAGAGGCTGAGGTAAACTAATAGATTTATAAATGTGTATACTGGAAAAGGGAGCCACAAGAAGCTGAAAATACTGTGGAGGAGATGGGGAAGATTGCCAAAGGAGCATTTCAGCCAAACTGACTTTGACTAAGATAAGATGATGAGGATTGTTTGGTTCTTTGGCCTGCATTTATTTTAGGCATCTTAAGTAGGTTTGAAAAGCTGCAACCTCTCCCCCCAAAATACAAATAAATACATGCAGGACCAAAATAAAAAATGACCCTGCATCTAGTGGTTCTTTAATAATAACTCCTTTTGTCGTTCTTTAACTGCCAGTTCCTTACTCTCTCTTTCTCTTATAGCCAGGCTTGCTAGTGATGGTGCTGATGTAGCTAGTGTTTAAATACCAGTTTTCTTTCTGAGGCAGTGCTTTTCTTCTCTTCATATTACAGAAGTGGCATTCTGCCAACTGGAAAAACAAACCTCATGGCCTTGACTTCCACAGTCAAAATGACCATTGAAAATTTATATGTAGTGGCAGGCCAGGGCTACTGCTAACAAGTATCTGTTAATATTGCCGGCTATTGCTGTGGACATAATAGGGGCAGTGAGATTGAACCCTGATTTCTTTGGTTGTTAACCCACTGCTCTAACTACTAGACCACGCCTTCAGTTATGATGGTGACTTTTAGCACTGGACAGAAGACAGAGGTTAATAGGTGAATTTTCACAGAACTGAAACATTTTCAGTGTGTTCTCGAAATGTTTTACTCACCCCCCCCTAAAAAATATATGATTTATTACTACAGGCATTCCAACTTATTAAAGCTGTATCTGTCTTACTAAACTTCTCCCCTGAGGAAGAACATATGCTCAAGGAAACCCTGGAATACAAGGTAAGTTGTACTATTTTTAGTAAGCACACTTTAGTGATCAAGATTTAATTATTTACCCCTACCCAGATAAAATTTTCAGTTGCTATACCTACTGTACCTGTGAAATGGAAAGCTACTTTGGTTGTACCACAGAAAGGTGGTATATCAGGAATCATATAAATACATATGGCAACTGGGCAGAAGAGAGGCATAGCATGAATTATACAAAACAAGGTAAAGACACAGTAAAGCACAGTTTAGTCTCTCAAGTCAGAACATTCAGTATAACTTAGGCAGTAAAGTAGAAGCTCAGCTATCCGGCACCCATGGGGATTGGTGGATACAGGAGAACTGTTTTTCTGGTTAATTGAGTGTGTTAGAAACCTTGTCTAACACAGTCTCAATTCCCCCCCTCCCTCCCGCCCCGAAGCATTAAGCGCGGCAGCAGTTCTGAGCCAGAAAAAGCCCTCCTCCCTCAAGCCCCTTAGTAGCAGAAGAAAGTGGCGGTCCTGAGCTGCAAACCCCCTTGCTCGCTCCCTCCCCTTCTCCCTTCCTTACCAGAAGCGCAGCCGGTCAGCAGGAGACAGCCTCAAAACAGGCTGCTCGTGGCCAGCTTTGGCAGAGCCTTTCCTCTGATGCATCAGAAGTGATGCATTGGAGGAAAGGCCCTGACAGAGCTGGCTGCAAGCAGCCTGTTTAGAGGCTGCCTCCTGCTGACCAGCTGTGCTTAAGGGAAGGAAGGAAGCGAGTGAGCGAGGAGGTTTGAGGCTCGGGACCACCGCCTGCTTCTGACACTAAGGGGCTTGAGGGAGGAGGGCTTTGCGGCTCAGGAGCACTGCTGCACTGGTGCTTTGGGGCAGGAGGGAGGGTTTTTTTCTCAGCTGCTTCAGGGCTTGGGGGCTTGAGGGAGGGGGGATTTGTAGCTCAGGACACTGCCGCACTGGTGCTTCGGGAGGGATGTGGAGTTAGTGGCTCAGGACTGCCGCTGCTTGTAATTCTTCGGGGCTTGAGGGGGGTTTGCAGCTCAGAATTGCTGCCGCTTGTAGTTCTTCAGGGCTTAAGGGAGGGAGGGGGGGTTGTGGCTCAGGACTGCTGCTACTGGTACTTTGGGGGTCATTTTCTTTTTCACTGGTTGATTGAGAGTGCTGATTAACTGAGATTCTATTGTACTATGATGATTTGACATGTACAGCCAGTATTGTAGGGAGTTATATTTCCATTTTGCATCTTTAATGCTAGTTGTGATATGTAATTTTCCACTCAGAATATTTTGTATTCTTAATGTTTTAGCTAGTGAAGGGTTCACTGGGTTTTAGAACACTGCAATAAAATGTCCTGGGTAAACAATACCATCCACAAGCTTCCTGTGCCCTGGATATATTATGTACTGTATATTGGTATTAGATCCCTAGTACAGTATGTGTCAAGTTAGGATAAAAAAGTATTGGAAAAAAAAAAAAGCAATTAAAAATGCATTAAAGTAGGTGTGCCTTTGTTCACTGATCTATGCAACATTCTTTATATTCAAAATAAAAAAAAAAATAGAAGTATTCAAAAAAGCAAATTAGAATCAATCAAAAAGATGTACGTACCTTTTGTCATAGTACATACTAGTGCTGCCTGATTCGCGATTCACTTTGGGTGAATCGATTCAAATCAATTCATTTTTATATAAAACTGAACTCACCGATTCAAGTCGGCCCCCTTGCTAGAGATGTTTTTCCTCTGCCGCTAGACTCTGTCCATCTAATGTAACTTCTGGTTTTGCGAAACAGAAGTTACATCAGAAGCATGGACTTCGTCAAAGGGAGGCTAAAAAGTAGTAGTAAATTTAAAAAAATAGTAATAATGAAAGGTCCAGAGAAGCGTGCGTTTCGTTTCGAGCCATTTTCCGTCCTGGTTTGGTTTCTGATCATCCCCCCCTTTGCGGTAAGAGCGGATTGCGGGGGAGGGGGAGAACGTGTCTGCCCCCCCCCCCCCTCATGGCAAAAGCCCGAGAACCGTGCCAGCGATCGCCCTCCACCTGCAATGGCTACTCCTAGTGAAAATGAAAGTGGAAGGACCCGGGGAGGGGGGCAGCTGAAGATCCCCCTCTCCCCCCGATGCGCAAGGATCTCGCCCGTAGCAAGTGCTGAGCCGACATGTATCGACCGGCACTGATGTCGGCCGGCGGTAATGGCAAAACAAGAGGTGCACGTTGTTGGCTCTGCTGATCCTCTGTTCCCTCTGACATCAATTCCTGTTCCAGGGTAGAGGATCGGCAGAGCCGAAAGTGCGTGCCTGAGCACAGCGGCCCCATGTGTTTTTCTTCTTGTTTTGCTTTACTGCTGCAGATCAGAAGAAACAGCAGGAGAGAACAGATTGAAGCTGAAAGTAACCTGGGGAGAGACAGCTGGCTGGATGGGTAGGGAGAGAGGAGAGACACTGGTTGGAAGGATGAGGAGGGTACCAAGATAGTCAACTCAAAATCTCTTTCAGAAAGCATAGTACCCAACACTTGGAAATCTGCACTCGTCTTCCCAAAACTCAAACAATACAACTCAGATCCTTCTCTCCCCAAAAACTATCACCCTATCGCTAATCTTCCTCTACTCTCCAAAATTACGGAAAAAATCATTCACTCCCAATTAACAGACTTTCTCGAAAAAACTCATGCATTACATCCTTGTCAAACAGGCTTTCGCTCTTCACATTCTACAGAACTATCTTTACTTGGCCTTATTTCAACCATACAATACTACCATGAACACCAAAAATCTGTCATTCTAATCTCTCTAGACCTCTCCTCAGCTTTTGACACTATCGATCATTCTCTTCTTATCTCTAGATTAAAAGATTGCCGCATTTCAGGTTCAGCACTCTCTTGGTTCTTATCTTACTTTCAGGAACGCAGCTCTAAAGTCTGGGTAAAAAACGAAATTTCCTCAACTATATTTCAAACTTTCGGAGTACCACAAGGTTCAATATTATCACCATTATTATTCAATGTATTCCTCTCTCCTCTCCTTACATTAGCCCAATCGATAGGATTTACCATTTTTGCCTATGCAGACGATATTCAACTTCTTCACCCTATTAATACCACTAACACCTCTGACATAAAAGATATAAATAATAAATTGGATAACATAAACGAATGGCTATACACAAATAAACTTTCACTCAACATTGACAAATCTTGTGGGCTACTACTCCCTATTAAAAAATCTGAATCATTACCAGGAACTATCTCTATCAAATCCATCCCACTACATATGGAAACTAAAATTAAACTACTTGGCGTCATCATTGATAGAGATCTCTCTTTTCACGAACATATTAGTTCCGTAGTAAAGGTCTGCTTCTATAAACTCCGCATCATCAGATCATTAATTTCCATTCTAAATACTGACTCTATTACTATATTAACCCACTCTTTAGTAATTTCTCACTTAGACTACTGCAACTCGCTCCTCAATGGCCTTCCGCAAAAAGAATTACGACGCCTTCAACTGATACAAAATACCGCAATAAAACTTATCTACAAAAAAAACAAATACGATCATGTCACTCCTCTCTTAAAGGAAGCCCACTGGCTTCCAATTTCTTATCGTATCACTTACAAAATTATTCTACTTACTTTCAAAATCAAACTCTTACATCAACCTACATTCCTCGATAAACTTCTTATACCTCAAAGTTCCACTCGTACATTAAGATCATCCGACCAAAAACTTCTCTATATTCCATCCCTTAAAGATTTTTATTATATTCGCAAAACAAACTTCGCTATAACAGCCCCTACCTTATGGAACTCACTTCCACAACACCTCCGTGACGAACAACAACTAGTCAAATTCAAGATCAATCTAAAGACTTTCTTATTCCGAGATGCTTTTAATCAAACCTAAAAGCATCTTCTCTCTCTTCCTTCGTCCAGCAAGCTTCCATTATTCCATTATTTTAATGTTCCCCTCCCTTTTGTTCAATCCTCCCCCCCACTCTCTCCTTTTCTTCTATTCAATGTAACTTTTTCCCTTTCCACATTTACTGCCCTCACACTCCAGTTCGTTAAGTCTTTGTCATTTATGTTTAACTTAAGACATCTTTTTGCACATACTGCTACATTTAATTCTTTTTTATAATTTTATTGTAAACCGGCCAGACAATTGTTTGATGGTCGGGATATTAAAAACCAATAAACTTGGAAACTTGGAACTCACACGAGGCAAATTATAGCTTGCTATGGCCCCGAGTTCTTGACCATTGATTTAAAGGCCTTAAAGATTTAGACGTTTTAGGGTGGCCGGAGAGGAAAGCAGGCAAATCAGGTATTCTCTGCTTGTCCTTTACTTGGAAAGGTTTGAAATACAAGGGGATGGACTTGGGGGAGATTATGGAGAGGGGAGATGGACTTGGGGAAGATCATGGAGAGGAGAGATGGGGAGTTGAGAGAGGGGAGATGGGGGAGGGATGAAATAAATAATGGATCTAAAAACAGGAGAGGGAGAGATGATGGATAATGGGATTTAGGGAGGGAAGGAACAGAAGGAGAGAAGTTGGACACAAGGGATGGAGTAGAGGGGTTATAGATACTGGATAGGAGGGTAGTTTGGAAGAGAATGGGAAATGGTGAACCCTGGGGTGGTGGGGAAGGAGGGAGAGATGCAGGATGAAAGGGTAGTTAAGAAAAGGAGCTGGTGAATCTGAGGATGGTGGGGTCCATCGCTGCAGCTGAGGGGATGGAGAGAAAAAAGGAAAGATGCCAAACCTCCGGGGGAGGGAAGGAAAACAGAAGGGGAGGACAGAGATGGAAGATGGATGGTTAGCACGGAGAAAGGAGACCCTGGCAAGCACGTTATCAGAAGACAACCAGAGTGTGGGACCAAACTGATTTAAATAATTACCAGACAACAAAAGGTAGAAAAAATAATTTTACTTTCTGTTTTGAGATTACAATATGTCAGATTTGAAATGTGTATCCTGCCAGAGCTGGTGTTAGACTGCAAATGTGAGCTAGGATTTAACAGAGAAAGGAAAAGTGTTTTTTATTTACACCACAGCGCCAGTGTGGGTAGGAGAGGGCAAAGGGGATGAAGAGGCTATAAAAGGAGTGAAGAGGCTATAAAATAAAACCACTAGGATGTTTTTTTAAAAAATACCCAATTAGGCAGGAAAATCAAATCGAATCGAAAAATCGATTCAATAGGCTGAATCGAATCAAAAAAATTTTTTCCTGAATCGGGCAGCACTAGTACATACTAATGCTGGCCGATTCATGATTCAAATCAAGTCAGTTTGGCTGAGTCAATTTGAATTAATTTGTTTTGAGAAAAAAAAAAATCAGACTCACCGATTTAAGCCTGCTCTTGGGCTTTCCCTCTGCTGGAGTCCGTCTTTTTGATGTAACTTCCTGTTTCGCCCTCACCAACCCCTCGCTGGCACTATCAAGTGTAAACAAAACAAACACTGTTAGGTCCAAGCTCATGCTCACTGTCTAACACCAGCTCTGGCAGGATATTCCCAAAGATTATACATGAGAGAGATTGCCATACAATGGAAGCAGTGTAAGCAAATTTATCTTATGCATATTCATCATGGATATCTTGAAAACCAGATCGATTAGGTGTGTCCTTAGGACTGGGCTGAGAACCCCTGCTTTAAAAGAATTAAAAAGTACTCTGGGGGAGACGGGGGAGATACGTTGACTGTTAAGTTTGAGATTACTCCATAAACATCAAGAAGGAAGCCACTTCTGAAGGAAAGCCATGTGGTTTGCAAAAACCACTTAGGGCAGTGCTGCTCAAACCTCTCCTAAAGATATGCCTAGCCAGTAGGGTTTTCAGGATTACGACAGTGAGTATGGATGAGAGAGAAAATTTCATACAGTGAATCTTTGATATGTACAGATTTGTCACGTGTGTTTTTATTGTAGAAATCATATGAATCTGGTTGGCTAGATGTGCCTTTAGGGGAGTGTTGAAAAGTACTGGTTTGGGGGATACTGAATGCATGTCAGAAAAGGGTTTGCGATCTAATGGGATCAAAGAGGATTTTTTTGGTCTCAGTGCTGTGGAATATTTGGGGGGTAAAAGAAACACAGCACCTCACCATGCTAATACCATCCACAGAGTAAAGCCTGGTAGTGGCGGCAACTTGTGGGGATGCTCCAGTCTGCTGTAGACTTGGGGCTGGTAAGAAGATTCACCTTTCTGCAGGACATTGATCTAATTCCTTTTGAAATCGCCAGGGTAATACTAGTTAAAAACTATTGGAAGTCAGAAAATGCTTTGATCCAAAAAAGTAAACTGACCTCAATTCAAAATAGTAACCTAACCATGGACCATGACCAACAATTTCTAAGTCACTCAGAAACGTGAAACTCTTCAAGGGGGGACCGCACCCCCCTAGTGATGAACCAGAGTTTGCCTTCCAGTCATTGCAACTATTTCAATGCTGGTCACGCTCCAAGAGTGGTTACAAAAATAAATAAATAAAGATTTACAGTCTTTCAAATACTTGTGTGAAGGTTCTTTCTTTCTTTCTTATATTGCCAAATGAACATCACTTTGAAATGAATAAGTTATGATATAATGACTTAGCTTTATGAAGGGTTAGGGGTCTCTACGTGGCCCCGTTTCGATTTCTTCTTCAGGAGACCCTATCATAAATGTAGTAAGAGTCCTTTTCAATGCTTGTAAAGTTTTTTGACTGGCAGTTGAAATCTTTTGTACCGACAGCGTTCTTCGACGATGTTACTACATCACGAAGTCAAAAAACTTTACAAGCATTGAAAAGGACTCTTACTACATTTATGATAGGGTCTCCTGAAGAAGAAATCGAAACGGGGCCATGTAGAGACCCCTAACCCTTCATAAAGCTAAGTCATTATATCATAACTTATTCATTTCAAAGTGATGTTCGTTTGACAATATAAGAAAGAAAGAAAGAACCTTCACACAAGTATTTGAAAGACTGTAAATCTTTATTTATTTATTTTTGTAACCACTCTTGGAGCGTGACCAGCATTGAAATAGTTGCAATGACTGGAAGGCAAACTCTGGTTCATCACTAGGGGGGTGCGGTCCCCCCTTGAAGAGTTTCACATTTCTGAGTGACTTAGAAATTGTTGGTCATGGTCCATGGTTAGGTTACTATTTTGAATGTGAGGTCAGTTTACTTTTTTGGACATTGATCTAAAGCAGGGTTGTCCAACCTGCGGCCCCGTGAAGTATTTTGTGCGGCCCCGGTTGAAGGCGATGCAGTGTTTTCCTCTCCTGCCCTCGGGTGTTTTCCATCTTGCCGGCTCCCTCCTCTGTCTTGCTGCAGCATTTGCGCAGCCCCAGAAACATTTTTTTCGGCCAATGCGGCCCAGGGAAGCCAAAAGGTTGGATACCCCTGATCTAAAGCAAAGGCAACAATAATGTCTCAGGAAGGAGAAAAGTGAGTGTCCTCAAGTGCGAGGGAGTCTTAACCTTTAGGCAGGACAAGACAGTTGCCGTGGTGAACTGCAAAGAGCAGCACACTTTAATATTTAATAAAAGTATGATATCTAATTATATGTTTTTGTAGGATTGTTGTAGAATGATCACGCTTGTTGAGTTTAATAATCAAAATAATGGGAGGTGAGCTGGAGGCCTGAAATTTAATTAAAGGGGGCACGAGGTTGAAGGTTCACATGACCTTGCTTGAGTGGCTTAGTCAAAGCCAGATCTCAGTTGCAAGATTTGAAGACTACAGTCCATAGATGATCCCCAGCCAACTTAAGCTATATTGCAAAGACAAATGGAGAACAAACTGCACCAGCTTGTTATGAAAGGCTGATGGATGCTTATCTTAAGCAATACATGGCTGTTAATGCAGCAAAAAGGACTTCTACCAAATATTAAGTCAGTGGGTGTGAAGACTTATACAGTCAAGCATTTATGATTTTTTTAATTCTAATTTTTTGAATATTTTTATAATTGTGTACATTAAAATGTATAAATCAGTGAAACAAACTGTTAATTTGATGTATTTTGAATTGTGCTTTTAATCAGTGTGTGAACTATACAAGCGTGTGATTTTTTACAAGGCACTATATAATTAGAATTAGCTATATTTTTCTTTGTTGAACCAGTTTTTCTCCTTCATTTTCTTCCATTTCATTGGAACAAAGCCAGGTATTGTGACTCACCTTTTGCAGCTCCTTTTAGAGATTTCCTGATAATTTTAGTAGATGCTCCCACCCTCTCTTTTATCTGGTCATTGCAGCCACCATCTATTGCCCATACCAGTGTTACCTTCCTTAACAGCCCCCACGCCCATCCAAGGAGGCTGCACCATTTTGGAGTTTCAACATAATGCTAGTGAATTGTTATGGATGTTGCAGTGGTCAGTATTATAAGCATTGCTTCTCATGAAGGGTTATATCCTTTTACATTGCAGATGTCCTGGTTTGGATCTAAGCCTGCTCCGAAAGGTATTATACGCCCATCAGTTTCCAGCCCAAGGATGCCATGGTCTTAAAAAAAGAAAATGGCGTCTCCTTAGATAACTATTTTGTTTTCTGTGAAAAGAGCACTAAACACATGCAACTAAGCATGTGATTTATTCACTGTCATTGCAGTATTTTGTACAAGTTTTTGGAAAGACTGTTTACAAATGTACAAAAGAAAGTACTGCTGAGCATCCTTCACTCGAAATAGAAACATTGTTCCCTAAGTGTGGTTATATAAAAACAAGTACATTGTGCTCAGTAAAGATTCTCCTTATATATTTTGTATTATGTAAAACAAACTTTAATATTAGTCAATGCTTTCATCCACACTGACCACAAATCATTGGGTTTTCAGGATATGCACAATAAATATACATGAAATAATCATATAAACTTTATTTAATGTACTGTATATTCATTCTGGATAGCCTGACAACCTGATTGGTTGGTTGTGTACTCAGGACTCAGTTGAGAACCTGTGGTTCAGTGCACTGGCTAACTGTATCTCAAGAGATGAGCTAACGTGATGAACCTTGGAAGGGTTATCTCCAGCAAGACTACCACGTCCAGTACAAGGAGAAATTTGGGTATTGGAGGGAGGAGGAAGTAATTGGTTTGCACAGTCTAGGTTTATCTCCATTACTTGGAAGACAAGTTTTGAAGGGTTTTGGAATGTAGATTTCATAAATCTCTCACAAGCAGATTTTAGATAAAAGGTAGATAGAAGTCCCTACATGTACAGAGGGGAGGGTGCAGCAATTTTAGACAATTGCATGAGGGGGAGGGTATAGAAAGTCCTCTATAGCGATGTGGGAACAGCTTTATAAAAGTACTGCTCCCTCTGCAAAGGGCCCTGATCTCACTATTGGCAGCCCCCCTTCTTCCTGTAATAAAGGCCCTTGCATGCACATGACTGCCTAAAACCTGGCAACTCCACTGCTTAGGATCCCTACGGGGAGGAGGGACACAAAAGTGGTATATAAATACCTAGAATAAAATAAGGAGGTTCAAACACACACTGCTCCTGGTGCCCCTGGGCAAGTCACTTGGTCTCCCATTGTCCCAGGTATATTAGCTAGATTGTGAGCCCACCGGGACAGACAGGGAAAAATGCTTGAGTACCATGTAAACTGTTCTGAGCTCCTGTGGGAGAATGGTATAGAAAATTGAATGAATGAATTGCTGACCATTTCTTATATAAAAACACAGGACTGTTTTGCCATAGGAACCACCAGCCCCCTTTTATTTAAAAAGTTTATATTTTTATCCCTTTAGAACATACTTTTTGACTAAATACTGTATGCTTTTGTCTGTACATAGAAGATTCAGTACTTGCTTAGCTTGTAAATTACCTGAGCAGCAACATTTTATGGCTTGTGTGAATCATTCATCTTAACTTAAAAAAAAAAAAAAAATACTTGCTACAATACTGTATGCAGAATTGGTCATTTTTATATAACAGCACGAGGGCTGGCCCTGTGATTACAGACTTGAGGGATTTGGATTTATATCCTGGCTTGATCCCTGGATACTCCATGAATGTGATTTGCTTAGAACCAGATCAGACCACCCTTGAAATCTAACATATGTCATTGAGGGTGCACTTCAGAAAAGGCACACCTGAAGCAAGGAAGCGATGGAAGTGCAAGATATAAGGGGAGAAAACAGGGAGAAATATATATTTTTGTAATGCAAATGGTAGTTCCTGTGAGCATCGGGAGCAGCGCATTCAGCTGCCAGCCTGTGCTAAAAACCACTTCTGCAGTTTTGTAAAAGGGGGATTTAAGAAAGTGTATTTTGTCTGCAGGCAGGATCCTTCATTTTTAACTCCCCACAACTAGGATTTTTTTTTTTTTTTTTGGCTTGTTAACTGATTTTTTTCCTCTTCAAATATTTTAACACTTAAATATGCAGAATTTGTGACAGGTTGGATTCCTTCTTTAGTACTGAGCTGCCCGCTCAAGACCCCGTTCCCCCATGCATGATTTCTAAGCCCTGTTTCCTTTATTTCTTCCCACTGTCCTTTGCCAGCAGATGTTTCTGGCTACCAAAGCAAAACACCAATGTCTGTCCTGAAATTAGAGGTTTTTAACATTTTCCCCTCCCATTGCTGATAATTCATAACTAAATGAATAGTCTGTGCTGCATGCTATTATAACAAAAAGATAGTAGGAATATTAACTTATTTTATGTGCACAATTGTAAAATTTATATTTTTAGTTGACCTGAAATTCACCATTCACAATGCTGACTTATTTCTGCCTGTCAAAATGGATTAATATGGCAACTCTAATTACTTTTATTTAAGTTTGTTAAACTAGTTTACAGATGATTGCTTTTTGAAGCTACAGGCTGCTGTTAATTCCTTAAAGTATTTGAATTAACATTCTCTCTTCAAGAAACTCGCAAACCTCTATCTACTACTACTTATCATTTCTATAGCGCTGAAAAGCATATGCAGCACTGAACACTTGACATGTAACAGACCATCCCTTCTCCGAAGAGCTTACAATCTAATTTGGACAGACACAGGACTTATAGGGGTTGGGGAGTTTCTTGCAAAGAGAATGATAGGATGGCCATCGGTAATTTTACAATGAGTGGGAGTTGAAAGCAGCCTTGAAAAAGTGGGCTTTTAGCTTGAATTTGAATATTGATAGAGATGGAGCCTGATATAATGACCCTATCCGTACCACTTGCTCTGTCCTAATTAGATTGTGAGCTGTTCCGAGCAGGGACCGTCTGTTACAGGGATCTCAAAGTCCCTCCTTGAGGGCCGCAATCCAGTCGGGTTTCAGGATTTCCCCAATGAATATGCATGAGATCTATGTGCATGCACTGCTTTCAATGCATATTCATTGGGGAAATCCTGAAAACCCGACTGGATTGTGGCCCTCAAGGAGGGACTTTGAGATCCCTGGTCTGTTACATGTCAAATGTAAAGTGTTGCATATGTCTTTCAGCGCTATAGAAATGATAAATAGTAGTAGTAGTATTTTTATACAGGCTAGTTCAGACTCCAGGGATATTGGGCTAGATGTACCATTGGTTTAACCCAGGGGTGTCAGAGTCCCTCCTCGAGGGCTGCAATCCAGTCGGGTTTTCAGGATTTCCCCAATGAATATGCATGAGATCTATTAGCATACAATGAAAGCAGTGCATGCAAATAGATCTCATGCATATTCATTGGGGAAACACTGAAAACCCGACTGGATTGCGGCTCTCGAGGAGGGACTTTGACACCCTTGGTCTAACCCAGTATGACTTTCTTAATATCTAGGCTGTGCAACACTTTTTCTGCTCCTGCAGTTTATGCAAAAGGACTCAATATTTTGCTTTACATTAAAGCAGTCAGCGAATGTGTGTCAAATTCTGTCTTGCATGCACTTTCCCAAGTAGCGCATGGTTTTGTGCAGTTGACATTTGCTTCAGCAGATGAGTGCTGCTTATTCAGGCTTTGGTTTCTCGCTTCTTGCTGTTTAACAAACTAAGGAAAATGGTGTGTGCTTAAAAATAATAGCAGCTAATATTTACTTTTGTAACTGTCATATGATATAAACCTCAAGAACAAGAACACATCGGTTGTTTTCTTGCCGCTTGCTTAGCACTACATAGCAAATAAAACCCACATTCCATCTTAATAATAGTTTGATTTAGCATTTTTAGCTGAGTACCAGTAGTTTTTAGCTGATGACTTGCTCTGAAGGATCTAACCTACTTTACAGCTGCTGTTCTAGATTGTACACATCTAAACAGCTGTAGCATTTTTTAAATTTTTGTGTGTCCATAAGAAATATGTTTTCCTACACCAATTGTTCCTGTTCAGGATAAAATCAATTTTATGTTGAAGACACAGAAAATACCATCTTGGCTGGTGTTAAGAAACAAGATAGTTTAGCTGAAGCCAGAGCTCAAGTGAATGGAACAGGCATGCTCAGTGCCTATTCCAGGCAATTACATATTTTAGCTCCTCCCCATTCACTCATCTCCCTGGAGCTAGGGAAGATAGGAGAACCTAGGGTGAACCTTAGCCATGCGACCATAGCCCTCTTCCTCTATATTTCCCTTCCCTGGTGTGTCAACCATATCTCTCTCTCTTTCCTCCCCCTCCTTCTCAAAAGGTTTAATATCGCCCTTTCCTTCCCCAGTGGCCCAACAAGGTATCCAGCTTTCCTCCCCCAAGGTGGTCAGCATTGCCCCATTCCACATTTCAGCCCCCAACAAAGATATTCACCATCTCTCCCTGCGTTCTCCCCTGACATGCTCAACATTTCCCTTCTTTACTCCCCCCCTCTCGAATGACACAGACAACCATCAGCCTGTTTTAAAGCAGCTTCTTTGTGATTGGCATGGGTCCTTCATCAAGGTCTTGCGCTAGCCACAATGGGGCATGTTTGACAAGTTGATGGCTGCCTAAGTGCCACCCCAGGTGAACCCCTACTGGTTAGGTTAGCCACAGAGGTAATGTAAATGTAATAAAGTGAAAAATAAATAGGCCAAGGCTAAAGTATTGATTTTCCACAAGGTATTGCTGCTCTAACTTGTTTTACTAGTGATAAAAGTAAATAGGTTCCTCACTCCACTTTATTTATGAATTACAGGTAATATGATTAAAGTATATGGTTATGTTTTCCTGTGTAGAAAAGTTTGTTTTATTTACTTTGTTGGAATAATACATTTTATTTATTTCAAATCCAAAACACACTTTTACTGCTGGTTAGTGAGGCGTGGTGGTGGAGAAGCACATTTTGTGAACATTTTAATAAAAGATTTCTTTAGCATGTTTACCATCAAGAACATGTTCCACAAATTCAGATCCTTTGTTCCGAGTGATACTAATGCATGTATAGAAAGATTTGGTACTGTTCATCCATACTGTGTACATATTTACATTAAAATTTAATTTTGTCAACACCCCAATTTACTCTTTAGCTACTTTTGTTTGATGTGTAATGCTCTCCCCGAAGAGGTTATTGCGCAATCGACCGTCCTAGGATTTAAAAGCAAACTAGATGCACATCTCCTTATGAGAGGCATAGAAGGATATGGGTGACTACAAATTATGCCAGGTATACAGCTGGGCAGGCCTCCGTGTGTGTGGATCGCCGGACTTGATGGACCGAAGGTTTGATCTGGAGATGGCGCATCTTATGTTCTAATTTTAATCAAGAGAACTGTAAATGTTATCTCCACTGATTAATGCATTTTTTTATATTAACTCTGCTATGCTTTATCAATGAATTCTGTTAATCTTTTTGTAAACATGAACTTGATAACAACTTTGGCTTCCGATACATTTTCAATTAAAACATTCTAATCAATGTTGAATGCTAGTATAATATCACTGTGTAGCAAATGCATGAAGATGAGCACCATTGTATGGAGCACAATATGTTCTTTCCCACAGTAAACCTGCACAATATGAATGGCATTGATTTGAAAAAATGTGAAGCTCCATTTTGATTGGGTGATCAGCTATTTTATAAAAGGCTCACTGAAAGCAGAGCTTTCTGTGAATTACACTTGTCCTACAGATGCTTGTAGTTAGCTGTTTTATAAAAATATCCCTGAGTGAAGCTGCAGTTTTTAATAAGGGTTTATGTTTCACTTATATAAATAAGAGCCAGATCTTACAAGAGGAGCTAAGTTCTAAGCTTTTAGTTTTTGGCTTTTTTTTGTGTGTGTGTTTGTGGTAGATTAAGGCTAGAGGGCTAAAAAAATGCTTCCTTACTGCCTAAATCCCCAGGTCTAATCAAGCAGGTTAGCTCACACTTAAGCAGACGGTACAAGTACTTAAAGAAATTGGGTATATCTTATAAATATGCTTCCCATATGTTTTAGAAGTCCACCCCCACTGTCCCTTTATATCTACATCCCATAACTATACATGTAAGTAGTGGCTTTTCTAATTATCACTGCTTGAGGGTGACCAAAACCTTTTTCCCCCCCGTGTCAGCTGAATTTGCTACTTGGTTTGGGCTAAAACTGCTCCACTTCCCCTGAACCATACTAATATCTTTCCTCCTGCTCTTAAAGGTAGCTTCTACTCTCTCTCCCCCTGCCCCTAGCTTAGAGTCCCTGGTGGTCAAGTCACTCTAACTCAGGGGTAGGGAACTCCGGTCCTCGAGAGCTGTATTCTCAGGATTTCCCCAATGAATATGCATTGAAAGCAGTTCATGCAAATAGATCTCGTGCATATTCTTTGGGGAAATCTTGAAAACCCAACTGGAAAACAGCTCTCGAGGACCGGAGTTCCCTATCCCTGCTTAACTCAAATTCAGATTTTAGATTGGTTTTGGGATTAAGACCAAAGCTGAAATGTGGCCAGCTTTTAATTGCTACTAACAATATCTGCTTATTTGCACATGTAAAATGCCATCTACCCCTTCTAACATGACCACCTTTCAAAGCACTCATACTGCAAGCATGATAAAAATTTGTTTGTAATCCATATCATTTTAGAACTGTTTCTAGCTAGAACCTAAGGTTGAATAATATGACTTCTCTTAAGGACCTTGTTTAATAAAGTATGAAATGATGTTGCAAAAGTACACCTTGCATGAGAATATCTGTAATCTCATAAAATGCCACGTTTGAGGCATTTGTATTCACATGAATTCACTATGCACTCATACAAAGCAGACTACACAAAAGTTTGAGTTTATTTTGTTGGTATTAGCCACTTTAAGAAAAGATTCACCCAGAGTGGTGTGCAAGCACATTTGCTTTTAAACAAAAAAAGACAATATAATGTACTTAATGCCAAAAATTAACATGTGAAAAAGGCTTCACAGGCCTGTTCAACAAAAAAACAAACCCTATATTTCTGGAAATGTAATTATTTTGAGAGCTCCAGGGCTAAGTTGTAAAGCGCAAGCTTGAAGTATTGCAAATAAATGTGTATACTTTGGTGGGTATGATGGTAGATGCACCTCTAGGGATATACACACTAGGGATCTCACTCCTTCAACACTTTCCTTACAGCTGTGATTTTCAGCTCAGTTTTTGGGGCTGTTCAAGATCGCCATACTGACTGACTATGTATGTACACCACAGAGACAATACATGCAAAATCTCTTTTGCATATTGGTGGACATCCTGAAAGGCTGACTGACTGGCTAGCTATACCTGAAGACTCAACTGAGAATCACTGCCTTACATAATTCCTCTTCTATTTTGCAGTCACTCTCTGGAACCCGTCCTCTCAAGAGTATGTACTAAAAGTATGAACTGATTTTGGTAACATGTACTTTTGGCTTAAAGAACCACACAATTCTTGACAATGCAGAAAAGGCTGATTATTAAGGTGGTGGTTTGCCAAGAAACCATTCCACAAAGGGCAGCCCTCTTAAGTCATTCACAAGTTGGTTCTTATGTGTAGGGGACAAGTGCTAAAGGAGTCTTTGTATTGGGGCCATGCAAAATGCACTCTACAAAAAAAATAAAAAAAATCTTAGATTTAGTTAGCTGTGATTAGTAAATGCAAGAGCTAAGTTTTTTTTTATTTTTTTATCACTTTCATAGATTAGTGTGCATGAGGTTCTAGGTCTTACTATAAACATATCCACATTAAGTTACAAGCAACTGAATAACACTAAGACATGAGACCACGGTACTTTGTGACATCTTTATTGAGGGTGTTCTGAGTAATACAACAAAGTTAAAGTACTGTTCATCCTCAAATGAACTAAGCTAAGTTCACTGTGAAATGATTTTGTCTCTGCAAAATAAACTTACATATAAGAGAATCCAATTGTGAACATGTGGGGCTACGAGGTAGGGGAAAAAAAAAAAATCAGAATTGGCCTATTGGACCCTACAGCACCACTGCTGCCTTAAGAGTATTCCACCAACTAGAAACACCTAAGGCCTGCTTTGCTATCACCTAAATACTAGCTCATTGTAAACTGCAGCCCAGGAACAGCCTGGCACAATTATCACCATCCTGCATCTGCCACAGGAGAAATCTGTTGAAGCAACACAGTTGATTCAGTGCTATACCAGGTACACAATCTTTAGGGAAAGTAAAAGCATTGGCAATAAGTTATACATGATAATAACCAGGCCCCTCCCACTGACATTTATTTAAAAAGCAAAATGGGGGGCGGGGAGAGAGAACAGAAAGATGTTTCAATAAGTTAACCCGCTGTTAGACCATGGTTAAGTTTGAGACGTGTCAGATCCAGCATGGATAGATGTGGGTCAATATTAGCTTATGGGGGTCCATTAGTACAATTCTGAGGACTGCTTGCCTATGGGGATTCTATAGTATGAAGAAGCTGCAAAACAGGTTTAGTTTTCTGTATAACCAAACTAGGTAAAAAAAATCAAACACAAACCAAGCGGAGCCTTGTTCTAACTAATCACCTTGTAGTCATGAAATCCAAAATGAAAAACGCAATCCAATAACTCAGGTGGATTTCCTGTGAACTGCCTATCTGCTCTGACAGGAGTACTCCAGAAACAGCTTGAGAGAGAGAATTAAAACTGTGCAAAATGCATTCATGGATATTCATTGTAATTATATTAAAAATATAAACAGACTTGTTCAATCTACAGCAAGCACAAACACCAATTAATTTGTATTTCAACCAATCGCAGACTATGGGAAAATACACTCAACTGCTTAAAGTTTAAAAAGGGGACAGTCCCTAATGTAGAGCAGTCCTCTGAAAAATATATATTTATAATTAAAAAGCAAAACAATTTATATATAAAAGATGTCAACTTGGATATAATCTATTACCTCCTTGATCATCTTTAGGGTCATACTTGACAACTTGGCAAACCTGCTGCCATTTCATTTTTCAGTTTGAAATCAAACAAAAAAAAAATATACCATTAATCCAACAGTTTTATTTATGCAGCAGGCACTTTACAAATAATTCCCCAAAAGTCCAAGATCACCTTTGACTAAGAGAAAAAATAAAGGTTTTGCACTGAATGCCAGCCCAGTTAATGAATCTGCCAAACACCAAACCCAGTTCTGCCTCTAGCCCCAAATATCTATCTACCAAGTGATAGTTATGGGCAAGAGTTCTACAAAACCTTCAAACAGGGGTGTCCAACCTGCGACCCCGGTTGAGGGCGATGCAGTGTTTTCCTCTGCTACCCCTGGGTGTTTACCATCTTGCTGCAGCGTTTGTGCGGCCCCAGAAACATTTTTCTTGGCCAATGCGACCCAGGGAAGCCAAAAGGTTGGACACCCCTGCTTTAAAATATTATATACTGTTCCACTGGACAGTTTAATTATTGGGCATTTGTTTCAGTCATGTTAATATGTAAGATAAAGTAAGGAAAGAAACCCCCCCCCCAGAACTGGAAATTTATCAAACCCTATTATATATATACATAACAGTCAAAGAAAACCCCCACATAGTATACATTAAAATGTTCCCTCTACAACCTTTTAAAATAAAGAGCATTCCAACATATGTATTTTCCAAAATATTTTAATTTTAATAGCAATCTCTAGAAAGATGTGTCAATAGTCATTTAATTCCTTCTTCATAGTTGTGTCCAAAACCGTTTTCCCTTTGCTTCAAGTTAAACAGTCTTTTAAACAGATTTCCTTGCTGTAAGAACTCGTACTATTGAGCCTAGTCCACCATATGCTAATACCTGTTGGGATGGGAAAAGAAGACCACAGTTTTAAAAACATAAAATTCACACACCTTGCAGAAATAAACACAGCAGAAATTAAGAGTACAGTTTAGGCAAAACTGTTTTTACATTCACTTGACTTGACTGCACATTGAAAGCCCTACATCACCTTTCTGTCGCATCATTTTGACCATTGTGGTGATGGTTTGCACACCTGCAAAATTCCTAAGCTGCATAAATAGACAAATTTCAGAAAAAACTTTCAACTGACCAAAAATGTTTGTTGTGTCAACTACTAAGTACAATGACCAAGGAACACTCAGTGAAATTACATGGAAATACTTTTTTACTCAAAGAATAGTTAAGCTACAAAACTATTGCTAGAGGCTGTGGAAGATCTTGCCTGAACAATAATCTTTCTAATAGAAGGGCATAGTTTGGCAAGTGAGTTTCTTCCCCTCACCCATGAGGATTGCAGAAGGCATCATCTACATTTTTTAATTCTGCCTTCTTGTGTCACAGTAGTGCCTCAGCTCCTCAGTTCGTACCAAAGCAATGGATAACCTCTAAGGAGGAGAAATAACAAGGAGGGCACAGGGAACTCCCCAACAATTCAAGTCTTTTCTGCTCTGCAACAAGAATTAATTAGAGCAATGGACACATAGCATAAACAATGTGGAACCAAACAAGCCACCTACCTGAGTGGGACTAGCACTCACAACCTCTCCCAAAAGGTTTCACTATAGAGCTAACAGATACTTTTCATACTTATTTAATGAAGATGCTTAATGTTCTTTTGTTCCCAGATGAACATTTGAAGACACCCATATAAGGAGGTGTTGAAACGACATGGAGCCATAAAACTTGCAAGTTATTTCACATATTCACCCCTAAAGCTCAACACTTGGCACATTGTGTCTGACATTTCTGTAACACTTCCAAAAAATACTCTGATGTCTGGTTACTGAACTACAGCTCTGCTGCTCCTGAAAATCACTTCTGAATCACTCAAATTGTTGCCCTTTCAAAATTCTTTTTTAAGGTTTGGATACAGAAAATAGTAAGATGGAGCAAGATCTGGTGAGTAGGGTGGATAGTCTGCACTGAACCCCCAACTGCATCAAAACATCCATCATTTTGTCAGCCTTGTGAGCAGGGGCTTTGTCTTGCAAAAAGAGAACTCCTTTCTTCAGCTTCCATTTTTATTTCAATGCCTCCTTTAATTGGCAAAGTAAGTTACAGTAGAATTCTGCATTAACTGGTCTCTTGGAAGAGAGTCATTACACCACCTTCCTGATCCCAAAACACTGGTCATGACCTTTCCTGCTGACTTTTGGGTCTTGAATTTCCTTGGCCTTGGAGAACCTAAGTACTGCCATTGCATAGACTTCCGCTTTGTTTCAGGATCACAGTGGTGTAGCTATGTTTCATAAACAGTAACTAGTTGTTGCAAAGAGTTGGCACCAGCTCACTGAAAATGCTGCAAAACCAACTTGGAAGTGTCCACTCAACATCATTTCTCATCAGCATTCAAACATTTGGGCACCCACTTGGCTGACAATTTCTGCATACCCAGCTGCTTGTGGATTATAACCCAACACGTTCTCTGGATAGCTGTAGCGTCTCCCAGCAATAGTTTTAGACTATATTCGCTGATCTGCCAAAATCAGGTCATGGACATGATCAACAATTTCAGGAGTTGACACCATTTGAGGCTTCCCAGACCTTGCTGCATCTTTGGTCTCAATCTCCATGATGAAAGTTTGCATACCACTTCTTCACTGTGGAATATGATGGGCATTTGTCACTCAATGTTTGCATCGATTTCCTTTGGAGTTTTCTTCTGCAGGAATAGGACCTTCATGATTGCTCAGAATTCCATACTTGAAAAATTCCATACTTTTTGTTGACATGGTTCAATCAATGATCTGAAACAATACATAGTAAAATAGTAAATGACGGCAGATGAAAACTCGAATGATGCATCCAGTTTGCCCATAGCATTACAATTCTGCAAATTGGCACTTTGCAAAACAAAATAACACACTTCAATTACAGTGGCAAAACACCACTCAGAATTTAGGAAGGTGGTTGAGATAAGATCTTTTCAGCACCCCTCGTATAAAGCATAGTCTGGAGTATCGCCAATGGTGGCACTATTCCCCTGCGGAAAGCTATACCGGAGATCCAGTTGGAAAAAGACTGATGTCTGGGTATTAGGGTCAATGTATTTATGGCCTCAAAGTGAATCCTCAGGATTCCGGGTCTCAGGTGGGTAATAACAGCCAAAAGTCTGTGGCAGCCCTATACCAGAGAGAGGACTCGACGGCATGCAAACCTTTCAAACCAATGGATTTGATGGAAGTTATTTCAGTATCTTTGCCTGAATTAATTCTGGAACACCCGCAGACTTACACAACTCAAATTTCACTTATGAGTAGCTCCAAGACCCAGTCCACATTTTTTTTCTTTAATTCAAATTCAGAAAGAATAATGATGCTGACAGAGCACTGGGAGGCACCAGAGGGCCCTCTGAGGGTTGCTAAGGTTATGACAAAATTGTACTCAATGGCTTCTGATTTTCAGCTTGCGGCTGTGAAGATAGCATTTGTGCAGTAGGCGGCAGAAAACACACTTGCGGCTGTGAAGATAGCACTTGTACAGTAGGCAGCACAAATTGCGCTCGTTGCCGCTCAGATACTGGAACTGGTGTGTGTGCGGTAGTCGGCACAGAATGTGCAGAGGCATCCAGTCATTGCTTCCTTGATAGAGAAGATGCTTGTGTTGCAGCAGCATTGGAGGGGGAACAGTGCTTGTGCTTCTTAACTTTCTTATGCAGTTCTCCCGATGTTGGCAGCATTGAAGTAGCTGAGATACAACTGGACGGTGAAGTTGATGACCCTAAAGTAGGGCTGAGAAGAGGAGCCTCATTATCAGTGGGAAGGCATCTGCGCCTGCACGGTACAGTCTTTTGATTTCTTAAAGTGACAGTTCACTTTAGACAGTCTGTGCCAGATTCCGTAGATAACATCACCCACATGTGACAATATGCTGCCTGCTGGTCTTGGGATAATTCATTTTACTTCTAGGCTAAAAAGCAGCCAACTAGTGAACATTTTAGAGTGTGTGTGACTTCTATAGTTGTGGTATACAAAGAATGCCTGATGGCTCCCCACATGTACACATTGTATTTAAAAAGGTACATAATAACTGCAAGTAGAAATGCATGTTCAATTCAATGGATGGAGATGAAAGCACTGCTAGCTGTTTGTTTTCAGCTTAAAACACCCACATTGGGCTATTTTTAAAAGTACAGCATCACAAATGCTTTTGCTATTTACTGTGAAGTGCCCTCTCTTTTAAGCAAAGTAAAGGTAATGTGAACAAAGTTGTGAAAAGAGGTTGTTCCAGGTCTTGACATCATGCTAATCAAATAGGTCTTAGTGAATTACTTATCTGAGCCAGATTACCTTTGGCCACACCAAAAACTTCACCGGTGAAGTAAATAATTAATTTTCTGATTAAGACTAAGGGCTAGATTCACTAAGGACACTGATCGTGTCCCGACCACTTTGCAACTCTGACCCGATTCACTAACCTTACTCCCAATCTGCGCCCGATCCGATCTGCACATGCAAATGAGGGGGAATGGCATGCAAATGTAGGAAGACAGCGATTCACTAACCAAAATCAGGAAAACCAACTGGGCTGGCCGATCAAAAAAGAAGTGACTGCTGGGAACCAGTCACTCATGTCCTTTCTGACTGTCCTGTTTCTGAAAGCCCAGCCCTGAAACCATCAAAAAAGCTCACTGCTCTTTGCTTTCTTCCATCATGCCGCCCTGCCTCTCTGCAAGCCCGTGTTTTTAACCCATGGGTTAAAAGTGGGGCTGCACTTCTCGCCACCAGCCCCGGCTGACCTCAGTGCGCGGCATCACAATGCCCTAATCTGGCATTACCCCATTCCCTAGCATGAGAAGAGTCGTGTGACCACTCTAGGGCAACCGTGTGTTCATGGGGCAGGGAGGGCTGGAGTGTACTCTTCTGTGTCAGCCCTCCTTTACCGGAGGGCTTCCTTGTATTTTAAAAGGTGTAGGGTCTCGATCAAAAATAACCTCTGCTCCCAACATTATTATCAATACAGCTTTACAGTAGAAGGCTGTACAACTCTATTTCCCCCCCTCTCCCTCCCGCGATTGTGCTGAGAGCAAGCGCTTGCGCAGACCATCTACAGGCAAAGAAGATGGTCTGCGCATGCATTGGGATCGCTCTGTAGTGATCCGTGCAGTCGGTGTGCCTCCGATCGGGTGTGCCTCCGATTTCATTAATTTGCATGAGGAGGCTTGATGAATTGATCACCCAGGAACACTCAGCCAAGGATCGCCTAGCAAAGGTAAGCTTAGTGACTCTAGGCCTAAGGCAGGGGTGGTCAAAGTCCCTCCTCGAGGGCCACAATCCAGTTGGGTTTTCAGGATTTCCCCAATGAATATGCTTGAGATCTATTTGCATGCACTGCTTTCATTGTATGCTAATAGATTTCATGCATATTCATTGGGGAAATCCTGAAAACCCGACTGGATTGTGGCCCTCGAGGAGGGTCTTTGACACCCCTGCCCTAAGGCAAGAAAGAATAAGTTCAATTGCACCATGAACAAACAGGAAACAGATATTTGTTGATTATTTTAACCTGCCAGTGAAATAATATCTTGGATTATACCAATTTGCTCCCTTTCAGTACTGAAGACCTCCATGCTACATAACTAATTTACATGTTAGGCTGCACTTTGAGTGTCAGAAAGCACAGTTACTTACCGTAACAGGTGTTATCCAGGGACAGCAGGCATATATTCTCACATGTGGGTGACGTCATCTACGGAGCCCCGAAGCGGAAGCATTTTCAAGCAAACTTGATTGAAGATTTAAGTTTGCTCTGCTGCTCCACGCATGAGTGCCTTCCTGCTTCACTAGGGGGCGCATCCCCTCGTGGTCTCCAGTTCACTTAACTAGCAAAGAAGCCAACGTCGGGGAGGTGGGCGGGTTGTGAGAATATATGCCTGCTGTCCCTGGATAACACCTGTTACGGTAAGTAACTGTGCTTTATACCAGGACAAGCAGACATGATATTCTCACATGTGGGTGACCTCCAAGCTAACTGAAAAGGGGTGGAGGGAAGTTGGCAATTTAAGCAAATAGATTTCGCAAAACCGATTGGCCGAACCGGCCATCGCTCCTGGACAGTGAGTCCAGGCAGTAATGGGAGGTGAAAGTATGAACCGAAGACCACGTGGCAGCCTTGCAGATTTCCTCAATAGGTGTGGACCTGAGGAACGCTACGGAGGCTGCCATCGCTCGGACCTTGTGTCCCGTTACTCGACCATGCAGTGCGAGACCAGCCTGAGCGTAGCAGAAGGAGATGCAATCGGCCAACCAGTTGGACAAGGTGCGCTTGGAGACTGGGTGACCTAACCGGTTTGGGTCGAAGGACAAAAACAATTGTGGGACTTTCCGATGTGGTTGAGTGCGTTGGAGGTAGAAGGCCAACGCTCTCTTGCAGTCAAGAGTGTGGAGCGCCACCTCTCCAGGATGAGAGTGGGGCTTGGGGAAAAACACAGGTAAGACAATGGACTGATTGAGATGGAAATCAGACACTACTTTAGGCAAGAACTTTGGATGAGTGCTGAGTACCACCTTGTCGTGATGGATTACCGTGAAGGGTGGGTCCGCCACTAGAGCTTGTAGCTCACTAACCCGCCGAGCGGAAGTGAGCACAAGCACGAAAATCACCTTCCCAGTGAGGAATTTTGGATGGCATTTGTCTAGGGGCTCAAATGGAGGTTTCATTAGTTGAGCCAGAACCACGTTAAGGTCCCAAACCACCGGAGGAGGTTTGAGAGGAGGGTGGACATTCAGAAGACCCTTCATGAAGCGAGAGACTAGGGGGTGGAGCGAGAGGGCTTTCCCTTCCAGGGGCTGATGGAAGGCTGCAATCTCACTGAGGTGTACTCGAATGGAGTTGGTCTTTAGGCCGGAGTGAGATAATTGAAGTAAATAGTCAAGGACCAGGGGGACGGGGATCGACACCGGGTCCTGGCTGTGAGAGGAGCACCAGGTTGAGAATCTGGTCCACTTTTGGGAGTAGCAGGTTCTCGTTGAGGTCTTTCTGGAGGCCTCCAATATCTCCTTGACTGATTGAGACACGGGGAGAGAAGTCAGGGGGAAAGAAACCAAGCATTCAGATGAAGAGATTGAAGATTGGGATGTAACAGCAAACCCTGACCCTGTGATAGTAGAGAGGGAAACCGAGGCAGAGGCAGTGGATCTCTGACACTGAGTTGAAATAGAAGGGAAAACCAAGGCTGGCGTGGCCAGCGAGGAGCAATCAGGATCAGGGTGGCTTGTACTGTTTTCAGGTGGACAAGCGTCCGCAGGATCAGAGGAAACGGCGGGAATGCGTACAGGAACCTTTCCTCCCAGTCGAGGAGGAAGGCGTCGGCCTCGAGCCGGTCCGGGGAGTACATCCGGGAGCAGAAGAGAGGCAGTTTGTGATTGTGGGGGGATGCGAACAGATCTATTTGAGGTGTCCCCCACTGTTTGAACACCTGTCGTAGGGTTTGAGAGTGCAGTGACCACTCGTGTGGCTGGAGGAGGCGGCTGAGTCTGTCCGCCAGGCAGTTTTGTTCTCCTTGTATGTACACCGCTCGAAGGAAGGTGTTGTTGGAGATTGCCCATTTCCAGAGGCGCAGGGCTTCCCGACAGAGGGAACAAGACCCTGTTCCTCCTTGTTTGTTTACATAGTACATTGCTACCTGGTTGTCGGTTCGGATGAGTACCACCCGGTCGTGGAGCAGGTGTTGAAAGGCTACAGCTGCGAGATAGATGGCCCGGAGCTCTAGCACGTTGATGTGGCAGCGGCGGTCTTCCGCTGACCACATCCCCTGCGTGCGTAGGCCGTCCAGATGGGCTCCCCAAGCGTACTCTGACGAGTCCGTGGTGAGTACCTTGCTGTGATGAGGGGCAAGGAAGAGTAAACCTTTGGAAAGATTTGAAGAGTCGGCCCACCAGCAGAGCGATCTTTGCAAGGAAGGAGTCACTGTCAAGGGACGGTCGATCGGGTCCCGGTCTTGACGCCATTGAGAGGCCAGGGTCCATTGAGGGATTCTTAGATGAAGGCAGGCGAAGGGTGTGACATGGACGGTGGAGGCCATGTGGCCTAGGAGAGTCATCATCTGTCGAGCTGATACCGAGGTCAGCAGAGAGATCCTTCGACTCCGACTTACTAACGCCTCTAGGCGCGGAGGGGGGAGGAAGGAACGGAGGCGAACCGTATCCAGCGTGGCCCCGATGAACTGTAGGGATTGCGAGGGGCGTAGTTGGGATTTTGGGAAGTTTATTTCGAACCCCAGACTTTGTAGGTAGGTAATAGTCTGTTGGGTCGCTGAGATAACCCCTTCCCTGGACAGGGCTTTGATCAGCCAGTCGTCCAGGTAGGGGAATACCTGGAGGCCCTGGGAACGTAAGGTTGCTGCGACCACCACGAGACACTTGGTGAAGACCCGAGGTGATGATGCTAGGCCGAAGGGGAGGACTCGGTATTGTAGGTGCCAGTCCCCTACCTGAAAACACAAGAACTTGCGGTGAGCGGGGTGTACTGGGACATGTGTGTACGCCTCCTTCAGATCGAGGGAGCAGAGCCAGTCGCCCTCGTCGATCAGGGGGTAGAGGGTCGGTAGGGAAAGCATCCAAAATTTTTCCCGTACTAGAAATTTGTTGAGGCGTCTCAAGTCTAATATTGGGCATAGGTCTCCCGTTTTTTTCGGTACCAGGAAGTAACAGGAGTAGAAGCCCTTCCCCCGTTGGTCGGGGGGAACCTCCTTCACTGCCCTGAGGCGAAGCAGGTCTCGAGCCTCGGAGAGGAGCAGGGGTAGCTGTGTCCGGTTGGGTGGGCAATTCCTTGGGGGGTTGTCTGGAGGAATGGCCCGAAAGTTGAGAGAGTATCCTGATGAGATCACGCCAAGGACCCATGCGTCCGACGTGACTTGTTCCCAGCGAGGGCAAAAGGCTTTGAGGCGGCCCCCGATAGGAAGGGGGCCTGGGACTATGGCGGAGGGGGCCCGCCCCCTTCCGCGAATCCCGTCAAAAGGACGGGGATGGTTTGGAAGTCGCAGGCGGTTGGGACTTGGGCATGGCCCGGTGGTGGGCTTGTGGACGCCTGGGTGGAGGCCGCGAGAAGGGAGTGGTGGATTTTTGTGGGTAGTGGCGTGGAGGGGCCCTGAACGGCCTGGGCGCGGGCAGTTTTGTTTTTTGCCGGACGAGGGAGGCAAATGAGCGTTCGTGTTCGAGAGGCATTTTGTAGCCGCCTCAATCGTGTCATCGAACAGTTCTTTTCCCACGCAGGGTAGGTTAGCCAACCGGTCCTGTAAGTTGGGGTCCATGTCGACCAGGCGCAGCCAAGCTAGTCGGCGCATGGCGATAGCAAAGGCTGCCTCTCTGGAGGCAAGTTCGAAGCCATCGTAGGCCGCGTGGAATAGATGGAGGCGCAGGTTGGAGAGGGACTCTAGAAGCAGGCCGAACGCTCCTTGGCGGGAGGCCGGTAGGTCAGTCTCAAAGGCTCTTAATAGTCCAATGAGGTGTTTGAGGTAGGATGTGAAGGTGAAAGTGTAGCTTTGCACCCTAGAGGCCATCATGGCATTTTGATATAGTCTCCTGCCAAACTTGTCTAGGGTTCGGCCTTCTCGGCCTGGGGGGACCGCGGCTGAGACCCGGGATGGGTGGGCCTTTTTCAAGGAGGATTCTACTAGCAGCGACTGGTGGGAGAGCTTTGGTTGTTCGAATCCTGGATAGGGTACTGTGCGGTACTTGGCCTCCATTTTGGAGGGTACGGCTGTGACCATGTAGGGGGTCTCCAGGTTCCTGAAGAAGGCCTGTTGGAGTACCGGCTTAGGCGGTAAGCGGAGGGACTCTCTGGGAAGTGATGGCATATCCAGCTCCGCTAGGTATTCCTTAGAGTATCTGGAGTCGGACTGGAGGTCTAAGTCCAAAGCGTGGCCCATGTCCTGGACAAAGCGAGTGAAGGATGGGCGAGATGTTCCCGGGGCCCCGTGCGGGGTCGGTGAACGAGACCTCCGTCGGGTGGAGAAGGATGGGGAGGCTTCCCTCGAGTATCGAGGTTCCTGCTCCGATCCACGCTCCGAGACCAGGGAAGTACTGTGAAAGTGTTCCAGGGTCGTAGATCTCCGACGTCTCGAGGAGCCCCTCGGAGACGATGTCGGGGTTCGAGGTACCGATCGATGTCGAATCGGTGACCTCGACCCGGACTCCCTCGGTGAGGACCTGCAACCTCGGGTCGGAGTCCCGGTCCGAGGGGGAGTTCGGAGGATGCGCGGGTTGGAGAGTGATGACTCAGCCACCCTTAGCGGTCCTGTAGGTGAACAGCCTCGTAGAGTGGGGGAACCCTGGGCCTTCTTGGAGGTACGGCGGTTCGAGGTTTCTGTCGTTTTAGCACGACGTTTTGCACCGCGGCGGTCTGTGGAGGGAGAGCGCCTCGGGTGCCTCGGTGAGGAGTCCGAGGAGGATGGAATGCGGTGAAGCTTGCGCGCTTTTCTTCGAGGTGGCTCGACGCGAGGCTCAGGCTGGTCTGGTACATGCGGGGTCGAGGTCGAGGCCGGTTGCAAATGGGCCATTGCAGCGGACAGCTCCGACGAGATCATCGCTCGGAGTAGGTCCTGGAAGACAGGCACGGACAGCATCGAGGGCATGTCCACTGCCTCGGTGCACTCCACCGGGGGCGACCTCGTATCAGAGTATTCCCGTGTGGTGGAGGCAGGGCCCGAAGGCTTGGAGGGCTTCGCCGGGGCTGTAAGCATGGGACTTCCGCCATGCGTCGCCGGTGTCCCCGAGGCCGGTTTCTTTGCTGGTACAGAACCTGAAGAGGGAAGAGGGGACTTACCCGGAGCCGAGGTTTTCTATTGTCCCGAGAACTTCGGGTTCGAGTCTCGAGGCGATGCCGAGGTATTCGGGGCCGAGGTCAAGGCTGGGGCCGAGGCCGGGGCCGACCTCGAGGCCGAGGTAGAGGGTTGGTCCGGGGCGAAAAGATCCGCCATGCGGGCTTTCCTTCGACGGAGGGCCCGGTTCTGGAAAGTAGTGCACTGGGGGCAGGAGTCGGTTGGATGAGCGGCCCCCAGGCAGAGGATGCACCGGCGATGCGGGTCTGTGATGGAAAGAAGCCGCTCGCACCGGGAGCACTTTTTAAAGCCGGTCAAAGGCCGGGACATAGAATCGAAGGTAGCCGCGGCTCGAATAGCCACGCGGCCACGGGGACCCGGAAGCCTCCGGGTTGGAGAAAAACGAAGCAGGAACAGTTGAAACAAGAAAAAACTCGCGCACACCGACTAAATTGAGAAAAAACAAGAAAAAATTGCAGTGCTAGAAGGCAGTTGGGGCACAGCCTGAAAAAACACGACTTCTAGGCTCAGCGGAAAATTTTGAACTGGAGACCATGAGGGGATGCGCCCCCTAGTGGAACAGGAAGGCACGCATGCGTGGAGCAGCAGAGCAAACTTAAATCTTCAATCATGTTTGCTTGAAAATGCTTCCGCATCGGGGGTCCGTAGATGACGTCACCCACAAGTGAGAATATAATGCCTGCTTGTCCTGGGATAAATATTGATACATCAAGTGATAGAATGGATCTTAATGCAATCGTGCAAGTTCAGTAAGACAGTAAACTTCTACAACAGAATTTATTTGTAGATTGTAAGAATTTGACTCTTCTTATTCTCTTTCTGAAACTGCTACTAAATTACAAGGGCTAGAAAATTAGTTAAGCAAAGCATGAAAAGAAAGATTAGTTCTTACCTTGGTAATCCTCTTTCTTGTTGATGTGTCTAGTGGTGCTGAACACTAGGGTCTTGTATCTGAACTAGCAAGTTGCTTGCAGAAAATTGTCAATCATGTTTTCCACCTCCTTCCCAGGGAGCTGCTCCTACTCCTTCAGTTTGTACAAAAGCAATCAAGTAGCACCATAATAAAACATAGGAAATAACATAACATCCAAACTTGTGCAACCAGCACCAATTATTTATAGAACTCGTAGCTACTTGCATGACCTGCTCTCAAACAGAGACTTAAACCAGATTGTATAGTCATGAGGATATACCTATGCATCGTCTTTCTTTTTTTTATCCTCTGAGAGATAGAAAATTCTTCAAATCCTAAGGCAGAAGGCAGGCAAAGCCATACACAGGGCGGGGCTCCAGGACCACTAGACACATCTACAAGAAAGAAGATTATTGAGGTAAGAACCTAATTTTTATTTCTAGTGCAATGTGTCTTCTGGTCCTAAATTCTAGTGACATACCAAAGCAGTCCCCACAGCCTTCAAAACAGAGGAGTGTGCTTTCAATGTGACCAATGGCTGTTTACCACAGCCCATATACGTGGAGAAAATGGCAATTTTAATCCATCTGGAAATTGAGGTTTTAGATGCCGGCCTCCCTTTCTTCTTATGACTAGACAGAACAAAAAGGCAGTCTGATAGGCAAAACTCTTCGGTAACTTCAAAGTACCGAAGAAGCACTCGCTTGACATCCAGCAAATGCAACGTTCTTTTTTTTTTTCTAGACCCCGTAGGGTGAAAAGCGGGAAACTGACTTCCAGATTGATGGAGAAGGCTGAGACTACTTTAGGTAAGAAAGACAGAACCGTGCATAGGGAGAGCCCAGCTTCCATAATCCTAAGCTTGTAACTCTGAAATCTGTCTCATCGACACAATTAGGCATCAGGGATAATGTCTTGATTGTAAGATCCAAAAGGACAGCCTCCCGTAAAGTTTCAGGTTTATTTAAACATTTGATTAATTGTATATCAAAAATTTCTAGGCGATGTACAATAATTAAAATGGGGAAAAGTACATATTACATTAACTAAACTAACAGTGAAAACATAGATAGTGACAAAGACTGACGTATTGTAACATTGTGGAAAGAGGGGAGAACTACAATAGGTAAAGGAAAGAAACACAGAAGGTAAAAACAGTGTGCCAAATAAGTTGTAGGTTCTTATTGAGAATCTGTAACACTTTGGACTTATGGTATGGCTTTTGAGCAGATGGCTCTGACAAGCAATGATTAATCTGATGTGGTCGTTACCACGTTGCTCCGAGTTAGGAAGAAGTCCACAGTGACAGCCTATGCTTAGGCCTGGAAGTCCTTTCAGCACTGGTATGCAGCGAATGATGTAGAGCCCTGGCAAGCTCAGATTTTGGTAGTCCTGGATTTTTTTGCAGGAGGGACTTCAGAAGGGGCTCTCTGTATATTCTCTGAAAGTGCAGTTAACAGGCCTTTCCTGTTTCCAAGCTCAGGAGGAAAGCTTTAGAGATAATATCTCCTGCACACTGTCTGATCAAGAACATCCTTCGGGCAGAGATATCATAGGCCGAGACCTTGCACATAACTCTGATAAGATCATACAAAGCATCAGCACTATTCATCCTAGAGAGGAGTATTTGGGGATCTTCCCCATTTATCAGGTCAGAGGCCCACGACAGGCAAGTCTGACAAGCACGTGCCAGAAAGGAAGACGCAGCTGCCACTTAAATCCCCAGGGCCAAGGCTTCAACTTGACGCTTGGGGATCCTTTATCACCCCTCCATCACTAGGAAGAGAGGTTTGCATAGTGACCTGCACAACCAGCGAATCCACTTTCAGTTGAAACAGCTGCTGGAAAATCTGACGCCATCTGAAACAGCTTGGCCCTAGTCTTAGACACTCAAAGTGATTCCTCTGCCGACTTCCAATGGTCAGTGACCAGATTAGCGAGGACTGAATGTCAGGAAAAACATATGGTCAGAGCCACAGAACTGCTCATAACTGAGCATTGATAAGAAAAACTTGGCACTCCTACCAGCTTCTAACTCTTGCAGCAAGATAAAAATAACGTTTGAAAGTGTAGAGGCCCTAAACAACCGGCGGGGTCTTCCCCTTGATCCAGTATCACCATCACCTCTTGACCACTGTCCTGCACGGAAGCAGACTCTGCCAGGGAGACTTCATCCTCCCAGTCTGAACCTTCTGGTCCAAGTCTGCATCCTTGTCTTGTCAGGGCACCTGTCGAGGAGAACCCCTATGTTGCTGCTACTGGTGCGCTGCCAACAGATGCTGAGGATGCTCAGAAGCTCAAATCAGCATTCCACATCAGGCTCACAAAATCTGGTGTGAAACCCAGCACTGGGGTTCCCTCCGACCTTGGCATGGACCCCCTGAAAGTTCCCTGGGGCTCCACAGTCCCCTCGTGACCACGCTTGGCCAATACAGATTTGGAGGGTCCTAGGAGGGGTCTCTTCCCCCTGTGCCATGCCTCCTGTGGATCCCCAGCCCTTGATGACTCAGAGGCTGAGCCCAGTGCACCTGCTCCTCCCCCATGTGCTCTGTTGTATGCAGGACATGGACCTCATCGGACAGCCATTCATCACAAACCTGGCATAATATAGGGGTAAAAAGGCCAGAGGAGTCCATCCCAGTCAATTCTGAGCAAAATCTAGGGGTTTTCAGGCAGGAGGCAAAAGAAAACCCCCCCCCCCCCAAAAAAAAACAACATTTAAAACCCAAGATGGCCGCTGCCAGAAAAACTGTGCCAAAACACCCTGTGGAGACCTCTGTGAGGAAAATAAATCACAGAGAAAGGGGTTTTTGGATTAGGGGGGCCTGGGCCCTGGGGTCAGAAACCCTCTAAAAACAACTTTGAGACCCTCCCCCACCCTGATTTTCCCCATAGGCTTCAATAGCCTTACTCACTATGCCATGTGGTGCCTGCCTGCTTTAGCATAGGATTTCAGCTGATATCAAAAGAAGACATTTGCCTCACAGATTCACTGGCCTAACCTGGTCTAGCTGCCAGTCAGACTGAGGTCAAACTGAATCTCATCCCCCTTAAAAGTGCACCGCAAAAAAGGGGAGGACTACGTTAGTCCTGGCCAAACCGGGAAGGAGCCCACACAGCCTGAACTCAAGTTCCTGACTGAAATCAGGGATGCAAGCAGCTACGCGGGGGACGGCCCCCTGAGCTTTAAAAAATATCAGCAGGCTGGCTAGCTACAGTAGGTGTACCCAAGGGGCTAATCCTGCTAGCAGCAGACTTCTACTGTGCAAGTCTGTGTCTTCTCCCAGGCAGTAGTCCCACCAGGAGGGAACTGCTGGGTACCGAGCCTCCAAGTTTCAAGTTTATTTAAAATTTGATTGATTGCTCCAAACTTCTAAGCAATTAACAATATTTTTTTTTAAAAAAGGGGAAAGTACATATAACATGTATTAAAACAAACATAGATAAATGCAGACAAAATCTTTAACAGATGAACTAGGACACAATCAGAAAAGGAATGAACTACAATATGTAAAGAAAGATAACAAATAAGGAAAAAAACAAGAGGAGGGGAAATAAGCAGTTAAAACTCCTAGAAACAGTAGGTATGAATGTTTGAAATACTAAGGAATGATATCGATGATGTCATCTGAAATTTCTACAATTCGAAAGCGTCTTCAAATAAAAAAAACAAAGATCACTGCGCAAAAATACCTGAAAATAATAAAATGGAAGAGCAGATCAAACACACTTCTGAACAACTTGCTTGCAGAAAAACCGAGGGGGCAGGAGCAGCTCCCTGGAAAACAGGTGGAGTTGGAAAACATGATTGACAAGTTTTGTGCAAGCAGCTTGCTGGTTCAGATACAAGACCGTAGTGTTCAGGACCACTAGTCACATTGCACTAGAACTCGATTTACAAACTCTAAGAGGTACATAGGAGAAAACCCCAGATCATCATAAAAGATATTTAGCTAAAGGAATCCAGGAGAGTGCGCAGCTTAAGGGTAAGAGAATTAAAAGCCCTTGCCCAGAACCTACAGCGTAGGCTAGTTCAAAAACAGAAAAGCCACAGACAGGTCAGCTTTGTATGTGCTATGCTGAGGGTTTTCTTGTTTTGTTACATCTTTAATTTTCAAACCTGGAAAAGGTGAGCCAGGGACCAGACAGGTTTGTGTTCCACCCATGTTCCATCTGATATCCCTAGGGGAATTCTGCAATGCAAAGTTGCGCAGAATTCCCCTGACATGCAAAATTTTCTTTGAGGCCAGAAAAGTGGTGTCCCGATTCAAATACAGCAGCTACCACAGCTTTCCATACCAAATTAAATTTTTTTTCTTGGGCAAAATCTGGTAGCTCAGGCTATCAAAAAGTGAAAACCCCTTGAAGAGACAGGTCTTCTTTAGAATGCCACATTCTCACTGGATATTACATAACTGATGTCCAGTGAGTAACTAACCTGACACATTCTAATATGGTGTTAGCTTGTACAGGTTCTTATCTGCAGTTGCAGTCATGAAGCAGTTTTCAAAAAAGGGGGGTGTTTATATTTAAGTCTCCCCCTCCCAAACCCAGTGCTGGCCTCTCCCTTAAATCCTGGTAGTCCAGTGTTGAGCCAGGACGGGAATGATCCCTCCCTTTCCTGAAGTGAAGCATCGGGTCCTGTCCCAGCCAGCTGTGGGACCACCTGCCCCCTTCATGGAACCAACATAGGCCTTCCCCTGGGCTTACCTTAAACTCTGGTGATTCAGCAGGGTGAGTTGGATCCTCCTATGCTCCTGTCCATACAGTCTCGCCCATAAAAATGGCTGCCCGAGTTCCTGCAGCAATCCTGTGAGTCTGCCAAACCATGCGGCAGCATTTTTACCAGCAAGACTGAACGGGCAGGAGCGAAGAAGGACCACTCCTATCCCAACTCACCCTGCTGGACAACCAGATTTTAAGGTAGGCCCAGGGGGGGATGCCTATGTTGGATCCACAAGGGGGCGGATGGTTGCATAGCCAGCCAACTGAGACAGGACCTGATACCTAATCTGGGTGGGGGAAGGATCTCTCCAATTCTATTTCACCATTAAACCACCAGGATTTAACGTAGGCCTGGGAAGAGGTCAGTGCTGGGTTTGGGAGGGGGAAGGGGTACAGTAGGTGCAGGCTCAGCTAGGACAGAATTCGACACCTGACCTCAGGGGAGAAAGAGATTGTTCCTGTCCTGGCATCACCACTGGATCACCAGGGCTTAAGATAGGCCCAGGGACAGGCCTGTGGTGGGTCGGGGAGGGAAAGGAGGCATGTGGGTGCAGAACAGGTCAGCACTTGAATATAAACTCTCAGCTTATATTCAAGAACATTTTTCCCTTAAAAAAAAGGGTGGGGGGGAATGTTCTCAGTTTATATTTGGATGGGTTTAAATGGTAGTTGGGTATATTTCAATATTTGGAAAAGCAGATTACTATATATACTTGAATATAAGCCAAGATTTCTGGGCAAAAAAAATGTCCCAAAATGGTGGTCTCGGCTTATATTTGGTTCACGGCTTCAGCAAAGGAAGATCTTGCTTGATGAACTTGCTGCACTTCTTTGAAGGACTAAACAGTCAGACAAGGGTGACCCGGTCGACATTGTATATCTGGATTTTCAGAAGGCGTTCGACAAGGTCCCGCATGAACGACTAGTTCGAAAAATTGCGAGCCATGGAATCGAGGGTGAAATACGTGGATTAAAAACTGGTTGGCAGATAGAAAACAGAGAGTGGGAGTAAATGGACAATACTCGGACTGGAAAAGTGTCATGAGTGGAGTGCCGCAGGGTTCGGTGTTTCCACCCGTGCTCTTCAACATATTTATAAACAACCTGGAATTGATACGACGAGCGAGGTAATTAAATTTGTGGACGATACGAAGTTATTCAGAGTAGTAAAGACGCAGAAGGATTGTGAAGATCTGCAACATGACATAAACATGGTCGAGAAATGGGCCGCGACATGGCAAATGAGGTTTAACGTGGATAAGTGTAAGGTGATGAATGTTGGTAACAAAAATCTTATACACGAATATAGGAAGTCCGGTGTGGTACTCTGAGAGACCCCCCAGGAAAAAGACTTGGGAGTACTGGTCGACAAGTCGATGAAGCCGTCCGCGCAATGCACGGCAGCGGTGAAAAGGGCAAACAGAATGCTAGGAATGATTAAGAAGGGGATCACGAACAGATCGGAGAAGGTTATCATTCCGCTGTACCGGGCCATGGTACGTCCCACCTGAAATACTGCGTCCAGCACTGATTGCTGTACTTGAAGAAGGACATGGTATTACTCGAAAGGGTCCAGAGAAGAGCAACTAAAATGGTTAAGGGGCTGGAGGAGTTGTCGAATAGTGAGAGATTAGAGAAACTGGGCCTCTTCTCCCTTGAAAAGAGGAGACAGAGGGGACATGGTCGAAACGTTCAAAATAATGAAGGGAATAGACTTAGTAGATAAAGACAGGTTGTTCACCCTCTCCAAGGTAAAGAGAACAAGAGGGCACTCTGAAGTTAAAAGGGATAGATTCCATACGAACGTAAGGAAGTTCTTCTTCATCCAGAGTGGTAGAAAACTGGAACACTCTTCCGGAGGCTGTTATAGGGGAAAACACCCTCCAGGGATTCAAGACAAAGTTAGACAAGTTCCGCTACACTGGAACGTATGCAGGTAAGGCTAGACTCAGTTAGGGCACTGGTCTTTGACCTAAGGGCTGCCGTGGGAGCAGACTGCTGGGCACGATGGACTACTGGTCTGACCCAGCAGCGGCAATTCTTATGTTCAGTGCCCACCTGTCCTCTTCCCAGACCTGTTTTAGGCCTCCGCTGGGCCTGCCATAAGACCTGGTGGTCCAGTATTGGGCCGAGACAGGAGGGATCCTTCCCGCCTCCTGTCCTTGCTGACTGTGACAATTTTTACCTCCCTCTCGACTCCCCCACATGCCTTTCAATTCCCTAGTGGTCCACTGGTGAACCGAGCAGGAATGATTTTCCAGCGCTCCTGCTCAGCGCTGAGCCGCTACCTGAATGACTGCATGAGAACTCGTGGCAATCATTCAACTAGTGGCTCTTCACCCAGCAGGAGTGCCAGATGATCGCTCCTGCTGGACCACCAGGGAATTGAAAGGCACACTGGGGAGTTGGGAGGGTGGTAAAACACGGTACCGTGATACCACAAGGGAATTCAAAAGGTATGCAAGGTAGGGGAGGGAAGTAAAGGTTTAGAGTTGGTCAGGACAGGAAGCGGGAGGGATCCCTCTTGTCCCGGCTCACCATTGGACCACCAGGTCTTATGGCAGGCTTGGTGGAGGCCGAGAGTACAGGGTGCAGAACCTGGCAGAACAGGAAGGTAGGGGGGCTGGGTGCAAAGCCGAGCAGGGCACTTGAATATTAAGCCCCCAGCTTATATTAGTCAACCCTTTTTCCTCCTTTTTTTGGGGAAAAGGGCTACCTTGGTTTATAGTCGAGTATATATGGTAAAATTACTTGATTCAAGCAGAACTTATTCCTCCAATTTCTGCCCACAAAATAAAATCTTTATCTAAGGTCCTGTAGTCTTGTTTCCATGCTACGCCAAGTTAGTGGGTCCCTTGATGAACTATGCAACCAGGGATAATTTTTTAAAGTATAAAATTTAGCAAATAAGGGAGCTAGTAAGATGACTATTTATGTTTCTAAATATGGGGCACTGCCTACACAGCATAAAAACACTAGTCAGCTTTGTATTTTGAAATCTTGCTATAGATCAAAAGTAAGTCAGCAATGGAAAAAAATCTGGAACCCACTGGGCTGATGTATAGCAGTATTTTCCTCCTACTTCTTGTACACATTCAGAACCACCCACAATTAAGTGAAATCCAGCACATTTTATGCTCACTGCTAAGCTTGAAAAAGGAATTTCTCTGCCATTACCAGTCCAACTGTATCACACATGTAAACCGTTTAGTTTTAGATGGTATATAAATTTTTTAAATAAATAAATTATTGCAAGTACCAAACTATTTAACCCCCCCCCCCAGCTAACTACAATAACTTGGTTATACAATATTGCTTTATCCCAGGACAAGCAGGCAGCATATTCTCAACATAGGGGTGACGTCAATCACGGAGCCCTGATGCGGACAGCTTCACAAGCAGTCTTGCTTGAAGAACTTTTAGAAAGTTCACGACTGCCATACCATGCATGTGCAAGTGTCTTCCCACTCGACGTAGGGTGTGCATCTCATCAGTTCTAGTTTTTCCCGTGGAGCTGAGAAGCCCTTGTTTCTAGCTCTGCATGAATTTGTTGCCTTCTCACGCTGCGGCTTTTGTTTTCTTTTTCTTTTAAAAACGAGTCGCTGTGTGGCACGTTAAAAAAATAAATAATAATAGTCATTTTTTCGATGGTGGCGGCCCCAGTCGGCAGTCTTTGATTTGGCTGAGGCCATCTTTTTTCCATGCCCCAGTCTCTTACGGGTTTTAAGAGGTGTAGCCAGTGTAATCATACGATTTCCATCACTGATCCGCACCGTTGGTGTATTGTTTGGGCCCAGAACACCGTCCTGAATCGTGCGCACGCTGTGCTACTCTTCAAAAACGAGCTCTGAAGAGATGTCGCGTTCAACTTCAACAACTCTTCGGGGTCATGGATCCCTCCACGGAAAAGACCTCGACTTCAACCTCGGTCTCACTAGCGAATATCCCATCCTCGAGTAAATCACCCTCGCTAGTGACAGGCAAGTCTATGCTAGTCTCTTCAGGTACACTGGCTAATAAGCCTCCAGTCCTCCAGGCGGAGTCTCAGGCAATCCAGGTAACGAGTGTAGTCGTGCCAGCCTCTTTGAGACTTCCAACAAAGTGTGCCTCAAAAGTTAGGGAATACTCATCTTCGAGGTCACCCTCTCTAAAGCACACTGCTGCACCTACATTACCAGCCTCATTGGTATCGGTGCCTGCTTTCCAGGATATGCTGGAAGCTATCCTGCACAAAGAATTAAACACTATGCTTGCCAAATTCACTCCAGCCTCAACACTGCTCCCTGCAGTCCGGCAAGAGCATATAGTTGATTTGCAAGCAGCTGCATCTGGGAAACTCTGCTCTTTGTCCTCAAGTCAGTCCTCGTCTCGACACGCCAGGTCTAAGACTTCAGCTCACAAGTTTCAATCTTCAGCTTCATCCAAGCCTTGCAGGTCTCTGTCTCCTGCTACCACTACAGTCATAAGGTCTCGATCTCAGTCCTCATAGAGGCATCTCTAGCCATCAAGACACCTCTTCCACTCGAGGCAAGCAAAGGATCCCTTTCTACTTCATTCTTCGAGGCTGTTCAAGGATTCTCATTCTGCTTCTCCCAGGCAGCATAGCCTGTCCAGGCATTCTGCTCAACGGAAGTCTTCATCTCGAGACCAGCGAGTTCACACACTTTGCTTGCCAACAACTCGAGGCCCCATACGCCTGTCTCGAGGCATTATTCAGGGGACCCCCGTCAACTTCAAAAGGCTTGTTCCCATCTGTCACAACCTATTTCTACGAGGCATGAGCCAGAACATTTCGTATCTCATCTTCCTCATGGATTTCCAGCACGCTCTTTCAAGCGCAAGCATTCAATTACCCTGCCTCCTTCACATAGTGGCGGCTCTTCTGTGTCCCTGACTTTGGATCCTGATCTTCAATACCTGTATTCCAGAGAAGCTTCATCTTCTTTTTCTGTAGCATCTCACTCTCGTTCTTCTTCGCCTCAAGAAACACACACATCTTCTGGGCCAGTGTCTTTTTCCAAATTTATTTATCAGATGAATAAAGATCTTCAGATTGATTTGCAATCTGATTCTAAATATACACCTGAATATTTGGAGGAGTTGGAGATGCCACACCCTCCCAAGGACTCTTTGTGGTTACCCATGAATGGCATCCTTTCTCAGACTTTAAAGAGAAATCTAGAAACCCCTTATTCCATCCCGGCGGTGCCCATGAAAATGAAATCTTGTTACCGCATTGTACATTGTAAAGGGTTTGAGAAACCACAACTATCTCACCAATCTCTAGTGGTTGAATCTTCTTTTTTAAAAAAAAAGTCTAACCTGGCTAAGGTCTATGCAGCAGTTCCCCCAGGTTGAGAAGGAAGAACCATGGACAAATTTGGCTGTCATCTATATCAAAAGTCCATGATGACGAATAGAATTTTGAACTACAACTTTTGTCTTTACCTCTTATCTAAATCATTAGATTAAGACCTTGCCTTCTTTTTTCATGGACGTACCAGAACATCATTTGCCTGAGTTTCAGCAGTTACACTACACTCTGTCTCTGCTTCGAATGCACATGATCCAAGCAGCATACGATGCATTCGAGATGTCATCACAGGTCACTGCATTTTCCGTGGCTATGAGACGTAGACATGGATCCCAATCTCCAGGATCATCTCGCCAACATACTATGTCAAGGGAATGAGCTGTTTGACGAGTCCATTGAGGCAGCCACAAAACGCTTGTCTGAGCACGAAAAGTCTTTTGCCTCTCTCATCAGGCTGAAAGCCTAGACCCTCGGCTGCTAAGGGTTATAAGCGACCCTCATCTTATCAGTGCTGTTATCCGCAGAAGTTCACGCTGGCTTATTCCAGACCACCATCTCGGAAGCAACCGCAACAGCAGCATCAATGTAAACCCCAGGCTCCTGCTGCAACCAAGCCAACGCAGACTTTTTGACAATCTTGCACACAGCATAACATCAATCTTTCTGCCTCTGTCTTCTCCTCTTCACATCGGAGGTCGTCTCTATCATTTTCATCAACGTTCGGAGATGATCACTTCGGACCTCTGGGTGCTCTCCATCCTCAAGGAGGGTTATTCTCTTCAATTCCATCAAATTCCACCAGGTTACCCTCCAAGAAAGTGTCTTTCCAATTCCTTGCAACCCCCCCTTCTTCTACAGGAAGTACAGGCTCTGCTAACTCTCAACGCCATCGAGACAGTTTCTCTGGAGCAGCAGAGCACGGGTTTTTATTCCCGTTACTTTCTAGTCCTGAAGAAGATGGGAGGTCTGCGACCAATTTTGGATCTCAGAGCTCTCAACAAATTTCTCATCAAAGAAAAGTTTTGGATGCTGTCTTTGGCATCATTGTATCCCCTTCTAGATCACGATTGGTTATGCTCTCTGGATCTCAAGGAAGCTTACACTCACATACCCATTCATTCAGCCTCCTGAAGATTCCTCAGATTTCGGGTGGAAAATCATTATCAATACAGAGTGCTACCTTTCAGCCTGGCATCATCTCCCAGAGTTTTCACCAAGTGCCTGGTAGTGGTAGCAGCAGCTTTGCGCAGCCATGGTCTCCAGGTATTCCCATACCTGGATGACTGGCTTATCAAAGACACAACTTCTCAGGGGGTTACTGTAGCGACCCAACGGACTATTTGGTTCCTCCAAAGCTTGAGATTCAAAATCAATTTTCCAAAACCTCAGCTACAACCTTCTCAGATGCTTCAGTTTATTGGAGCTGTCCTAGACACTGTACAACTCAGAGCATTCCTTCCTCAGCAATGTTAGGATGCCCTCATACAACTTTGTGAATGAGTCTCTACCCTCACTTCCCTCTCAGCGAGGCATATGATGGTTCTCCTAGGTCACATTGCCTCTACAGTTCACGTGACTCCTTTTGCCAGACTTCACCTCAGAATTCCTCAGTGGACCCTGGCATCTTAGTGGGTGCAGGCTTTCGACCCGCTTTCTCAACACATTACAGTGACTCCTTCTCTACAGCAATCTCTTCACTGGTAGATGCTTTCATCCAATCTCTCCAGATTCTTCAACTTACGCTTGGGGTGGGGGGCTCATCTAGATGGTCTTTGGACTCAGGGGCCCTGTCCACCAAGGACCGTCGACATCATATCAATCTGTTAGAACTCAGAGCGATCTTCAATGTTCTCAAAGCTTTTCAGCATCTTCTTCACGATCAGGTAGTTCTCATCCGTTCAGACAATCAAGTCATCATGTACTAAGCCAACAAGCAGGGAGGAATAGGATCTCTTCCCCTGTGCGGAGAAGCTCAGAAAGTTTGGAATTGGGCAATTCATCACAACACCTTTCTAAAGCTGTCTACATTCAGGGAGAGAAAAATGCATTGGCAGACAAATTGAGTTGTCTCCTGCATCGCCAGCTTTTCCACCATCCCATTCTGGTTAGCTTGGAGGTCACCCATTTGTTGAGAATATGCTGCCTGCTTGTCCTGGGATAAAGAACAGTTACTTACCTTAACAGGTATTATCCAGGGACAGCAGGCAGATATTCTCACAACCCACCCACCTCCCTGGGTTGGCTTCTTAGCTAGCTACCTGAACTGAGACACGAGCCTTACATTGTGCGGGAAGGCACTCGTGCATGCACAGTGCAGCAGTCACAAACTTTCTAAAAGTTCAAGCAAGTCTGCTTGTGAAGCTGTCCACATCGGGGCTTAATGGTTGATGTCACCCATATGTTGAGAATAGCTGCCTGCTGTCTCTGGATAACACCTGTTATGGTAAGTAACTGTGCTTATTTTGCTGTAACTCACACACAGGTAAGGAGCATTAAATTTTGAAAATAAAAAAGGTGGGGGGAGGGATCAGCAGCAGCAATGGAGAAAGCTACAAATAATCTAATTTGTTTCTTAACATGCTTCCAGCTTCGTGGAATCACATCCAACTTCGATAACCGTTAATGGGTGTGAGATGGTAGAGTTGAGTGTGAAATGAAAAACAGCTGGAGGGCTAAATATCCATGGGCCTCCATTACTTTTTCCCTTTCTTACTGAGAACACTCTTCAGGCCATATCACAATACTTCATCTTCAATGAAATGAATATGTGTGTGCTTATTAGGGTTTATTTTGGATTTCACTCATGCTTTTTCAATGGCAACTCAAGGCAAATTAAGTTGTGAGCTGCCTGCCATGTTCTCCCCAACCCCTCCCCCAAACACAAAGGCAATTCAAACAATTTCTCAATTACAGACATACAAAGCAGCATAACAATATTCCTAACTTAATATTACAAATTTGAAAATGAGAGCTCATAGCTGTGGCTATCATAGTTCAAGGTCCAGCCTACCAACTTTCAATTAAAATGTCTACATTTTTTTTCTCGTGTAGGTAACTATAAGACCTACCTTTTCATGCCACAGCAGTAATATCGCACTGCTATTTTCTGTTGGTTTTTCAAATCCCTTATAAATGTATTTCATTAACAAGTCAATACCATTTCTGTCTAGCGTTCTTACTGCCTGTTCTATCTCGCTGCTTTTAAAGGATGTGAGCACTTTAAGCACTATTCCTTGGGTGCGTTCCTGTGAAAAAAACAAAACACATGAAAAATTATAAACTGCTCTCCAATTAAGATTTCTTTAATGTAGAAAATGCTGAATTGGATCAATGTACGTGCAAGTTCAGTATGACAGTAAACTTCTACCACAGAATTTATTTATAGATTGTAAGAATTTGACTGTTCTTGCTGGACACTCCACATAATAAATTATATCATCCTTTCAGAAAACACTGCTAAATTACAAGGGCTAGAAAATTAGTTAAGAATGGCCTAAAACTTGAACTTTGAAGAGGTACACGGGAGAAAACCACAGCCCATCTTAAAATATACTTAGCTAAAGGAATCCAGGAGAGCACTGCTTTGGGATAAGAAAATTAAAGCCCATGGCCCAGAAAAACCAGACAGGTCAGCATTGTATGTGCAATGCCGAGGTGTTTTTTTGAAGTGGGTTTTGTTGCATCTTTACTTTCAAGTTTTGAAAAGGTGAGCCAGGGACTATTTCTATTTTCTGGTTCTAAATAAAGAAATTTTTCACCCAAATTTCACCCAGTTTCCAACTGTTACCCCTTGGGGAATTCTGTAAGGCAAATTCTGTAATGCAGAATTTACTTTGAGGCAGGAAGGTGGTGTCCTGGTTCAAACTCAGCAGCTTTCCCAGTTTTCCATACATTGTGACTCTTTCAGCATGCAATCAGCATGGTACAGAAGTCCTGTGCTGTTTTTGCAAGACTTCAGAAAAGTGCAGAATTATGAGGACAGGATTGCAGTATGCAGGAAAGCAACAGCAGCAGCTGTGTTTGAACCAGGGAGAACTGGGTCATCTAACAAAGATAGTGCTGGGAGATAAGGATGATACTGGGATATGGGCTAAGGAAGCACTGAGATAAGCAAAGCATATATGTAAAGGGAGATGTTAGAAGAGATAGACAACAGATAAGGAAGGGGAAGGGGAGACAGGGATGTCAAAATGAGTTGTGCATGGTAGGAGAAGAGCTAAACAGAGTAAGGGGATGTGTGGAAGAACATATGCTCTAGGAAAGAATTATAGTGGATGTGTATGGAAGGGGGAAATAAGATGGAGGAAATAGGAACAAAGAAGGTAGGCTGCTGCTGGAAAAATTGCATCAAAAACAGCCTGTGGAGACCTCCCTGAAGGAAATCACAGGGAAAGGGGTTTTGGAGGAGGGGGTCCTAGACTATGGGGTCAGAATCCCTCTTAAAAAAAAACTTTTAGAGACCCTCCCCCCCCCCAATTTTCCCCATAGGATTCAATAGCCTTATTCATGGTGTCAAGTGGTGCCTGCCTGCTTCAGCATATGATTTCAGAATCAAAGGGGAGAAGACATTTGCCTCACAGATTCACTGGATGAACCTAGTCTGGCTGCCAATCAGACCGAAGTCAGTCTAAACTCAACCCCAGAGAAGCATTCCATGACAGGAGGGAGGACCATGCTGCCGGCCCACTGTTGGTTTCAGCCAAACCAGGAAGGAGCCCACACAGTCTGCGCTCAAGCTTCTGACTGTAGAAGAGAAGATGAGCTGGGGAAGACTGTAGTGTGGACTGAAGGAGGCAACAATCTGAATTTTTTTTGAGGGGGGAGGGAGGCTGAACCAAAAAAAAGTGTGTCCGTTCTAGTGGCATGCCTGGTCTCACTGGCAGCAGAATACTTGTGTAGAGAATGACACGGTGACTGTTTCCTGTGGCAAACCCACAGGAATGGGGAAAATTTGGCCCATTTGTCAAGAGGTTAAGGAACAAAGCTTTTCACCACCCACAGGAGTGGTAAAGGACCTTGTTCCCGTAATAAAGGATAACTACCACGAGTCGTTTCCCTCTTCACCTCCCCTTCCAGCCAGCAGTTCCCCCTCCTGATCATGGGTCCAGCAGCTCACCTCCCTCTCTCCTGAACGTGTGTCAAATGGCAAAAAAGAAAAAAGAAATCCTGCGACTCCTCTACCGGGTCAGCCCTTTTGCACCTCCCGTCCTGGGACTACCAGCAGCTTAGAAGTTTTAAATGGTTGCAGCTGAAGCAGGCTATTCAGGTGGGGCTCCCTGAATGGAAAACATTGAATAATCAGTATAGTCTAGAGTTCCTATGCTTTCAAGCGGACTTCCTGGGGCATCAAGCCGCATTGTGGTATAAATTAATATCTGGATATATGAATAAAAAAACAAAAAAATGGTCTTAGAGACATTTGGAGCATTGAGATTAAGCAGCAAATTTCTGCATCTCAATGGCCCCGAATTTGGTCTTGGAGAATGAGATGTACAGTATCAGTATCTATGAGGCAAACTTGGTTCTTTTTGTTGCATAGAGCGTTTTGAACCCCTGTTCGTTTACAAAAGTTAGATAGCTCTAAGTCTAATAAATGCTGGCATTGTAATCTGGAAGCGGGAACACTTGATCATTTAATTTACCATTGTCCCCGTATAAGATTATTTTGGAATTCAATTTGGACTCAAGTAAATTGTCTATTAGAAAACCATGTTGCATTATCCTATCCTATCCTATTATGTCCTCTCAACGATCAAGGAAGGAAAGGGTCAATAAAAGAAGACAAACAGGTTGCCGATAGGTTAAATTCATTCTTTGCCTCTGTCTTTACAAATGAGGACACTACAACAATGCCAAAAACAAGAAGGATATTCGCCGGAACCATAGATGAGAGCCTCGAAACAGTACATGTGGGGTTGGACATGATATATTTTCAGATTGATAGACTTAAAAGTGACAAAGCCCCTGGACCGGACGGAATTCACCCAAGAGTATTAAAGGAACTTAAGATAGAAATTGGCGAACTATTACAATCCTTAGCTAACATGTCAATCAGAACCGGGCAAATACCGGATGACTGGAGGATAGCAAATGTCATCCCAATTTTCAAGAAAGGATCAAGAGGTGAACCGGGAAATTACAGACCTGTGAGTCTCACATCGGTTCCTGGGAAGATAATTGAAACACTAATTAAGGATGCCATTGTACAACACCTGGAAGAACACAACCTAATAAGTGCTAGTCAACATGGATTCAGGAAAGGGAAGTCATGTTTGACAAATTTACTTCAATTTTTTGACAAGGTGAATAAACAAATCGATACTGGAGATCCAGTGGACATAATTTATTTGGACTTCCAGAAAGCATTTGACAAGGTCCAGGCACGCAAGGCTTATGAGTAAATTACTAAGTCATGGAATAGGAGGAGAAGTGCACAGATGGATCGGTAAATGGCTAGAGAACAGAAAACAGAGGGTGATAATAAATGGGAAATTCTCAGATTGGGAGAAGGTGACTAGCGGCGTGCCCCAGGGCTCGGTTCTTGGATCCATCTTGTTCAATTTTTTATAAATGACCTTGAAGAGGGAATGACATGCAATATAATCAAGTTTGCAGATGACACAAAATTATGTCGGGGGGTTGGCTCTCCAAGGGACTGCGAGGAACTTCAGAAGGATCTGAACCAGCTGGAAAAATGGGCGATAAAGTGGCAAATGAATTTCAATATAGACAAATGCAAGGTGATGCATCTGGGAAAGAAAAATAAAGAACATGAATATAGAATATTGGGTGTGATATTAGCCAAATGCGAACAAGAAAGGGACTTGGGGGTCCTGATAGACAGAACCCTAAAACCATCGGTTCAATGCATGGCGGCAGCAAAGAAAGCAAACAGGATGTTGGGCATGATTAAAAAAGGGATCATGAGTAGGTCGGAGGACGTCATAATGCCACTTTACAGAGCGATGGTCAGACCACACTTGGAATACTGTGTCCAACACTGGTCTCCATACCTCAAGAAGGATATAACTCTGCTGGAGAGGGTGCACAGGCGAGCCACTAAACTAGTCAAAGGTATGGAGAATTTGAGCTACCAAGAACGCCTCCGAAAACTTGGACTGTTCACCCTCGAAAAGAGATGATTGAGGGGGGATTTGATAGAGACTTTTAAAATATTAAAAGGATTTGACATAATAGACCAGAAAGAAGAATTATTGACATTTTCAGATGTGACACGGACAAGAGGTCATAGCCTGAAACTGTGTGGCAGCAGGTTCAGGACAAATGTCAGGAAATTCTGTTTCACACAGCGAGTGGTGAGCACTTGGAATGCTCTCCCAGAGGAGCTTGTGGCAGAGACTAGTGTTCAGGGTTTCAAGCGCAAGTTGGATGCACACCTTCTTGCAAATCATATCGAGGGATATGGGAGATCTGGGTCTCCAACAGGGAGCACCTAACTGGGCCTCCGCGTGTGTGGATCGCTGGACTAGATGGACCTAGGTCTGATCCGGTGAAGGCGTTTCTTATGTTCTATGATACTATTCTGTTTGGCATGTCTATGCGGAAAAAAAAGTCAAATATCAGCACATAACAAACTATTATTAATCTTGACTGGGGTTGCTATTCAGCATATCACCAATAACTGGAAAAATTATATTAATCTTAATTATACATTTTGGTGGAATTCGGTATGCCATATTTTTAAGATGGAAAGAGCAATTGCAATACAGAAAGGGAACTATAATAATTTTATAAAGATCTGGGGGCCATTGGAACGATATTGTAAAGAGTAAACATCATTTTCCTTGGATGAATATATGTACACATTGGGGGATGGGAGGGAGTTTTTCTGGAAATTTCACTAAATTATGTGTTTATATTATATTTATGATACGATTGATTATATTTGAAAGAAGGTGGGTGGGACGGGATATAATTTTTATGTTTGTAGAATTATATGAGAATTACAAGTGTTATTGTTGTTACTAATGATATATTCCTGTACGCTTGCTGTAAGTTTTAAAAATGAATAAAGAATATTAAAAAAAAAAAAAAAAGAAGCTTCATCGACCGAAGAGGCAACATCACAGACCTGCTTCAGGACCTTCTTCCAGCTGAGTCACTCCTTCTGATGTAACTTCTGGCAAAATCAGAAGTTACTTTGGAAAAAGGGACTCAGCCGGACGACGGTCCCAGAGCAGGTCTGCGACTGTTTCTTCGTTCGATGAAGCTTCTAAGATGCTGGTAGGCCTGAGGAGCAAAGGGGCCTAGCCAGTAGAGGAGTTACAGGGTTTCACCCCCCCAATTTGACCCGCAATCAGGAGGGAGTGAGGGGAGCTGTTGGAATCACAATTGGGAGGAAGGGAAAGCTGCTGGACCCACAATCATGAGGTGGGGCTGCTGGACCTGAAATCATGGGGGGGGGGGGGACTGCTGGACCCAAAATCATGAGGGAGGGCTGCTTGGGCTGCTGGACCAGCTGGAGCTGAAGGGGAGACAGTTACTGGATCTGGTCTGGGGATGGAAAGAGGTGCGGGTCCCATGTGGTGGGGGGACTAGAGCTGGAGAGAAGGGAGAAGTGCCAGACCCACACCTGGGCACTGAAGGAGAGGGCTAGAGGGAAGGGAGAGAGGTGCAGGACCTGCAGGGAGGAAGAGAGGAAAGGGAAAGAGAAAAGCTGAACATAGTGGAAGGAAAAGTGTGAATGATATTAGTATAAGGGAGTAAGAGAGAGAAGAGGCTGGTCATAGGGAGATATACAAAAAAGAGGTGAGATGTTGGGCATGGATGGGAGCATAGGAACAGGGACAAAAGGGGAATGCTGCATCTGCATGGGGGTGGTATATGGACACAGAGAAAATAACTAGACATGGTGGAGATTAAGAACATAGAAGGAAGATGCTGGACTAGGGATATAGAGGAATGATACTGTACAAAAGCGGAGAAGATCATAGAATGGTGAGATGATGAAGGCTGGGAGTTGGGCACAGGGGAAATACTAGAAAGGGACATATAGGAGACAGAGAGGGAGATGCTGAACATGGGGGAAAAATTATACAGAGATGGAAGATGAATGGCTAGCATGGAGAAAGAAGACATCTCAAATGGTCAGGAGACCCTAGCAAGTGAGTTAAGAGAAGACAAAAGAAAACAGAGACCAGCACCTAAGACCAACATGATTTAAAGAATAAAATGACAAAACAATAAAATGTATAAAAAATAAATTTTATTTTCTATTTGTGATTATAATATATCAGATTTGAAATATATATCTTACTAGAGCTGGTGTTAGACATAACTGGAGAGAGCAAAGTCCAGGCTATGCAGGGCTCTCTGGGCGCTGTTACCCTAATTGCACTCCCCTAACACTATTCCTGCCATGTGTGACTGAAGTATTGTTAGCTTGATTTTTCTAAGTAGCATTCTATAGTAATTAGATATTCAGTTTTCTCGATAGTGGAAGGGACATTTGTAAGAGAGAGGAGAGGGAAGAGGGGACATTTGTAAGGGGGAGGAGAGGGGAGACCCTTGCTCTGTATTATTTATGATTTATAAAATGACAATTGTACAGAATATTGTTTCTTTTTATACCTTAATAAAATAAGTTCAATATAAAAATCATAGCTATTCTGGACATAGGTACGACGAGCGAGGTGATTAAATTCGCAGACGATACGAAGTTATTCAGAGCGGTGAAGACGCAGGGGGGATTGCAAAGATCTGCAACGTGACATAATCAGGCTCGAGGAATGGGCATAGACATGGCAGATGAGATTCAACGTGGATAAGTGTAAAGTGATGCATGTCGGTAACAAAAATCTCATGCACGAATACAGGATGTCCGGGGCGGTACTTGGAGAGACCTCCCAGGAAAGGGACTTGGGAGTTCTTATCGACAAGTCGAAGCCATCCACGCAATGTGCGGTAGCAGCAAAAAGGGCAAACAGAATGCTAGGAATGATAAAGAAGGGGATCATGAACAGATCAGAGAAGGTTATCCTGCCGCTGTACTGGGCCATGATGCGCCCTCACCTGGAGTATGCGTCCAGCACTAGTTGCCGTACATGAAGGACACGGTACTACTCGAAAGGATCCAGAGAAGAGGGGCTAAGATGGTTAAGGGGTTGGAGGAGCTGCCCTACAGCGAAAGATTAGAAAAACTGGGCCTCTTCTCCCTCAAACAGAGGAGATTGAGAGGGGACATGATCGAAACATTCAAGGTACTGAAAGGGATAGACTTAGTAGATAAGGACAGGTTGTTCACCCTCTCCAAGGTAGGGGGAACGAGAGGGCACTCTCTAAAGTTGAAAGGGGATAGATTCTGTACGAATGTAAGGAAGTTCTTCTTCACCCAGAGAGTAAAACTGTAACGCTCTTCCACAGTCTGTCATAGGGGAAAACACCCTCCAGGGATTCAAGACAAAGTTAGACAAATTCCTGCTGAACAAGAACGGGCGCTGGTAGGGTTAGTCTCGGTTAGGGTGCTGGTCTATGACCAGAGGGCCGCTGCATGAGCGGACTGCTGGGCATGATGGACCACTAGTCTGACCCAGCAACGGCAATTCTTATGTTCTTCCTTGGCTCGTAGAGCCACGACTGGCCTGACCAATCACACTGTTTAAACACAAAAACCTACAACAAAGTTTGTTTGCTACATAATTCTGTCAAAACTTGACCAATTTTAATAAAATATCTTGAATAAAATTTACAATAAGCCTACACTCACACACCCTACCTAAATAACATTACTTCAACTATCTGGCTGTTCAACCATTGCAATGTTTTCTTCAGTGCAAATTGATCGGACTCTGCCACTGGAAACTCTTGCATCAGTCTATGAAGACTAACAGATAAGTGCTGTAGTCAAGAACTGCTTCCATAAACTGAGACTAATTAGATCTCTAGCTAGTCTATTGGAGCCCTCTTCCTTAAATATCTTAGTTCATCCACTTATTATCTCAAAAATAGACTACTGCAACTCTCTTTATAAAGGAATACTGTTAATACAAAAATAAATTAGGCAACTTCAGCTAATTCAAAATACTTTCATTAAAATAATCACTAACTAAATCACTAACTAACTAAATATGACCACATTATCCCTTTACTTAAAAATGCCCATTGGCTTCCCATCCCTCACAGAATTACTTTTAAAACTGTGTTGCTCACATTCAAGACTCTTAAATTCAGAGAACCAGCTTTCATTGACAAACTACTCGTTCCTCACGCTCCTGCCAGAAATCTAAGATCATCTTCCCAAAATCTACTCTTTGTTCCCACTCTCAAAACATTTTGCACCCGCAGTACAACCTCCTTTGCTGTTACTGCTCCACTTATTTGGAACTCCTTGTCCCCTTATATGAGGGAGGAATCAAGCCTAGATAAATTTAAAAGTTTCTTAAAAAGTTTCCTATTTAGAGATGCCTTCGAGCACTAACATGAGTTCTCCTTACCTTTTCTTTCCTGAATCCTTTCAGCCAGCTTGAACAATCCCTTCTACCCTCCTGTTTTGTTCTTTCTTAAATTTTATTGTAGTTCACCACTCTCCCTTTTGTGTCATTAGTCTGTTCTGTCTTTGTAATAAGTTGTTTTTTTGTTATAGAATCCCCCTGATTTTATGTACAATCACCTAGAATTAAGATAGGCGATATCTCAAATGTTCATTAAAACTTGAAACTATAACCTAATATTTCTCCAGATACAAATATTTTATAAGGATCAGATCCTTATTGTGGCTATTTGTTTCAAAAAAATGGCTTCTGTGCATATTATGAGGATAATCGTTAGGTGATGGCAAAGTTGTTTATGTAAGGTGGCCTGTGTGAATGTAGGCTTATTTAAAATTTATTCAGGATGATATATCCCATATTTTATTGAAACTGGTTGTTTTGATAGTCATTCAGGAAACAAGTTTGTAAACACTGTGTACATAGGTGGATAAACAATTCACACCCTTTTGGTTACGGCTTCTAAATTTCATGTTATTTTAATTTAGCAATCTGAAGACCCAAGAGTAATTGCAGGTAGCATAGACTTTTTTTGTTGACTTGCTGACATTTGTAGGAACAACTCTATAACAACTATGTTGCTGCAAGAGGTCAGCAGTTCCTGCACTCCCATTTTCAGTGGATGGCTGAAATAAAAATCATTGAAAGTAAGAAGAACATAAGAACATAAGAAATGCCTCTGCTGGGTCAGACCTGAGGTCCATCGCGCCCAGCAGTCCCCTCTAGCTAAAGTGCATTATTATTGAACTCCTGTGGAAAATCTGCACCAAAAACTGTTTTGCGTCTTTTAAAGAAAGAACTTTCCAGTTTAGAAGTTTTACTATTCAAAGACAATGGTTAGATGATAAACACTGTACAATACGCAGAATTATTATTTTTTTGTACAGAATTCCCTTAAGAGTATTTCTTATAACCCCCCCCCATCACAAATTCTTTCAAATTGTCTTCCTTTAACATTACTTGCCAAGAGACTGTGTACTTATAAGATTATAATTTATTCATGTTTAAAACTAAACTTGTTTCAGTTCCAGGAATGATCTATCATCATAAAGTGAATTTTGCTTTCTGGTATTTATACAGAAATCTTTAATGTGAAAGCACACATGCTCATGCCATAGCAAAACCTGGAATTTGGTTTATATGTTGGGTGGGAATAAAATGTTTTTGTTTTTACTGAAGGCAAATTCCATTTTCAAAATTCAAACACCTTAGTGTCAGGTCAGTTGGAAGCTTGCCTTCAGACCAGCTGCCAACAGACTTGACAATCACATGGCCAAAAAGCTACCCTTCTTTATTTACAAGCAGAAACAAATGATCTTTAAACTATTTCAATTCCTTCATTGTTCTAAGAAGCAAATCGGCAAACAAAAGAAAGGCCTTACCTTTACTGCTTGGTTCTTCGTGTTAACTGGGGAATTCCTTAAGGCTGCTTGAAAAGCTCTGAGCATTTCTCCTGTACAATACAGCCAGCTAAGGACAACAGGAAAAATGCAAGAATCATCTAACCCAGTGTTTCCCAAACTATGTACCACAGCTCCCTAGGGTGCTGCAGTGAACTCACAGGGGTGCCATGCAGGACAACACAAACAGGCTGCCAGTCCAGCACCCCATTCCCTTCCCTAAGCTGCAGTTAACAATCTTCAGGCTGCTAGCAGCCTAAAAATGCACTGTCTTTGACAACCCAGAAGCTCTCTAGTGCAGCATCCTACCTCTGCAGGGACAGGATGTTGAAGCAGAGGGATAAGCTTCCAGAGCCACTGAAGGCAGGCTGTTGCTTGTCACGACTTCCTGTTTCTAACACTAGATAGAGAAGTTTTGGGCCTAACGAGCAGCAGCCTGCCTTCAGTGCTTCCACATCAAAATAAGTTCCCATGGCTGTGAGGGGCTTGGAGAAGCAGCAGCAGGGGAGAAGGAGCTTCCAAGAGTGCGTAGCGAGTTATGAAGAGTCATCCGTAAAAAAAGAGAGAGAGAAAGATGCAGATTATAAGTGCAGTGTTAATGGTGTTAAATTAATGCGATAATAGAAACATGAAAACAAGATGGCAGATAAAGGTCAAATGGTCCATCCAGTCTGCTCATCTGCAGCATACACTCTCTCCTCCTCTCCCTATAAGATCCTATGTGTCTGTCCCATGCTTTCTTGAATTCAGATGTGGTCTTTGTCGCAACCACCTCTACTGGGAGGTTTACCCAGTATTTACCACCCTTTCTATAAAAAAATATTATTTCTTTAGATTACTCCTGAGCCTATCACCTCTTAACTTCATCCTATGCCCTCTCATTTCAGAGCTCCCTTTCAAAAGACTCACCTCATGCACATTTATGCTATGTAGGTATTTAAACATCTCATATCTCCCCTCTCCCACTTTTCCTCCAGAGTATACATATTGAGATCTTTAAGTCTGTCTCCATACACCTTATGATAAAAACCACCAATCATTTTAGTAGCCTTCCTCTGGACAGAGTCTATCCTATTTATATCTTTTTGAAGGTAGAATTGTACACAGTACTCTAGATGAAGTCTCACCAGTCTTACACAGGGGTAGCAATACCTCCTTTTTCCTACTGGCCAAATCTCTCCCTATGTACCCTAGTATCCTTGTGGCTTTTGCCATTACCTTTTTAACCAGTTTGGCCACCTTAAGATCATCACATACTATCACACCCAAATCCTGCTCCTCTCTCGTGCACAAAAGTTCTTCACCCCCTAAACTGTACTGTTCCCTCAGGTTTTTCCAGCCTAAATGCATGACCTTGTACAGACATAGACAAAACCTTATATTTTTAAATCATAAGCACAAAAATGCTTAAGGACAGTGGTTCATGACAAAGTCCAAAAAGGAAAGGCTGATAGAAAATATGAAATACTTTTCTGAAGAAAGTGGCAAACAAATTAACCTTCAAGCACATATGAAAAGCAAAGAGAGCTCCACAGCAAAATAAGGATGGTATTTCTCACATTTACAGTTGCAATTCAAGTCATTATGAATCACTTCCAATCTCTGCAAATAACCTGTTCTTTTGTTTGTATGAACTTTCCAGACAGCAGTTGCCCAAAACATGTCAAGAATTTAAAAAAAAAAAAGCAGTTGAAAAAAAAGAAATGGGTCAGACAGATATTTCCAAAGTTTCAGTTTTTATTTATGCTGTTAAAAATGGAAGGGTGGCAAATGGAAAAGTTAAGAGCGTCTATGCTTAAGTGGAGAATGTTAATAAACCCACTGTTTAAGCAATGCAACTTTTTTTGCGGTGGCTTTGCTGGGGTAATGAATTCTAGTTATAGCTGATCCCCCATCAGGCTAGCTGCCAGCTAAAGGAAAAACAATCTTGCCTGTCTTATTTCAAAGAGACAAAGATGGACTTGATGAGGCCAACTTTGATCATTCAAAAAGATCAAAAGCAGCCTTTTCAGTTTATAAGAATAAAACATCAAAGTATTCAAATGCCAGTCTTACAGGAAGAGGGAGGGTGGGAGCCAGGGAGAGAAGGAACGAGAATATGAAGGTGTCAAAGCAGTAAAAATTATGTTTTGCAATGCGAGAGAAAGCCAATATCTTTGTTAAGTCCTGTTTGGTGGGTTTCAAAATGGGTTTATCATTTTGATCTCTAAAGTCTTGCATTCTTGGATTGTCTTAAAATTTGCTTTTAATATTCTCACCATAAAATTATTGGTTTTCTGAAATGTTGTCCCATGGAGGTGATATCCTGGTTGGTATTGCAATTTTTAATATGATAGCTGTATAAATTAATCCTAGTCTTTAGCATCTGGCTTGTTTCTTCAATATCTTCACAGAACAATTGGGTAAAAAGATGGTAAAAAAACCCCAAAACTGTCTTTACTAATTTTACTGTTTAGTTACTTGTAAACACTGACTTTCTAACCAATTCAACGAGTTTATAGATCAAGTTATTTCAATCACCATTTACATCTAATATACTCAAACACATATTCAAACGGAGGGTGGGCATATCATAATGTCATAGGAAGTCAGATCATAGGACCCTCCTATAACCTATATGTTATTTCAGGTCTACATCCTGCAACGATGATCCTAATTGGACTTTATTTGAAAGTGTCAAAGTTCCAAAGGTACGCTGAAATCATCCACATAAAATAATTCCATCCACATAAAAATAAATCATCCACATAAGAGCCTTAAAGGACCTAGTCCGCTAGGGATACAGGACCCAACACGGTCCGCATTTCAACAAAAAGTCTTCTTCAAGGGTCCCTGGGGGTCCTATAAAGATGAGCAGCAGTGTCTCACTTCCGGCTCACCACACAATTGTTTCTCACGTACTCACCTTTATAGGACCCCCAGGGACCCCTGAAGAAGACTTTTTGTCGAAACGCAGACCGTGTTGGGTCCTGTATCCCTAGCGGACTAGGTCCTTTAAGGCTCTTATGTGGATGATTTCAGTGTACCTTTGGAACTTTGATACTTTCAAATAAAGTCCATTTAGGAACATCGTCACTCCAGAGTCTTTTTGGTTTTCTCTGGATTTTCTTCTTTGTGGATATTTTGGGGTCAATTCCTTTTGTTTTTTTTCTACAACCTGCAACCTTACTTTAATCATATATGCCCATTCCTCCTTCTCAACCCTTACAACTTACAAAAAAAATTGAATTCAAACCACTGGTCATTAAAGTAACTACACTAAAAAAAAAAAATTTAACTACTATTCCTAAGAAAATCCCATCAGAAAATGATCATCAAACTCAAAACATTGTAACACATTAAATACTACAAGCCTCCATTTGCTAAAGAGCAGTGTCTGCAAACTGTGAACACAAGTTTCCAATTGCTTAAAGGCAACATCGTTGCAGCTTGACTTCCAATTACTGACAAGTAACAACGCTACAATATCTGCAGTTTTCAAGTTCTCTACAAAAAAGTGTGCTACAATGTATCTGAAAACCTCATAACTGGAAAGGCAACACTTATCTTGTGTAGATTATGCCACATCCAGCGCTGGTGTATAGTAAGAACTCCCGACACCCTCCTATTTGTGGGCATTTCAATCCTAGATGGATCTTCTTTGGGGGATTTGAAATCTGAGTTACCTCTCAAAAACTACATTTTACTTTTTCTGATAGTGCCACAAATAGTGGTACACAAACTTTTCACAACGCTGTAGCACTTTTTTTTTTTTTTGAGAACTTGAAAACTGCAGATATTGTAGGGTTGTTACTTGTCAATAACTGGAAGTCCAACTGCAACGGTCTTGCCTTTAAGCAATTGGAAACTTGTGTTCACAGCTTGCAGACACTGCTCTTTAGCAAAAGGAGGCTTGTAGTATTTAATGAGTTACAAATTATGTCCCCATTACGGCTGGCTCATGTGTTGAGTATCAAGTTACCTAGTTACGTTAAGGTCACTAGTATTATATTTGACACCTGGAAAATCTTGAAACTTATTAACAATTTAACAGAAATTCCAGTACAGAAATCCATATGTCAATCCTTATGGCTAAACACCATAAGAACATAAGCAGTGCCTCTGCTGGGTCAGACCAGAGGTTCATCATGCCCAGCAGTCCGCTCACACGGCGGCCTATCAGGTCCAGGACCTGTATAGTAATCCTCTATCTATACCCTTCAAGCCCCTTTTCCTTCAGGAAATTATCTAATCCTTTCTTGAACCCCATCACACCCTCTGGAAGCGCATTCCAGGTGTCCACCACCCTTTGGGTGAAGAAGAACTTCCTAGCATTGGTTCTGAATCTGTCCCCTCTTAATTTTTCTGAATGCCCTCTTGTTCTTGAAAGTTTGAAGAATCTGGCCCTTTCCACTTTCTCCATGCCCTTCATGATCTTGTAAGTCTCTATCATGTCCCCTCTAAGTCTCCACTTTTCCAGGGAAAAGAGCCCCAGTTTCTCCAATCTTCCAAGATTCAAATTGGCAAGTCCAAGATTGCCTGAAAGCACTGGATGCAGGCAGGCATACATATACTAGATGATGTTATTTTAAATGGGAAAATGCTTGATTTTTCACGACTGCAACAATTTTTGGGTATTTCAAAGTCTCAACTTTATAAGTGGTTGCAGTTGAAGCAAGCCATTCAGAAGGGGTTCCCTAAATGACGAAATTTGAAAAAATATAATAGCTTGCAGGTTCTGTGCTTCCAGAAAGATTTGCTAGGACATCAGGCCGCCCACTGGTATAAATTAATATCTGAATTCTTGAATAAAAAGCAAAAAACTTGTCACAGACATTTGGAGCATTGAGATAAAGCAGCATATTTCTGCATCTCAATGGCCACGAATTTGGACTTGGAGGATGAGATGTACAGCATCAGCATCTGTGTGACAAACATTTTTTTTTTGTTGTTACATAGAAGTTCCTGGACCCCTGCTCCTTTACAAAAATTAGACAGTTCTAACTCTAATAGATGCTGACACTGTCATCTTGATGTAGGGACACTGGATCATCTGCTGTTCTATTGTCCTTTAATAATTAACTTCTGGAAGTCAATATGGGGATAGATAATACCATACGGGAGGCATCAATTCCATTGATGTATGAGGTAGTCATATGCAGAATGTTATTACATATTAAGCCCTCCGGGGACTGCTATAAATGCAGGCTTTTCCTAATTATGACCAGGATAGCCATGCAAATGATTACTCGCAATTGGAAGAATTGGGATCGCCTTAGTTTTCCTTTCTGGTGGGCAAGTTTATGCTTAACTTATAAGTATGAGAAAATGAATGCTGACTTGCTGGGGCATAATAAGATATTCAAATTGGTTTGGGGCCCATTGACGTCTTTTGTAGATTTGTTATACTTGTTCTTCATTTTTATTTTCTGTTGTATTGTACCCACACATCTGGGGGGGGGGGGGGGGGAGAGCAGGATTTGGTATTATTCCTGATGGTAATGATGGATGGGAGAGGGAATTTTTTTTTTTTTTTAATAGATTACAATTGTTTATAAGTGCTTATTTGATTATTATTATGTTTAAATTTGTTTATTGATTTTACAATAAAAGCAGAAATTCACAAGTCAAACAGTTTTCATCCCCCCTCCCTCCCCCTCCCTCATCCCAACACCCCATCCCCCCAACTCCCTTCTATAACAACAAGTATCCTCCAGCAGACAATATATTACGGGTTCAATAGGTTACTTCGGGCTCTGTGAGTCAACGTTAACCAAAAAGGTTCCCAAATAGAACAAAATGTATGGCCTCCAGGAGATTCCAGGGAAGTCAAAGACATACGCTCCAGTGATGCTTGTCGAAGCATCAGAATTCTCCAGAATGATACCGTTGGTGGGTCTGCAGTTATCCAATTATGTAGTATGGTTTTTTTTCCCATTAGGAAAGTCCGGGCCATAAAGCCTCGAAAACCCTTCGGGGGCCCCCGGGGGAGTGAGTCCATCGTAAACAACAGTTCCGGACGACTAATATATCCTCGGTGCCACATGGAAGCAATATGCAACTGCAGTTGTATCCAAAAGCCCTGTACCAATGGGCATGTCCAAAACTGGTGACCCAATGTTGATCCTGGTTGGGCACATTTAATGCAAGCATCTGTTGTGCTAAGTTTTGCACGATACAGATAGGTTGGAGATCGGTACAGTCGTAAGTAGAATTTATAGTTCGTTTCAATAAGGGTCGATTGCGAGGTTATAGTTTGAATGGATTTAAGACCCTGTTGAATATGTTGGCCGGTCACCTCACACTGCAAGTCCCCTGACCAGCGGGCCGCGTATACTTCATAGGGAATGGACCCCAAACTTTCACGCATAGCGTAGGTGGAATTTCAATGGAATAAGAGTCTGCGCCGTTAAACATAACGCTTCCGAAATCTTCTCCTGAGTATGGTTGGTGAGCCCTGCCGATGGGAGAGAGCGAATATAAGAAGTCATCTGAACATACGCCAACCAGTCCCGAGGTGTCCAATGATATTCAGTCTGCATCACCAGGAATGGTGGAACCGTGCCCTGTGCAGTTACCACCTGAGAAATATACTGCAGATTAGACGTTCTCCACACCGATACCGGAAATTTGGAAGTCCCAGGGGGAAAATATTTGATTATTATTATTTGTATGTAAATTGTATTGCACTTTCTGTTGGCATTAAAAACTAAATAAAAAAGAAACTTTACGGAAGCTGGAGTTGTGGAGAAAGCTGCATTGATCTGTAGGCTTTCTGTATAAAAATGTTTGTACTTGTATCCATTGTTGATGGAAACAGTGGTGTCTAGAAAGTTGAACTAAGGCCAGTACTGGGCAGACTTGCACGGTCTGTGTCTGTATATGGCCATTTGGTGGAGGATGGGCTGGGGAGGGCTATTAACGTAGAACATAATCTTTTCCAGAGAAAGGAAAATGGTAAAACCAGAGGACATAATTTGAGGTTGAGGGGTGGTAGATTCAGGGGCAATGTTAGGAAATTCTACTTTACGGAGAGGGTGGTGGATGTCTGGAATGCGCTCCCGAGAGGTGGTGGGTAGGAAAATGGTGACTGAGTTCAAAGAAGCGTGGGATGAACACAGAGGATCTAGAATGAGAAAATAATAGTAAATATTGAACTAAGGCCAGTACTGGGCAGACTTGCATGGTCTGTTTCTGTATATGGCCATTTGGTGGAGGATGGGCTTTGGAGGGCTTCAATGGCTGGGAGGGTGTAGATGGGCTGGAGTAGGTTTGAACGGAGATTTCGGCAATAGGAACCCAAGCACAGTACCGGGTAGAGCTTTGAATTCTTGCCCAGAAATAGCTAAGAAGAAAAAATTAAAAAATTTAAATTGAATCAGGTTGGGCAGACTGGATGGACCATTCGGGTCTTTATCTGTCGTCATCTACTATGTTACTACGTTTGACTTTCTCTGACGAATTGTCCATTTTTGATTGTAGGATGGTATGTATTGAAATAATTGTAAAACTGTTTTGAGAATCTCTTTTCCCTCAGTCCAAATCATAAAAATGTTATCAAATATCACAGGTTCTCTTCTAGTTCTGCTAAGAAGTTCGCATATTATGGTGCCATCATGGTGCCCACAGCAGTGCCCATGATCCACAGATATCATTAAAGCAGAAATAGTTGCGAGTTAGAATGAATTTGATTAGTGCTGTAACAGCTTCTGGTAAGTACTGTTGGTCCAGGGTAAATGTTTTTAGGAATTCTCACATGCAGCAATGCCATCAGCATGGTGGATGTTGCTGTATAGTGATTCTACATCCGTTGTGACTAGCAGATCATTATGTGGTAGCTTCTTGATATTAATTTGTTCAGGAGGTCTGTGGTGTCTTGTATGAAGCTTTGTCATGTACACTAGAGGTTTTAAAATTCCCTCTATAAAGTCCAGTTATTTCCTCTGTGAGAATGTTAATTCCAGGGTTGCATGGTTTGTGAATTTTGGGTAGCATGTAGAATATGCCCACAGGATGGTTAGGTTTGAGTTTCTTTACATATGGTTGTATTTGCTTTGGGAGTGTTTTGATAAGGTTTTTCAGCTGTTTAGTATAATCCGGTGTGGGCTTTTCAGTCAGTTTCCTGCAATATGTTTTGTCTGAGAGTTGTCTGTGTCCATCTTCAATATATTTCTGTGTGTCCATAATTTTATTTAGTCGATTTTCTAGCCCATCCTCACAGAAGAGCCCAATTATACAATTATACATAATGGAAGGTTAGCAACAAGTTACAAATTCACATATAGCAGATATACAGAACAGATTAAAAAGGAGGAACAGCAACAGTGAGATAATTTCTATGTACTGCATATAGGATTGAATACATGTTTAGGGGGTTGAGGCACAGTAGAAGGCAAACAATAAGGCAAGGTACGTGTAGCACAGACATGGGCGACTCTGGTCCTCGAGGGCCGGAATCCAATCGGGTTTTCAGGATTTCCCCAATGAATATTCATTGAAGCAGTGCATGCAAATAGATCTCATGCATATTCATTGGGGAAATCCTGAAAACCCAATTGAATTCCAGCCCTCGAGGACTGGAGTTACCCATGAATGGTATAGCATAGAAGCTAGAAATAAAATACATTCATTGCATAGGGCAAATACATTTGATTCAAAGGACAATTTAAGGCATTCTTGGTGTAGGTACATGTAGTGGGAGACAAGATCTTGTGCAGTTTGGAATCGGGTGTGTGCATAGAAACTTATAAATCAGGTAAAGGGCACATACAATCAGGCAGCGTAACACTGTTGGAATAGAAGTAGAGGTTAGGGTGTCTTTAAGAGAGTCCGCTAAAAAGGTGGGTCTTTACCGCCTTCCTGAAGTGTAGATTTGTCAGTGATCTGATGGTTGTCTGGATTGTGTTCCATAATTTGGGTAGGAAGTGTGAGTAGGAGTGTTTGCAGGCGTTTTCCACTACAGAGCTGCTTTTGTCTGCAGGTTTGATGTAGAGAGCTGCACAGGAACGGGGACGACGGGGATCCCGTGGGTTCCCCCTTCGGGTCACAGGGATCCCGTGGGGACGCTCCCTAGGGTCGTGGGGATCCTGCGGGGTTCGATGCAACTTGAGCCGCAAGGCACATCTTTTTCCTACCTGCTCTGCCAACCGGAAGTCTTCCTTGATGTCAGCGCTGACGTCGGAGGGAGGGCTTAAGAAAAGCCCTCCCTCCCTCCAACATCAGCGCTGACATCGGGGAAGACTTCCGGTCAGCTATGTGTGCTGGGGCAGTGCAGGCAGGAAATAGAAGACGAGCCTCATGGCTCGAGCTCCATTTTGCTGGTAATTTGCTTGTAGATGAGGGCTGGGAGGCGGAACACAAAAGGGGTGAGGGAATGCGTTTTTGGACACAGGGCATGAATTTTGGAAAGAGGATGGAGGAAGGGAGGGAAAGAAAGAGATGCTGAGGTGAGGGAGGGAGTGCGTTTTTGGACACAAGGCATGAACTTTGGAAAGAGGATGGAGGAAGGGAGGGAAAGAAAGAGATGCTGAGGTGGGGGAGGGAATGCGTTTTTGGACACAAGGCATGAACTTTGGAAAGAGGATGGAGGAAGGGAGGGAAAGAAAGAGATGCTGAGGTGGGGGAGGGAATGCGTTTTTGGACATAAGGCGTGAACTTGGGAAAGAGGATGGAGGAAGGGCAGCCAAAATCCATGCAAGTCTTATACCCTTAATGGCGAGATCCTAGCAAAAACGGTAGCAGAACGAGACTTGGGGGTAATCGTCAGTGAGGACATGAAGTCTGCCAATCAAGTGGAGCAGGCTTCGTCCAAGGCAAGACAAATCATGGGTTGCATACGAAGGGGTTTCGTCAGCCGTAAGGAGGAAGTCATTATGCCATTGTATAGATCCATGGTGAGGCCCCACCTGGAATACTGTGTGCAATTTTGGAGGCCACATTATCGCAAGGATGTGCCGAGACTGGAGTCGGTGCAGAGAATGGCCACCCGGATGGTCTCGGGACTCAAGGATCTTCCATACGAAGAACGGCTTGACAAATTACAGCTATACTCATTCGAGGAGCGCAGAGAGAGGGGAGACATGATCGAGACGTTCAAGTATCTTACGGGCCGCATCGAGGCGGAGGAAGATATCTTCTTTTTCAAGGGTCCCACGACAACAAGAGGGCATCCGTGGAAAATCAGGGGCGGGAAACTGCGAGGTGACACTAGGAAATTCTTTTTCACTGAAAGAGTGGTTGATCGCTGGAACAGTCTTCCACTACAGGTGATTGAGGCCAACAGCGTGCCTGATTTTAAGGCCAAATGGGATAGACACGTGGGATCTATTCACAGAGAAAGGTAGGGGAGGGTCATTAGGGTGGGCAGACTAGATGGGCCGTGGCCCTTATCTGCCGTCTATTTCTATGTTTCTAAGGGAGGGAAAGAGATGTTGAGGTGGGGAGGGAATGCATTTTTGGACACAAAAGGCATGAACTTGGGAGAGAGGAAGGGAGGGAAAGATGCTGAGGTGGGGGAGAGAATGCATTTTTGGACACAAAAGGCATGGACTTGGGAGAGAGGAAGGGAGGGAAAGAGATGGTTGTGTACATGGGAATGGAAAAAAAGGAGAATTTTTGGTCATAGGGAGTGAGGTACAGATGGGAGGGAGAAATATTGGGGTAGAAAGGGAACAGTGGGACAGACTGAAATGGATGCAAGAGGGAGGAATGTTGGACATAGTGGTGAAGGGAATGGAGGGAGAGATATGGCATGGTGCTGGAGAGGGGTGATAGAAGGAGAAATGTTGGGCATGGGGCTGGTGGGCAGGCACAAAAGATGAGAAAGGGATAAATGTTGTACCATGGTAGGAAGAACCAATGGACAGCAACAGAAGAATTTACAGAAGATGGGAAAGCGGAAAAAAGAAACTGGGACCAACTTTATGGAAAAATTAAGTCTCCAAACAACAAAGGTAAAAAACGGAATTTATTGACTAAAATATGTTAGCTTTGGGAAATGTATATAGCAGATGGCTTTGTATTGTGTTCAAAAGAAAAGGAAATGCATTTCTGGTTTTATTTCTACAGTGTTGAAGTACTTGCTGACCCTTGCTGTGACTGGTGGAAATCCCCAAGCACCGCCAGCAGAGGACCTCCTCTAGAGACGGCCAGAACTCCCCTCCACCAAGCACAGCAGTCACTGGCAGCATCCATGAGCCACTGAGGTGCCAGCATCTGTGACTCAGGGATGCTACTACTGCCTGCCAAGCTTGGCAAAAGGGACCCCCAGCCAACTGCAAAGGAAGTCTTCAGCTGACAGCTTGGGGGTTCTCATCAGCAGAGTATTTATATTTTATATTTACATTAGAGGCTCTGGTAGAAACCCGTTTACAAAGTATGTATTCTTCCCAATTAATATTTCCAAATTAATAAAGTCTCTTTGCTTATTTGTAAATGGGTCTCTACCACAGCCTTTAATTCAGTAGCATAATTAAATGAAATAACTATTTCTGAAGTTTATAATGACGGGCCTGTATCACCTTGGAAATTTCTTGGAAATTCAATCAATATGTTTCATTAACCATTCCATAATTTGTTTTCTGATTTCATCACCCTTTTTTTTTCCTATTCTTTCTTCTTTCTTTTGCATTTACTGGATGTTTCTCTTATATAAATAGCTCCTTTTGAGTCATTTTACGATGTCACTAGTTCATTGTGCTATGTACTTATTCTTACATTTATGTATGCTGTATTCCTTTCTTTTGTACTACAAAACTTTACAATAAAAATTTTGAACTAAAAAAAAAAAAAAAAGACGGGCGGGGACGGAGGGGATTCCTCGCGGGGATGGGTGGGGACGGAAGGGGATTCCTTGCGGGGACGGGTGAGATTTTTGCAGGGACAGGTGGGATTTCTGTCCCCGCGCAACTCTCTAGTTTGATGCCAATGTTTTATGTAAGCTTTTTATGGCAGCTTGTTCTAGTGCAGAAAGGTTGTACAAAATTTTATCCTGTTGTGATTTTATCCTGTTATGTGAAACTTTCTATGTAAGTGTCTAGTTGTGCAAAATGTGTGTTCTTTTGTTTAAAATTGTATTCCAGTCTATTGGGAGTCTTTGTTGTGGAAGTATACTTTCAAGCGGAGTTTCCTAAAGAATTATTCTAGGTCTGCTTAGAGTTGAATTTCATCAATTTTGCCTGCAGAGCAAAATGAGAGACCTTTTGATAGTACAGAGGTATCCTGTTGTGATAATTGGTAGTTGGAGAGGTTTGCTATCCCCATTTAATTAACACTTCTGTGGTCAGTGGGAGATTTCATGCAGAGAATTAGTTGGCTTATCTGATCACCTTGTCTGTTTGAATTCTGATTTTCATGTTTCTCAGGTGCATTGGAAAGTGTGTCCAAGTCTGGGTCTCTTCCAGCAGCTGTTGGAATTAGACATTGTTCTCTATGTGGTCCTACAGGAGAAAAGTCACCTTTTTGTCTTCTTTTGTGTGTGAATGGCAATGTATTGTTTCTTGATATGGGTTTCCTGCAGGTAGTTGACTCCTAAGGTTGGGATTTAGCTCCAGTATAATTCTTTTTTTTTACGAGTTATCTTTTCCTTATTTTTTGTTGATGTATAAGTTCATTTCTCAGTTTCTGACTAGTATGTTTGAAGAGTTTTTCTGCACAGTCAATCTTAAGTGGTGGCCAAAGGATTTTTGATTTTGAATCTTTTGGGAATGATGTCATTCATCTTGCAGATTGTCAGAAAATAAAGGTGATTGTCAATTTAGTTTTCTCACATAAGCTTGATCATTTGGTTTCTCATGCAGCTGTATGTGGTATCTATATCTTACTGACTTTATTCATTTTAAATTTACGATGACCTCCTTTAATTCTGCACTTACATGGGTCAAGCAAGACTACTACATCCAACTAACTCCCTTTCTTCCAACCCTCGTCATCTTTTTACCATGCTTATCTCCCTCCTCAAAGCGCCCTCATTTCCAACCCCTCCTTTTCTCTCTCCCCAGATTATGGCTGATTACTTCCATGACAAGGTCCACAAGCTCGCCCTTGAGTTCACTACAAAGTCGTATCCTTCTCCCCTACCCACCATCCAGTCTCCTTAACTTCAACCTTGCACCTCCCCTTCATCCTTTGCCCAAACAGCTCAGGGAGCTTCTCCTGTCTGGTCCCGCCCGCTTGTCTGCCTTCTCTGTAATCACAGAGGAAGAAACTGCTCACCCTGTCTTCAGCCAGGCTCTCTGACCCTATTCCAACCCCTCTACTCGACCCCATCTCACATACTGTTATCCCTTTCATATGCCATATTCTCAATCTATCTGTTTCCACTGCAACTGTCCCTGCTGCCTTCAAACATGCGGTGGTTAAGCCACTTCTCAAAAAACCCTTGCTGGACCCCCTCCTGCCTGTCCGATTATCACCCTGTCTCCCTTCTTCCGTTCCTATCTAAGATACTCAAGCATGCTATTCTCCCTCACTACCTGGACTTCCTTTCAACTCAACAGATTCTTAATCCTCTACAATCTGGTCTTCGCCCCTAACACTCCACAGACTGCCCTCACTAAGGTCTGTAGTGACTTGTTCATGGCCAGATCTAAGGGCCTTTACTCTATCCTTATCCTTCTTGACCTGTCTGCTGCCTTTGATACTGTAAATCACAGCTTACTCCTTGATATGCTGTCCTTGTTTGGATTTTGTGAGTCTGTCCTCTCCTGGTTTGCCTCCTACCTTTCCCAACGCACCTTTAGTTTATGTGTTGGTGGGTCCTCTTCTGCTGCTACCCCACTAGCGGTTGGTGTATCCCAGGATTCTGTTTTAGGCCCTCTTCTCTTCTCTCTCTACACGTTTTCCCTTGGTGCCCTGATTTCCTCCCATGGCTTCCAGTATCACCTATTTGTGGACGACTCCCAGATCTACCTCTCTACACCTGAAATTTCACCTAAAGTCCAAGAAAAAGTCTCTGCTTGTTTGGCTGACATGCTGCCTGGATGTCCTGCCGTCATCTGAAACTTCCTTTACACATTTATATTTTCTCCTCCTGGAACTTCTCTGGCAGTGTTTATGCACCTTATTGTTTTATCAGCTTATTTATTACACTGTATAAAGGCATGATGATGTACGGGGCAGGATTTATTTAGATTTCGGTCTAAGTGTTTGTCACTCAATAAATACCTGCCCGGGGCCATTGGTTATTACGAGGGTTGACTTAGGCCCGTACTGATTAGTGCCCTTTGGCTTTTTGAATTTTTATATATATATTTTCCTTATTTAAGGAGTAAGCTGGTGGTGCATTTTTTTCACTCCATTGTAGGTTCAGTTTTGGGGATTATATACATTGTAGTACCAATTTTTGGAATTTGAACTGTATCCATGACATCCTGTTTGTCTGTCTTGCCTGTTTAGATTGTAAGCTCTTTCGAGCAGGGATTGTTTTCTTACTCTTTGTGACTCTGTGAAACGCTACGTGCATCTGGTAGCGCTATAGAAATAATTAATAATAGCAGTAGTAAGAAGCGGCCAAGAAGTTAAATGTTACTAATTCAAATAAGGATTTGTATTCTGCTTTTACACTATTGCTAGTATTTAAAGAGAATGATAGAACACCAGCGAGTTTGCTTTACGAGAGTGATGAAAAGTTCTCAGTCTAACCAACTTCCTAAATTGAGTGTTGTTTTGCCACTGTAGCTGAAGAGAATGTTTATTTTGCAAAGTGAAAATTTGCAGAATTGCAATGCTATGTTTTGACATTGTTTCAGATCATTGATTGAACCATGTCAAAGAAAAGTGTGAAATGTTCAAGTGTGGAACTCTGAGCATTATGAAGTTCCTATTCCTTCTGAAAAAAACGCCAAAGGAAATCCATAAATGTATGAGGGCAAATCAAAAATTAAAGGCAATTGTTAAAGTTTGCGATAACTGGAACAGAGCTAGTGAAATGCAACATATGTACGTCTATATTGCCTGTTGGATAGTTTGCCCACGCACAGTGCTGTGCTCGGCCTTTAGTTGTGTGGCAGCCATAAGGTTAGAAACATGGATGCACCATTGCAAGATTGCATCATCGAAGACCGTGTAGTACGCTTTCTTTGGGAATAGGGAGTGAAACCTGTGGAAATTCACCATCGGATATTGATTCAGTATGGACATAGCACCATGATCCAATGAAAGATTTATGAGTGGGTAAAAAGGTTTAAGTGCAATCTGTTTTTTATTAAACAACAAGCCATATCAAATACAAACTGCAGACAAAAGCATTACCAATAATCCCCCCCAACAAAAGAAAACAGGGCTCCCCACCTCCCAAGAGGACTGGACTCTGATGTCCTCTCAGGTTACAAAGAACCCGTGACCCCCAACCCCCCCCCAAAGCAGACCCCTCCCCATACCCCCCCACCCCGCCCCCTCCCCCAGATCAGACAGGCGGACTGGAATACAACTGCAGTCTATTCAAGATACTACTACGCACCCTAGGAGACAAACTGTCCAAATAGGGAGTCCAAATATGAACAAAGTCTCTGCTCCTTCGCCGTGAGGAAGAAGCCAGGGTGGCCTCCCAGCTGAGAAGGCTATGTAACTTATTCCTCCAATACCAGAATGAGGGAGGAACATCCGCCAACCAGAAGTTCAGTATACACTTCTTCCCCAAAATATAACATTTGCTCAAAAACAATTTCTCAGCAGAAGTATACACAGAAAACAGAGAAAAATGTGCGAACAACATATGAAATGCAGAAACAGGAACAGAAACCCGTAACAGCCCCTGAAGAAAGGAAGCCAAGGCCCCCCAAAAACTCTGAAAGGTTTAATGCAGGAAGAACAGGTGTAACCGCCAAAGGTTGTTCTGGTCACCTATGAACACCACACACACACGCGAGCACATTGACAGGGTGGATGCCTTGATTAAAGAAAACTGACAAGATAACGGTGTTTCAATTGGCTGCATATTTAGATATCAGCTATGGATCTGCATTTGCCATAATGCATGAAGACTTGGGATACAGAAGTCTCCACACAATGGGCTCCCAAATAGTTTACTGATCTGGACAAGCAACAGTGTGTGGAGATTGCGACCCAGTTCCTGTGACAGTATGAAGAAAAATTTGTCACCGGCAACGAGACATGGATACATTACTGAGACCCAGAGAGTTGAAGATAAAGCATGATGAAGTAAAGGAAGCAATACTAACCTGGCTTTGGGAGCAACTGAAAAACTTCTTCACTGCAGGAATGCAGAAGCTAATTGAACTATACAACAAATACATCACCTTGCATGGGGACTATGTGGAAAAGTGAAATGTTTAATTTCTCACAGTTACTTCTATTAAAGGTGTTGAAACGTATTTTCCCTTTTTGATTTACCCTTGTGTGATGCCCTCCATTCTTCTGTATGATGTATTGTCAAGTGGTAAGAAATCCCTGGAACCAGGAGCGGACTGGGCTGCTGAGTCCAGGCTCACTGAGAATCTTAGCCATTCAGTTGAAGTCCACTAGCTCAAACGCACTGCTTAGATCAAATTGAATGATGATGGCACATTGACCCTTGCTTAGTAGTGCTGCGATAAACTAAATTGGGGTGGGGGCAGGGGAAGACTTCTGTAATTTAATCTTTCAAAAAGTTTAGCATAGAATCTAATCTAATCTTCTATTTGTGCGTCGCTCATACCTATACCGGGTCAAGGCAACTGTAAAGAGAGGTAAGAGGGGAGAGAAAGAGGAGGGAGAGAGAGGAGGTGGATAGGTAAGAGGGAGAGGAAGGGGAGAGAAAAATAGGGGAGAGGAGGAAGGGAAAGGGAGAGAAGAGAGGGTAAAGGAGATTAAGTATCGAACAGATGGGTTTTCAGTTTTATTCAGAAGATATGTGGCAAGGTTCAGTTCTGGTCTTTTCTGTAAGGCCATTCCAAGTTTTGACTTCTAGGAAGGTAAGCATGGAACAAGGTGTAACCACAAAAGATGGATGTTTACTTCAGAAAATCCTAAAATGGTGCTTTCAGGCCTCAGACAGGATGTTGTAGAACCGTTAGGTGGAAGATTTGGGAGCTGGATTGGAAAAATTCAAGTATCAATTAAAATCTGGGGCCTAGTACTTTTAACAAAGGAGTCCTTTTACTAAGCTGCCTTAGGCACCTAAGGCAGCTTAAAATCTCATCCCATGTGATACACTCAGCATCCTGCCGTAACAGCCAAATCAGTGTGTTATAAAAAATTAGTAACTTTTTTTTGGAGGGGGCATGCCAGAAGATGGAGAACAGACATTCCTGCACTAAACAGTACATCCACATTATCACGTGCAGTCTGTTAGTACAGGATTGCTGCATGAGCCTTTAACACTACCCATTTTGTAGGCAATAAGCGCTATGTGGTATTTTTAGTTTTTAAATGGCCACATTAACTAATAACCATTAAATACAAGAAGTAAATAAATGAAGACCTTTGATAGCTGCAAAAAGTGGCCTTAGTGTGCAGGAAAGACCTGCGTAAGGCCATTTTAAGGCCACAACTTAGTAAAAGGGACACGAAGTTCATTAGTAAACCATCTTAAAATGTTCCTGTGCTGTTATTCTTTGCCCACCTAAGGTCTGGCACCCAATGCATAGAAGTCAGAAACCCCTCCCACTGAAGAGCATAATAAAGAAAAGTGGTGGTGGAAATGATTTTCTCTAGCTCCTAAAAATTTGACTGCTGTCTATATTTTCTAAACATACGGTAATTCTACCCCTGCTCAGTGGTGGCATTGTAAAATACTTCACTGAAGGAGTGATGAAACTAGACTAAGCCCTCAGGGAATAGGGAAATACTTACTTTACCATAATATAAATTTGCCTTGGGCTACCAATACAAAAAAGGTGTGAGCTAAAAATATAAAGTGTTTAAAGTAGCCCAATATTCAAAGCGATTTAAAACAGGCCAGAAAGTGTCATCACAGGAGGAAGCTGCAGCTAAATTGCTGAGCTCTTTCCAACTTCCTGCTAAAAGACTGCTTTAGAGTTCTACTTGAATGTAATCTTTGTCCAAGTGTTTGACATAGAGAATCTCTGATTACCACTAAGCTATTTTCAGCTATTACTTCAAATCGGTGCAGAGGAACAAGGGCAAGATCCAACCAATGAATCCACCACAGCTGCCCTCAAGAGTCCATCAGTGAGCTCTGCGTGGACTTTGGAGATTACTGCCGAGGTCACAGCTGTTGTGGAAGCCGCATTCGATTTTAAAAAACCAAACAAACCTGCAACAGAGTGGAGGCCGAACACAAGAGATTAGACAGTTTGGGTTTGGAATTGGATGCCAGGTGGCATCACACCTCGGTGCTGGAAGATCAAGTGCAAATTATGGAACAGGTACAAATCGCATTGAAGAAGATGGCTGTAGACTTACGACAAAAACTGGACAACTTTGAGAACAGATTGTTAATTGGTCTTCCGGAATCACTGTTTGAATGTGACCTGGTCAGTTTCTTGGAAATGTGGCTTCCAGTCTTTATAGCTGGCTTGATTGACAACATTCCTCATTTCGAGTGGAACATGTATACAGGTTGGGAGCTAGGAAATCAGAACAGACCATAATGTATGGTTAACTTTGCTCTTAGGAGACCAGCGTTTCTCAAAGTGTGGTACGCGTACCCCTTAGGGTACGCAGTACATGGCACTGTGCAGGTCTCCCACCCCCTTCCTCCTCAATTAACACTGCCACTGGGGATCCCTTGCCCTCCAGCTGCATCATCAAAGTCAACCTAGAAGGCTTCCCTCTGATGTCAGAGGGAAGCCTTCTGGGTCAGCTGGGGATCCCATTTACCTCAACAGTCCTTCCTGCCTTCAGCTGCATGTGGGACAAAGGGAGAATGGAGGGGGGGGGGAGGGACAGAGCGCATTTCAACATAGGAGGGATATGAATTTGGGACAAAGGCTAGAAGGCAGGGAGGGGAGCATGAACTCAGAGGACACAGAAGGCAGGGAGGGGGCTGCACTAACTTAGGACACAAGGGAGGAAGGGAATAGAAAGGGAGAACTTTGGGCATGGGTGTGTGATTGAGAGGGAAAGAGATGGTGCACATAGGGAAAGGAAAATTGAGCACAGAGAGAAATGAGGTATAGATGCATGGGGAAGAGAAGGATGAGGGAAGAAATGTTGGATATGGTGGTGGAAAGGGAACAGAGGTACAGATTGAAGGGGTGCAAGGGGGAGGAATGTTGGGCATAGTGATGGAGGGAGATGTGGTATGGTGCTGGAGGGGTGATAGGAGAAATTCTGGGCATGGGGCTGGTGGGCAGTGGAAAATGCTGCACATGATCTGTGGATGAGATCTGTGGATGAGAAAGGGAGAAATGATAGATGTGGCAGCAGAGGGAGTGGGAGACACACCCTGGATCTCTCTCTTTCCCCACTTCCCTTTCAGCAAGGTAGGGAATGAGAGGAAGGCAGATGGACAGTGAGAGAGAGGGAGACCAGTTGACAATGGGGGTGGAGGAGAGAGGAAGAAAAGTTGGACTCATGGAGGGACAGAGAGATGTTGGTTGGGGAAAGGAATGAGGGCCGGAGGAGAGAAAGCCTGTAGGAGGCAGAAAGAAAAAAATATTGGATACACAGTCAGAAGGAAGTGCAACCAGAGACTTATGAAAATACCAGACAACAAAGATGATTTTATTTTCAATTTAGTGATCGAAATGTGTCAGTTTTGAGAATTTATATCTGCTGTTTATATTTTACACTATATTTGTCTCTTTTTCTATAGTTGTTACCTAGGTGACATTGCATTTATTTTTAAATTTAATTTATAACTTTTTCCAAGTTTTCAACATTGCATATTTTAAAGTCATCTGCCTTGACCTCTTTAAACCTCCCGAATATAAATGATATTAACATATTCTCTTCGTATGTGTTTTTAAAAATTTTGCGCTTACCATTAAGTATTGTTAATAAGATTATATTGTGTGTGTATATGAAAAGTTAATGGAATAAATTACATTACAATTAGTACTATTATTATGAGGGTTAGGTCAGGGGCACTCTGTTGATATTTGTTAGAGTTAGGGGGTACTTGGCATGAAGAAGTTGAGAAACTCTGATATAGACTACACTCTTCTATAGCACATTTGCAAGAAACACATCTAGGTTTTGAAGAGCATAAGAAAACTGAAGTCTTAATGGGTCGGGCAATATATGGAAGCCCCTGCAGTACATAAGAAAGCAGGGAAATCATCATACTCTTTCACAAAATACTTACTATTACAACTATTGTGGATCCAGAAGGGTGATTTATTATAGCACAATTTACAATAGACTATGCCCCTGCTATCATGCACTGTTTACACCCCTGTTTACAAGCATTATTTTTTCAGGCTTTACTAGTTAAACTCCACTCATTTTCAGGCTATCCACTCTTTAAGGGGGGGGGGGGGTAATTTTAAATGTGTGGCAGACCCTGTAATGGTGGATAAAACTTATAATCCTCAGAACAAAAGAAATTCCCCTCTGTGATACTTTAGATTTTGTAGGTGTGGCAGGTTCACTTTCACTTTTAGTGTTATGTATGCTACTGCCTGACTGCTTACGTGTCCCCTGAAGAAGGCGTTTTTATATGCCGAAACAGGGATCCTTGTTGGGACCATTACTTGTTCAATAAAGACTTTTTATCACTGGTTGAAAAGACACCTCCCTTGCCTTTTTTGTTTGACTGTCTTCACTTGAAGGAGAGGTGTTCTTCTGCTTGTTTGCGGGTTCTCCATGCCACACAGCAGGATTATACCCACCTTTCCCTCAGTCACATGTATATTATCTTCTTGTAGATCAGGAGTTTTTCTATTCAGTTAAGTCTGCCACTATCGGACCCACTGAGATCTCAGATCATGACCCAGTCTGCTTAGAGCTGCAGATACCTGGAGATTTGGGAGGTCATAGACAATGGAGATTCCCTTTGGACTTATATTTTGATTCCCACTTCAGTGATTATATTAGGACTAAATAAGCAAGTATAAAAGTGTTTTAATAAGCAACACTCACATATTCCATTACAATCTCATGTAAAGTGCTCTGTATGGATACACTAATACAGAAGCTCATGCTTTGCGATACCATTGTTAAAGCACATATAAACCACTTTGATTTGACTGTTCCAGTCATTAGTAGCGGTATATAAACTTTAAATACACAAACAAAAACAAACAAGATGAGATATTGATTTAGGAGACAGCAAAAGTGGTATTACTGGGGGAGATTCTTGTTTATAGCAATCATACACGTAAAATATGAGATCATGTACAATTCGACTTCGGAGACAGCTAATGCGTCTCCAGCAACAATGTGAAAACTGCCTTCTGCACACAAATTGTTATTACAATTTTCTTTAAATGAGCTTTTGCATCAGCATGCTAAACAAAATCAGTCAATCAAGTACTACCACTGCCAATTATATAAATATGGGAATAAGACCAGTGAATTATTGGTCTGTCTCACTAAAAATTGGGAAGGTCCCAAGAAAATCTGAACTCTTTAAAACACCACAGGGATCTTTAATGCACTCTGACTACAGTAACACATCCGTGAGGTCTTTGACGTTTTTATGCACGTATCCACACCAGATAAAAGAACATATCTTAGCTCCAGATATGCATTTGGATAATATTAAGCTACCCTGTTTATCAACGGAGCAAGTTAAGATGCTTATAGCCAATCTGTCGATCAAATCAGGAAGGATTCCGGAAGACTGGAAGGTGGCGAGTATTACGCTGATCTTCAAGAAAGGTTCGAGGGGTGATCCGGGAAATTACAGACCGGCGAGTCTGACCTTGATACCGGGAAAGATGGTAGAGCTGCTGATAAAGGACCGCATCATTAAGCACCTTGACGGACACGATCTGATGAGGACCAGTCAGCATGGCTTCGGCAAAGGAAGATCTTGCTTGACAAACTTGCTGCACTTCTTCGAGGAAGTAAACAGGCAGATAGACAAGGGTGACCTGGTTGACAGTGTATATCTGGATTTTCAGAAGGCGTTCGACAAGGTTCCGCATGAACGACTTCGAAAAATTGTGAGCCATGGAATCGAGGGTGAAATACTCACATGGATTAAAAACTGACTGGCAGATAGGAAACGGAGAATGGGAGTAAATGGACAATACTCGGACTGGAAAAGCGTCATCAGTGGAGTGCTGCAGGGTTCGGTGCTTGGACCCGTGCTCTTCAACATATTTATAAACGACCTGGAAATTGGTACGACGAGTGAGGTGATTAAATTTGCAGATGATACTAAGTTATTCAGAGTAGTGAAGATGCAGGAGGATTGTGAAGATCTGCAACGTGACAAACATGCTTGAGAAATGGGCCACAACATGGCAAATGAGGTTCACCGTGGTTAAGTGTTAAGGTGATGCATGTCGGTAACAAAAATCTTATATACGAATACAGGATGTCCGGGGCATTACTTGGAGAGACACCCCCCCCCCCCAGGAAAGAGACTTGGGAGTTCTGGTTGATGAAGCCATCTGCGCAATGTGCGGCGGCGGTGAAAAGGATGAATATAATGCTAGGAATGATTAAGAAGGGGATCACGAAGGGATGAGACTCATGGTAGGGAAGAAGACTGAGAATAGAATAAACACTGTAAAAACGCTAGAGCAAGCTTGGTCTCTTTTTAAGGCACAAAATCAATATATATACCTATCAAAAAAGGATCCAAGAGGTAAAAGAACAAAGAACCGGCGTGGCTCACTGTAGAGGTGAAAGAAGCGATCAGAGACAAGAAAACTTCGTTTAAAGAATGAAAAAGGTGAAAAATAGACGAAAACTGGAATAAGCACAAGCAACATCAATGTATAAGGCAGTAAAAGGGACCAAAAGAGACTACGAGGAAAAAATGGCCAAGGAGGTGAAAAACTTCAATCTGTTCTTTCAATATATTAAGGGGAAACGATCCGCGAAGGAAGCGGTGGGACTGTTGGATGACCATGGAATAAAGGGAGTGCTAAAGGAGGACAAAAATCGCAGACAAACTGAACACATTTTTTGTGTCTGTATTTACCGAAGAGGATATACACAGCATACCGGAACCCATCAGACTATATGCTGGAAACGAAGACGGGAAACTGACAGGGTTGACAATCAGTCTAGAAGAGGTATGAAGGCAGATTGATAGACTTAAGAGCAATAAATCCACGGTTCCGGATGGCATCCATCCAAGGGTCATCAAGGAACTGAAAGGGACTATAGCTGAAATGCTTCAGCCAATCTGTTGATCAAATAGGGAAAGATTCCAGAGGACTGGCAGGTGGCGAATGTTACGCCGATCTTCAAAAAAGGTTTGAGGGGAGATCCAAGAAACTACAGACCGGCGAGTCTGACCTCGGTACTGGGAAAGATGGTAGAAGCGCTGATAAAGGACCGCATCTTGAGAACCTTGATGGACATGGCTTAATGAGGACCAGCCAGCACAGTTTCAGCAACTGACTAACTTGTTGCACTTATTCCAGGGAGTAAACAGGCGGACTGACAATGGTGACCCAGTCGACATTGTATATCTGGGTTTTCAGAAGGTGTTCAACAAGGTTCCGCATGAACAACTACTTCGTAAAATTGCAAGCCATGGAATCGAGGGTGAAATACTCACGTGGATTAAAGACTGGCTGGAGCCTAGGAAACAGAGAATGGGGTAAATGGACAATACTCAGACTGGAAGAGTGTCACCAGCGGGGTGCTGCAGGGCTCGGTGCGCTGCAGGGCTCGGTGCTTGGACCCGTGCTCTTCAACATCTTTATAAATGATCTGGACATTGGTACGACGAGTGAGGTGATTAAATTTGCAGACGATACAAAGTTATTCAGAGTAGTGAAGACACAGGGGAATTGCAAAGTGACATAATTGCAAAGTGACATAAACAAAGTGACATAATCAAGCTCGAGAAATGGGCATCGACATGGCAAATGAGGTTCAACGTGGATAAGTGCAAAGTGATGCATGTTGGTAACAAAAATCTCATATACGAATACAGGATGTCCTGGGCGGTACTTGGAGAGACCTCCCAGGAAAGAGACTTGGGAGTTCTGATCGACAAGTCAATGAAGCCGTCTGCACAATGTGCGGCGGTGGCGGCAAAAAGGGCGAATAGAATGCTAAGAATGATAAAGAAGGAAATCACGAACAGATCGGAGAATGTTATCATGCCACTGTACCGGGCCATGGTGCGCCCTCACCTGTAGTACTGCGTCCAGTACTGGTCGCCGTACATGAAAGAGGACACGGTACTACTCGAAAAGGTCCACAGAAGAGTGACTAAAATGGTTAAGGGGCAGGAGGAGTTGCCGTACAGTGAGAGATTGGAGAAACTGGGACTTTGTTCCCTTGAAAAGAGAAGACTGAGAGGAGACATGATCGAAACATTCAAGGTACTGAAGGGGATACACTTAGTAGATAAGGACAGGTTGTTCACCCTTTCCAAGGTGGGGAGAACGAGAGGGCACTCTCTAAAGTTGAAAGGGGATAGATTCTGTACAAACGTAAGGAAGTTCTTCTTCACCCAGAGAATGGAGAGCTGTTGTAGGGGAAAACACCCTCCAGGGTTTCAAAATTAAGCTGGACAAGTTCCTGCTAAACTGGGACATACGCAGGTGAGGCTGGACTCATTTAGAGCACTGGTCTTTGACCTAGGGGCTGCTGCGTGAGCGGACTGCTGGGCAGGATGGACCACCGGTCTGACCCAGCAGCGGCAACTCTTATATTCTTATGAGTTTTTTCACTGTTCTGTTTTTCCCCCCCGACTATTAGAAGTAAGCCAGTGGTATGAGTGGGGCTTCTGAGACTAATATGGTTCATTTTGAAGCCTGTTTGATTTTGAGACTTGAAATTTGTTAAAGATTTTTCCCCAGACTATCCCTTTAGCAATTCATCATTAACAAACTTGTTATTAGTTAGTGCAAGCTAGATTTAAGTATTAAGTTTTCTCCCTTTTATATCATTACATGAGAAACAAGTAGTGGGAACCCATCTTAAAGCTTATGCTCATGTGTAGTCTGCCAAAATTACAAAAGTTTACCCCCCATCCTCCCCAACCTCATGGGCTAGCAATTCCCAGGAACTGATTATAATGTCCTTGAATGACACATCCTTGTAATCCGCACAATTTGCACTTCCTACTAGTTCAGTCCTATCAGTCCTATTTATGCTCTACTCCAGATGTGTGGGGCACGTACCACCAGTCACCAGAGGTCAAAAGATGAGGCTCCACCCCATACAGGGAGACTAAGTAGGTAATTGAACTGCTTACTTAAGTCTCCCTGTATGATGTACAATGTGTATTAATAAAGTGTGTTTGGTTCAGTCCAATGTGTGAAAACTACGCTGATCTTACACTGAATGAGATCAGTAGCCAGAGCACTGACCCATGAGTTTTGTAAGTGTTCGTCATGCTTGGGCAGCCTAGAGAAGGGAGCAGGTACTAGCAAAGAAAAGAGAGGCAAGCTAGTGGAGGCAAGGACTAATGAGAAGAAAGGCAGAGGGATAAGAGTTGATGGTGTCAAAGACGGGAAAATGGCGAGGAAGGGATATATGAGATAACTAAATCTGAAGAGATGCCAATGAAACTGAAACTGAAATTAAAAATGACACACAAGCACCTGGTGGCAACAATGGCAGAAGGGAAGAAGTAGCATTGTTGTACTATTCCTAGCAAAACACAATTTTAAGAAACTGGAGACTACTACTCCAAGTAGTTTGATATTGGAATTGGAGCTGCTCGGTGGTAGAGAAGTGGATTGCAGACCAGGTAAATTAGAATATAAACTCTGCCTCTTTCCCAACACTGACCGTAGGCAAGTCAGTTCACCTTCACTAACTCAGGTACAACTAAATTATAACACATTTTGAGCAAAGAAAGACCTTATATCTGAATACGTAACTTGCCTTGAATTTGGATTTGAAAAAGGCAAATAGATCTAATCCAAACTGAGGAACAGTTTTTATGTTGAAACAATTTTTATTAAACATACCAATAAAGTCATACAATTCAACAACCAAAAATGTGTTCATTTTATCTTGTGCAATGAATTTCCCAAAATCCCCTCTATAAAAAAGTTTTAAAAATGCAGATTCATCAGATCCCCATTCTGATGGGCCCCTTTATTCCGGCCCAAAATTTCACTCTCTACTCACGCCTATGCTGACTTCATAGAAAGACATTAGTCATTTGCAGAAACCTGTAATATATGATTCACTCATTTGTATTCCAAAAGTCAGCAAAATGAATAGCTTAGTCTGGCTGTTTAGCAATCTACCTAAGGATCCCAGTATGCCCTACTTTTCCACCCAGTTATTCGCTTTTGCAATATGTGGGGGAGGAAGGGGTGGGGGAATTAAACATATTTGCTCATCAGTGAGACAAGTGATCCAAGTTAAGAGGCCACAACTTGACATCCTAGCATAAACTCAGATGCTAAGGTAGGTGCAAGAAATCTGGGCAGCCACATGTTTGGGCAACAGCCTGACCAGAATTGTTTTAGCTGTTTAGTTCATTATAAAGATTTGTGGTTAGAGATGGAAAAAGGGAGGTATGCTGGATGTGCACCAAGTGAAGGAGTTCATATGCTAATCTACCCAAAACAGCAGTGCAGGAAAGAACACAGAAAAAACTGTCACTCTATGGCTAGAAGGTGGGATGTATCCTGAGAAGTGTGGAACTGAATAATTGAGGCGACTATATTATGTTCTTTAGTGATTCTTATTGGGAGTAGGGGGAATGAAACCCATTTTGGGCCAAACAGTTAAAATATTTAAAACAAGCAAAGTAAAAAAGACAGCAATTTCCAGAGTATGAGATCTCTTTTGAGATGCATTTCAGTTGTAGTACATTTGAAGTATTGTACTTAACCTGCATGTTCGAACAACCTTCAAGGCTGTGTACATAATATAGTAATTCTGTATTTCAAAAATATGCAATTAGACAACAGAACATAAATTAGAAACAAGACACCATGAAACAAGAGCAGGGGCTGAATAACACAACAGTAACATCTGGGCGCAATAATCAAACGGAACACAAAAAGGGGTGGGGGGGAGGAATTTAGAAAGAAGCAATAGTTAAAAGTAAAATACAGAATTTCAGTCCAGGTCACAATATGTTCAGCAAAAGAGCCAAGTTTAGAGGGTAGGATGCGAGAACTGACGCAACGCAGGGCCAGGCAGGAGAGCAGAGACAGCTAGCGAGGGAGGAATCACGCTAGACCACCAGGATGTTTTTAACAAGGTACGACGGAGGCGGGTGTTTGTGGGGGGGGGATGTTTTAAAAAGGTGCGTCGGCAGGCATGTGGGGGGATGTTTTAAAAAGGGGCATGCAGTGGGGGGGGGGGGATTTTTTTTAACGGTACGGGGGGTTAAAAATTGTACCTTCGCTCCATAAAACGCACTGAGATTTCCACCCACTTTTGGGTGGAAAAAAGTGCGTCTTATGGAGCGAAAAATACGGTAAACGCCAAATAGGCAAATCAAGTAGCTCAGGAAGAATTCATCTTAACTGTAACTGAACAACCAAGCAATGAGAGCAAAAAAATCTAGAATGACGACTGGCTTCTCAAAAAGCACAAAACTAAGGCAGACACACGTCATGTCAACTTAATGTCTGTTCCCACACACACAGGATTCACCCCATTAAGAGGCACTAACTGCTAAGACTCCCATTATATTCCTAAGGGCATCTTGGTATTTAGCATGCACTAAATCAGTTGGTGAGTGCCCCTTGATGAATTCTGCCTCCCCCCTCAGTCTTTTTAATATATATTTGTTTATTTCGTGGGTAGGAGCTAGTTGTGAAGTTACCTGTCTTGGCGAAACCAACCTCTAAATATTTTGTTTTAATGAACATTCAAAGAAACCTTTTTAGAAACCATCTATGATGGCTACTGACTGCCATGACGGACTGAAAACAGGATATCTCTTATACTGCTGCTATGGCAAATTTCACTTTAGCTTCAGGTGGCTCCTGGTCACATTTAATCTGTTTACTGGCAAACAACTATTTAGCCCCCCCCCCCAAAAAAAAAAAAAAAAAAGTAACATATGAGGTCTCCCCTTTCAGCTCACTGTTTGCTACTCTTATCACCAAGAAAGGGGGTGGGGAACAGGCAGCTGGTTTCATATAGCTGTGACATGAAAAGATTTTTTTGCAAAATATTGCAAGCAAAAGCGGTAATTGCTCCGCAGTCTTGGAATACCCTCCCACTATACTTAAGAGATGATAGTAATATAAATCACTTTAAGAATAACCTTAAAAGTTTCCTTTTTAAGGATGTATAAGAACATAAGAACTGCCATCTCTGGATCAGTCCTTAGGTCCACCAAGTCCGGTGATCTGCACACGCGGAGGCCCAGCCACATTCCATCCTAGGACACTACAGTCTTTCATATGTAGTGCTATTCCTCTATTTTTCTCATTTGTTTTCTTCTATTTCTTTCTTCTCTCCCTTTTTCCTGTTGTACTTACCTTATTTGTCTATATTCTTATAAAGATTGTATGCCCCCTAGTTTGCCTAATGTAAAGTTTGTGGTGTCCCCCTGTCAGTTTTCAGTGTCATTGCATGTTTTATTTTCTTTGTATTATTGAATTGTTAGTTTTAAGTGTTTAATTCATGTTTTAATTTTTTTGTATAATTTTTGAATTGTCACTTAGTAATTCCAGATAAGCGATTTTATCAAATTTTATTAAACTTGAACTTTAAGTTTTAGTGACACTAATTTTAGATTCAGTAATAATTTTAACAAACTAGTGTGTGCCTTAGTCAAGGGAGCAAAGTGAATTCTGCCACTGTATCTGTAGCAATTCCACAACAGGAAAAGAAGTTTACATCAAAATATGGGTCCTGAACATGACTAGGAATTAAAATCACGAGATATTCCTACTGGTCTGCCAAGCAAAATCAAATAGCGATATACAGCTTGCTGATTAAACTCAAGGTAAAATTAACTTGCAAAACAAATTATGTCTGAAATGGTAGGTGTTACCACTACAGAAGACAAAGCACCGTCAAGCTGGGGCCACTGCCCAAGATACCAATCAATCAGCTTTCATAGCAACAGAGTCATTCATCAGCTATCTGACCTTGCCGGGGCACGTCCCAAATGGCTTTTGTAAGAGATGCTATCAAAAATGATTTCCCTCTGTAAAACGAGAGGCTTCTGCAATGTTAATTAATGACTTCCAATCCCAGCCTCCAATCCAGCAGTGAGCATCAACTTCAGTTTTCTATCATCAGATTTACTCCAGCTGAAACTCGGCATAAATGCTGCTGCCCAAGTCAGGCACACTGAGCCATTATTCTGAAACCTGAATGACACACCCATGCTCCTCCCATGGCTATATGCCTCAAGTTGTGTGCTATGGAATTTGGGCATCCAGCCTCAGAAAATAGCACACAACCAGATGCGTTTGCAAATGCCAATCGGTGCCAATTAACATCAGTTGCTTGTTAGTGTCCAATTATTGCTCATTAGCCAACCGCATACGCATTTCAGGATCTGGGGCACTGCATATTTCAGAATCCAGGGGGGAAAAAATGTAATAAGGGAATTTACAACCAAGAATATGTGAAAATAAGGGGATGGCAGAATTGTCTAAAAGTACAGAGACCGACAATTATATTTTTAGCATGATAGAATTTCTGTTCAAGATGACTGGTCTTGCATGACTTTTATGATGTATCCCTTACTGGTCAAGCGTCCACCACATAAGTATCTACACAAGTAAAATGGATAAACAGCGCACCAGTATTTGTACACTTGCTCCTTTGAATATGGGAAAAAATACAGCAAAAAGGAAATGATTTGCCACAGATGATCATCTGAATTCACTGACATTTCACTTTGTAAAAAGGTGAGGTACAGTTGCCTAAACTAGGCTCAAGGTCTTCATAGCTCCTAAGCACAGAATAACACACTGCACAAGTGCCAGTTCTACTGTGAGGGCTATTTCCTGTGACAATACACCTGATCACTTTGTTCACATACAAGGAGATAGGAAACTGTCAGTTTAACCACATATGGCTTAAAATAAAAACCACAAAGAAGCACGCCTGCATGAAAGAAACTGCCGTCAGAAAGGGCCAGGCAGTCTATCTTCCACAGCCTGTATTCTATACATTCCCAAAAGACACATACATCTCCTGCTGAACCAACTACTGCAGAGCAACTTATTCTTGTCTGGGACAGGAGACTCCATAAGCATCTCACCAAGCTTACAATTATCTTCTCACATGATGAGATGCTTTTTCCAAATCATCTATCAATGGACAGCTCAAACCTTGGAAATCTCTGAAAACTAATTCTTGAATTAAAAGGTGGGCAACTAAAAAAGGTGGCTCTTGCTTATCCATTATTTTAACCCTGACAAAAAATCTGGGTAGTTCTTCCCCTAGTTCACCAGTGTAAGGATATGGTAATAAATCAACCACATCACCATGGTCTGGTAGATTTCATGTTAAAAGAGTTAACCAAAGTATTGGAACTGGAGTCACTAACCCAGTCAGGTTGTCCCAGACAAGTTAGTCAAGTCCTGAGTTGACCCTTTTGGCAACATGGTAGTGTGGCTCTGATTTCCTTAAAAAAAGAAAAAAGAAAAAAAAAGCATGCATCCAAGAACTGGATCAAGTTCACCTGATTGAGGAAGTGACCATGAGACTGTTATTCACTCTAATTTCTTCAGATTGATTGCATTCAGTCCATGGTGCACACAGATAACTTGAGCTAAACACGGAGAGGTTGGAAAGAATTCCATGAGCCATGCTCCGAATGCTGTCTCCTCATATCTATTATATACAGTAATTACAAACAATATTGGTTTTGTACTTGTATTTATGATGCAATATAAGCAGCTTTGTACAATTCTTTGAAGTGGTAAAGATGGGATAACAGAGTAACTGAATGGAACATTTCAATCAAATTGCTAATCAGCACACACCAAATGCTGTCCATCTGGTGCCATCTTAATTATAGACTTGAAACCGTATGACCAACCTGAACTTTTGGCACCGTGTGGCTCAAACTTCCAGACAGCCAAAGCAGGAATCCCACCGAGCTTCTGCTGCTGGAGCCAGGTGAGGGGAAAGAGATTGGGTAAAAGCTCTGAGGGGGAGGTGGAAAGAAAAATGAATGGCCAAGCCTGGACTAAATTGATTTCTTCAGTGAAACAGCCTACTTGTAAAAGCATGATTTGAGCTTCCCTGACTCCATTTACTTAGAGAGATTAAAGCAGGACAGTCTTAACACAACTACATGTTTGGGGAAAGGGATACATACGAAAAAGAGAGAGAAGCTGGGAGAGGGGAGGTTAAGTACGTGAGACAAAGACTGGGTGTTTTAAGAAAAAATGTGATTCTCAAAAAGAGAATGAGTGCATGTGCACATATTTTGGCCCTCTGAATGTTACAAAATATAAAATGTGGCCCTAATACATCTAAGGCTCTGATTGGCCCAGGTGTTTAACGCCCCTCCTAGGAAGGGTCTTAAGTGCCTGGGCTAATCGGAGCCTTAGGCCCCTCCCTGGTGCAGGGGAAGGCCTGCCATTTTGTAAGAAGCGGCCCTGCCAGCCAGAGTAGGTAGGGGTCCTTCTGGCTGGACTTCGTGAATAAGGTAGGGAGGGGCGGGAGAGTTTTCAGGAGCACAGAGGGAGTTGTCAGAGGAGGTGTTGGGCGATGGCAGGAGGGAGTGAGCATCCCTCCCGCTGAATAGGTGGTGGTGGTGGGTGAGTAGTAGTGTCGGGAGATTTTGTGATGCAGCAGGAGAGTAGGCATCCCTCCCGCTGCATGGGTGAAAGGGGGTGGGTAGTAGTGTCAGAGGATTGTGCAGCAGGAGGTAGTGGGCATCTCTCTCGCTGCAGTGTGGGTAGTAGTGTTGAGGGATTGTGTAACAAAGCGGGAGAGAGTGGGCATCTCTCCTGCCAATCTTCGATTTGGTGGGATTTTTTTAAAAATATGTGGGTATATTCTGCGCATGTACTGATCGCTACCATCAGTGACTCATCTCAAGTAAATTTAGTGAGCCTACGTGAACATCCATGAACCTCATTTGCATGTGGAGTCTTGAGAATAACCTGTCTTTTTGAAATCATTACAATAGCAAACTTGGTAGCAGCCCATCATATTTTATTGTGAAGTTTTGAGACTCTTCCTCCAAGTCCAAAGCAAGACAGACTTTTATGGTCTATTTTCTGTGACAATACACCTGATCACTTTGTTTTCTCAAGCAACAGTTCACATACAAGGGGATAGGAAACTTGTCAGTTTAACCACATATGGCTTTTAAAATAAAAACCACAAAGCACTCCTGCAAGAAAAATCCACTCTCAGAAAGGGCCAGAGTCTACATTCTGCAGCCTGTATTCTATACATTCCCAAAAGAACCAACTACTGCAGAGCAACTTATTCTTGCTCGATATACTGCAAGACAAATTAGGATGTGTTGGAAAAGATTTTGATAGCAACCCCAGCAGTTGAATTGCAAGGACAATGCTGGTCAGCCTTCCATGGTCTATATCCTGTATATTGCAAGACAAATTAGGATAGGCTGAAGTGGACCAACAGCAACTCTAATAATTGGGACATAAGGTCAGCGCTAAGCAGACTTCTACAATCTGTGTCCCAAAAATGGCAAAGATGGATCAGGATCCAATACACGTATTTTATACCACATTTATTGTTGGTTTAATCATGAATTGATAACAAGTGTGACTGCTCAGTAGACAGGTCTTTTTCTGCTGCCATCTACTTAATGTTACGATGTTTTCACTTGATTGCTTTTTTCTCTGCACTTTCTTCCCTCTATTTGGCTCTTCTCTTACTAGTCTTTTCTCTTTCCAGCCGTCTTTTCTTCTAAAAGCTGTTCGGCAGCCTGCAGATACCTAGAAACAGGACAGTACCCCTTCTGTGTAATCTAGCAGCATGGGACCTATCAAGCTGCATATAGGAGGAGGTGGGAAAAGTGGGAACCAGGCTTATGGGTGGTCTACTCAATATAGCAGAAATTCAAACTCAAAATGTTATGGGGTGGGGGAGGGGTGAACATTTTTAGAAGACCAGTTTCCCTGCAGGAAAATAGGCTAAAAATATATAGCCAATTGCTTCGCTAACCAGGTAATTAAAATATTAATGTTTGAATTTATCAAAATGGTCTTTAAACTGATTATAAGACAGTTGGAGATTAGTTAATTTGCCTATCTATGACACACCTCCGAAAGGTAGTCACCCCATTCCACTGTGAGTTATGGAGTAACGTTTTCCCCATTGTCAAAACAAACATTTAAGGGGCTGATTCTATATAACTTAATTGGCAAAATACCCTTAATAGCCTCAATTGCTTAAAAAAAAAATAAAAATAAAAATAGTGGGATAGGCACCTCTCTGATTCTATAAAAGGCACCCAATGCCTAATTGGGTGTTTCTATGAGCTGAGTGTGACTTAGGTGCTGCTAAACACGATTCTCTGAAAATTTAGGCACCTGTAATGTAGACCTTTAAAACCCTCACCTACCTTTCAGTTTTTACATAGGTGCCTCTAGCTACAGTTCTGTAATCAGTGCCTAAGTGTGATTGACACCTGACAAGCACCATTTTTTTCAGGTGCCGCCCAATTTAGGCGCCATTTATAGAATCAGCCTCTAAATGGAAGGGGAAGGGGAACTGATAAGGATTTAAAGATAAGTGATTTAACTTTTAAATCTATTTAATAAATTATAATAAAATAAATCATAATAAAATTTAAAAAGTATATAATTTAGCAGTGAGGAATTATGAAGAATCCCACTATCACCAACTCTGCCTGAGTAGGTGGAATCTGAATTCCCATTTGATAAGAACAGCTTGCACTGAGTGGATAGTTGTGATTGGTATCTCTGGTGAATTGAGTTGTGAGTCATAATTATTTGGTAGATACCAATACGATACTCACAGATACTACTTAAAGGTAAGATGGGCTAGCGCTGTAGTGCTGGTATCTTGCGCTACATAAATAGCACCAGGTAGCATATTTCCTTAGAAAGATTACACACAACAATGCCCATCTACATAACAGTACGAAGTAAGCAGCATGTCTTTTGTTTTTTAAAGTGGTTCCTACTGACTACCAAAAACTTCTGAAATCTAAAATACCTTAATGTATTTAAACATTACAGATAACTCCTCTATCAAAGCTTCTTATTAGTTAGTTAGGTGTCATTGACTCATGTTCAAGTCCTAGTGACTTGATAAATTACAGATCTAAAAAGAAATTGGTTTTGTGCTAGTCCAGTAAGGTCCTCCAGCATCATTCCCATGGCGGTTTTCAATGTATTCAGCCATCTGGTTGCAGGTTGCCTTCTTTAGCTGGTTCCTTCGATCTTCCCAAACATGATGGCCTTCTCCAATCATCTTTCTCTTCCAAGAGTATGACCAAATAAGACAGTCTTAACTTTATCTTTTGGGCTTTGAGTGACATAGTTGATTTCATCTCTTCCAGAATTGATTTGTTAGCTCTTCTGGTGGTCCATGGCACACATAAAATCCTTCTCCAGCACCAAAGCTCAAATGAGTCAATCTTCTTTCTGTCTTGTTTCCGTAGTGTCCAACTTTCACATCCATAAAATGAGTGTGTGGACAAGTCTGATCTTTGTTTGGAGTGTTATTTCCTTGCCTTTGAATACTTTGTTGAGAGCCTTCATTGAAGAGCGACCATGTGCTATTCTGCGGAGTATTTATTCCCTACTAGTTACTTCTTTGTTTACGAAAGAGACCAGGAGATAGAAGTTAAAGGATTTCAATCGCCTTGAAGGTCAAAATCTTCATCATTTTCTGTGTCCATGATCTATGTCTTATGTTCAGTTCTAATCCCATTCCCATGTTATGACTTTCGGCTTGGACTTCTCAGTAGGTCTTCCTTGCTGCAGGTTATTACCATTGTATCATCTGCATAGCGCAGGTTGTTTATATTTTGGCCACCAACTTTAAAACCAACATATTCTTATTCCAATTTTGTTTTTCTGAAGATGGCTTCACCATAAAGGTTCAACAGGTAAGGTGACAAGATGCATCCTTTCCAGACACATTTTATTGGAAACCAAATCAATGTTGCCATATTCAGTTTTCACTGCAGCTTCCTGATTTTCATAGAGGCTCTTTATCAGCTGAGTTATGTGTTTGGGTATTCCCATTTGTGCTAGATCTCTCCATAGTTTAATCATAATTCACACAGTCAAAAGGTTTGTTGTAGTCAATGAAGCAAAGGTGTAGGGGTTTTTGGTATTCTTTGTTCTTCTCCAATATCCATCTAACATTGGCAATAATATCTTTTGTTCCTCGACCTTTTCTGAAACTGCTTGAACTTCAGGTAGTTCTTGTTCAATGTATTATTTTCAGCAATGTTTTGAATACGTATGGAATTAATGCAATTGTTCTATAGTTGTTATAGTCCTTGCCATCATCTTTCTTTGGTACATGAGTAGTGATCTTCTCCAATCAGTTGGCCATTTTTTTCCTTCCAAATCTGTTGACACAGTCAAGTAAGGGCCTGATAGCACCTTCTGAACCTTTAATTCAATAGAAATACCAGCGATACCAGGTGACTTGTTTTTCGATAAAGCTTTAATTGCTGCTATGACTTTTTAAAATATCTGATTCTTTTTCGGCATCAGTTTCCAGTTCAAATTTCCCCAATGTTATCCTCATTGCCTTTTTTGTATAAACTTTCTGCATATTCTTTCCATCTCTTTTCAATGCTTTACATAACATAAAAATCAGCTTCTATACCACATAACTCTACAATGGATCCAATTCACGCTCACAGAAGGCACATTCCCTGCTGACCTCAGCGAAATTGTCATCACCCCAATCCAAAAAGACCCAAAAGCACCACAAAACCTTCCATCTAACTTCAGACCTATAGCCTCAATTCCGCTATATGTCAAAATTATAGAAGGCCTAGTAGCCAAACTCCTCACCAATTACATAGAGGACCATAACCTACTCCACCCCATGCAATCAGGCTTCAGAACAAACTTCAGCACAGAGACACTACTAGGCTCCCTTATGGATACCGTCAGACAACAACTTAGTACAGGGAAAAAAATGCTACTCATACAACTGGACCTATCGGCGGCATTCGACCTAGTAGACCACAACATCCTTCTACAGATCTTAGATGCAATAGGCATCTCAGACAAAGTATACTCCTGGTTTGAAGGATTCCTAAAACTCAGAACCTACAGTGTAAAATCAAACAAAGAAAAGTCAGAATCCTGGTCAAACCCCTGCGGCGTACCACAAGGATCTCCACTATCCCCTACCCTCTTCAATCTCTACACTGCTTCTCTAGGAACGCATCTGGATAATCTAGGCATAACCTCCTATAGTTATGCGGATGACATCACCATCCTCGTCCCATACGATCATTCTAAACCTACCATGACAGACAAACTTCACCAAACACTTGAAGCAGTCACAACCTGGATGGAAAATCACAAACTTAAACTCAACCAAGACAAAACCAAATTCATCCTCCTAGAAAATGACAAGATCCAAACCACAACCATCCTAGACATAAACGCAACCAAATATCCCATCCAAACCACCATAAAACTACTAGGCATGACCATAGACAGATGCTGCACAATGCAACCGCAAATAAATAAAACAATTCAAAAATCATTCGCAATCATGAGAAACCTGAGACAAGTCCGAAAATTCTTTGAAAGAACACAATTCCAACTTATAGTACAATCCCTAATACTAGGTATATTGGACTACTGTAACATACTCTTCCTTCCATGTCCTGCAACCACGATAAGACAACTCCAAACAATCCAAAATACAGCTTTGAGACTCATCTACTCATTGAAAAAACATGACCACATCACTGAAGCCTTCATCAACTCACACTGGCTCCCAATCCAAGAAAGAATCCAATTCAAATTCTACTGCATATTATTTAAAACCCTACACAGAGACAGCCCATCATACCTGAACAATCGCCTCATCCAAGCACCCAGTACCAGACACAGAAAAACGCACTCCCCATTCATACCCCCCCCAATCAAAGAAGTAAAAAGAACAAAACTACACGACGGCCTCCTAGCCACTCAAGCCGCAAGACTGGACAACCAGATCTCCAACCTTCTGATGACCACCCCAGACTATAGGACGTTCAGAAAAGAAATAAAAACCACACTTTTCAAGAAATTCCTGAAACAGCAATAACAACAAGACCTCTAAATGCTCTTAAGATCTACAACTTACCTCTCTGGCTAATCATTGTAATTCTGTCTTTTTTAAATTAACCTTTTGTAATCCGCCTTGAACCGCAAGGTAATGGCGGAATAGAAATCCCTAATGTAATGTAATGTAATGTAATGTAATAACCGTAAAGTTTTATGCGGTTTACAAAAAGTTACATAATCATACAATTAAATATGGAATATCAATTCCCCAGAAACCTAGAAAATTAGAAGGTTTTCAATTGTTTCCTAAAGTGTTGGTAGGAAATAGAGGTCACTATCAATAGCTTAAAAACCTTGTCCCAGATAGCTGCTCGATAGGAAAGATGCTGATGGTACTTTTTAAAATTTACAACCTTTTACTGAGGGGGAAAAAAAAAAGATGAGATCTTCGAGAATGCATTAAATTTGCAAAGAGAAATGAATCTAAGATAATTGGGTACTAGACCGGTTGAAATCTTGTAACAAATGCATCCAAATTTAAATATCACACAAGCCTCAACAGGCAGCCAGTGCAGCTCCCAATAAACATGTTTTTTTAAATACCTGCAAAATAGACAATGTTAAAGTAGTCCAACTGACCCACCACCAAGGATTGGACTAACAATTTAAAAGATGAGACATTCAAAGTGTACGATTGCACAACATGTGGAAACCCTTTTGTACAAGGGAATCAACCTGATTCCTCATAGTTAAATTCTGTTCTAGGATCACCCCTAGAATCTTAATTGTGGGTTGAACTGGATAAGTTGTTGCGATTAATGTCAAAGAGGTCTCCATTTGATTTTGACAAGGTGAGGCAAAGAAAAATTTTGTCATCCCTGGATTAAGTTTCAATTTGAATTCAATCATCCACTTTTAAATTATTCTAAATACCTCAGCAAACTATATGACTAATACAGTGGTGCCTCGCATAACGGACGCCTCGCACAGCGAACGCTGCGCACAACGAACTTTATGTCTTGATCCGTACAACGAACTTCGTTTCACACAACGAAGTCGCCCGAGCTGCATCCTTCCGCGCAGGCACTGCGCTTAACTGCCCTCTCTCCGCCTGGTTCCCTCTTGCCCCCCCCCCCGACTCCCCGACACGATCGGGGCAAAAAGGAGCCCAAGCCCTCTTGCCCCGCCGATTCCCCAACTCCCCACACAATATCGGGCCAGGAGGGAGCCCAAGTCCTCCTGGCCACGGCGACCCCCTAACCCCACCCTGCACTACATTACGGGCAGGAGGGATCCCAGGCCCTCCTGCCCTCGACGCAAACCCCCCCTCCCCCCAACGACCGCCCCACCCCCAAGAACCTCCGACCGCCCCCCCAGCCGACCCCCACGACACCCCCAACCCCCTTCCCCGTACCTTTCTGTAGTTGGCCGGACAGACGGGAGCCAAACCCGCCTGTCCGGCAGGCAGCCAACGACGGAATGAGGCCGGATTGGCCCATCCGTCCCAAAGCTCCGCCTACTGGTGGGGCCTAAGGCGCCTGGGCCAATCAGAATAGGCCCGGGAGCCTTAGGTCCCTCCTGGGGGCGGGGCCTGAGGCACATGGGCCCAACCCGACCATGTGCCTCAGGCCCTGCCCCCAGGAGGGACCTAAGGCTCCCGGGCCTATTCTGATTGGCCCAGGCGCCTTAGGCCCCACCAGTAGGCGGAGCTTTGGGACGGATGGGCCAATCCGGCCTCATTCCGTCGATGGCTGCCTGCCGGACAGGCGGGTTTGGCTCCCGTCTGTCCGGCCAACTACAGAAAGGTACGGGGAAGGGGGTTGGGGGTGTCGTGGGGGTCGGCCAGGGGGGTCGCGGGTCGGCTGGGGGGGCGATCGGAGGTTCTTGGGGGGGGCGGTCGTTGGGGGGAGGGGGGGTTTGCGTCGAGGGCAGGAGGGCCTGGGATCCCTCCTGCGCGTAATGTAGTGCAGGGGGGGGTTAGGGGGTCGCCGTGGCCAGGAGGACTTGGGCTCCCTCCTGGCCCGATATTGTCGGGGAGTTGGGGAATCGGCGGGGCAAGAGGGCTTGGGCTCCCTTTTGCCCCGATCGTGTCGGGGAGTCGGGGGGGCAAGAGGGCTTGAGCTCCCTTTTGCCCCGATCGTGTCGGGGAGTCGGGGGGGCAAGAGGGCTTGAGCTCCCTCTTGCCCCGATCGTGTCGGGGAGTCGGGGGGGCAAGAGGGCTTGAGCTCCCTCTTGCCCCGATCGTGTCGGGGAGTCGGGGGGGGGGCAAGAGGGCTTGAGCTCCCTCTTGCCCCGATCGTGTCGGGGAGTCGGGGGGGGGCAAGAGGGCTTGAGCTCCCTCTTGCCCCGATCGTGTCGGGGAGTCGGGGGGGCAAGAGGGCTTGAGCTCCCTCTTGCCCCGATCGTGTCGGGGGTGCCAGGGACCACACGGAGTCACCCACCGTACCACCCGATTCGGGTAAGCGCAGGTATCGGTGGGTGGCTTATTTGCGGGGGGGGTGCCTTATTTTACATTTTTTTCTAAAAAGGGGGGGCTGTCTTATTTGATGGCCCTGCCTTATCACCGGGGAAACACGGTAGAAAAAAAAAAAAAATGAACAGTTAAGTCCCAGTTTTTGCCGCTGAGACTCTGCCCTCTCACTGTAAAATTAGACTCTACTTAGTCTGTCTTTAAATTTAAAAAATGTGTGTTGTTTTAAAAAACAATTATGTTTTTAGATGTATCTAAATAAAAATAATAACCAAAAATTTATCTTTTTTTATGTCATCTTAGCATATTTTATGCTACAGAACGAATTATTTTTTTTAACATGTATTGTTATGGGAAAACGCGTTTCACACAACGAACGTTTCACATAACAAACTTGCTCCTGGAACGGATTAAGTTCGTTGTGTGAGGCACCACTGTACTTGAGATACTGCTGAACGACGACACACGCTGATAGGGCTAGTCTCGGCTATGGTGCTGGTCTTAGACCAGAGGGCCGCCGCGTGAGTGGACTGCTGGGCATGATAGACCACTGGTCTAACCCAGCAGCGGCAATTCTTATGTTCTTAAAAGGAGGTCAGAATTACAATAGTAATATCATCAGTATAGCTGAACAATTGAGCCCAAGATTACATACACTTCTCCCTCCATATTCGTTGTGATAGGGGATTAACAGAACCGCAAATAACTTTTTCATATGTTATTCGCTGTTTTCTATTAAAAACTATTGTGAATATGGTGAAACCGCGAATAACATGGTGGGAGACTTGGACTGTTCCTGAAGGAGATGCAAAATACGGTGAAGAAAGTGTTGGGAATCAGCGATTTTTTTTTCTGTAAATCCTTGGAATCAGAGATTTCTTTATGCAAGCTGATGTAATTTCGGAGAGGAGCCAGCAAGCTAAAAAACGTGAATAATCGACATCACAAATGCTGAAACCACGAATACAGAGGGAGAAGTGTAATCTTGTGCCCAGTGAGGATAGACATACATTGAAAAGCAGTGGAGAGAGCGGAGAACCCTGTGGAATACCACATGGATTATTCCACTTACCGGAGCAGACATTACCAAATCAAACTTGATAAGAACACAATGAAAGAAATCCCTGAAAACAGTTGTAGACTTTATCTTGAATGCCAATAGCATCTAGGCATTCTAGTAATTTTGTATGATCTACTAGGTCGAATGCGCTGCTCAGATCAAACTATCAAGTACACTTTACTAAACAAGTATCAAGTACATTTTACTAAACAAGTTATTTAGAAAATCTAAAATAGCAGCTAAAACAGTTTCAGTGCTATACATAGGGTGAAAACCTGACTGAGACTCATGTAGAAGTGAGTGGTGTTCCAGATAGTTCAGTAATCAAGAGTGGATCAATCCATTAATTTAACAAAGAAAGGGGCAGATGCAATTGGTTTATAGCTGGTAACTAATGAAGTAGATTCTTAAGAGTTTTTAACTATGGGAGTAATGATGATATTACCTCCAGATGATGGAAATACCCCTATTGCCAACATATGAAACAACCAGTTAAATAAATCTAATTGGAAGTTCAATGGGGCTGACTTCATAATTTTTGGAGCATTGATTTAAATATCAGAACAAATTTGCATACGTATTATATAGTCCTTTAAAATAAATCCAATCTGGTTTGTCAAAAGAAATCCAACTTAGATCTGCATGGATAACATCCAATTTTGATAGCAAAATTTGAGGATCCGAGTCAATTAATTGAGGACATGATGATCTTAAACCATTAATCTTGCTAGTTCCTCTGATGTTAGGGGGGGGGGGGATCATTAAATATAATTCCATTTGCATCTTTAATCATCCCCAACCAAGGCTGAAATTTCTGCCGCAGCCTCTTAAACTCCTGATACGCTAATCTGTTTTTTCCAAACTTGATTTTGAAACACTGTTCATTTGTGATACTTTTTCTCTATCACCGGAAAGTTTTGCTCATTTTCTTTGTTCTGCTACTTTTTTAGTTTCTTCTGAGATCCAAGATTAATTCTTGCCTCTCTCTCTCTCTCTCTTATAGAGTGTTTTTTTTTGTTTGTTTGTTTTAGCTTCATCACTAATTACAGTTTTGATGTCATTTTATAACTCTTTGAGCTCTCTATTTCCTGTATAAAGACAGGCAAATTTGTCTAGTTTTATCCAATAGTCTGATGGAATATTATAAATAGTAATACAAATCTGAATGGATAGAAACCTCAAATGTAGCCTACACAATCTGAAATTAAATGTGGTTATTTATTGCACTTTGTTTATTTTGTTACAGTTTACAAAAAGTTCCCCAACGAAGCCAAACCAAAACATGCCTGTTGGCAAAACGGGCCTATTGAGCATTTATTAGCACTAAAAGATAAGTGCATTTAATTTCTTTCAGTGCTGATAGTTTAAATAGTTCAGTGCATAATCCACTGACTTTATTAGTATTGTTTCATCAGCCAAGAGAGGCTGTTTAGACCGATGAAAGATAACCCGACCCTGCAGAAACCAGTTTGAATTTATATTCTTGCTAGACATCTGAGGTATTTTTCCGCTCGAGTATACCAGACCCTGGTTGTGTATTTGAAACCAACTTTCAGATTGTATAGGAATATTATCAATTATCACAAATTCAAAAACACTTCCTACCAACTAATTTCCTCACAAACTTCCTCCCTTAGCCCCATCTGATTACCCACCTATTCCCACCAGTCATCCTTTATCATCCTGTTCTCAGACCTTCCACAAGCAAACTGTCCTCCCTAGTTTGTTCGTTACCCAACTTCCCTGGAAGTTTGCTGCCAGTATCACCTCTACAACAGTACCAGTGTCAGTGCATAAACATAAGAAAACAAAAATGAAAGTTAAAAATTTTAGCCCCACCCTTACAATTCACTTTCCAACAGCTCTTGGTTCATGAACATGTCTTCATTACCCTCACCATAATGTCCCCTCCCTCTCTTCAAACCATTCCATTTACAATATCTTCTAGAATTATACATAATCACCTCTTACTTCCCAAATCAAACTATCCCACCACCCAAGAACCACTCCCTGAAAATGTCCAATCTTGCAAATAAACTAGGCCAACACAGCTGCCAAATTCTATAAAGGACACCTAAGTTAAGGCATTGCTAGGTGCCTAAATCGATGCCAACATTATCTAAATAAGTTTTAACAAGCTCATAATTGGAAACAAATATTAATTGGCTGATAACCTGATTCTATAAAAGGTAAGCGCCTAGGGGAACTTAACGCCTAAATGGGCGTGCTTGGGGGTGGAGACAGAGATAGGCATTGTTAGGCGCTATTCTGCAAAGAACTTGGGCACCTGAAATATAGGCTAGTAAAACCTTGGCCAACATTACAGAGAGAAAGACTTAGGAGTAATGTAAGGGAATTCTTTTTCACAGCGAGGTTGGTGGATGGCTGAAATGCCCTCTCTGAGGGAGGAGGTGGAGAGGAAAACAGTGATGAAATTCAAAAAAGCGTGGGGTAAACACAGAGGATTAATTAGAAAACAAATAGTATAAATTAAAGAACTAAGGCTGGTATTGGACAGACTTGTACGGTTTGTGTCCCACGTATGACGATTCATGTAGGATGGGCTGGGGTGGGCATCAATGGGAACTCCACTAACTTGAAACATGAGGATGTTACTGGCCAGACTTTACAGTAGATATCCTGCAAACAACAGGATGGTTGGATAGGCTGGAGTGAGCTTAGATGGCAACTTCGACTATTGGAACCAGGTGGACTTTAGTTTATGGCCCAGAAATATCAAAGAAGAGACAAATTAATTTAATCATGTATTTTTAATGAGAATAACTAATGGACAGACTGGATGGACTATTCAGGTCTTTATCTACCGTCATTTACTATGTTACTATTACCGGTGCCTAAGTTTTGTGATAGGCGCCATAAAACGTGATTCTGTAAATGGCACCTGCGGCCAGCACCTTTTTTTTTTTTAAGGTGCCTGCCCATTTAGGCACCATTTATAGAATCTGGCCCAAAATTTCTAAAATACTAGACAAAATTTCAAGCTTGTAGCATAAAGGGGAGCTAGTACAATGCAAACTATACAGTATTCAGAAAAACCAGAACCCCATAGTTCCAATATATACTTTGCAATTGTTTAATCATTTAGAATGACCTTTGAAAATACATTAGTATAATGGGGTTTTCTCTTAGTTAATTCAAATTTGTGTTCAAAGTGTCTTCAACCTTGAAACATTCACAATGTTGGCTCAATGAATTCTGAGGCTTCATTAATTAAGAGCTCAACTGTTTTGCAAGCTCAATGCACTGGCGCTCCAGACTATTGAAAAATAAAGTGCTCAGAAATATCTCAAATTGCAGGCAGAAGTTTCTGCTGCAGCAGGACATTTTTTGGTTATTTGAAAAAAACAAACAAACAAAAAAAAAGTAGCCTGTTCAGATATTTGGGGGACTCCAGATATGTAGCATTGCAATAATTCAAGTTAAAAACTACTAATTGGAGAGGCAGAAGAGGGCAGCTGGGGCAGTAAATCATACCCAGTATGCTCTTGGGGGGGGGGGGGGGGGGGGGGAGGGTTAAGAGAGAAGTAGGAATCAGCTGTGCAGAAGGCTGATCAGGATGGGCAGAGGAGAAATCGGCTGTGCAGAAGGCTGATTCGCAGACTCATTCCCTATATTTTCTGACCGGAAGAGGCAGTCAGAAAATACCGCAAATAACCAAGTCCGGGAACACTGTATCTGGATTTAGCTCACACTTTTTTAGCTGTAACTCACGGTGAGTTACATTCAAGTAAATAGGTATTTCCCTGTCTCCACAAGGCTTACAATCTAATTTTATACATGAGGTAATGGAGAGTTATGAAACTTGCTCAAGATCATAAGGAGCAGCAGTGGGATTTGAACCTGGTTTTGCTAGTAAAGAACATAAGAATAGCCTTACAGAGTCAGACCAATGGTTCATTTAGCCCAGTGGTTCCCAAACCCTGTCCTGGGGGACCCCCAGCCACTCGGGTTTTCAAGATATCCCTAATGAATATGCATGAGAGAGATTTGCATACCTGTCACTTCCATTATATGCAAATCTCTCTCATGCATATTCATTAGGGATATCTTGAAAACTTGACTGGCTGGGGGTCCCCCAGAACAGGGTTTGGGAACCACTGATTTAGCCCCATAGCCCCAATCCTGGCAAAAACCCAAATAATAGAAACATTCCATGCTACCAATCCAGGGCAAGCAATGGCTTCCTCCATGTTGTCTCATTAAGAGATTATGGACTTTTCCTCCAGGAAATTATCCAGTCTTTTCTTAAAACCAGCTACATTAACCGCTCTTACCACAACCTCTGGCAATATGTTCCAGAGTTTAACTATTCTCTGAGTGAAAAAATATTTCCTCCTATTGGTTTTAAAAGTATTTCCTTGTTTGGCTAGCCTGGTGGGGTGTCCTCCATTTAAAAAAAAAAAAAAAAAGTATTTCTTTGTAACTTCATCTAGTGTCCCCTAGTCTTTGTAATTTTTGACAGAGTAAAAACTAATTAAATAAATTGATTTACTTGTACCTGCTGTAAAGTCTGGTGCTTTAACCACTAGATTACTTCTCCACTCCATGTTGTGATTAATACCATCATGGCAGAGCATGAAAGGGAAATACATATTACTCACAGCTTTCATGAGGTATTTGTAGCTCACCAGGCAAGTAACATACATTACAAATAAATAATAAAACCTAAGCCACACTGTAGGGGTTAACAGTGGATAAACTATGGTCTTAGGAGACCATCAACCAGTCAGGTTGTCAGAATTTTCTTAATGAATATGCATGAGAGAGATTTGTATTTAAGAGGGCATAGCAGGAATGCCTATTTCTTTCACACATATTCATTGAAGGAGAGTATGGTGTAGTGGTTAGAGTTACACCAGCACCCTGAGGTTGTGGGTTCAAACCCCGTGCTGTTCCTTGTGACCCTGGACAAGTCATTTAATCCTCCACTTACCCGGGTACATTAGATAGATTGTGAGCCCACCGGGACAGATAGAGAAAAATGCTTAAGTGTCTGAGTGTAAACCGCTTATCTATAAGTGGTATATAAATACTAAAATAAATAAATAAATAAATAAAATTGCAGATAGCCTGAAAAGCCCTCCCACCCCACAAAACATGTATGAGAATCAAGCTATAGCATTCAAAGGGCAAGTTCTACTCTCAAGCATGGTGTTATGCCTGCCATCTCCTCACACAGTAAATGACAGCATATAAAGATCTGCACAGTCCCAGTTGTCCTTACTTTCTTCATATTATATATACTGTATATAGCTAAGGTCTACTATATGTGTTTCCAAAATGCATGAAACAAATTATCAAAGAAGTAAACTAAGTAAGAAACCAAACAGGATAAGCAAATAAAAATGTGGACGGAACAGGCAGAACTAAGGACTGCTGTTTAATTCCATGCAGCTAATCAAGGAGTGCATACAATACAGCCAATTCTAAGCAAGGTTCAGTAGCCCAAGGGGCTTTATACACAGAATAGATTTCTGTCAGAATGCTGGATGTCATACCAAATTAAGGGCTAAATTTACAAAAATGCAGTAAGTAAATTTAACGTGTTTTATTTGTAAATGAGACCCACTGCAAGTAATGCATTATGTCAATACACAGTACTTCTAGCAAATCTAACCATAAATCTCAATTTCCAAATAAACTAAAAATTATTAGGCTGCTTTTTATGCTTACTTTTATTGGGTGACCTTCACATACAGATACATCTCTGTCTAAAAATTTAGGTCTTTGCTAAAAAAAAAAAATAATAAAATCTAGGTGTTCCCATTTCATTTTGGGAATCTAGCAGATTGCCCCTACTACTTTTGGGTTTCCAATTCAACTGATTTCAGGTTGGAATCTAGTAACATTAAATTTTATTTAGCAACATTACATTTTATTTACAATCACCCAGGATATTTGCCCTCCTCAGTTGATTGTACAGCTCCTTCTCAATTTAGGTTATTAATCTGAGGGCTCAAGTATCTTTCCAGAACCCTGTAATCAGCCCCTAAATGTATTCTCAACTGCATTCCCAACTCTGGCCAACTATAAGAGAAGATCTGACCAATAATTTCTGCCAACTCCCCACATAGCATATCACTGCCATCAGCCTTCCCTTTATCTGAACGCCACATACTTATGTACTAGAAAAAAAAAATATATTCATCCAGAATAAACCCTATGAGAAAAACAATTTTAGCCATGATTTATAAGTAAGCTTGTCATTTTCACTACATCCTCACCAGCACACACAACCTCCAATGAAAGAACTTAAGGACTCGCTGGAATGACATATGAAAGCAGAAGACGGGGTCAAAGGTAAAACACTCACGGTAAGATTTAAAAAAAAAATAAATCCCCAGGTATCTTAAAGAGCAGGTCATGGCATATGGACGATTTCCCTCTCCCAGTCTTAGGAAATGTTCCATCCACCAACTAGCAAATCTTTACAAAACGCCTTCGAAAAGGCAACGTACTGGTACCCCGTATGCCCTAGTCCTCCTTGCACTAAATTGCTCCATTTCCCAAGCGCTGTATTATTCTCCATCTTGAGAAGGCTCCAGTCTGTTCCCACCATCTGCAGGTGACATTCAGCCGTAGCCCCCACCCCCGACACTGCAGACGTGGGAACGGAGGCGGCCTCTTGGCACCCCCCAGCTCCAGCCCTACCCACACAGACACACATGCATGCTTCCTGGCACGGGGCACAAGCGAAACCCACCTACACACCCCGGGCACGCACACACGCTTTCTGCAAAGCACCCCCCCCCCCTCCGCCTCCGGGGGCTGAAAGGATATTGCCTGAGCATGCTGTCCACCTCGCCCTCATCTGGTCCCTGCTGCTCCGCCGCCTCCTCCTGATCGTCCACGAACTTATTCTCGTCGAACTCGTCGATGTCCACCCTGCGGAAGCGCGAGGACAGCGTGTTCTTGGCCATGTCGGGGAAAGGGAGGGCGGGGAGAGGGGAACGGGGCGGGAGGAGACCGAGAGCGAGAAGGAGCGGGAGGGAAACCCGCGGGGCAGCAGCGACAGCACAGCAAAATCCCAACGTCAATGTCTCCCGCTCCACTCTCCTCCCCGGCTCCCGCCGCTTCCGGTGAGGGCTCAAGGCCGGAAGCGGAACTGTGTCGCGGAGAGGCGTGGGTAAGATAGACGCACTGGCAGTGCCCCTAACAAACATGGAAGGCGACCTCGCTGGTGAAGGGAGTTTTGTTTGGGGGGTTTTTATAGGTTGCGGCTTGGGTTGCCGTATAACCTTCGCGCTGGTCCATTCCTGGTTTCTAATTACCATATGCGCTACCTGAAGCTGTAGTACGCCTTTCAGCGCTATATAAGCTATATATTCAGCGCTGGATAAGTAGTAGTAGTTTTGATCTTCTTAACCAACTTCGTGCAAAACTGCCAAGTTACCCAGTTCCATGAGGGGATCCCAGTCCTGGATGTCAGTCAGCCCTGTCTCGTTGTATTATGGGATCTGTAGTGCTGATTTCAGTCAATAGAAATAGATACTACAATATCACAATGCTGTGGGATCTTTGAATTAAAAAAGGCTTTATTTTGAAACTGCGGCATAACTGAGAAGCTTCGCATGCCTGGGTTGGGGAAAAATATATGAACTACAGCTTTAGGCATGTCATGCAAGCAGAACCAAAGGGGAAATACCTACTGTTAATGCAGAACTGGTTTAATCTGTTCTGTCAGCCTGGGTGGCAACTTTCATTAGGTTTCTAAAATGCACATCCAAATTCTATGCAACACAGACCAAGATTCTGTCCTGGTTTTACCTCACTGCCTGTTCTGGTGCACTCACTGAGTTTCATAAGAAAAGCAAAATCACAGGTCCATACAGGCTTGAAATTTGGCATCAGCTAGCAACTACGTGGGGAATGCACAATAATTGGTTATGAAAATACTGATATCAACTGTGTTTCAGCTTAGAACCAGGAAACTCAAAAGAAACTTGTCCATTTAAGCATGCATGCTATAGACCAGTGTTTTTCAACCTTTTTTGGGCAAAGGCACACTTGTTTCATGAAAAAAATCACGAGGCACACCACCATTAGAAAATGTTAAAAAATTTAACTCTCTGCCTATATTGACTATATATAAAGTAATTCTCTTGAATAGGAATCAAATAAACACAAAGAAAGTATTTTATAATTACTTTATTACGAAATAAAAATTATAAAATACTTTATTCAGTGCGAAACCTGGGCCTGTTTGGCTGAACACAAAGCTGATATTCTGGCTGGAATCGAAGAAAGACACACACGTAGCTCTTCGTCAACAGCTCTCAGTCTCTCTCTGTATTTGGTTTTTATAGCATACAAAAATAGACAAATATACCCTCCATCCTTTTTATTAAACCACAATAGCAGTTTTTAGCACAGGGAGCTGCGCTGAATGTCCAGCGCTGCTCTTGACGCTCATAGGCTCCCTGCGCTAAAAACCACTATTGCGGTTTAGTAAAAGGGGACCATATTGTAAAATATAGACAGCAGATATAAATTCAGAACTGTGCATAGTAAGTGAAGGGAAGTTTTCATCTCTGGGAATTTACCCAGTTAACTATTAAGTTATTTGGGCAAATTCCTTTGAAAACTGTGGTAATACTGCCTCCACTTTGCTAAATTTAAAATAAAATCATTTTTCCTACCTTGTCTGGTGATTTCTGGTTGCACTTTCTTCTTCTGACTGTGCATCCAATCTTTCTTCCCTTCTATCAGCCTGTATGCTTTCTCTCCTCCACACCTCATTCCCTCCCCCAACTTTTTCTTCCTCTCTCCCTGACCTTTCTTTCTTTTTTTCTGTTTCTCTTCTTTCCTTCTGTTTCCCTGCCCCCTTTCTTTCTTTCTCCCTGCCGTTCCCCAAGCCACTGCCACTGCCGCTGCCATCGGGGAACAGGACCCACCAATGGATAACAGGCCCCAAAGCCGCCGCCGACGCATGCTCTCCCTGACGTCAATTCTACAATCGGAGAGGAAGTTCCGCCCAGCCAGGCAGCGATTGGCTGGCCCGAACTTCCTCTCCGACTGCAGAACTGACGTCGGGGAGAAGAAGACTTATCGTCTCGATAGATTAGATCGCCAAGACAAAGTGAGTCCTGGGTGATCGACTCACTTTGCCTTGGCGAGCTACTGGCGCCCCTGCCTCGAGCCCCCTGTCAGCTCCGGGCCCGGCGGCCCTGCGGCACACCAGGCAACATCTCGCGGCACACTAGTGTGCCGCGGAACAGCGGTTGAAAAACACTGCTATAGACAGACACAAAGCAGCAGAAAAGACAGGAATGAAAGAAAACCCAAAAGATGCAAAGGATCAGGTAGCAGTACTGTGATACACTAGGTCACAGTGGTTCCCAACCCTGTCCTGGAGGAACACCAGGCCAATTGGGTTTTCAGGCTAGCCCTAATGAATATGCATGAAGCAAATTTGCATGCCTATCACTTCCATCATATGCAAATCTCTCTCATGCATATTCATTAGGGCTAGCCTGAAAACCCGATTGGCCTGGTGTTCCTCCAGGACAGGGTTGGGAATCACTGCGTGACTAGGATATGTGTGTGTGAGCAGGAGAGAAAGCAATCATGAACATCGGGGTGAATTGGTTATACTTACTCATCTAAACTTTATCAACTTTCCTATTCTTTTTATTTTCTCTGAAGGTGTGAATAAATGTGGATATAAGTGAGCCGGTTGATGTAGTGTATCTAGATTTTTAGAAAGCTTTTGACAAAGTTTCTCATGAGAGGCTCCTGAGAAAATTATAGGAGGCAATGTTCAGTTGTGGATTAGGAATTGGTTATCGGATAGAAAACAAAGGGTAAGGTTAAATGGCTATTTTTATCAATGGAGGAGGGTAAATAGTGGAGTGCCGCAGGGATCTGTTCTGGGACTGATTCTATTTAACATATTTATAAATGGTCTGGAAATCGGAACAATGAGTGAAGTGATTAAATTTGCAGATGACACTAAACTGTTCAAAGTTGTTAAAATGCATGCAAACTGAAAAATTGCAGGCAGACCTTAGGAAATTGGAAGACTGGGTGTCTAAATGGCAGATGAAATGTAATATGGACAAATGCAAAGTGATACACTTTGGGAAGAATAACCCAAATCATAGTTACCAGATGCTAGGGTCCACCTTGGGGGTCAGCACCCAAGAAAAAGATCTGGGAGTCATTGTAGACAATGTGCTGAAACCTTCCCCCCAGTGTGCGGTGGCGGCGGACAAAAAAGCAATCAAGATGCTAGGAATTATTAGAAAAGGGATGATAAACAAGACTAACCCCTTCTACGAAACCATGCTAGTAGTTTCTAGTGCGGGAAGCTGTGCTGAATGGCCCACGCTGCTCCCGATACTCATAGGAACTCAATGAGCGTCAGGAGTAGTGCAGGCCATTCAGCGCAGCTCTCTGCGCTAAAAACCGCTGGCGTGATTTCTTAGAAGAGGGAAGTAAGAATGTTATAAATCCTCTGTATTGCTCTGTGGTGCAACCTCACCTTGAGTGTTGCATTCAGTTCTGGTCGCCTTATCTCAAAAAAGATATAGCAGAACCAGAAAAGGTTCAAAGAAGAACAACCAAGATGATAAAGGAGATGGAACTCCTCTGGTATGAGGAAAGATTAAAGAGGTTAGGGCCCTTCAGCTTGGAAAAGAGACAGCTGAGAGGTGTAGAATAGGGTACAAGTGGATCAATTTTTTGCTTCATCAAAAATCACAAACACTAGGGGACACTCACAGTTACAGGGAGATACTTTTAAAACCAATAGAAGGAAATATTTTTTCACTGAGAGAATAGTTAAGCTCTGGAACGCATTGCCAGAGAATGTGATAAGAGCGGTTAACGTAGTTGATTTTATATAAGGTTTGGACATATTCCTGGAAGAAAAGTCCATAGTCTGTTATTGAGGCAGACATGGGGAAGCATGGAATGTTGTTACTATTTGGGTTTTTGCCAAATATTTGTGACCTGGATCGGCCACTGTGAAAACTGGATGCTGGGCTAGATGGATAATTGGTCTGACCCAGTAAGGCTATTCTTATGTTCTTAGAGCTTAACTGCCAAACTTTAGCCCACACTTCTAATTTTTGTAGATCACTTCTCATGTTGTCTATTCCCTCTGGGGTGTTCACTGGACCAATTCCTGAGCACGCCACTACTTAAAATTTCTTATGAGTGAATTCCATTTTCCATCCCCTTCTGGTCTATAAATCAACCAATTTCTGATCTATGATTGTTACAGTTGTCCAGGTCTTGCTACATATGGGTAGGTAGAACTGACATTTCAGGCATCATGCTGTGGCTTTCTTCAGGATGTGCTGTGAGGTCTGCAGTTTGTCTTTATTTATAGTGGGTCCTGAAACCTGAATAGCTGGGGCTTGAAGTAGGAGGAGTCACACGATTATGGCGGTATAGAAGAATAAAGTTGTTATTATTATTATTATTATGGCGGTATAGAAGAATAAAGTTATTATTATTATAGGTCATGAATTTGAATTTTGGCAGAAAAATCAAAATTGAATTTTGGTGGGAAAGTCTGTTGGTCACAACTTTAATTTCTGGTGGGAAAAAGGCTGAAAACTAATTGGGACTATTCTGACGCTTGGGGGGGAGAGGGATTTTCTGAGGTCATATTGTAAAACTTTGAGAGGGAGGAAGAAGGCATTTGTCCTTGGCCCCAGTCCTTTTTTGCACTAAATTTCTTTTGGATGAGTGTGTGGCGCGGTGGATGAAGCTACAGCCTCAGCACCCTGAGGTTGTGGGTTCAAATCCCACGCTGCTCCTTGTGACCCTGGGCAAGTCACTTAATCCTCCATAGCCCCCAGGTACGTTAGATAGATTGTGAGCCCGCCGGGACAGATGCTTGAGTACCTGACTGTAAAACCGCTTAGATAACCTTGATAGGCGGTATATAAAATCCTAATAAACTTGAAACTTTGTTTAGGGAGACCCCTTTATCTCATTGAAGTCATTGGGGTATCTTGATTTTTCTTGGTCACCAATGATCTTCTTTCTCCAAGATATTTGTTTCTTCAAATCTAATCATATGACCAATTGCCTTGATATGAAGGGCTACAGTTGATTTTTCCATGTTGCATAGCTTGTGGTGTCTCTTGTGCTCTTGCAGCCTTTCCTCTACAGTGCACCCAGTTTCACCAATGTACGATTGGCCACAACTGCATGGATTTTCATACACTCTAGGGGTTTGGAGTAGAGGTAACCGGATGCAAGTTTCTGTAGTGCACTCTGGGTTCTTTTGATGTTATTCTTCTTTAGCAGTTTTGTGGCCAATTGACTTTCCTGCTGAAATTCAAATCGGTGACCAATGGACTTTCCCACCAAAATTTCCTGCCTCAATCTCAAGCTCCAGCCAGTCAGGTTTGAGGACCCACTATATATAAAAACAAACTGTAATCCTCACAGCACACCCTGAAGAAAGCCACAGCATGATGGCTGAAACATCGGTTCATGCGGCGAGACCCGGACAACTGCAACAATCAGGACACCAGCTTCCACAGCTGGAATACAATTTCTGATCCAGTTCACCACCTTGGGACTCACCCCCAGGGTACTCAGCTTATTCATAAGCCTCCTATGAGGAACAGTATTAAAAGGCTTTACTGAAATCTAAGTAGACTATATGTAACACGGGCCCTTGATCTAGTCACTCAGTCTGACTTCCTTTGGTAAAAACCATGTTGCCTCATATCTTGCAACTAAGTTGCAACCCATTTGATTCTAGAAAGTTTACTATCCTTTTCTTCAAATTCAGGATCTTCCAAATATTTTAAGGAGGAAATAATCAGATCCAGCTTTTACCACTTTCACCACTCTATCCCTTTTATTATTTCTGTTACCCTTCTTTTCTAGATGTGCTATCTTTTTTTTTAGAAGGAATGGCTAGAACAGCATACAGGCCTGGATTTGAGCATGAGATAGGCAGAGGCAACTACCTCCGATGCTAAATTTTGATAAGTGCTGGAGTGCTGCTGCCTTAAGTGCTGGAGTGCTGCTGCCAATTGCATGCTTTGATCTAGGCCTGCTACTGGGCAGGGAAACCAGCTGTGGCAACAATTCCTCTCTAGGCAGATCTGACTGCCTTCCTGTGCTGACAGACTCTATAAGGTCCTGCCATCTCCTTCCTCATGGGTTTTCTGCAAGAGGAGGCCCTTAAAGAGCTTGTCACCTCTTCTCTTTTTCATTGCACATTGACTTCCAGCTGTAGCACAGTATACAATGGCTCATCCAAATTTTATTAGAAATAAAGGTATAAAAAGGTGGTCCTTAATTATATATGTGTCCAGACTTTTTCTTTACAGTTGTCCATAAGCCCAATTCAGCATACTGCATGCTTGTTCAGAGGCAATTATACTGTATCCTTGTCAATAATAGACCATACTGGTGATACTTAAAATCAGCTCCCCAACTCAGAACAGCACATCAAATACCTGTAGATGAGCAGAGAACAATGAGAAAAGTGGCAATTGGGGACATGATCCTCCCCAGTAGCCCATAGGCACCCACCAATTTAAATCTAGTCCTGACTGCATTGCACACAAGGGTTGAGGGAATGGTAAGCATGGCTTCTTGTCCATATGACTGAAGAAAACAAAAGTTGTCAGCACACATCTGAGGCTGTTGCTCTGCAAATAAATATTAGCCTCACAAAAAATTCTTCTACATTAAACTTTTGTGAGGCTGAAATTTATATGCAGAACAATACCTGCAGGTGATGTGCTGGCACTTTAATTTTTAGGGAAACTAAGAATAGAGGGCTTCATCTCAAACAGCAATGAAAATTACTTTCCACTTATTAATAAGGCATAGGGATGGGGAATAACCTGCAAAGACCAGCAGTTAAAACCAATGCAGAATATGTGAAGAAGGGTGCTATACTGGAGATGGGACAGATGCTAAAGCCAAGATTCTCAGAACCTGGACACTGCATAAATTACCTTATGGTCAGAGTACTAATAAATAACTTTAAAACAATCCAGGAATGTAAGACCTATGAAGTTAGAATGATTAAATATTTAGACATTCAACAGACAGGATTTAACAAAGATCTGGGTTTCTTATCACATTATAAACCATAAAATTATACTGCTGTATCACTTCCTGGTTACCTATCCACCTCTCCCTGTTACTCCTTCAATCACTCCTCTTCCCACTCCTACCTTTCTTTTAACACTGTCATTGGAATGCTTTTCATGATTCACTATATATATGTGTATGTGTGTGTATATATACACACATATGTATACACACACAATCATAAACTGTTCTGAGCTCCCTTATGAGAACAGTATAGAATCATAAAAAGCATTCAAATGACAGTGTTAAGAGAAAAATAGGGGTGGGAAGAGGAGTGATTGAAGGAGTAACAGGGAGAGGTGGATTGGTAACCAGGAAGTGATCCAGCTGTATAATTTTATGGTTTGTAATGTGATGAGAAACCCAGAACTTTGAATATACTGTATATTGTCATCTTTTGTTGATATCTGATATGAAGAAAGCACTGCCTTCTGAAGCTTGTTAAAAAATATACAGTATTGATAGTCCAATATGTGTGGAAGAGTGTGGCACATTGATTAAAAGCTACAGCCTCAGCACCCTGAGGCTGTGGGTTCAATCCCACACAACTCCTTGTGACCTTGGGCAAGTCACTTAATCCCCCCCTCCATTGCTCCAACTAGAGAATGACACGTGACAAAATTCATCACCGTTCCTGTCCCCAAGGATAACCGCAGGAAATAATCCCAAGTCATTTTTTAGTGTCTATTTCAGCCTCAGTCCTTCTACACCAGCATTCTTCAAAGCAAAGCTTGAAGGTCAGTGGTTGTGGCCATTCATACTCTGATTCTTCCCTCTCTCCTTAAAGAATGACATGAAGATGGTTTACTGCGGTTATCCACGGGGACGGGAACGGTGATGAATTTTGTCACCGTGTCATTCTCTAGCTCCAACTACATTAGATAGATTGTGAGCCCACTGTGACAGACAGGGAAAAATGCTCTAGTACCTGAATAAATTCATGTAAACTGTTCTGAGCTCCCTTGGGAGAATAGTATAGAAAATTGAATAAATAAATATGTAAAAAGGTATCAACTTTTTTTTTTCTTTTACTGTGTTTTAAACAAAGGTATGAAGGTACTAGCCTACCCAAAGCAGCCCAACCCAAAACACCTTACTAGGGTCTCCAGATTGATCATTTCAACCCTTTTATTTTTGCCATTTTTATTATGTTACTTTCCCCCTTTTTTATCAGGCTGCTGAGCTGCCCATAGGATTAAAATGGGCGGCTTGGCATTTAGCTCGTGCTGCTCGGCAATGCAGCTTGATAAAAGGGGGGGTTGTTACTTTTGCTAAGCTGGCCTAAGCATGCCCTTGCACACTAAGGCCAATCAGATACACAAACTATTTCTTTATCCCTAGGGCTCAAAGTCTAAGGGGGCATTGTTGTCAGCCTGGGTGCAATTAAGATGTGTTATTTTACCACTAACTCGAGCTATTTTAGCAAAGGTCCCATGTTATGTACTGAGACCTAGTTACTAATAACTGGGGTTAACAGTAAAATAACACATCTTGGCAGTAACCCACATTGATCACGCCCCCCCCCCTAAATCTGTACCTTATCTTGAGGACTGCACTTGTACCTCCTTTTAAGCACTGGTCATTGCCAGTAATCGCCATGATTTTGATCTTCAGTAGTTAGATTGTGTAACTGTTGCTATCTTACAGTGGTCATATAATAATATAGAGGATGGTGAGCAACTATGGACAATTGTCCATGTTTTCAGAAACAAGTTAAACAGTGAGTAGTTGATCTCTTAAGGCCCCAGTTTCATAATTGGAGTACTGATGCAGAAATTGACTAAGGAAAATGTAGTCTTAGGGCTAGATTCACTAAGCCTACCAATCATGTTTGTAATCTTGTACTTACCTGATTCACTAACCTCTGTGCTGATCATCCTCCGATCCGATCCGCGCATGAAAATGAGAGGAAACGGCATGCAAAGTAGGAAGGCAGCGATTCACTAACCAAAATCAGGAACACCGACTGGGCTGGCCGATCAACAAAGAAGCAACTGCTGGGGACCAGTTGCTCATGTCCTTTCTGACTGCCCTTCTTTCTGCTGCCCTGCTCTCTGCCGACTTCAGCAAACTATCTCCTGCACTCTGCCCTGACTCTCCTGCTCCCCCTTCCCCGCAGTGTGAGCCTGTGGTTTTAACCTGCGGGTTTAAAGTGGGTTAAAATCATGGGCTCCCAAAGTAAAAGTAAAAAAAATAAAAGTTTCCAGCTCTGTAAGCATACGCAGACCATCTACAGGCAAAGATGGTCTGCACATGTGTTAGGATCGCTCTGTAGCGATCCCTGTGGTCGGTGGGGGGCGTGCCCCCGATCGCCCCCATTTGCATGAGGACGTGTTGAGAATCAGTCGGCCTGCCACGGATTGGGTAGGATCGGTGGGCTTAGTGAATCTAGGCCTTAAAGTCTTCTTGAATGTGAAGATAGCGGAGGGACATGGATCGTGAGGATTGGCTGTGCAATAGATTAAGGTGAGTAGGGTTGTTGGTTATGATGATGATGTAGGGTTGATGTTGGTTATGATGATGATGTAGGGTTGATGATGATGACATTTTAATAGCTTGATTTACCATACACTGCTCTGATGTATTAAGGGAAAGCTGTCTATCAAGTACTTGTTAATCCAATTAGAGGCCAATTCTGGTCCATGTTGACAAAGATATTTTTCCAGTGGCTGCTGTTTATATTTATTTAATTTTCTATACTGTTCTCATAAGGGAGTTCAGAACAGTTTACATGAATTTATTCAGGTACTCAAACATTTTTTCCTGTATGTTCTGGTTGGCTTGCAATCTATCTAGTGTACCTGGGGCAATGGAGGGAATTAGGTGACTTGCCCAGGGTCACAGGGAGTAGTGTGGGTTTGAATCCAGAACCTCAGGGTGCTGAAGCTGTAGCTTTAACCACTGTGCCACGCTCTCCTCCTGATCTTTGCTGCTAAAGGGCCCCTCTCTTATGTCTCAGTGTTCTTGAATTTTTTATGCTTTGTAGCTCTGGGTCATATCAACAGAAGAAGACTAATAAGGGAAAATATCCCTGGAGCTATATAAATAATGACTGTACAGACCCTCAGCTTTGGGTTGCAACCCCCCCCCCCCTCAGCTTTGGGTTGCAACCACCCCCCCCCCCCCCGACATGGTTAAATGTATGATAAAGATTTATCCCAGTAATATATTTCAACCACACAGTTCTAAATTTACCAAAATCCTACACTACATTTGAATTGGTTGCTTAGCAGCTGATTAGTACGTACTATATCCCATGGCAACACAACAACCACTGTGAACATGTATGTGGGAGTCGGGAATGTAAAAATCATTCATAATTCAGATCTAATTTGATAAGTAGCAGTAAATATATGACACTCATCAAACAGTTACATATGGCCAAATACATTTTCTTTTTGAACATACGAGATAACAAAAAAGATGGATCCTATTAATAACCAGATTTTCAAGAGATTTATGGGAGTTTGTTTCAATTTTTTAATATATTATTTTTCAAAACATTAGAATGAGATGTGCCAAAAACTGTATAGTAGCAAATTTGCATACTCAAAAGGAGAAAATAACTTTTAAATTAAAAGTTGTTCTGGTTGTGATTCAAGGGTTACCTGTCAATGTAATTGTCAGAAGTCTATCACTGTAAAGTTATTCTCATTAGTTACATCTTCTCTGACATATCTGACATACAGCTGGCTGCCTTGTTACATTTGGTTGAGACCACAGGATTTCAGGTTAGCTTGTAGAGTTGCTGGAGAAAAAGACATGCTCCTGGTATTTTCCAAACCCTTAAACCACACAGAAAATAATATGCATTGTATGTTGTGTATAACTTCAGTACCATTTTGCTCGTGTCATGGGGTAGAAAGGCTAGTAGTGGGTACATAGCATCCAACAACGCATGGTGGGTACTGGGTAGATCTTCAAGATCCTCCACGGTATCCTTCCTCCTTTTATCCCTCTATCCTGGAATTCCTCAAATCCAACCTCCACTAGATCCACTCAAAAATTAAAACTATCCTACCCCTCCTTAAAAGGCATCTCCCTTGTTGGTAAACTTGGCTCTTCCCTCCCTTTCAGAATCACTCAGCTCTGGAACAGTCTCCCTTCCCCTCTCCGCAATTTGAGCCCCCTTCTACCATTCCGTAAGCATCTGAAGACCTGGCTCTTCTCCAGAACGTAACCCCGTCCCGCTCCTGGCACTCTCACACCAACCTCTCTTCTCTCATACTTATATAATTCCACTGGAGTTCCGTTCCTTCCCTAACCATGTAAACCGTGTCGAGCTCCATCTGCGGAGATGATGCGGTATATAAACCCAAGATTTAGATTAGATTAGATTAGATTAGATAGCATCTAACAAGGCAATAGAAAATAAGCTGAAAAAAAGCATGACCTAGTGATACTGCAGGCCACTGGATAGCCAATTCATACCAGCAAAGTCTTCAGAAACCTGTTGAGTTAAATACCAACATATGAACAGGTTGGTTGTGTTGGAGAACCATACAAAAAAGTCACAGTAGAAATAATTGGTGGTCGTTTTGAAGATGCCTGATGAACATATCTATGCTGGAGTCTTATCACCTATAAATTAATTGGTGATTTGAGATATATTGCTCCAATATCTGAGGCTTTTCCTACCCTCTAAAGAATAAGATGATAAAAACAATAATAAGAATATTAACTTGTAACTATTTAAAATAAGGAAATACATTAAAATACTGTAACACTAGGCCTCTTTTACAAAGCCGCGCTAAGGGCCCCGAAGCCCATAGAGATTTAAAGGGCTTCAGGGCTATTGTTGCGCGGCTTTGTTAAAGAGGCCGTAATAATTTTTTGTGGGCTATTGGAGGTTGTGTATTTGGCATTTATGCACTGACCAGATTATGGAATCCTTTTATTATGGCGTGCTAGCCGTTTTAGCACATGCTAAACGCTAACGCGTCCATTATATTCTATGAATGCGTTAGCATTTAGCATGTGCTACATTGGCTTGCGCGCCTTAGCAAAAGGACCCCTATATGTATAATAAATGTTTTTTATATTCATCAAAGCTAGATGACTGATCTTATATATTGGCAATTTGAGCCCCACTCAAGGGAAGGAGAACATTCTATAATCGGTGCTGAAACTTAGGCGCCGGTAGGCGTCCTACTAGCACTTACGTTAATTGAGAAACATCATTTAAAATGGTAAAAATAAAGCACTTTATGGCGCTTAACACTACTATGGGCATGCTTAATGCCAGAAGTGGCAGTAGATGCTGTAAAGCGCCTATGTAGGCACAATTTATGGCATAGATAGGTGCCAGAAATGTAGGTCTGGAAAATCCTGGCCTACATTTCCGGCACCTTTCCTGGGAGAAAAAGAGTGAAATTTGAGTGGACTGAGATAGAAAAGAACTAAATGGAAGGGTCAATATGCCATAGGCAGTTGTAGTGAAGGAATGGAATAAGACAGGAGAGAGGAGAAAAGTCAAATGGATAGCAGCTGCTTGAAGGAAAATTTGCAGAAGATAGGAAGGCAAACACGAGAAACTGGAACCAACTTGATGGAAAAATAAATGTCCCTAAGAGTGACAAACACGAAAAAAGCATTTTATTTTGAATTTATTGCTATAGCTGGTGGGGATCCCCAAGCACTGCCAACTGAGGACCTCCTCCAAAAGTGGCTCGAACTCCCTTCAAGTGTGGCAGCATCCAAAAGCGACTGAGATGCCTGCATTTGTAGCTCAGGGATGTTGCTGCTACCCATCAAGCTATGTAAAAGGAAGTTCTGGCCACTTCTGGAGGAAACCTTCAGCTGACAGAGCTTGGGGGATCCTTATCAGCTAGAGCAGTGTTCTTCAACCTTTTTACACCTATGGACCGGTGGAAATAAAATAATTATTTTGTGGACCGGCAAACTACTAAGACTGAAATTTTTTTTTTTTTAAACCATCGCTGCCCCGTCCCCGCGAGGTCGGTCCCACAAACCATCTGATCCCATCCGCACAAGCCTCAAATAGTTATGATTTTATATTGAACATATTTTATTAAAGTATAAAAAGAAACAATCATGTCTTTTATAAATACAAATAATACAGGGCAAAGATCAACAAAACCCCTGTCTCCCCTCCCCTTCACATATATCCCCTCTACTATCAAGAAAACTGAATAAGCCAAATTATTACAGAATGCTACACAAATATCATGTAACAGAATACCACAGTCACACATGACAGGAATGGTGTTAGGGGAGTGGAACTAGGGCAACTGCCCCCTGGTCAGAGAGAGCCCTAAGCCAGCTAGAAGCTAAAGAAGCACTGCCTGGGCTTTGCACTCCCCAGTTATGTCTAGCAAGATACATATTTCAAATCTGATATATTTGAATCACAAGATAGAAATAAAATTATTTTTTTCTACCTTTTGTCGTCTCTGGTTTCTGCTTTCATTGCCTTTTCACTCTCTTCCAGCCAGTGTCTGCCCTAAGAGCATAAGAATTACCACTGCTGGGTCAGACCAGAGGTCCATCATGACCAGCAGTCCGCTCATGCGGCGGCCCTCTGGTCTAAGACTAGCACACTAACTGAGACTAGCCCTACCAGCGCACATTCTTGTTCAGCAGGAACTTGTCTAACTTTGTCTTGAATCCTTGGAGGGTGTTTTCCCCTATAACAGCCTCTGGAAGAGCGTTCCAGCTTTCTATCAGAGAACTTCCTTACGTTTGTACGGAATCTATCCCCTTTCAACTTTTAGAGAGTGCCCTCTCGTTTTCTCTGCCTTGCAGAGGGTGAACAACCTGTCCTTAGCTACTAAGTCTATTCCCTTCAGTACCTTGAATGTTTCAATCATGTCCCCTCTTATTCTCCTCTGTTCGAGGGAGAAGAGGCATAGTTTCTCTAATCTTTCGCTGTACGGCAGCTCCTCCAACCCCTTAACCATCTTAGTCGCTCTTCTCTGGACCCTTTCGAGTAGTACCGTGTCCTTCTTCATATACGGTGACCAGTGCTGGACGCAGTACTCCAGGTGAGGGCATACCATGGCCCGGTACAGTGGCGTGATAACCTACTCTGTCTCTTCAGTCCAGCATCTGCCCCTTCCATTCACTGTCTGTCTTTTCCTGCCATCTCTCCTCCTGCCCCCCCCCCCCCCAATTTGGTCTGGCATCCATCATCTTCCTTCTGTTCCCCTCATGGTCTGGCATCTCTGTCCTTCCCTCCCCCCTGTGGTTTTTAGCATCTCTCTCTTCTCATTTCCTCCACTCAGATCTGATATCATTCTCTGCTCTCTTCCCTTTTCTTCTCTGGTCTTCCTTCTCTATTTTCTGCCTCCATCTAAATTAAATTATTTCTTACTATTTAGTCCTGTTTCCCTCTTTTCACTGTGTCTACCCACAGCTTGTCACCCCTTTCCCTCACCCCTCCATTATCTTACTATTTTCTTCTCCCTTTATTTATCTCCTCCTTCCATCCAGTATGTGTTCTTTCCCCACTTCCATTCAGCATCTGCTCTCCCCTCTCAACTGACATCCATCTGCCTTCTGCTCTCTCTCCCTTCTTCTCACTTCCATCATCTGTCCCCTTCTCTCTCTCATCTCCTCCATTCCATCATCTACCCCTTCTCTCTCTCTCCCCCCCCACAACTTCCATCATCTTCCCCCCTTCCCCTCACCTTTGCGGGTCACTTTCTTTCCCCTGAGGGTGGCTTATGTCAGAGGGGAAGCTTTGGCTGAGCAGAACCGCTTGCAAGGAACAGTGGAACCAACTTGATTGATGTCAATGCTGGGGCCCGTTGCCGTTTGAAGGAAAAAAAAAAAGGGACCTGCAAAGGCGAGAGGAAGGGAGACCTCCAGGAAGCTGCTCTTTGCCCTCCTTCAGCGGCCCAAGAGTCCAGACCAACTTCGGCACAGAGCTGTCCCTAAGCAAGTAGTTTAGCGCGGTTTCATGAGGCAGCCTCGGGGCCTTTGCTAGGCCGGCCCGCTTCGATGATGCAATGTGGGCCGGCCTAGCAAAGGCTCCAAGGCTACCACATGAAACCGCGCTAAACTACTGTTTAGGGGCAGCTCTGTGCCGAAGTTAAAAAGTACACAGAGCTGCCGCTGCTGGCCTGGAGGTGCGGAGACAAGGCAGGAGGCAAACGCGGTGGAAGGCAGGAGTCACAGCACAGCGACTGCAACAGGAAGTTGCAAGTCAGCTGATGCTGGCCTTTCATTGCAGCGGGGACCAAATCCTTTGCGGACCGGCAAGATTTTTTTGCGGACCGGCGGTTGAAGAACTGTGAGCTAGAGTATCTATATTTTATATTTACATTAAAGACTCTGGCAGAGACCCATTTACAAACTATGGACTCCTTTTACAAAGGTGCACTAGCGTTTTTAATGCACGCACCGGATTAGTGCGCGCTAGCCAAAAATCTACTGCCTGCTCAAAAGGAGGTGGTAGCAGCTAGCGCGCGCGGCAATTTAACACGCGTTAAGGCCCTAGCGCGCCTTTGTAAAAGGAGCCCTATGTATTCTTCCCAATCAATATTTCTAAATTAATAAAGTGCTTTTGCTTATTTGGAAATGTAAATTGGGAAGAATACATTCTTTGTAAATGGGTGTCTGCTAGAACCACTAACATACTGCAGTAGCATAATTAAATGAAATAACTACTTCTGAAGGTTATGGATATGGGTGGGGATGGAAGAGATCACTTGTGGGGATGGGCAAGGAAGGGTTTGATTTCTGTCCTCATGCAATTCTCTAGTTTAAATACTTGAAAGCAGAGGTTCTCAACCCAGTCCTCGGAGCACACTCAGGCAGTCAGGTTTTTATGATATCCTAAACTAAAACTAAACTAAACTAAACCTTGGGTTTGTATACCGCAACATCTCCATAGTTGTGGAGCTCGGCACGGTTTACAGGAATTGTAATGAGAAAGGAACTCCATGGAAGGGCTAGATGAAGATCAGAGGGGAGAAGAATGTTAGAGGGCTAGGATGTCAGAAGAGGGGGGAGTGTTAGGTTTTGGAGAAGAGCCAGGTTTTCAGATGTTTATGCAAGAGATACAATGGACAAATATACTTCAACAGGGAGAAATTATCTCACTGCATTAATTACCTTCATTCAGTTTTATATTCATTAATAATTCATGGTACCTCAGCGGGCCACCACATACTCAATTACTCTCATAGTACGTGGCTTTATGCTCACCCTCCTCATTGGAACCAATATGTTTTTTAGTTTTATACTTATTTGCAATTTTATAGGTGTGTAATTAACTACTAAAGATACTTAGCTTTAAGCTGTTGGCTTGTTTAGCAAGACGCTGTGCATGGGAGTTTTTACGACAACACCTGTTGTCGTAAAAACTCCCATGCACAGCGTCTTGCTAAACAAGCCAACAGCTTAAAGCTAAGTATCTTTAGTAGTTAATTACACACCTATAAAATTGCAAATAAGTATAAAACTAAAAAACATATTGGTTCCAATGAGGAGGGTGAGCATAAAGCCACGTACTATGAGAGTAATTGAGTATGTGGTGGCCCGCTGAGGTACCATGAATTATTAATGAATATAAAACTGAATGAAGGTAATTAATGCAGTGAGATAATTTCTCCCTGTTGAAGTATATTTGTACATTAGCCTTACTTTTCATTCAAACTGATTTGAATACAGTGCCGAAGTCTACATTTTAGAGATACAATGGAGGCACTGCATACAAATATATCTCATGCCTATTCTTGTGGATATCATAAAAACCTGACTGGCTAGGTGTGTCATGAAGACTGGGTTGAGGATCCCTGCTTGAAAGGTATTAATGAGTAAACAAACATTTTTCAAAGGTAAGGGCAGCTATGCTACTTGAGGACATGAAATGAAACTGCAAGGAAGCAAGCTTAAAAACAAGATCAGGAAGTACTTTTTGGAATGCTCTTCAGGTGGAGGTGGTTGGGACAAAAACAGAATGAAAAAAAAGCATAGGTTTCTTATATCTTCCTAAACTTAGGGGTGTCCATAATTTTCTGTCGACTCCATGTGCACTTTTTTATGCTTTCATAAACTCAAGAATTGATTACTGCAATGTAATCTATGCAGGCATATCAAAATTCAACTTAAAGCACTAACAGTCTTTGCAAAACATAGCTGTATGATTATTATATAAGGCAAGATGATCTGATCATGCAGTTCTGCTCGTGAAGCAATCACATTGGTTACCAGTTCATTTTAGAATTCAATTCAAAATATGTACAATAGACTCATAAAGTTCTGCATTCTGGGATTCCCAGTTATCTATCATTAATTATCCCCTATATACCCGTTTGTTCCCTTCATTCCCTAGCAAATAGGTTTGTAATTCCTCATCTATCCAAAGCAAATTGAGAATCCAAGAAACTCAGCCTTTATTGACATTACCCATGGATCGAACATACTTTTTCCTGTATCAACATAACATTAAAAACCTATCTATTCGAGTTGGCTTATTCCTCATAATGACCAATCTGGATCATGAACATGAGGGGACCATCCTATGGCACTGAAGAATGATATCTCAACTTCTTAATAAATCTTGAAGCACAACTAATAAACTTTCCTGTGATAATGCTTAAGTGCTCAACCAACACAGCTTATTCAGCGCTTGATCTCACAGCCACCTTCCTCACATAAACAATTAAAAATGCATAAATTATAGTGATAAGTACTCAGACCCAGAACCTAAGTGCTCTAATAATGATATTAAGCAGAGGTTGTACAAGGGACCATCATAGCTGCTTATCAGTCCCTGGTTTGATACTGGCGTTTCTGTGTTTGAGCGGTTCTGTAGCCATGTAACTGGTATATCCCTCCTGAGGAAGCGTCTTTTTTGCAAAACTCGAGTAGAAGGAATGCACTGGTTATAGAGATGCACAAGTGATTACACAATTTTGGGTGGAACTGGTGAAGCAGAGAGTTGCACATGAAGGAACACCCGTGGCAGTGTACAGCTATGTGAAACTGCTTTTAACTTCATTGCAATTATTAACAGTAGGAGCGGTCAGGGACTGATAAGCAGCAATGAAAGTCCCTTGTACAACCATTGCTTAATATCAATATCAATCTTTCAAGATCAATCAAAAATTGAAAAGAATTGAAAGTAGAGGACGCAACAATATCAAGCAGAGGTTCAACGGGTTGCACCACACACAACACCAACTGAGTTCCTTATGGAATTGGCAAGGATAGCCATGAAATAAGTTTTTTTAACATTTAACAATTTTTGCCCCCGCAGTGGCTAATTTATACATGACACATTTCGAGACGACTTGGGTGTATTGTTCCCCTTTCATTTCATGTATCTATAAATGGTACAGGTACATTGATGATGTTCTAATGTTATGGAAGGGGTCAACAGAACAACTTAAAGCTTTTGAAAACTGGCTTAATTCCCATGATCCACGTTTGAGATTTTCTATGTCTTATTCAAAAACTGGAGATCAGTTATTTAGATCTGAAAATTATTCAAGAGGACAATCAGTTTAACACAGATTTGTTTACTAAACCCGACAGAAATGCTCTGTTAGAATATCAAAGTTCAGAACAGGAAAATCACCTCCACGAATCAGATGCAACAAAGCAAACAGTGGAGATGTCCAATCAAGACTGGTGAGCATTAAATATTCCTCAAAACTCTTTTATTCACTTCAATAGCTCAATGACTCGACATGTATGTTTTGGCCGCACTGGCCTGCATCAAGAGTCTTGAATGTGGACATCTCCACTGTTTGCTTTGTTGTTTAGAATATCAAAGTTGCCATCCAAAGAGACTGCAAGACAGCTTAACCTTTTCACAATTCATTAGAGTTAGATGGAATTGAACAAGGGTTTGTGACTTTAAGAAGCAAAGGAAAAAGTTGCAAGAGAAGTTCCTTGACAGGGGTTATCCCTATGGAGTGATAAGAAGAGCATACAAAAGAGCTTTGTATTGCAACCGAGACCTACTTTTGGGACACAAGATCAGAGACAGATGATAACATGACTTGTGTTTTGAGATACAATGCAAAAGGCAACAGTGTTGCAAGAATCATCAGAAAGAATTGGTCAATTGTAAAAACACATTCTGCGTTCAAAAGTACTGATTTGAGGATAGCCTTTTCGAAAGAGTGAAATTTGAAATAACTCATCAGTCCAGCATCACTTCCTAATATCAAGAACACTGTTCAGTCTGGTTTGCCAAAAGGTTTCTTTAAATGTTTATCTTGCAGCATCATTCAGCAAGTTAAAGATTTCATCAATCCTGTTGACAACAGGATTTATTATATCAATCATCATTTAAATTGCAAATCTACCTACATTATATATATGATATGGTGTCCATGTAAGAAAATTTATGTTGAAAATTATTGGATCACAAATCAAACAAAAGAAAAAGGATACCTGAACCACTGGTAGAACATTGCATGGAATTCCAACACTCATTTACTGATTTGAGATGTTTTGCTATCAATCAGGAACCTATCTCCTTTAGGGGAAGAGACAGACAGAAAAAGACTTCAGCAGCGGGAGGCACGCTAGATACATAAATTAAAGTTTGTTCAGCCCTCTGGATTGAACTGATCTTTGGAATTGAGAGTGTTCATTGGATAACATCATTATGACGCATTAGATTATTTGAAACAACAATTTTTCATAGGCTCCAATGCTTTTCAATAAGGGAAGCCGTTTTTTTTTAAACACATTTCATATTTTTAACTATTTTAATTTTGACATTTGTCAAAATGTTTTAACATCTCTCAAGCCAATAAGAGCTGTGAACTGATGTGACGTAGGTGGCAGTTAGTGAGATTTATTTGTTCATGCGCTAGACTTTTTTTGCCTGCTGAGAGTTAGTGCGCAGGAGCAGCGTCCAGAAGAATTCTTTGCTGTTTTTCATTCAGTAAGTTGTAAGCTTTTTCTTTTAGTTCAAGCTAAAGCTTTTTTAAAAAAAGCTGAAATAGTTTTGAACATTCTTGAATTGGTAGTTTGAACATGATGCCATTGGAGAGTTAAAAAATAGTTTCTACAGATATTTAATAAAGCGCATGCGCTAGCGTTCTCTGAAGAGTGAGTGCCATTTTTTGAAAGTTTGCCATCTTTTGTAAACATTTTAAAGATGATGTTCACGCATTTCTTTTTTCATTCAAATTTTATTAATGACAGCTCACTCCCAGCTTGGCACAGCACATAGCTAGAGCTGTTTCCTTTTTTGGATTTAGAAAATAACAGTGTCTTATACTTTACTGCAGAACGGTTGTCAATTAATGTGATTTAATAGATTTGCCTTATAAGATTGCTGATATAAGTTGTATTTTCTTGCACAGAAAACTAGCTGTTAATCCAAGACCCCGGAAGAAGCCGTCATATGCGAAATGGGTCCCGTAGGGATTTAGCTGGATGAGATAAGTGCAATATTTAATGGATGAGATTTTCAAGGCTTAATGATTGAGTAACAGATTTATCTCTCAAGAAGCATTCTGGTTTATGAACAGCAGGACAACTTTATTTTCAGTCACATGAAAGATAGCATGTCTGCTTTTGTTGCAAATGAGAATTTACAACACTTTGAAGTAAAGTTAGTTTTTATATAAACACAAGTTATACACAAAATTTATTTGTATGAAAGGGAGACAAAACACTAGTTTGAGTTTAACACTTTATTTTTTTCACACATTTATTCATACAAGAGAGGTTTTTTAAGAATCTTTGATTGAAATCTGGAACCTTTAAAGCAGGGGTAGGGAACTTCGGTCCTCGAGAGCTGTATTCCAGTCAGGTTTTCAGGATTTCCCCAATGAATATGCATGAGATCTATTTGCATGCACTGCTTTCAATGCATATTCATTGGGGAAATCCTGAAAACCCGAATGGAATATGGCTCTCGAGGACCGGAGTTCCCTACCCCTGCTTTAAAGTCTTGGATATATTCCTTGAACTATTAAGTTCTGAGCAGGTTTCTGAGATTTCTTTTTCCTCTCTTTATATGAAAATAGTTTAAGTTTAGGCACTTTATTTTCTAAAATAAGAAATCATTAATATTGAGCTGACAGCTACCGTTGGGTTTCTACCATCTCTTTTGATTTATAGTGGGTTCACTAGAAATACTTAGCAGGGGTGTCCAATGTCGGTCCTCGAGGGCCGCAATCCAGTCGGGTTTTCAGGATTTCCCCAATGAATATGCATTGAAAGCAGTGCATGCACATATATCTCATGCATATTCATTGGGGAAATCCTGAAAACCCGACTGGATTGCGGCCCTCGAGGACCGACATTGGACACCCCTGACTTAGGGTTCCTTTTACTAAGGTGCATTAGCGGTACAATGCCCCACGCGCTAGACGCTAATGCCTCCATAGAGCTTGCATTAGTATTTTCATCTATTGTGTGGTTTTGCGCATGCTAATCTTTGTGCTAAAAATGCTAGCGTGCTTTAGTAAACGGAGTCCTTAAAGATCTTAATATGCATACTTTAGAGCAGTGGTCTCAAACCTGTGGCCCATGGGCTGCCTGTGGCCCCCCCAGGTGCTATTTTGCGGCCCATGGTCTATTACCCAATCTCACACTCTGGGCAGCAAGAGAGGCGCCGGCATCAGCTGACTTGCAACTGCCTGCTACCGTCGCGTATGCCAGGACTCCTGCCTTTGTGTATCTGCCGGATACGCGAAGGCAGGAGTCCCGTCATACCGACTCCACAGCCCTGATTATTTTGCAGATATTGTATTACCCAGGGGTCAGAACTTATATGTGGGGAATGTAATCCAGAGCCTTACCTAATATCATTACACATATATTCTGATTCCTGTGCACTGGTTTTAGGATGACCAGGAGCAATATAAGCACCCCGAGGCTGATAATCCACTTACAAATAGATGCACTGAAACACTTCCTTTTACCCATCCCTGCTGTCACTTATGTAAATAAGATATTTTCTGGAAAGGCTGTGGGATTGAAGTATATCAGGGGGCTGAGCCATGAGGTACAGTGGGGCAGGGCTGGGGGCATGCAGTTAAATCTTCTTCTCAAAAACTGGGCTCCCTTGACTGCTCTGTTTGAGCCCCCTTCTCTCTCAGACATTGGAGCTTCAGTGGCTGTGTACTCTTTCTGATCACTACTTTAATGAAGGACAAATATGAGAGAGAGAAGCCAAGTGGCAAAAAAATACAACAAAAAAACAACCAGCAGAAAGAAATCAGAGCACAACTTCCTTCATACTTTGCCTTTTCTTCAACCTTGTCCCCTTTTTCCTGTGTATATAGTTGCATTCTATATACTGTATAGTTGTGAAACAGATGCCTTACCATCTGATTAAATCATGTGTAAATTTCGGGTATCAAAGGAAAGCAAATATTTTTTCTCATTTGAAAAGCAATATAATTTAAATCTCTTAAGACTCTGAGAGGGTCTACACTTGGCATCTCTAGCACAAAGTAAACAGCATTGCTAAATTTAAAAAAGAAAATGACGTGGAGGTCAAAGTCGTACACAATTATTAGTCAGATAGGCTTTGGTATCTCTACCTCCTACTTGGTTATTATGCCAGGTATTTGCTACTGACTCAAATTCGCCATCGTTCAACGTTTAACACCATTTTCCTGGGAACGACGATCTGTTGTGGGCGGGGCCAAACACAACACGGAATGACGCAGACCGAACCATTTCACTATACACGCGGTGGGAATCAGAAAGCACACTGCCCCACGCTCTTCCCCTAATGTCCTCACCCCACCCCCTGCGCCGGGTTGCAATTGGTTCAGTCCGCGCACAGTTACAGCATCGCTGATGCTACTCCTCTTCCTTTTCCGGTAATATCCTGCAGCTACCATGGTGAGAAAGGCTGAGCTGTGCTACTGTAATCCGTCGTCATCCGTGGGCTCTGAAACCCTAGACTTCACTTTAGGGCATTGGTTGGGTGGGTGGGAGCTCTGTTTGTGCATTTCTGGGTGTGGGATGTGGAAGAAATCTCCTTTTTTAATTTAAAGAAGAGGAAGGCTGTTGCGGCCTGAGGCGCTTCCCCGTTTTCTCGTTAACTGGTTCTCTCATCCTCACCGCCCATTAAAAAACCTCTTCTTTAAGGCTTTGCAGCCTGAGCTTCCGCGAGGAGTAGCTTTCCATTAACTTAGTGCGCGATCTTCTAGTGATAGATACCACCAATGAGACTTTACTAAAATTTCAGGCAATTCAAAGACTTTTATCTCCCCTCTGCCTCCTACACAGTTCGATATCCACTATTACATGCCATTTTCTAGGATCTAACTCGACTTAGGGTCTCCGCTTTTACATTACTGTGTGCTTTAAACAGAGAAGCCAAGTTGAGTGTATTCCTCTTGTCAGATGTTTGTAGGTTTCTACAGTGTTTACAGGCCAACTAGTGTGCAGCTTGCCGTTCTAGGTTACCTAGGGAAGACGGTAGGCAGTTTACCCCATGTATAGTAGTAATTTCGGCCACCTATTGCACAGATGTTTGGTTACAATTTGCTGTTGGCTCCAGGTTGCTTAGTAAATAAGTGGTGATTCAGAAGATGGCAATAAATAATAAATCAGTCTTGAGACTGTATGTTGAATATCATGATACATGGTTAATAATCACACATGAGGGGCAGAAGGGGAGAGAGTAGTGCAGTGGTTAAAGCTACAGCCTCAGCACCCTGAGGTTGTGGGTTCAAACCCACACTGCTCCTTGTGACCTGGGGCAAGTCACCTAATCCCCCCCCTTGGTGCCCTAGGTATATTAAATAGATTGTGAGTCCACCGGGACAAATTGGGAAAAGATGCTTGAGTACCTGAATAGATTTATGTAGACCATTCTGAGCTCTCCTGGGAGAACGGTATAGAAACATGAATGAATTTGATGTACTTCCTTTCTGTGCTTAAAGATTAAGTAGTTTACATATTATATACAGGTACTTATTTTGTACTAGAGAATGATGGGACAAATTTTTCCCTGTCCCTATGGAAACTAATTTTCCCTTCCTGGAGAGTTCTTTTTCTGTCCCTGCCCCATTCCTGCAAGCTCTGTCCTCATCTGCACAAGCCTCAAGCACTTTAAAATCATAAGCGTTTGAGGCTTGTGTGGATAAGGCAGAGCTTACAGGAATGGGACAGTGGCAGCAACAAAACTCACGGGGACGGGATGGAGAACTGAGTTTCTGCGGGGCTATGGGAAAATTTGTTCCCGTGTCATTCTCTATTTTGTTTAAGTGGTAATGGAGGGCTGAGTGACTTGCCCTAAGTCACAAGATGCTGCAGTAGGAATCAAACCTAGTTCCCCTGGAGAACACCTTTCTTTCATTGTCTTATATTGTTAAGTCTTATATTGCTGAGTGTAAGAGAAAAACAGAGATGGATGTGAGGTATATAGCATTAACAGTCATGACTGGGGATGCTTACAACTTTTTTCTTTTTTTGTAGTTTCATATTTACTGCAAATATGTTCATGAGAAGCACCAGACTGGCCCTCCCAATACGCAATATTCATTCATTTTTATGGCTGTTAGAACATGTCTCTTCTGTAAATGGGCTTGAATACATAGAAAAAAACTTGGTGGATGTTTGGTTGTTGCTTGCTCATGCCAAATGCTTTGATTTGGGTGTTTTACTAGTGTTTATACTCAAATATAAACCTAGATTTGGGGGCCAAAAACATAGCCCCAGAAATGGGGGACTCAGTTTATATTTGAGTCCTTCCCTTTTTGGATCCATCGCAGGCCTCTGCCTGGGCCTGTCTTAACTCGTGCTGGTCCAGTGGTGAGCCAGTGATCCTCCTATGCTCTTGCCCTGTGCAATCTCGCTACTCAAAATGGCTGATGCAAGTTTGTTTGGATTTATTAATTGCCTTTTAATGAAGAGATTCATCCAGACTGGTATACCATACATTGAATAGTAATCAAGTACTCTTTAAGTATTCTCCCTATCTGTCCCTGCAGGCTCAGAATCTAACTGTGGTACCTGGGGGCAGTGGCATGTTAAGCCACGCCTCCACTCCACAGTAAACTTACGAGACTGTTGTGAGTTAAGTTTATATTCGAGTTAACCTTTTTCCCCCCTTTCTGAGGGGGAGAAAGGTTACCTCGGATTATATTTGAATATATGCGGTAATTTATTGTTGTATTTACAATAACACTTATGGCCTTAGTTTGATGTTGCAATACTCAATGACTAATGCTTTGTATTGTTTATTTATTTGGTTAAGCTGCTTTATAGGTGCAAGTCAATTTGATAGCGTTCCTGTTTCAAGCTGCCCAATATTGGTTTTTCCATAATGTATTTTATTTAAATTGAAGATCTGAGTTTAAAGCTTGGTTGACTAAAGTGCAAGAACAGCTCTTACTTGCTTCCTTTGTTTAGTTGGGTAACTTGTGCTTGTTTCAGGCTACTTTGCTTAGCATTCCACCACCCTTGAAAATTCCACTGAAAGAACAGCGAGATCAAATCAGAAATCCAAAGAAAAATCATTTCACAAAAAATGAACCAGTATGGAAATGCTGAGTGCAAGCTGGTATCAAGTCTAACTCAGACTTGATACCAGCTTGCACTCAGCATTTCCATACTGGTTCATTTTTTGTGAAATGATTTTTCTTTGGATTTCTGATTTGATCTCGCTGTTCTTTCAGTGGAATTTTAAGGGAACCCTGGGCTAGATGGGGCCATCTGGTGGAGTAGTACACTGCATATTTCTGTTTTTCTTGATCTTTTTATGTTATCTTGGCTATGGCAGTATATGTTTAGTAGCTGACTGTCATAATGTACTCGGTTTATTCTTTAAAGGGCCTTGACGAGCACGGTTTACTTTGAAAGGCATTGTAGCAAATACTGGAAAAAAATATTGTTGGGATACAAATTTTTGGCTGTCTTTTTAGTATCTGTCTTCAATATTGCTTCATATTTGATCCATGCTTATCAGCAATGTATTTTTGCTTTTATTAATCCATTTTCTTTATCCTTGAGGGCTGGAACAAAGCCTCATCTAAAGTTCAGGGCAACAGACATCACCATAGTACTGGCAGCCACCTCCTCTCCTTCCATACGCTTCAGAGGATTGTTTCCATTGTGCACCTGAGCCCTGCTTATCTCTGGTCTTGAATCAAAGTACTAAGCTATGCAGCCACAGAAAGGGCTTTATATATATATGCAAAAAAAAAAGATATAACAAATTATGGGATTGGTGGGGGGAAGAATGTAAAGGATCGGCTACCATTATTGGAGGAATACAGGGGCAGGTGGACTTGTTTTGTATTTTGTATTGTTTATATATATCTGTCTGTCTGTCTATCAAAATGTCTTTAAGTCCGTTACATTAACGAGTGCTAGAATAGATGTATCTGTCTAAACTAAACTAAACCTTAGGTTTATATACCGCGCCATCTCCACAAGCGTAGAGCTCGGCACAGTTTACAGGGTTAGGTTGAAAAGGAGCTACAATGAAGGGTTATAGGAAAGGAGCTAGGAAGATAAAGAGGGACAGAGAACCAAAAAGCGGGAAGTGTTAGATTTTTGAAAAGAGCCAAGTTTTCAGGTGTTTGTGGAAGGATTGGAGGGAACTTGAAACTCTGAGCTGGGATGTGAGGTTATTCCAGAGTTCTGTGGTTCTAAAGGGGAGGGATGTTCCTAGTTTTCCTACGCAGGATGTACCTTTTGTAGAGGGGAATGATAGTTTCAGTTTTTGGGAGGATCTAGTGGAATTAGGGTTAGAGGAATTCCAGAAGAGTGGGATAACGGGAGGGAGGATGCCATGTAGGATCTTGAAGGCTAAACAGGCACATTTAAAGAGGACTCTGGAGTGAGTCTGTCTGTGTTTCTTTATCGCTCTCTCCTTGGCCGCTGTCTGTGTCCTTCTGTCTCCCCCCCCCAAGCAAAGCTAGCAGCCCCCTTTCCCTCTCCCTGACTGTCTCTCTGTGGCCCCCCTTCTGTATTCCCCCCGAGCAAAGCTGTTTACCCCAGCACACACCTCCCCCCAAAGCAGCCCCCTTTCCCTCTCCCTAACTGTCTCTCCATGGCCCCTTCTGCATTCCCCCCAGAGCAAAGCTGTCTGTATGTCTGTACCCAGCACACTTCTTCCCCAAAGCAGCCCCCTTTTCCCTCTCCCTAACTGTCTCTCCATGGCCCCTTCTGTCTGCCCCCAAAGCAAAGCTGTCTGTCTCCAGCACACCTCCCCCCCAAAGCAGCCCCCTTTCCCTCTCCCTGACTATCTCTCTGTGGCCCCCCCTTCTGTATTCCCCCCCGAGCAAAGCTGTTTACCCCAGCACACACCTCCCCCCAAAGCAGCCCCCTTTCCCTCTCCCTAACTGCCTCTCCATGGCCCCTTCTGTCTCCCCCCAGAGCAAAGCTGTCTGTCCCCAGCACACCTCTCCCCCTAAAGCAGCCCCCTTTCCCTCTCCCTAACTGTCTCTCCATGGCCCCTTCTGTCTCTCCCCAGAGCAAAGCTGTCTGTCCCCAGCACACCCCTCCCCCCAAAGCAGCCCCCTTTCCCTCTCCCCCTGGCCCCCTCTATTGTTCCCGTTCTTACCCTCCCTCCATCCCAGCGTCTTCTGGCCTGCTCCTCTTCAAAGCAGCCTGCGATCGTGGCTGGCTTTAGCGAACCTCGTAGGCCGCTCTCCGACTCGGTAGCACGTTCCCTCTGACGCAATCCCATGCGTCAGAGGGAACATGCTACTGAGGTTGGAGAGCGGCCTGCGAGGTTCGCTAAAGCCGGCCACGATCGCAGGCTGTTTTGAAGAGGAGGATCAGTGGCGGCAGCGATTGGTGAGTGAGGGCGGGAAGGGGGAAGCTACAGTGTGTTCCCTGCCGAGGACGCGGGCAGGGAGAGAGCTTGCCAGGCTTCCTCCAGCAGTTGGTGAGTGAGAGTGGGAGGAGGGGAGTGGCCAGAACGTTCCCTGCCGCCGTGTTCTAAAATAGAATTCGACCAGGGAACAGAAAACATAGCGGCAGGGAACATGAAACCCTAAGTGCGCAGGTGCGCTTAGGGTTTTATTATATAGGATATATATATATTGATTGCATATTTTACATTTACATTCCATTACAGAATACAGGATATGGAAATACAACAAAAATATATTCAGCAGACAATATCTCTAAATAATATGATAATCTATCATAGTCCACATCTAGAGAGATGATACCAATTATATCATAATTTTAAGGGAAAAAAAATTGGGAATGATCCCAATATAAACCGTGCCCCTTCCCTTTTAACATTCTAAAGCAAAAACAGTCAAGGTTTTCCTCCATGTAATTTAAGAAATTGCTCCAACTGTAATGGATCCCAAAAAAGGAAATTTTTATCATGATACTTCAAAGGAAATATAAAAAAATGTGGCACCCAAAGCCAACACCCTAGGCTTTAATACTAAAAAGGTCTTCTGTCAAACCTGTGCCCACATCCGGAAACACAAGAATTTTTGCTCCACAAAATTCAGCATTTTGTAAACCTAAAATTTCCCCGAGATATTTTCTCAAAAGAATTTAGGAGATAGCAAATGAGTTATTGGGAAATTTAATAATCACAGGTTTCTGAATCTTGTATTATTCTCCAACATTTCAATTTTTAAATGTAAGCTAAGGAAATCCTTAACAGATGATGTAGAAATAGCTTGCAAGGCAGAAACCTGTGTTTCAGCTATAGAAAGTCTTTTATCAAGGATCTTTGCATTAGAGTCTAAATTTTCCAATTTGCCAACAACTTCCTGTTGGAGAACCTGATATTGATTAATGACTGATTTTTAACAAACCCTCCATCTTGACATTAACCAAACATCCTTCAAGGAAATTTCCTGTGTTACCTTCGCCAAATCAGTGTCTTCAGAACCATTTACCAACAAAAGATAAACCTTTGGCATAGAACTATATGTTATCGATGGGCTTCGAAGTTCTGGATTATCTGGTGAAGGTGTATTAGGACCTACACTAGGGCCTAATTCAACAGAAAAAGGAGAGATTGGATATGTACGGTCTAGCGGACTGAGAGAGACCTCTAAAGACATATCAACAGCTGGAACTTGTGAAGAAGATACACTAGGAACTATCAGGACCAGAAGTCACTGGAGTAGAAACCTTGGTTTTACCTTTCCGTTTACCCATTATATGAAGAAAATATTTTTATAATCTTCCAAGGTTACCTTAGTCTCTCGTGGCTCCAAGGGGCCCCTTTGGCCACGTGCCACAGTAGCTGTGGTTTTTTTCAACCAGAGCTGAAGGTGCCCAGTGATGTCCCATGCTGTTTCTCCGGGTGCCTGATGTAAATGGCATATCAACTGCCACAGTTCACAGCTAATTCAGAGGCTCAAAAGGCAAAAACAGTCCGCAAACAATAAGCATCACCTCTCTTGTTTATATGGTTTTATGACTTTTTCTCCTGAATATTCTGTACATATGTTTTTGGAAACTATCTTGAATAGACTACTTTTAGGTGTGTGATTCATAAGCTTTTATTAGATAAACTAGTGTTTAAGCCCGTTACATTAACAGGTGCTAGAATATATGTCTTGTCTGTCTGTCTTTCTTTCTGTGTCTCTCCCTGCCCCTGTCTCTCTCTTCCTTTCTTTCTTTTTCCTTCCTGCTGTCTGTCCTTCTTTCTTTCTGTGTCTCTCCCTGCCCCTGTTTCTCTCTTCCTTTCTTTCTTTCTTCCTCCCGCTGTCTGTCCTTTCTTTCTGTTTTTCTCCCTGCCCACTGTCTTTCTGTGTGTCTGACTTTTGTTCTAATGCGCTGCCTGCCTGCCTGTCTTTCTGTCTCCCCTCCTCCAAAGCAAACCAAGATTGCTACCAGGCCCCCTTTCCCTCTCCACTTCCCTGTGCAGCAGCAGCAGCATTTCCCTCCCACCCTTCCCTGTGCAGAAGCAGCATTTCCCCCGCCACACTCACACACACTTCCCTGTGCAGCAGCAGCATTTCTCGGCCTTCCCTGTGCAGAAGCAGCATTTCTCCCCCCCCCACACACACACTTCCCTGTGCAACAGCATTTCCCACCCTTCCCTGTGCAGAAGCAGCATTTCCCACACACACACACACACTTCCCTGTGCAGCAGCATTTCCCACCCTTCCCTGTGCAGAAGCAGCATTTCCCCACACACACACACACACACTTTCCTGTGCAGCAGCAGCATTTCCTGGCCTTTCCTGTGCAGCAGCAGCAGCATTTCCCGCAGCCTCCTTCCCAGCCGCCACGTTTAAATTCACAGAAAAGTGCTGCGCCGTGCTACCGCTGTCTTTGGCATCTTCTATCTACTGCGGCCAACCCTAGCGGAAACAGGAAGTAGTCAGAGAGGGCGGGCCGCAGTGGACAGAAGACGGCGAGGCCAGTGGTAGTGCGGTGTAGCGCTTGTCTATGAATTTGAAGGGGGCTGCGGGAAGGTTTTGGCGGTGAGTGAGTTGGCGAGAAGGTTTTGGCTGTGAGTGAGGGCGGGAGGGGGGATTCGCCGGCTGTGCTGTGGTGCATGTGCCTCAAGCCGCCGCCACGGACGGACACAGCACATGTCGGATCCCCACATCCTCCTAAGTGCGCATGCGCTCTTAGAGGATTATTATTATAGAAGAGGCTTTAAGACAGTTAGGCCAGGAAAGGGAAAAAGTAAACTAGGTGGGTTATAAGATAGCTGTGATGAATGAGGCTTGATAAAAGCATTACATAAGAACACGTGGTAAGTGAGTTAAGAATTAATTTTATAAAAGTGACTTTAAAAAGTGTTTAGGTTTGATTTTAGTTAAGTATTCTGTTCAGACTTAGATGAAGTGAGCTGGATTTGGTAATGGAGGGGTATGAATGATTGAGAAATGGGGTGTTTATGTAACTGAAGGGAAGTTGTTTTGTTTCACTACTTTGCAGTTGCCTTATTAGTAGCACACTTATTTTGACTGGGTGATCTACTTTTTTATTAGGCAAAGATCAAGGCCCGGGATCTGCGTGGAAAGAAGAAAGAGGAGCTACTGAAGCAACTTGATGACCTTAAGGTGGAACTCTCCCAGCTCAGAGTAGCTAAAGTAACTGGAGGAGCTGCATCCAAGCTATCTAAAATGTAAGTCCTGCAAGAAGTTGAATTCATTTGAATATACACTTATTAGCTAACAGAACAACTTTACAAACATGTACAGTAGATGCCTCCAATCTCTGTTCTACTCTTACCTAGAAACATGATGGCAGATAAAGGCCAAATGGCTCATCCAGTCTGCCTCTCCGCAGCATCTACTATCTCCTTCTTCTTAATAGATCTCATGTTTTCTTTAATTCAGTCACAGTCTCTATCGGGAGACTATTCCATGCAGCTGGCACCCTTTCTGTAAAAAAGTATTTCCTTAAATTACTCCTGAACCAATCACCTCTTAACTTCATCCCATGTAATCTTACCCTGGAGTTTTCTTTCAATTGAAAGACTGGCCTCATGCCTCTTTGTCACATAGGTATTTAAGTGTATCTCATATCTATCCTCTGCTGCTTTTCCTCCACATGTTGAGATCTTTAAGTCTGTCCCCATGTGCCTTATGACGAAGACAACTGACTATTTTAGTAGTTTTCCTTTGGACAGACTTCATCCTGTTTATATCTTTTTGAAGGTGCAGTCTCCAGAATTGTACACAATATTCAAAATGAGGTCTCACCAGAGACTTATTTACAGGGGCATCAGTACCTCATTTTTTTTCCTTTGGCCACTTTTAAATCATCACATACTATCACACCCAACATCTCCTCTGCCATGCACAAAAGTTCTTCACCCCTTAAACTGTACCATTCCCTTGTTTTTTTGTAGCACAAATGCATGACCTTGCATTTCTTAGTTTTAAATCTTAGCTGACAAATTTCAGACCAGGCTTTGCTAAGTCCGTTCTCATGTTATTCACTCCATTAGGGGTGTCTACTCTAGTGCAGATTTTGGTGTCATCCACAAAGAGGCAAATCTTTCAGCCCTTCTGAAATATTACTTACAAAAATGTTTAAAAAACATGCCCAAGAACCAAACCTTGAGGTAAACCACTGGTAACATCCCATTCCTCAGAGCTATCTCCATTGTGCACTATTCTCTCTCATTTATTAGACGCCTGTGTGGAATGCTGTCAAAAGCTTTACTAAAATCTAAATACACCACATCTCCCTCTATCCCAGGGGTCTCAAAGTCCCTCCTTGAGGGCCGCAATCCAGTCGGGTTTTCAGGATTTCCCCAATGAATATGCATTGAAAGCAGTGCATGCACATAGATCTCATGCATATTCATTGGGGAAATCCTGAAAACCGGACTGGATTGCGGCCCTCGAGAAGGGACTTTGAAACTCCTGCTCTATCCAGTTCTCTGGTCACCCAGGCAAAGAAATTGATCAGATTTGTCAGACAAGATCTGCCTCTAGTGAATCCTTGTTTTCTCAGGCCCTGTAATCCACTGGATTCTAGAAACGTCACTTCTGTTTTAAAAGAGTTTCCATTAATTTACTTACCACAGAAGTCAGACTTACTGGCCTGTAGTTCTTTTCCTTACTTCCACTTTTGTGGAGAGTGACCACATCTGCCCTTCTCCAGTCTTCTGGTACCACTCCTGACTCTAAAGAAACATTGAAAGATCAGCAAGTGGAGCCACCAGAACTTCCCTAAGTTCTTCAGTACCCTAAGATGTACACCATCTGGCCCCATCACTTTGTTCACCTTTAGTTTAGCTAGCTCCTCAAGTAAAACTGTGGTGTTAAGAAAATACAATAAACCATATATCAAATACTTTTCTGTAGTTTAGCTTTGCCTGTATTCTATCCTTCTAGGAATTGTCAGTGTTGCTTGGATCTGCTCCAACAAAATATCAGCATACTTCTCCCTTGTTGGTCTTGGAAGTTTGTGGAACACACTAATAGTGTGTGGCCCCGATGCTCTCCATTGCAGCCCTCAAAAAGTTGGCTAAAATGCTCTTCAAATCATGTAAATGCGTTAATTTCAATCTTGTCCATTTGATATAGTAACTGCAAACAATCTAGTGTGCTACTGAGGTGTCTCATTTATGGAATTTGCTACTGTTGACAATCCAAAATAAAGTGAATTTTTAAAATATATCCTTGAAGTGTTGTAGAATCAGTATTAGTATTAATTTTTAGTTTAATACCCAGTCTGAATAAGCAGGTCAAGGTGGTTTACAAAATTAGCAGTATGCGTAAACTTGAAACCTTTTGATGGCCCTCAGAGCTTTCTTGTAATCACACCGTGGTCCTTTACATGAAAATTGTGGTTGGAGACTATTAGTGCTGTCCGAATCACTTTGGTGAATTGATTCATTGTTCAAGAAAATTGTACTCACTAATTCAGTGACCAGCACCCCTTCCTCCACCCCCACCCCCCTTGTTGAGATCTGACATACTTCTGAGGTCTCCTAAAGCATCAGTGGTGGCGGTAATGAAGGTTCAACAGTGGCGCATCACTCTGAATGGGCTGCTCTGCTGCATTCCCTGCTGGGGCTATCCCTCTGCCACATCACCGATGATGCAGCAGAGGGAAGCCCTGGCAGGGCAGGCCAGGCTGTGAGTAGTCCATTCAGAGCAATGCCACTGCTGACCATCCATTGCTGCTGCTTTAGGAGGCCTTGGAGATATATTAGGTCTTACAGTGGGGAGAATTGGTGAGGTGCTGCTGCACAGGGCAAGGGGAGGGATGGAAAACTGCTATACAGGGGAATAGGTGGGAGGAGAGGATTCTGCACATGGGAGGGAGTGGAAGAATTGTTGGGTTGGAGGATAGGAAGGGAGAGAAGAGGTAGAAAGGTGTGAGTGAAATCTTGCATATGGCGGAAGGGAGGGAAACATGCATGGAGAAGAGAGGAGAAATGTTGGACATGGAGTGGAGGGCAGGGAGAGATGGTGCATGGGGAGTGAGAAGGAAATGTTGCACATCATAATGGAGAGAAATAGAGATGGTAGACAGTTGGAAAGAAACAAATGTTGGATATGGCATGGAAGGTAGAAAAGAGTAATTTTATTTTCTATTTTGTGATTACGATATGTCAGGTTTGAAATATGTATCCTGCCAGAGCTGGTGTTAGCAAGCGTGAAGCTAGGACATAATAGAGAGAGGAAAAAACTTTTTTTATTTTGTTTACACCACAGCGTTGGCGTAGGATTGGAGAGGGAAAAGGGGTGGGGGTGGAAAAGCTACAAAATAAACCCACTAGAACATTTGAAAAAAAAAACCAAAATGCTTGATTTGGCAGAAAAGGCAAATCAAATTGAAAAATTGATTCAATAGGCCGAATCGAAAAGTCCATAGTCTGTTATTGAGAAAGACATGGAGGAAGCCACTCCTTGGGTTTTGGCCAGGTACTAATGACCTGGATTGGCTACCATAAGAATGGGCTGCTGAGCTTGATGGACCATTGATCTGACCCAATAAGGCTATTCTTACGTTCTTCATAGTTTCATAGTTTATTAAAATTTTGATTAAACGCTTCTCCAAAGGTACATAGTAATTTAAAATAGCTGGGAGATGTACATTTTAAGTAATTAAACATAAACCAACAAAACAAACGTACTTGCGACATGATAACATTGGGGAAAAAGGGAATAACTACAACTTCTTAGAAAGAATACATAAAAGGAAAATACAATAGGGAAGGGGAACAAATTAAGTAGTGTGGAATAGAGAGTTGCGCGGGGACAGAAATCCCACCCGTCCCCGCCAAAGTCCCACCCGTCCCCGCGAGGAATCCCACCCGTCCCCGTGAGGAATCCCTCCGTCCCTGCGAGGAATCCCCTCCGTTCCCGCCCGTCCCCGCGAGGAATCCCCGCCCGTCCCTATAAACTTCAGAAATAGTTATTTCATTTAATTATGCTACTGAATTAAAGGCTCTGGTAGAAACCCATTTACAAATAAGCAAAAAGACTTTATTAATTTGAAAATATTAATTGGGAAGAATACATACTTTGTAAACGGGTTTCTACCAGAGCCTCTAATGTTTATAAATTTTTATCAACACAACTAATATACTACTTTATCCTGAAGCAAAAAAAAAAAAAAAAAGAAATAGAATTATTTTCCTACCTTTGTTGCCTGGTTTCTGCTTTCCTCATGTTCTCATTCATTTCCTTCCATCCACTGTCTCTCTTCCTTCTGCATCTTCCATTTGCTCTGTTACTGTGCCTCTCCCTTTCTTCCCCCTTCCAAATTGGTCTGGCACCCATCTGCTGTAAGAAGGTAATTTAGATTCGCGGCTACAGGGCAGGGAGGATTGTCGGACCCCGGGCTGTTATCGGTCGGTCGGGGAAGTGCCACAAAAGTAAGGGGACCTGGCCGGCTGTGCTGCAACCGGGGCGGGGCGGACCGCCCCCCTCCCTTGGTAGCCACTCGAACCGTGAGGCTACTCTCCTCCTTACCTGCAGCACAGAGCCGAACGGAAGTCTTCCCGACGTCAGCGCTGACGTCGGAGGGAGGGAGGGCTTTGTTTAAGCTTTATTTAAGCCCTCCCTCCCCTCCGACGTCAGCGCTGATGTCGGGAAGACTTCCGTTCGGCTCTGTGCTGCAAGCAGAGAAGGTAGGGAGAAGAAGAGCCGCGTGACTGAGTACATCCAGCCCCGCAGGAGCCCCGCGACCCTCGGAGACGTCCCCATGGGATCCCCACGACCCTAGGGGGCGTCCCCACGGGATCCCCGCGACCCTAGGGGCGTCCCCACGGGATCCCCGTGACCCGAAGGGGGAACCCGCGGGATGCCCGCGGGATTCCCGTCGTCCCCGTTCAGCTCTCTAGTGTGGAAGTAAGTACATATGTAAAAAATCAGTTATAAGCATCTTTAAAGAGCAGGCATTTTAGGCTACTTTTGAATTTCTGCAAGTTTTGTTCAGCTCTGAGGTATAGAGGGAGAGAGTTCCAAATAAAAGGGGCAGTGACTGAGGAAATGAGAGTACGACGAGTACCAATTATCTTTAAGGGTGGGACGTTAAGGGAATGTTGTGAGGCTGATCTTAAAGTTCTGGGAGGATCATAAGGAATCAGTAATCTATTTATGAATGCAGGGGTATAGTCAAAAGGGCAATTTTATATCTTATGAAACGAAATATTTTTTCCCTGAATCAGGCAGCACTATAGACTACTGCACTGATGCAATCCATGACTGAAATGCAGATTCTGAAAATTGACAGCCTTTCCCCTTTTTTTTTTAAATTTAGTCGGGTTGTCCGTAAATCTATTGCCAGAGTGCTGACAGTCATTAATCAGACACAGAAAGAAAATCTGAGAAAATTCTACAAGGTAAATATTAAATGCAAACTATTATGTTCTTTGTCTTTGCATATTTTGTATCTGTTTTGAAATGAATATACTGCAAGTCATTCACCCAGCACTGCTCTAAAACCAGTAGATGCAGTGTGAATCAGTTCTTGCTAAAGGAAATCCTGCTGGATGGCGTATAGATCTGTACTTGTGCCTGTTTTGCCTTTCGGGGGATACAGATCAATTATCTGATCCTATGTGGTCTGTAGGATGGGAATGTTTTGAGTGATTTTATAATATTAATTGGATTGTGGAATGGGCAGGAATTTAGTGCTTTTAGGGTAAAAATCATAACTATCATGTTAGAGTTCCAGGAGGAAGATTTTTTTGATCAATTCTGGTTTTATACTTGCATCCCAAAGCAGTATGGGATTTGTAATACCCGATTGCACCCTTTGGAATCGGTGCTGAAGGTTCCGTAATGTATTAGGGTGATGTCAGAAATCCAAGACTGGCTTAAAATTTCCATACGGGAAACTTGGCGGTTCTAGAAAATAATTTCAGGAAGTTTGTATAGGGCAAAAATTAGTGCATTTGCTGGTCAGTACCATTTTTCAGGCTGTCTCTCTAACTTGCCTTTAGTCTCTCTAACTTGCCTTTAGTCCTCCATTGCATATCTGCTACCCAGGTGGGTTTGGCATTCTGTGGTGGTAGTGTTCAAAGCTTCTCGCTCACCTAGTGAGGATGGGAGAGCAAGTAGTGGTCACTGCTTAAGGATGATGCTTAGGACTCCTCCAGAACCCTGGAATTATAGACCTTGAACCTAGTCACTAACATGTGGCCCCTGTCCCAGGATCTTAACTTAGACCTGGCTGCAGCATTTGCTGTCCCACCTGGGCCGACACTGAATTTTGGGTGACCTAGTGCCTAGGCTTGTTCCAAGCCTTCTCCATACCTTTTTCCTGTTTTTGTAATGAGACACAAAAATTATAAAATAAAAAATAAGCAATACATCTGGGCTGCTTAAATAAAATTCTGAGGTAGACAAAGTTGTGCAGTGGGCTGAATATTATCGGAGATGCTATACTCTGTGTAACATGAACAGTGTGAAAATACTGAGCTGTTTACTTGACTCGGGAATCTCACAGAATTAACATGAGCAATATTGTGACACTTGTTTTGATTACTTACTAGGGAAAGAAGTACAAGCCTCTTGACCTTCGGCCCAAGAAGACTCGTGCCATTCGCCGCCGACTCAACAAATATGAAGAAAGTCTGAAGACCAAAAAACAGCAAAGAAAAGAACGCCTGTACCCCATGCGCAAATTTGCTGTTAAAGCATAAGAGTATCTTGTTGTTTAAATAAACATTTTTTGAATTATTTGACACTAATTATTTTCATAGTAAAGTATATCTGTGTGCATGCAGGTTGAAATTTCATCAAAACTCTAAGTAGTAATCAGTGGTGTAGTGAAGGAGGTTGGTGACCAGGAAGTGATGTTAGAAGGAGCTGAGGCTGGCATGAGCATTAGGTGGTAGATGCTGCTTATGCCGGTGAATATTTCAAAGGGGGTGGGGCAGAGAGGAGCAGAGGCGATGTCACCCTATGTCCGCCTCCCCCTTATTACACCACTGGTAGTAATCTTTTCCATATCTGGTAAGAGAGCAGATTGTGTGCCTCCACCAGCAGAGGAAAAAAAAATTAAAAGCTGACTTCATTCCCCCTATGGGTGGGGCGCTGCTGTTGCTTTTTGTTTTATAATATTTCTTTGTCTCCAGCAGATATACAGTTTGACACTGCAGGATTGCTAGGCTCTAGGACAGTGGTCTCTGGACCTTTCTTTCCTGGGTTCTTGGGATGGCACTGTGGATTGATGTTCCTTCCTGGATAGATCAGGCCCCTAGGACATAAGAATTGTCATACTGGATTAGATTAGAGGTCCAACAAACACAATGTTTAGTTTCCAGCAGTGGCTGAGGCAGGTTATTAGTATCTGGGAGTATTAAAAAAATAAAAATGAAAGTTTTCATGCTACTTCTCCAGACCCACTTTAATAACACTTTATGAACTTTTCTTCTAGGTTGTAGTCAAAATCTTTTCTAAACCCAGCAATGAGTTCCAGAGCCTAACTACATGCTGCTTGAGAGAGTATTTTCTCCTTTTTGATTTAAATGTCCTATACCCTAGTCTTGTACTGTTTTTGAAAGAGTAAACAATTGATTCACACTTTTTGTCCCACTCACTCAGGATTTTGAGCTCTAGTCTTTCCTCATAAGAATCATTCTATCTTCCAAATAGAGAAATTTCAACAAAGGCAGAGGTCAGGAGCCTTTAGTAGAGCCATGCAAATATTTAAAATTATCCTTGTCAATTGCTAAGCAATGTGTGGATGCAAACAGCAAAATATATGTATCAATGCAAAATAAGATGGAAGGGTTAGAGTATTTAGCACTAAGATGCGATAGAGGGAGGGAGTGCGCTAGATGTGTATTTAGATTTTAGCAAAGCTTTTGACAGTGTTCCACACAGGCATCTTATGAATAAACTGAGTGCCCTCAGAATGAACCCCAGAGTGACAGACTGGGTTAAGAATTGGTTGAGTTGAAGGTGACAGAGGGTAGAAAGACACGGTGGAAGCCACTGCTTGCCCTGGATCGGTAGCATGGAATATTGCTACACCTTGGGTTTTGGCCAGGTACTGGTGACCTGAATTGGCCACCGTGGGAACAGGCTACTGGGCTTGGATCATTGGTCTGACCCAGTGAGGCTATTCTTATGCTCTTATGACAGGGATGTTACCAGAGATGTGCCTCAAGGTTTGGTTCTTAGGCCTGTTCTATTTGACATTTTTGTAAGTGATATTGTTGAAAGGCTGTCAGGTAAAATTTGTCTATTGCAGTTTTGGTATCATCTGCAGAGAGTAGACATGAGGAAGGACTTAGCAAAGCTTGAAGAATGGTTTGAAATTTGTCAGCTAAGATGTAATGCTAAGAAATGCAAGGTCATACATTTGGGCTGCAAAAACCTGAGGGAATGGTACAGTTTAGGGTGTGAATAACTTTTTTGCACGAAAGAGGAGCGTAACTTGGATTTGAAAGTGTATGATGATCTAAAGGTGGCAAAACAAATTGAAAAGTCAATGGTGAAAGCTAGAAAGATGCCAATAGGAAAAAAGGAGATATTGATGCTCCTGCATAAGGCTCTGGTGAGACCTCATTTAGAATATTGTGTACAATTCTGGAGACCACACCTTCAAAAAGATATAAAAAGGATAGGGATTGAGTTGGTCCAGAGAAAGGGTACTAAATGGTCAGTGGTCTTAGTCATAAGGCGTATGGAGACAGATTTAAATATCTCAATATTCAAAAGGCTTTCGACAAGGTGCCACATGAAAGGCTGCTTAAGAAGCTGTGGAACCACGGGGTGGGAGGGGATGTGCACAGATGGATCAAGCACTGGTTGTCGGGTAGACTGCAGAGGGTCGGAGTAAAGGGGCAATATTCTGAATGGAGGGGAGTCACAAGTGGTGTGCCACAGGGGTCGGTGCTGGGGCCATTACTCCTTAACATATTTATCAATGACCTGGAAAAGGAGGCAAAGTGCGAGGTTATAAAATTTGCAGACGATACCAAACTGTGCGGCAGAGTTAAGACCAGGGAGGAGTGTGAGGACCTACAAAGGGACCTGGACAAGCTGGAAGACTGGGCAAACAAATGGCAAATGCGCTTTAACGTGACAAATGCAAGGTCATGCATATAGGGAAAAAGAACCCGTTGTTCAACTACAAATTGGGGGGGGTATTATTGGGAGACAGCAGACTTGAGAGAGACTTGGGTGTGCTGGTGGATGCATCGATGAAGCCATCTGCACAGTGTGCAGCAGCCTCGAAAAAAGCCAACAGGATGCTGGGCATCATAAAGAAGGGCATAACAACCAGAACACGGGAAGTCATCATGCCATTGTAATCGAGCGATGGTGCGTCCACATCTGGAATACTGCGTTCAGTATTGGTCCGCCGCACCTCAAGAAGGACATGGCGGTACTTGAGAGAGTCCAAAGGAGAGCAACGAAAAATGGTAAAAGGGCTGGAACACTGCCCATACGCCGAGAGGTTGGATAGGCTGGGGCTTTTCTCTCTGGAGAAGAGGAGGCTCGGGAGATATGATAGAGACCTTCAAGATCATGAGGGGCATAGAAAGGGTGGATAGGGACAGATTCTTCAGACTGAAAGGGACAGCAAATACGAGGGGGCATTCGGAGAAACTGAAGGGAGATAGGTTCAAAACAAATGCAAGGAAGTTTTTTTTCACCCAAAGGGTCGTGGACACTTGGAATGCACTACCGAAGGAAGTGATCAGGCAGAGTACGGTACAGGGATTCAAACAGGGATTGGACGGATTCCTGAAGGATAAAGGGATCGTGGGATACTGAGGGAGGAGCTGGGATGTAACACAAGTATAGAAAGCTAATCAAGTAATGAGTATAGAAACCAAACCAGGTCGTGCATGTGCAAGACCGGAAGGTTAGGACTTCGATAGGAGGACAGGATTTAAATGAGAAACCAAGGTGGCAAGGGAGCCCTCTTCTGGTGATACAGACAGGTCGTGACCAGTCTGGGCCGCTGCGGGAGCGGACTGCCGGGCAGGATGGACCTATGGTCTGACCCGGCGGAGGCACTGCTTATGTTCTTATGTTCTTAATATGTAACAAGGTGTGATAAAAATAAATACAGTGAATGCTGCTGCTGAGTGCCATCCAGCGGAAAGGCAGGGAATCTTCAATACAGGAAGTTGAGAGGTATGTTAAAGTGTGCTGTAAATCATGGATCATGAACAACATGAAATTTTGTTTCAAACTACAAAAAAGTGCTGAAGAAACACAAAAAATGTTAAAATTAGTTTATGGTGATGCAGCAGTGACCATGAAGACGATTTACAAGTGGTTCAAGTGATTTTGTAATAGTTGTGAATTGGTTGAAGATGAGAGATTGGTATGTCCTTCAACATCAAAAACCCAAGAGAATGTTGAAAGATGAAACCAAATGTTTCGATCAGACAGACTATTAGTGAAATTTCTGAGGATCTAACAGTGTTCTCCCCAGGGCCTTTCAGCCGGGCGCTCCGCCCAGCTAATTTAGATGAGCGCCCGGCTGTAATCTCGATGGCAATCCTGCTGCTCAACATAAAAAAACAAAAACCTCACCGGTTTGGAGAGTTACCGGGCTGACTCGGCACAGCTTGAATCGCAGGAGCCTGACTTTTTTTCTTTTAGTTTTTAACGCCAGCAAGCGACTTGAACCCATGCTCCGGGCTCTAACATGTGAAATGCCGCTTCTCTCCGAAACCGGAAGTCACGTCCCGAGGGGGGAAGAGAAGGGAAGTCGGCATGCACACGCCCCGGAGCATGGGTTCGCTATAGGAGACAGATCAGCTTACAACTTGCTCTTGATTGCTTCGGGCTTTCCTCACTGCCGGGTCCTGCCCAGTGTTCCCTCTAAAAGGTGAGCGCATGAGCGATCGCTCACTATTTTCAGTGGCATCGCTCATGCTTCTTCTGGTGTCGCTCACTCGAGCGGAGGTGAGAGGAAGCGGCGGCGGTCTGCCCTGCTCGCCTAAGATGCAGCAGCAGCGACTCCTTTCATGATCCCCGCAATCAGTGGCGTATTAAGTGGGGGGGGGGCGGCCCGCCCTTGGTCTCATTGGTGTAACGTCGGCCCTGCAGCTCCGGACTTCCCCACACCTGCCCCCCCCTTCGGATCGCTATTATTTTAAATGTTATAGCGGCGGCGCTGTATCCATCAGTGGAGACGTCTAATCTCGGCCTGCCCCGGAACTCTTACTGCAACAGTGACTTCCTGTTCCTGCCTAGACGGGCGGCTGCTGCAGTAAGAGTTCCGGGGCAGGCCGAGGTTAGACGTCTCCACTGATGGATACAGCTCCGCGGCTATAACATTTAAAATAATAGCGAACCGAAGGGGGGGGGGAGAAGGTGTGGGGAAGTCCAGAGCTGCAGGGAAGAGTGTTGCGGTACCCAGCTGGAGGGAGAAGGAAGATGAGGGAGGGAATGAAAGGAGATGCCGGGCTTGGAGGGTAGGAGGAAGGTATGCCAGTCTAAGGGAAAAGGAAGGGGGAGATGTGAGAGCATGGAGGGGGAGCGAAAGATGGAAGAAAAGGAAAGGAGAGAGATGCCAGAGAATCAGGGAAGGGGAGATACCAGACTATGGGGTGCAAAGGAAAGAAAGGAGAAGAGAGAGATGCCAGAGCATAGGGGATGCGGTGGTGACAGAGAGAAAAAAAATGGAGAGGTGGCAGAGCTGACTGGCTTTGGGGGTGGGCAAAATCTGGAAGGCAGTAGGGGGACATAAGAAGGAGGCACTGGGGGCACAAAGGACATGGGAAGGAGGCACTGGGGGCACTATGAACACGGGAAGGAGGCACTGGGGGCACTAAGGACATGGGGAAGGAAGGAGGGAGGGGAATAGGGACAATTTGTTGGGCCTGAGTGTAGAAAGAAAGAAAGGATACACAGTCAATTAATAGATGTCCCCTTTTGATGAAAAAAATAAATGGTCACGTTACCACTGACTTACTTTCTCTTCAGCAGAGTCAGCATCCGCGCTAAGGTGCAGGAAGGTCCCGCGATGACTCGTCTGCTGGCTCTGCTCTGGAAGAAGTAAGTTACGTCGGAGGGGGTGGACCCGGCAGACGCAGTCATTGCAGGACTTTGCCGCAACTCCCTGCGTCTACTGGGTCCACCCCCTCCAACGTAACTTACTTCTTTCAGAGCAGAGCCAGCAGACGAGTCATCGCGGGCCCTTCCAGCATGCGGCTGCTGAGTCCGCTCTAGAGCAAGTACATCAGAGTGGGGTGGATTGGCAGCAGGCAGCTACAATCATCGCGGGACCTTGCTGCATGAAGGGAGATAAAGGAGCAGGACTGCTGGAATGGAAGAGTGGTGGAGGGAAAGAAAGGGGCAGGGTGGTATGGAAGGGTGGTGCTGATGGAATTGATCTACAGAGAAAGGGGAGAGTCATAAGGGGGGAAGGATATTGGAGGGAAAGAAAGGGGGATAGATGCTGATTGAAGAGGGGTGGATGGAGGGAGAAAGGGCAGACATTGGATGGTAGTGGGGAGCCTATGCTGATGGAAGTGCAGATGGAAGAGATTAGGGAGCAAATGCCGGAAGGAAATGGGAGGAGAGAAAGAGGGGAGCAGATGCTGGATGATAAGTGGAACAGAGAGGAGAAGGTACTAGATGGAAGGGTTGGAGAAAAGAGGGTACATGATGGAAGGAGGGGATAAATAAAAGGAGGACACATGATGGGGAGAAAAAGGATTGAGTTAGGGAAAACACTGGAGGGGTGAGGGAAAGAGGTGGCAAGCTTTAGGTAGACAGTAAAAAAGTACATTGATGAGTAGGGGTAGTAAGAACATAATCTAGACAGATGCAGAAATAAATTGAAAAGGGAAATGAGGAAAAAAAGGGAAAGGGATTGCAGAGGAGAGGTGTGGAGAGGGAAGGCCGAGGGAGAGAGAGATGCCAGACCAATGGGGGTGAAAGGAGAGATGGAAGGGGGAGGCATACAGTTTCTGGAAGGGGCATAGAAGGAGAGAAGATGCCATATATGGGAAGAGAGACGGCAGACAGTGGATGGAAGGAAGAGAGTTACAAGAAGATGAGGAAAGCAGAAACCACAGAAGACAAAGGTAGAAAAAAAAATTTATATTTATTTATTGCTTTAGGAGACATGTGTCACTGTTTCTGTGAAGCATTGTATGCAGAGTCCAGCTTCTTGCTGGTTCAATTTAACCTTTGTCTATGTATTTTTATTTTATCCCCCCTTTTACAAAACTGTGAAGTGTTTTTTAGCACCAACCTTGGTGGTAGCAGCTCTGATGCTCAGAATTTTATGAGCATCAGAGCTGTTACCTCCGTAGCTAAAATCCACACTACAGTTTTGTAAAAGAGGGCGGGGTTAGTTTGTGATTACATATTCCATACTAGGCGAAGGTGTGTTCTGTGTGTTCGAAAGACATAGTTTTCTGTTAGGATTGACGGTGTAGGATTGATCTGTGCTGGTCTGGCTTGTTTAGTTTTACAATGGGTGTATTGATGTACTGTTCACTGCAATATGTAAGATGCTGCCTTTTCCTAGGTACTCATGTGTGACGTGTGGCTTGTTACTAAAAATCACGTTTTTCGTACAGATGGGGGGGGAGGGTGCCAAAAAATGATGGGCCCCGGGTGTTACATATGCTAGGTACACCACTGCATTATGTAAAGATACCAGAAAGCTGGCGAAGCAAAAACTTTAAGCAAATTGTTATTCTTCTAAGTTTTGAGTATTTAACCCTCCCACAATCTCATGGGCACTCGTTTCAAGTTTCAAGTTTATTGAGATTTTGATTTAAACGCAATATCAAATATTTTCAATGTGTATAACAAAAATAAATTTTGGGAAATAAATAAAACCATTTGAACAATAAACATACAAACATATCCATAGATGATTAAAAATACATAAGGAGTACAAGAATAAACTACATTTGTTTAAAAATGCGTCCTCCGTGCCTGCTCATAAATTTGTGGAATATGTAACTTGTCGCTCATGCATATTTTTTTTTGCACACACCTCATCAATCCTTAGAGGGAACATTGGCCTACTTTCTGTTTCCGTGAAGGCAGGACCCGGCAATGAGGAAGGCCCGAAGCAAGCGAGAGCAGCGAGTTGTAAGCTTCCCTCCGTTGCTGACTTATGGAAGTTAGGTCAGCGATAGAAGGAAGCTTACAACTTGCCTTAGTCCAGCCCTGCACCACATGCGGCCCAAAACGGATCTCACTGCCGATATGGCTCTCACTCCGCTCTCCTTTGAAGATCAGCTCAGGAGGCAAGATTTAGCCCGAGATCAGATGAACATTAAAGGGCATCTGAGTAGATTGAGGAGAACATGTCCTGTTTTTCCATGCCTAAAAATACTACCTTGTCTAATGTACCGTATTTTCACATAGATAACGCGCACCCGTGTAAAACGCGCACACGGGTATAGCGCGCAAAAAACACAAATTTATGTACAGAAATTTTTATATACCGCGCACACCCGTATACCGCGCATGCTGCCCGACTCTCCCGTCGCCGCCTGACTCTCCTTTTGCCCGCCCGACTCTCCTCTCCCCCTTGAAGTCCTGTACCCACCCTGAAAGCCTGATGCCGCCCCCCTGACGTCCGATTCACCCCCCCCAGGACCGCTCGCACCCCCACCCCGAAGGACCGCTCGCACGCACTCCCACCCGCACCCCCACCCTGAAGGGACCGCTCGCACCCCCACAGCCTCCCGACCCCCCCATCATGTAGAAGCTCCTACCGGTGTCCTGCTGCTTCCTCTTAGCGGTCCCGACTCCCCGACACGATCGGGGCAAGATGGGAGCTCAAGCCCTCTTGCCCCAGCCAACCGCGGCACCCCTGACACGATCGGGGCAAGAGGGAGCTCAAGCCCTCTTGCCCCAGCCAACCGCGGCACCCCCGACACGATCGGGGCAAGAGGGAGCTCAAGCCCTCTTGCCCCCCCGACTCCCCGACACGATCGGGGCAAAAGGGAGCCCAAGCCCTCTTGCCCCGCCGACTCCCCCAACTCCCCGACAATATCGGGCCAGGAGGGAGCCCAAGTCCTCCTGGCTCTTGCGACCCCCCCCGCTAGTTGTTCGGGCCAGGAGGGAGCCCAAACCCTCCTGGCCACGGCGACCCCCACCCCGCACTACATTACGGGCATGGAGGGATCCCAGGCCCTCCTGCCCTCGACGCAAACCCCCCTCCCCCCAACGACCGCCCCCCCCCAAGAACCTCCGACCGCCCCCCCAGCCGACCCGCGACCCCCTGGCCGACCCCCCACGACACCCCACCCCCCTTCCCCGTACCTTTGTATAGTTGGCCGGACAGACGGGAGCCAAACCCGCCTGTCCGGCAGGCAGCCAACGACGGAATGAGGCCGGATTGGCCCATCCGTCCCAAAGCTCCGCCTACTGGTGGGGCCTAAGGCGCCTGGGCCAATCAGAATAGGCCCGGGAGCCTTAGGTCCCTCCTGGGGGCGGGGCCTTGGGCACATGGTCGGGTTGAGCCCATGTGCCTCAGGCCCCGTCCCCAGGTGGGACCTAAGGCTCCCGGGCCTATTCTGATTGGCCCAGGCGCCTTAGGCCCCACCAGTAGGCGGAGCTTTGGGACGGATGGGCCAATCCGCCCTCATTCCGTCGTTGGCTGCCTGCCGGACAGGCGGGTTTGGCTCCCGTCTGTCTGGCCAACTATACAAAGGTACGGGGAAGGGGGTGGGGGTGTCGTGGGGGTCGGCCAGGGGGTCGCGGGTCGGCTGGGGGGGCGGTCGGAGGTTCTTGGAGGGGCGGTCGTTGGGGGGAGGGGGGTTTGCGTCGAGGGCAGGAGGGCCTGGGTTCCCTCCTGCCCGTAATGTAGTGCGGGGTGGGGGTAGGGGGGGGGGGGGGGGTCACCTTGGCCAGGAGGGTTTGGGCTCCTCCTGGCCCGAACAACTAGCAAGGGGGGAGGGGGGTCCCAGGGCCAGGAGGACTTGGGCTCCCTCCTGGCCCGATATATGTCGGGGAGTTGGGGAGTCGGCGGGGAAAGAGGGCTTGGGCTCCCTTTTGCCCCGATCGTGTCGGGGAGTCAGGGGGCAAGAGGGGCTTGAGCTCCCTCTTGCCCCGATCGTGTCGGGGGTGCCGCGGTTGGCTGGGGGCAAGAGGGCTTGAGCTCCCTCATGCCCCGATCGTGTCGGGACCGCCAAGAGGAAGCAGCAGGAACACCGGTAGGAGCTTCTACATGATGGGGGGGTGTCGGGAGGCTGTGGGGTGTGCGAGGCGAGGTCCTTCGGGGTGGGGGTGCGAGCGGTCCTGCGGGGGGGGGTGTGTGTGTGAATCAGACGTGGGGGGGGGAACTATGTAAAAAAAAATTTTGTACAACGCGCAAGGGTGTGCGCGGTACGTAAAAAACCACGTATAACGCGCGCGTTATATGCGAGAAAATACGGTAATCTCTGATCAGATCCTTAAGAGCGATGCAACTATGTATGCTGGACAGGTCTCCTCCAGTAAACAGAGCTTTTAAAAGCCTGCAGCCATACGAACCAGATGGTCAAAGGGCTCCGAAGTGCAGTATTGCCAAGGGATCTGTCTCACAAGTTTTCTGCTGCTGCAGATGTAAACACAGCACAAGAAATAGAGACTTGTGGCATTCTGTGTGTAAAGCTGATGCATAATGAATTTACTAATTACCCATGTAATAGTGCCAAAGCAGTCTGCTGGACCAGACTACAGTACAGTGATATGGAGAATGTGGAAGAATTATTCAGTGTTCAAGATCAATATGATCTCCTCACAGAAGAAAGACGGAGAGAAAGAGAGAAGCCTGGACCAAAAGGGGAAAGACAGGAGGCAGATACTGGAGAGGGGGGAGAGAAGGGAAGGAGATAGAGATGTCAGACCATGGGGTGGAGTGGGAAGGAAGGAAGGAAAGGAGAAGAGAGAGATGCCAGAGGCATAGGGGAAGGGTGGAGACAAAAAATGGAGAGGGGTTTGAAGCTGAAATAAATCATGTACAAAGGAGATAAAGGGCACAGGATATAGAGTTTTATTGAAGGGACATAGAAAGGAGGGAAGATACCATATGGAACAGAGAGAGGGCAGACACTGGATTGAAAAGGCAGAAAGGGTGGACAGTGGAATCAAGGGGCAGAGATAGGGTGGACAGTAGATGGAAGGGGTAGAGAGAGAGAGGGCAGAGGCAGGGTGGAAGAGGCAAAGAGAGAGGACAGATGTTCCAAGTTTCAAGTTTTATTTATATTTGATTAATCGCTTAATTAAAAATTATTTCTAAGCGAATTACAATGTATGAGTAAACATGATACTAAAATAGTAAATAACATGAAATAATATAAAATTAACAATTTATACAGTAAATAAAAAACAACATGAAACTAAATAGGAAATAACATATGAAATATTATAAAATTGAGAATTTACTTAACAAATATATAGACTAATAAGTATATGAGTAATGTAAAAGATATTTACATGTAAGAGGATTACATAAGTAATTCAGAAGTTAAACATTAAAGGCATCCTTGAATAAAAAACATTTTAAATTCATTTAAAGTCGCTTAAATTATTTACTTCTCTTAACTGTAAGGGGTAAAGAGTTCCAAAGTTGCGGCGCTGATACAGAGAACATATCTTGACGGCGGGTTCCAATAAATTTTTAAAAGAGGGAATCGTTAGAAGTTTATGGTTATTTGAACGTAATGAACGTGAGGTATATATGGAATAAAGTAGTTTATTTATAAATTGAGGTTCATTAGTGCTGAGGGTTTTGAATGTTAATAAATAGGATTTTGTAAGTAATCCGATGATTTATGGGGAGCCAGTGTGATTTAATCAGAAAAGGAGTGACATGATCATATTTTTTTCCTTTGTAAATAAGTTTAACGGTAGTGTTTTGTATAATTTGTAAACGTTTCTTTTCTTTATGTGTAATGTATTAACAGTTAGAGAATTGCAGTAATCGAGTTTAGAGATAATCAATGAATGAAGTAGGATATTTAGCGATTTCGGTTCTAAATATTTTGAGATTTGATCGGATTAAACAGAGTCTGTGAATGCATGATTTAACAGTATTATTAAATGATCATGGTAGGAAAGATTATTGTCAATAGTGATACCAAGTATTTTTGTAGTTTTGTAGTAGTGATAAGTTGCATGGAAGTGAGCGAGGGACAAATGCTAAATAGAAAGAAGAGAGTGAAGAGAAGATGACTAAAGCAGAAACGACAAAAGGTAGAAAAAAATATTTTTGTTGCTTTACGTAGAATCAAGTAGTATTGTAAACTGTAATGGATTAAAAATTATCAATAGGAAAATGGAAATAAGGCAATTTTGGGGGGGGAATAAACCCCTTTCCCTCAGGTCAGGACAGGATACCATAACAGCTGTATACTGTACTGTCTTGAAGAAAGATTTGGCCTCTGAAAGCTAATTGAAAAATTGATTAGTCCCAATAAAATGGTATTTTCATATTTCTCATTATTTTATTTCTATTTGTTAATTTGTAAAGTGGTGACTGTTATGTAGAAGTTTTTTTTCAAATTTACATCTACTGTCTTTATATTTTGCACAGTATTAGGGGACATGTGTCACTGTTTCTATGGTGTTGCATTGTATGCAGAGTCTGGTTTCTTGTGTTCCGTTTAACTTTTGTCTACATATTTCTATTTTTAGTTTGTGATTATTCCATATTGGGCGAGGGTGTATCTGTGTTCTGTGTGTATGAAAAGGACATGGTTTTCTGTTAGCATCGACTACGGGATCAATTGACTGATGTAGGGATCTGGTTTGTTTAGTTTTACAATGCGTGTGTTGGTGCTATCGTGCTCACTGCAGTGTTTAAGATGCTGCCTTTTCCTAGATGCACCCTTATTGTGTGACTCATGGATTATTACTAAAAAAATATCTTTTTTTTATATAGAGGGAGGGTTTGTTAAAAAAATGATTAGCACTGGCTGTCATATATACTAGGTACACCACTGGATTTAATGACCCTATTCTAACTTACTGTTGACATAGGTGTTGTCCCCCCAACACACAGACACACCCATTATAAAGAATTAAATTAAAGTTGTATTAATCATCAAGCAGCTTTCAAATGACATTATAAGCAAATAAAAATAAAATATTTTTTATACATTGCTAATTATTACCTGCATCTTTACCTATACTGTTTTGCCCTAGCTCTTACTTTGCAGTATAGCAAAATAAAAAAGAAGCAGATAAAGATCAATCACAACAGGTGCCCTTCAAGGCTCAGTAATACCTCTGCATAAATTATGTGGAAGAGGTCCTGGAAGTAGGGATAGCATCTATTTCATATCCTCAGTGAGACCTCAGGAAGGGAACCTAGTGATCAAAACATTATTAGAGGTGTTGTACAGCCATTTCTTGTATGACTGGATGAGCTATATTTATCTTTTTTTTTTAGTTGTTTAAATTCATGGCAGAAATAAATGGTTAGATTGAACCTAATGACTTCATTAACGCATTTCCCTTTTTTAAACCTCTATACTATTTGAAAGAGGGGTGAATATCTAATTATTCACTTCTAGAAATTGGATACTTCTTAAATTTAGTAAAGTGTCAAACCTTAAAAAAGGAAGTCATATCGACCATTGGAAAATAATAATAATTAACTAATAAAAATAGTGTACATTTAATTTTCCCCACTACCAAATTTCCCCACCCTGCCCACCCTGCTACTTTTTCATGCCACCCGGCTGGAAAAAATTTCTGGGGAGAACATTGATCTAAATATGTCTTGTGGTTCTGTTCAAAACATTTTAACAATAAGATTTTAACATGAGGTGAGTGATCGTGACCTGAGAAATGGGCAAACGGTTTCAACTGCCATCATGACAACACTTTGTGGCATACATCGCTTCTGGTATGGAAATTTATGTCAAAAAATGTTACGGCTTGTCATCTACCTTATTCACTGGGTCTGGCACTGTGCGACTTCTGACTCGGTCAAAGTCAAAATGACCATGAAAGTTAAAACGTTTTCGATTTAGGACATTGAGGAAGCCATGACAGCGCAACTAAAGACAAAAGAGGACTTCCAGAACTGCTTCAGAAAGTGGCAAGGATGATAGGATAAGTGTGTTTGAAGTGAGGGGCAGTATTTTGAGGAGGATTAATGGTAATGTGTCTTTTACTGTAATAATTTTTATTTTAAAATTTGCTGTATTTTCTGATCACACCTTGTATACTTTGGAGGAAAGGTGGGAGAGGCGCGTTTTACTTGAAAGGGAGCTCTGTAATGAGAAGACATAGGATGAAATTAAGAGGTGACAGGGTCAGGAATAGTGCCTGCCACGATTTCCAATTTGAATCGATTTGCTTTTTAAAAAAAATCGGCCTCCCGATTCAGTGACCGACCCTCCTCCCCGTGCCTTCCTAAAGCAGGAGCGGCAGCACAGCCTCTTGCTGGCTGTCCATGCCGCTGCTGCGTTAGGGGGTGAGGGGGGAAGGATCAGTCGGGAAGGCTGCCCCCCTCCTTCAAAGGTCTGCATGTTCGGTCCATCTTCCTGCTCTTCCCTTAACCTAATACAGCAGCCTGCAGGATCGCAGGTGCTGTAGCAATCCTTGCAGCTGCCGTCGTCAGTGGCATGTTCCCTTTGCTTCAGTCCCGCCATCTGAAATTGGGGGCAGGATCGTGGCAGAGGAAATGTGCTACTGACGGCAGCTGTAAGGATCATTACAGCACCGGCGATCCTGCAGGCTGCCGTATTATGTTAAGGCAGGGGTGTCCAATGTCGGTCCTTGAGGGCCGCAGTCCAGTCGGATTTTCAGGATTTCCCCAATGAATATATATGAGGTCTATTTGCATGCACTGCTTTCATTGTATGCTAATAGATCCTATGCATATTCATTGGGGAAATCCTGAAAACCCGACTGGATTGCGGCCCTCGAGGACTGACATTGGACACCCCTGTGTTAAGGTAAGAGCGGAGAAGCAAGCCGAACATGCAGGCCTTCAGGGAAAGCTGGGGGAACATGCAGGCCTATCAGTGAGGGCAGGCCTTTGGGGGAGCTAGGGGGAACGTAGGCCTCAAGGGGGGGGGCAGGCCTGGGGAGGAGTGTAGAAGTTCATGGAGGGATGGAAGAGAGGTTCAAAGAGGTACATATAATGGGGGGAAGAAATAATGGGTCTAAAAACAGGAGAGGGAGAGAGGTGGTGGACAATGGGATTTAGGGAAGGAAGGGACAAGTTGGATTCAAGGGATGGTGTGGAGGGGGTGGGGGTTAGAGATAATGGATAGGAGGGTAGTTGGGAAGAGAAAGGGAGAGCTAGGTAGTCTCGGGTGGTGGGAAGGATGGGAGAAATGCTGGATGAAGATTAGTTGAGAAAAAGAGAGATGAATGGATCTGGGGATGGTGGGGGTCCATTGCTGCAGCTGCAGGGGGATGGAGATGGAAAAAAGGAAAGATGTCAAACCTCCAGGAGAGGGAAGGGAAAACAGAAGGGGAGGACAAAGATGGATGGGTTAGCACGGAGAAAGGAGACCATGATCAGAAGACAACCAGAGCCTGGGACCAACATGATTTGAGTAATTGACCAGACAACAAAAGGTAGAAAAATAATTTTATTTTCTGTTTTTGCGATTACAATTGTGTCAGAATTATGAATGTGTATCCTGCCAGAGCTGGTGTAGACCGTGAACGTGAGCTAGGATTTAAGCAGAGTAAGGAAAAGTCCTTTTTTTGTTAATTTTGTTACACCACAGCGCCAGTGTGAGTAGGAGAGGCAAAGGAGGTGAAGAGGCAATAAAAATAAACCCACCAGGATGTTGAAAAAAAACAAAACAAAAAAAACCCACCCAATTGGGCAGGGAAAATTGAATCAAATCAAAAAAATCAATTAGTAGGCTGATTTCGAATAGAAATTTTTTTTCCTGAATTGGGCAGCACTAGTCAGGAATAATCTAAGGAAATATATATATTTACCAGGACAAGCAGGCATGATATTCTCACATGTGGGTGACGTCATCTACGGGAGCCCCGAGTGCGGAAGCAATTTTCAAGGCAAACTTGATTGAAGATTTAAGTTTGCTCTGCTGCTCCACGCATGCGTGCCTTCCTGCTCCACTAGGGGGGTGCATCCCCTCGTGGTCTCCAGTTCAAAATTTCTCCGCTGAGCCTAGAAGTCGTGTTTTTTTTCAGGCTCTGCCCCAACTGCCTTCTAGCACCGCGATTTTTCTTGTTTTTCATCGTTTAAGTTGCTGGTGCGCGAAATTTTTTCTTCTTCAACTTGATTCCTGCTTCGTTTGAACCGACCCTGAGGTTTCTGGGTCCCCGTGGCCGCGTGGCTACTCGAGCCGCGGGCCACTTTCGGATTCTATGTCCCGGCCTTTGACCGGCTTTAAAAAGTGCACCTGGTGCGAGCGGCTTCTTTCCATCACAGACCCGCATCGCCGGAGCATCCTCTGCCTGGGGGCCGCTCATCCAACCGACTCCTGTCCCCAGTGCGCTACTTTCCAGAACCGGGCACTCCGTCGAAGGAAAGCCCGCATGGCGGATCTTTTCGCCCCAGACCAACTCTTCTACCTCGGCCTCGAGGTCGGCCCCGGCCTTGACCTCGGCCCCGAATACCTCGGCATCGCCTCGAGACTCGACTCCGAAGTCCTCGGGACAACAGAAAGCCTCGGCTCCGGGTAAGTCCCCTCTTCCCTCTTCAGGTTCTGTACCAGCGAAGAAACCAACCTCGGGGACACCGGCAACGCATGGCAGAAGTCCCATGCTTACAGCCACGACGAAGCCCTCCAAGCCTTCGGGCCGTGCCTCCACCACACGGGAATACTCTGATACGAGGTCGCCCCCGGTGGAGTGCACCGAGGCAGGGGACATGCCTTCGATGCTGTCCGTTCCCGTCTTCCAGGACTTACTCCGAGCAATGATCTCGTCGGAGCTGTCCGCTGCAATGGCCCATCTACAACCGGCCTCTGCCTCGACCTCCCCCGCATGTGCCAGACCAGCCTGAGCCTCGCGTCGAGCCACCTCGGGGAAAAGTGCGCAAACTTCGCCGCATCTCATCCTCCTCGGACTCCTCGCCGAGGGCAAAACGTCGGGCTAAACCAACAGAAACCTCGAACCGCCGTACCTCTAAGAAGGCCCGGGGTTCCCCCACTCTACGAGGCCGTTCACCTACACCTCGTACGGGACCGCTGAAGGTGGCAGAGTTATCACTCTCCAACCCACGCATCCTCCGAACTCCCCCTCGGACCGGGGCTCCGATCCGAGGTTTCGGGCTTTCACCAAGGGAGTCCGGGTCGAGGTCACCGATTTGACATCGATCGGTACCCCGAACCCCAGCATCGTCTCCGAGGGGCTCCTCGAGACGTCGGAGATCCATGACCCCGGAACACTTTCACAGTACTTCCCCGGTCTCGGAGCTTGGATCGGAGCAGGAACCTCGCTACTCGAGGGAAGCCTCCCCTTCCTTCTCCACCCGACGGAGGTCTGTTCACCGACCCCCCACGGGGCCTCGGGAACATCCCGACCATCCTTCTCACGCTTTGTCCAGGACATGGGCCACGCTTTGAATTTAAGACCTCCAGTTACCGATCACGATACCTCTAAAGAGTACCTAGCGGAAACTGGATATGCCATCACTATCCAGAGAGTCCCTTCGCCTTACCGCCTAAACCCGATAACTCAACAGGCTCTCTTCAGGAACCTGGAGACCCCCTATATGGTCACAGCCGATGCCTCCAAAATGGAGGCCAAGTACCGTACAGTACCCTTTCCTGGATTTGGAACAACCACAGCTCTCCACTACCAGTCGCTGTTAGTAGAATCTCCTTAAAAAAGGCTCACCCCTTCTGGGTCTGCAGCGGCGGTCCCCCAAGGCCGGACGGCCGAACCCTAGAACAAGTTCGGCAGGAACGACTATATCAAATGCGATGATGGCCTCTAGGGTGCAAAGCTACACTTTCACCTTCACATCCTACCTCTAAACACCTCATTGGACTACTGAGAGCCTTTGAGGACTGAGACTCCTACCGGCCTCCCGCCAAGGAGCCTTTAGCCTACTTTTGGAATCCCTCTCCCAACCTACGTCTCCATCTATTCCACGCGGCCTACGACGGCTTCGAACTCTCCTCCAGAGAGGCAGCTTTTGCTATCGCCATGCGCCGACTAGCTTGGCTACGCCTGGTCGACATGGACCCCAACTTACAGGACCGGCTTGGCTAACATCCCCTGCGTGGGAAAGAGAACTGTTCGATGACACTATCGAGGCGGCTACAAAACGCCTCTCGAACACGAACCGCTCGTTTGCCTCCCTCGTCCGACAAAAAGCCAAACCGCCCGCGTCCAGGCTGTATAGGGCCCCTCCGTGCCGCTACCCACAAAAATCCACTCTGCCTTCTCGCGGCCTCCAACCCAGGCGTCCGCAAGCCCACCACCAGGCCATGCCCAAGTCCCAACCGCCTGCGACTACCAAATCCATCCCCGTCCTTTTGACGGGATACGCGGAAGGGGGCGGGCCCCCTCCGCCATAGTCCCAGGCCTCCTTCCCATCGGGGGTCGCCTCAAAGCCTTTTACCCTCGCTGGGAACAAGTCACGTCGGACGCATGGGTCCTTGGCGTGATCTCATCAGGATACTCTCTCAACTTTCGGACCATTCCTCCGGAAAACCCCCCAAGGAATTGCCCTCCCAACCGGACGCAGCTACCCCTACTCCTCTCCGAAGCTCGAGACCTGCTTCGCCTGAGAGCAGTGGAGGAGGTTCCCCCGACCAACGGGGGAAGGGCTTCTACTCCCGTTACTTTCTGGTACCGAAAAAAACGGGAGGCTTACGCCCAATACTAGACTTGAGACGCCTCAACAAATTTCTGATACGAGAAAAATTTCGGATGTTCTCCCTACCGACCCTCTACCCCTGATCGACGAGGGCGACTGGCTCTGCTTCCTCGATCTGAAGGAGGCGTACACACATGTCCCAGTGCACCCCGCTCACCGCAAGTTCTTGCGTTTTTCAGGTAGGGGTACTGGCACCTACAATACCGTGTCCTTCCCTTCGGCCTTAGCATCGTCACCTCGGGTCTTCACCAAGTGCCTCGTTGTGGTTGCCAGCAACCTTACGCTCCCAGGGCCTCCAGGTATTTCCCTACCTGGACGACTGGCTGATCAAAGCCCCGTCCAGGGAAGCGCGTTATCTCAGCGACCCCAACAGACTATTACCTACCTACAAGTCTGGGGTTCAAGATTAACTTCCCAAATCCCAACTACGCCCCTCCTAGTCACCTACAGTTCATCGGGGCCACGCTGGTACACTGGTTCGCCTCCGTTCCTTCCTCCCCCCTCCGCGTTCTAGAGGCGTTAGTAAGCCTGAGTCGAAGGTTTTCCTGCTGATCTCGGTATAAGCTCGGCAGATTGATGACTCTTCTGGGCCACATGGCCTCCACCGTTCACGTCACACCCTTCGCCTGCCTCCATCTGAGAATTCCTCAATGGACCCTGGCCTCTCAATGGCGTCAAGAACCGGGGACCCGATCGAACCGCCCCGTGACAGTGACGCCTTCTTTGCAAACGATCGCTCCGCTGGTGGGCCGACTCTTCAAATCTTTCCAAAGGTTTGCTCTTCCTCACCCCACCCCACAGCAAGATACTCACCACGGACTCGTCGGAGTACGCTTGGGGAGCCCATCTGGACGGCCTACGCACTCAAGGGATGTGGTCAGCAGAAGACCGTCGCTGCCACATCAACGTGCTAGAGCTTCGGGCCATCTATCTCGCAGCTGTAGCTTTTCAACATCTGCTCCACGACCGAGTGGTTCTCATCCGAACCGACAACCAGGTAGCAATGTACTACGTAAACCAACAAGGGGGAACAGGGTCTTGGTCCCTTTGCCGGGAAGCCCTGCGCCTCTGGAAATGGGCAATCTCCAACAACACCTTCCTTCGAGCGGTGTTCATACAAGGAGAACAAAACTGTCTGGCGGACAGGCTCAGCGCCCTCCTCCAGCCATACGAGTGGTCACTGCACTCTCAGATCCCTACGACAGGTGTTCGAAAAGTGGGGGACGCCGCAAATAGATCTATTCGCATCCCCCCACAACCACAAGCTGCCCTCTCTTCTGCTCCCGGATGTACTCCCCGGACCGGCTCGAGGCCGACGCCTTCCCTCCTCGACTGGGAGGGAAGGTTCCTATACGCGTTCCCGCCGTTTCATCTGATACTGCGGACGCTTGTCACCTGAAAACAGTACAAACCACCCTGATCCTGATTGCTCCTCGCTGGCCACGCCAGCCTTGGTTTTCCCTTCTACTTCAACTCAGTGTCAGAGATCCACTGCCCTCTGCCTCTGTTTCCCTCTCTACTATCACAGGGTCAGGGTTCGCTGTACATCCCAGTCTTCAATCTCTTCATCTGAATGCTTGGTTTCTCTCCCCCCTGACTGCTCTCCCCTTGTCCTCAATCAGTCAAGGAGATATTGGAAGGCCTCTAGAAAGACCTCGACGAGAACCTGCTACTCCCAAAAGTGGACCAGATTCTCAACCTGGTGCTACTCCACACCAGCCAGGACCCGGTGTCGGTCCCCGTCCCTCTGGTCCTTGACTATTTACTTCAATTATCTCATTCCGGCCTAAAGACCAACTCCATTCGAGTACACCTCAGTGCGATTGCGGCCTTTTCATCAGCCCCTGGAAGGGAAAGCCCTCTCGCTCCATATCCTTAGTCTCTCGCTTCATGAAGGGTCTTCTGAATGTCCACCCTCTCCTCTCAAACCCCCTCCGGTGGTTTAGGACCTCAATGTGGTTCTGGCTCAACTAATGAAACCTCCATTTGAGCCCCTAGACAAATGCCATCCAAAAATTCCTCACTTGGAAGGTATATTTTCCTGCTTGCGCTCACTTCCGCTCGGCGGGTTAGTGAGTTACAGGCTCTGGTAGCGGACCCACCCTTCACGGTATTCCATCACGACAAGGTGGTACTCCGCACCCATCCAAAGTTCTTGCCTAAAGTAGTGTTGATTTTCACCTCAATCAGTCCATTGTCTTACCTGTGTTTTATTTCCCAAGCCCCACCTCTCACCCCAGAGAGGTGGCGCTCCATACTCTTGACCTGTAAGAGAGCGTTGGCCTTTTACCTCCAACGTACTCAGTCACACCAGAAAGTCCCACATTGTTTTTGTCCTTCGACTCAAACCGGTTAGTGGTCACCCCAGTCTCCAAGCGCACCTTGTCCAACTGGTTGGCCGACTGCATCTCCTTCTGCTACGCTCAGGCTAGTCTCGCGCTGCATGGTCGGAGTAACAGGACACAAGGGGTCCCGAGCGATGGCAGCCTCTGTAGCGTTCCTCAGGTCCCACACCTATTGAGGTAAATCTGCAAGGCTGCCACGTGGTCTTCGGTTCAATACCTTCACCTCCCACTACTGTCTGGACCTCTCTGTCCAGGAGCGGATGGCCCGGTTCGGCCAATCGGTTTTTACGAAATCTATTTGCTTAAATTGCCAACTTCCCCTCCATCCCTTTTCAGTCAGCTTGGAGGTCACCCACAATGTGAGAATATCTCTGCTGCTTGTCCTGGGATAAAGCACAGTTACTTACCGTAACAGGTGTTATCCAGGGGACAGCAGGCATATATTCTCCCAACCCGCCCACCTCCCCGAGGTTGGCTTCTTTGCTAATTAAGTGAACTGGAGACCACGAGGGGATTGCACCCCCTAGTGGAGCAGGAAGGCACGGCATGCGTGGAGCAGCAGAGCAAACTTAAATCTTCAATCAAGTTTGCTTGAATAATGCTTCCGCATCGGGGCTCCGTAGATGACGTCACCCACATGTGAGAATATATGCCTGCTGTCCCTGGATAACACCTGTTACGGTAAGTAACTGTGCCTATATATATTTTACCAAAAGAGTGGAATAGTTTCCAAGTAGAGATGGGACAGGCGTATGGGATCTCTTAGGGAGAGGAGGAGATAGTGGATGGGTAGACTGGATTAATATAACAATACAAAGATGTTTCCCTTATTTATACCCCTCCTACTCCCATAACTCTAACCTCCAAAGCTACATACAGTAGTTATTTATTTAAAAATATGACCCGCTTATCAACAAATCTAAGCCGGGTACAAAATCACATACAAAGTAACAATAAATACGGTAATACATAAAATTACAATACAATAAAACAAAAGCAGCATAAAGAGCCCCCCACAATAAAAAAGGACAAAAACAACTGAGAGATGCTGTACTCGGCAAGAATGAAATTTTACAGGTCTAATGTGCTCAGAAAAGCTGATAGATACCTTTCTGAGAGGGTGTGTAAGTATGGAGACCATAATATAAGAAATTGTTTTTTTGCCCTCGATCTTCCATTGATAATCCTTCCATTGTCAATTGCTCATACATCTGCTTATGCTATAATGTGAGACTTGGGAGGGGGGGGGTGGAGGGGAATTCCCATCCTAACAGAGCAACAAGTATCATTTTGCTACCAACATTGCTTTTCTTAAAAGGCAGGATATTTGTGTTTGCTCAGCAGTATCTGTCATAGTGTCCAGAAGACAGTTCTGGGGTGTAGTGTACCATTATTTATCATAAACTTGCCCAAGATAAGTCCAAATTTAGTTATGTTAATTTTGTATGGGCTGGTATTCCCATATGCAGTGTTTATAGGTCGCCTCCTGCTGGCCACATTTTGACAAGGGGAAACCCATCTTTGACTAGTGCAGGAGCTGAATAGTGACTTAAATTTGAATATGAATAAGCTGGGGTGCTACTGTCCTAAATCCTACTGAAATTAATACTTTGATTTCACATTGCTTCTTTTACTATTTTGTTATGTTAAACCTCAATACCCATTATTCATATTTAGTATTCCTATTCATCCGAATAGTAAAATATGCTATTCGGTATAGCTCTAGTTTCAAGATTCCCTTTATTTGATACACTGCCCTATAGACGGGGCATCAAGTGGTTTCCAAAATTTTTGCACAAAATGAGCTTGCGCAACAAATATCAGCGTCAGTGGCTAGAGGCACACTACTGACTTATTGCAGCTCTACTGCTTAGCTTAGAACAGTAAATGTATTAGGCCTTCTGTGAGAATGTAGATGCCTGATGGGAACGGGGGTGCTGTGCTCCTTACCTTGGAGCTCTTCCTGCTCTCCCTTCATCCCCTAGCTAGGTCAGGGTAGTATTGTTCTGATCTGTAGGACGCCCCTTCTTCTTTCTCCTGATGTATCATTGGGGTATAAAGAGGTATAGGTCTATTCAGTTCCTTAGCAAGTGAAAGAGAGCTTTTATCCTCTGGAGGGCAGAGGTCATCTTCCAAGCTAATTGTCTCCTTACCTGTGAGCCATGTAGGTTAAAGGGGGAGTTATTGTCTGGGAAGGCTGACAAGGTAGCAGTGCAGTGGTCCCACTGGGGCATGGTCTACATCAGTGTTTCCCAACCCTGTCCTGGAGGACCACCAGCCATTTTTGTTTTCGGGATAGCCCTAAAGCCAATATGCATGAGAGAGATTTGCATATAATGGATGTGAAAGACATGCAAATCTGCTCCATGCATATTCATTAGGGCTATCCTGAAAACCTGGCTGGCTGGTGGTCCTCCAGGACAGGGTTGGAAACCACTAGTCTACATCGCCTTAGCTACACCAGGTCCATTCAGTTGTCTGTGATTTGGCAGTTCTGTAGGCTAGACTGGGATAAGGTGAACCAGAAGAGATTGGTCTGTTGCAACCCCTTTAGTTTATGGGTACTGTACATGTTGGGAAGCCATTTGGTCTGGTTTGTAGAATTTAACTACAGCTTACATAGCCTGCAGCAATAGAGCACAGTGGAATTTTATTTGAACCAAGAACTGGTAGAATCATCCCTCTAGTCATAGGGATGCTTCTTGAGTCAACCTGCTGAAATACTAATACAAGAAGTTAAAATGCCAAAACATATTTTGAAAACCTGACCTATTGGTGTCTAAAGAACTGGGAGTGAATACCAGTTTAGATAGTACTGTAGTTTTTCAGTTGTGTCTATGACAAAATGTGGTATTGTTATGTAGGTTATGCAGCTCATGTATTTGTGTCTGTTGGAGATTGGAATAATAAAGATCACTGGCCTGCCGTAGAATGTTTCCAAGTTTATTTCCAGGTTTATTTACAGTTTGATATACCGACCATTGACAAGTATCTGGTCGGTTTACAATGCTAAAATCAGAGTTTTAAAAAAATAAAATAGGGCAATATGTGGACAGGACAAGGACAAAAATATAGACAAAATTGATACAGAAGGTGCTGGGGAAGGGGAAGATTCAAAATTATATAGAAGTTAAAATAAAATTAAAGGGAGGTAAGAAGGGGAATACTTTCTTGTTTGTTATATTCTACTTTTACTACTCAGAGCTCCTAATTAAATTACAATAAAAAAATGAACACAATGTCATTAATATAACAAAATAATATACAATAATTAAGATACTCTCACTAAAAAAGGTAATAGGAATCACAAAACTAACAGTAGAACTCAATCACTAAATAAATTTCCTATAACCACATTAGTTTCAATATATCCAATAAAAACACATTAATAATCCCTCTATAATAACCAAACCAGATCTCTATCCCTCTAACATCCAGATATGCATGTAGAGAGCTGCATGGGAACGAGGTTGACGGGAATCTGCAGGAATCCTGCAGGTTTCCTCCCTAGGTCTGCCTGAAATCTGTGGGAATCTCACAGGGATGGAAGTACATTTTTGCGGGACTCTTGCAGGACTGTACCTGCCTCTGGGCTGGCTCCACGATGTCCAAGTACCGCCTCCTCCACCCATTCATCATAATTTAGGCAGTCACACTTGTGCCATGAGCAGCGGTTCCTACATGCTACCTGCGGCTGATCCCAGAAGCCTTGTTATCAGAAGAAAGGCTTCCGGATTAGTTGCAGGCAGCATAAGGAACGGCCTACCGCAGCTTTTTCGAACACAGTGCAGCCTGCATGAATTATGAAGAAGGGTGAAGGAGGCAGTTCTTGGATATCTTGGAGGTGGCCCCAGAGGCACGAACACACCTACAGGCAGGGGAAGCATGGAAATAGTCCATTGGCAAGAGGACCATTGATTTTTGCCCTTGTGGTAGGTGTGAGTCTTTCTTCATTTTCCGCCATAAATAACAGAAAATAGACAAATAATTATAAGGAAATGCAGTATCTTCAGGAAGCGAGACAAGCCTCAGAGATTGTGTTTCCATCATTTTGGCCTGCATCATATGTTCACATTAGAAAAAAACCAAGTATTTCTGTACATTATTTGACTGAAAACACAATCTAATGCTTGGCCCATGCAATACTGCAATCTGTTTGGATATCATCAGCTCCTCTAAAGTCATCTGCAAACTGGAGCACTCCTGCACATGGGGGTAACTCACGTTTGTGCCTGATTTTAGTCCTGCTTTTAGATGTAGAAAGTAAGGCTGCTTACCTGTAGTAGGTGTTCTTGATTAGATAGCAGGATTAATTAAGCATGTAATCTCTCCCAACTCCCGACAGATGTTCTTTTTGAGCTGTGGCACTGACAGGTCTGATGAAACTGCTGATACAGCTGTTCTATCCCAGCACTTTGGCACCCCATTTGTATGGTTGATTAATCCTGTTGCCTATAGAGAGCTAGAGTATTTATATATTATATTTACATTAGTGGCTTTGGCAGAGATCCCTTTACAAAGTATGTATTCTTCTCAATTAATATTTTCAAATTAATAAAATGTCTTTGCTTATTTGTAAAGGGGTCTCTACCAGAGTCTCTAATGTACTTCAGTAGCATAATTAAATGAAATAACTACTGAAGTTTATGGGGACATATGAGGATGGAAGAGAGTGTTTGCGAGAACATGCGGGGATGTAATTGATCTTAGTGGGGGCAGGCGGGGATGGGTTTAATTACAGCAGGGACAAGTTTGATTTCTGTCTCTGTGCAACTCTCTAGTGTAATGTTAGACCAAGTTTTTTTCTTATTGTGTTTTAGTGGTGTATCAATATACTGGAGCAAGGGTAGCTACTTCATAAATGATTAGAAAAAAAAGCAGGTAAAAAAACATTCTCATTTTGGAAACAGCTTCCTTGTCAAGCTATTTTCCTTGTACAGCTGGTGCATGAGAAAGCTTTTCATTTATCAAAGGAATTTCAGTATATCAGACCTGGGAGCCGCCACGGGAGCGGACTGCTGGGCACAATGGACCACTGGTCTGACCCACCAGCGGCAATTCTTATGTTCTTATGTTCTAAGACAAATTGATATTCCATGCAATATTTAATTGATCACCGGTTTTCTTCTTTGTGGCACATTATCATCATTTGAGGCTTTGCTCTCAGATTCAGATTTTGTGATCTATGGTTCCTGATAACAGCAGGGCTCCATCAGGGGCAAAAGTACATGCATGAGCTGGTTCCAGTACTCCCTGCCAGAAATATATACAACACATTTTAGATACAACACTATAAGGTTCTTTTACTAACTTGTATTATCCCAGGACAAGCAGGTAGCATATTCTTAACGCATGGGTGACGTCACCGACGGAGCCCCGGTACGGACCTTTTTAACTAGAAAGTTCTAGTTGGCCGCACCGCGCATGCGCGAGTGCCTTCCCGCCCGACGGAGGAGAGTGTGGTCCCCAGTTTCTTCATTTCCGCGGAGCGAAGAAGACGCATGTGTTTTCAACGGCCGTTGAAAAACTAATTTTTGCCTTCCCGCTCGCGTATTTTTTCACTTTTTTTCCTTTTTTCTTATCGGATTCCCTTTATTTTTGTTTTCAAAAAAAAAAACTCGTCGAGTTTTCCTTATTTTTTCAGGCCGGTCCCGGCGGGGCCTGTTGCCACCATACAGGCCTCCGGGTTCGATTTTGCGGAGGCCGTGTTTCCATTCATGCCCCCTCAACCGGGTTTTAAGAAGTACCAGCGGTGTGCACGCCCGATCTCCCTCACCGACCCACACAATTGGTGCCTCCAGTGCTTGGGTCCAGAGCATCGGGCTGACTCCTGCACCCGCTGTGCTACGCTTAAAAAGCGTACTTTGAAAAATCGGCAGATCCAGCAAAATATTTTGTTTGGTAACGGATCTGCCATGGAACCGGCTGCGACGTCGACGGCACCACAAAAGTCGGCACCGACAACATCAACACCACCGGACCCTTTCTCGGGGTCGTTGGGCCCAGGTAAGCCGGCTAAGAAGCCTCCCACTTCCCTTGAGCGCCCTCCTGCCACGGTTGCGACACCGGCCCTCCCGGCACCGCACCGGCCCTGCAAACGCTCCGCTCCGATCTCGGTGAGTGCCTCATCATCGGCCTCCTCATCGCCGGAGTGTTAGAGCGGCACCTATGGCTACCGAAGAAGAAAAAAGCAGTACCGGTGCCTCCCCCTGGACGACCGCATCGCGGCCATACTCCAAACACAGTTACAGGAGCAGCTGCAACAACAGCTCCAACAACTGTTGCCGGCGTTGCTGGCACCGCACCTTCCGGTACGGGACCGGTCCGAGCCTCACACATGTCCCATCGGTGTCGACCCCTCGGTACCGATTAATACTTCCATGCCGGTGCTCTTGGCAGAAACACCTACAGTACATACCCGTGATGCTGCCGACCCTGTCCGGTCCCAGGAACGACATCGGTCTTCCTCACCCGGTACCGCCTCGGTGCGGTCAGGCAAATCTCTTTCAAAGACCCGCCATGCCGAGCCCTCCACACCGATGTCTAAACGTACGCACCCCGACGTTAGGGACCCAGATTTGTGGGAAGACTCCCATCACGGTACCGAGAAGGACGCTTCGTCAACCGATGAAGAACCCTCCATGACCGACACCGTCTCCAAACCAGAGCAATCCTCTTTCTCCAAATTCCTTAGGGAGATGTCAGCAGCTCTTTCCATTCCTTTAGAGTTCCGACTCTAAAAAGTCTCAGGCTTTCCTCGATGCCCTAGACTTTGAGCAACCTCCCAAAGAATTTCTGAAGTTGCCCGTCCACGACATCTTACGGGAAACTTTCTATAAAAACTGGGAAGCTCCCCTCACGGTTCCTGGAGCCCCTCGTAACTTGGATAGCTTGTACCGGGTTATTCCAATTCCAGGGTTTGATAAACTTCAATTGCCCCACGAGTCCCTCCTGGTGGAATCTACTTTGAAAAAATCTCAGGGTTCCAGTGTATATGCCTCCACCCCTCCTGGCAGAGAGGGAAAAACCATGGATAAATTTGGTAAGCGCCTTTTCCAAAATGCCATGTTAGCCAATAGAGCCAACAACTACACCTTCCACTTCTCCTTCTACATGAAGCATCTGGTGCAACAGCTCTCCTCCTTACAGAAATACCTTCCCGAACGTAAGGTCCCTCTTTTCCAGCAACATATTTCCAGCCTCCTCCAACTCAGGAAATTCATGGTTCGCTCCATCTACGACTCATTTGAGCTGACCTCTCGCGCATCTGCCATGGCAGTGGCCATGCGACGTTTGGCATGGCTGAGAGTCTCTGACCTGGACATTAACCACCAGGACCCGCCTGGCTAACGCACCTTGTCTGGGTGATGAACTCTTCGGAGAGTCCCTGGACTCAACAACCCAGAAACTCTCAGCACATGAGACCAGGTGGGACACTCTGATTAAACCTAAAAAGAAGACTCCACCTGCTCGCACCTACAGACAGCAGTCTTCATACCAGCGCAGGTTCTCGGCCAGACCTCTCAACCCGCCTCAACAGCAGCCTCGCCAACCTCGTCAACAGCATCAATCTCAGGCTCGCTCACAGTCTCACCAACCTGCCAAGCCTCTCCCTCCGTCAAAACCATCTCAGCCCTTTTGACTTTTTCCTCCAGGGCATAGCCAGTCTCCCATCATCATTGCCTCTTCCTCAGCCTATCGGAGGTCGCCTCCAAATCTTCCTCAGCCGTTGGGAGGTCATCACATCAGACCAATGGGTCCTCAACATCATTCGCCACGGCTACTCTCTCAACTTCCAGACTCTTCCACCAGACAATCCTCCCGTAGAGTCTGCTTCTCACTCCTCCCAAACCCCCCTCCTCCTGAGGGAGGTCCAATCCCTCCTTCTTCTCAATGCCATCGAAGAGGTGCCTCCGGACCAAAGGGGTCAGGGATTCTACTCCCGCTACTTCCTGGTTCCCAAGAACACAGGAGACCTTCGTCCCATCCTCGATCTCAGGGACCTCAACAAGTGTCTGGTCAAGGAGAAGTTCAGAATGCTCTCCCTTGCCACGCTTTACCCTCTTCTCTCTCAACACGACTGGCTATGTTCCCTGGACCTCACAGAGGCCTACACTCACATCCCAATCAATCTGACTTCACGTCGCTACCTACGGTTTCAGATACAGCACCGTCACTATCAGTACAAAGTGCTACCTTTTGGCCTCGCTTCATCGCCCAGGGTGTTCACCAAGTGCCTTATTGTGGTGGCGGCCTTCCTCAGGTCTCACAACCTCCAGGTGTTCCCCTACTTGGACGATTGGTTGGTGAAAGCACCTACGTCTCCACTTGTGCTACAAGCCACTCATCACACCATCTCTTTCCTCCATCTCCTGGGGTTCGAGATCAACTACCCCCAAGTCGCATCTGCTTCCCACACAGCGACTTCAGTTCATTGGAGCAGTTCTCGACACCACACTAATGAGGGCGTTTTCTCCCCTCCGACCGTCAACGGACCCTGCTCCACCTCTGTCGTCAGGTGCTCCTTCATCACTCCATTCCTGCCCGACAGATGATGGTCCTCTTGGGCCACATGGCCTCGACGGTCCATGTGCTTCCTCTGGCGCGACTCCACCTCAGGACACCTCAATGGACTCTTGCCAACCAATGGTCACAGACCACGGATCTTCTTTCTCATCCCATCTCTGTGACATCGTCTCTTCAGCAATCTCTTCAATGGTGGTTGAACTCCTCAAATCTTTCCAGGGGTCTACTCTTTCATCTACCCCCTCACTCCATGATCATAACCACGGATGCCTCCCCCTATGCGTGGGGAGCTCACCTGGGAGATCTACGCACCTAGGGACTCTGGACCCCTCAGGAGCGTCAACATCACATCAATTTCCTGGAACTCAGAGCCATGTTCTATGCTCTCAAGGCCTTCCAGCACCTTCTCTGCCCTCAGGTTCTTCTCCTGTGCACAGACAATCAAGTCACCATGTACTACATAAACAAGCAAGGCGGCACCGGATCTCGTCTCCTTTGTCAGGAGGCTCTCAGCATCTGGACCTGGGCCATGGCTCGCAATCTCTTTCTCAAGGCTGTCTATATCCAGGGCGAACAGAACTCCCTGGCCGACAATCTCAGCCGCATCCTTCAATCTCACGAGTGGACTCTGGACCCTTCAACACTCCACTCCATCTTTGCTCGCTGGGGCACTCCGCAGGTGGACCTCTTTGCAGCGCCTCACAACCATCAGCTGCCCCAGTTCTGTTCCAGACTCTTCTCTCCTCATCGTCTGACCCCAGATGCATTCCTGCTCGACTGGACGGATCGGTTCCTCTATGCTTTTCCTCCACTACCTCTGATGTTGCAGACGTTATCCAAACTCCGCAGGGACAGGGCCACCATGATTCTCATCGCTCCTCGGTGGCCTCGCCAACACTGGTTCTCCCTCCTGCTTCAGCTCAGCTCCCGGGAGCCCATTCCTCTTCCTGTGTTTCCTACTCTACTTACGCAGCAACGTCAGTCTCTACTGCATCCCAATCTGTCTTCGCTCCACCTGACAGCTTGGTTTCTCTCGGGCTGACTTCTCCAGAGAATCTGTCTCAGCCTGTCCGTCGCATTTTGGATGCCTCCAGGAAACCGGCCACCCTCCAATGTTACCATCAGAAGTGGACCAGGTTCTCCTCTTGGTGTCTACGGCATCATCACGATCCCACCTCATTAGCGGTGGAAACTGTACTGGACTATTTGCTCTCTCTGTCCGACGCTGGCCTCAAGTCTACCTCAATCAGAGTCCACTTCAGTGCCATCACTGCGTTTCATGAGCCTATCCTCGGAAAACCTCTCACGGCTCATCCACTGGTTTCCCGGTTCATGAGAGGCCTCTTCAATGTCAAACTACCTCTGAAGCCTCCTCCTGTCGTCTGGGACCTGAATGTGGTTTTATCAGCCCTCATGAAACCCACTTTTGAGCCTCTTGCCACAACTTCGCTCAAACTTCTAACATGGAAGGTGCTTTTCCTCATTGCCATCACCTCTGCCAGGAGGGTTAGTGAGATGCATGCACTGGTCGCCGATCCACCGTTCACTGTTTTTCACCATGACAAGGTGGTTCTGCGTACCTATCCTAAATTCCTTCCCAAGGTGGTCTCGGCTTTTCACCTCAACCAGTCCATTGTGTTGCCTGTCTTTTTCCCTAAACCCCATTCTCATCCTGGGGAACAGGCGTTGCACACGCTGGATTGTAAGCGTGCCCTTGCATACTACCTTGACCGTACCAGGGCTCACCGCTCGTCCCCTCAGCTCTTTATGACCTTCGATCCTAACCGTCTAGGTCGTCCTGTCTCTAACGGACGCTTTCCAACTGGCTTGCTGCCTGTATTGCGTTCTGTTATGCTCGGGCCGGTCTCTCACTGGAAGGTGCTGTCACGGCCCACAGGGTCAGAGCTATGGCTGCTTCTGTAGCTTTCCTCCGTTCCACGCCCATCGAGGAAATCTGCAAGGCTGCCACTTGGTCCTCAGTTCACACGTTCACTACTCACTACTGTCTGGATGCCTTCTCCAGACGGGATGGACACTTCGGCCAATCTGTGTTACAAAATTTATTTTCCTAATGGCCAACCATCCCTCCTCCCTCTCTGTTAGCTTGGAGGTCACACATGTGTTAAGAATATGCTGCCTGCTTGTCCTGGGATAAAGCACAGTTACTTACCGTAACAGGTGTTATCCAGGGACAGCAGGCAGATATTCTTACGTCCCACCCTCCTCCCCGGGTTGGCTTCTTAGCTGGCTTATCTTAACTGGGGACCACGCTCTCCTCCGTCGGGCGGGAAGGCACTCGCGCATGCGCGGTGCGGCCAACTAGAACTTTCTAGTTAAAAAGGTCCGTACCGGGGCTCCGTCAGTGACGTCACCCATGCGTTAAGAATATCTGCCTGCTGTCCCTGGATAACACCTGTTACGGTAAGTAACTGTGCTGTAAGCACTAATGTATGTTTACTGCAGTTTAAAATGCACCACTTCTGGATGTATTCAGGTATCCTGTGGTAGTTTTGGAACTGGCGCACACTGGGGACAAGTTTGGGGGTAGAGCATGGGCATGGCTATGCTAATTGGCAAGTGAATGGGCATTGCCATGTGCTGATTAGCATACTATTAGCTCATGAACCATTACCGCCTCCAAAATAGGTGGTGATAAGGGCTCATATGATATGTTATGTTATAAGCAATCTTATGTCCCCCTCATTAATTAGAGTTCTAGGTGAGTTTTAGGCAACATATTGTTATATACAATTTTGTATAGAGTTAAATATGTTACAAAGAATTATACAAGCTACATGAAGCTATCAAATTGTTATCAAATTATACATACAATCTCAGGTAATATATCAAATTTCAGCTGATCATTATTAACATTGTCTTTGTTTCAAGTGATGGCTATTATTAGTCTAAGGCCCTCTTTACTAAGGTACGCTAAACGTTTTAGCACGTGCTAAATCAACGCGTCCATAGGATAACATGCACACATTAGCGTTTAGCGCATGTTTAGCGCATGCTAATATTTAGCGAGCGCTAAAAAGCATAGCGCACCTTAGTAAAAGAGGGGGGTAAGTCTTTTTCGACCCCCTGGTAGGGATTTCTTAAAAAGTCATGTCTTTAGATTTTTTTTAAAAACTGTGTGTATACTGTGATCATGTGAATTTCGATGGGAAATTAATTCCACACTTTTGCTATTTGGTTGCTGAATGATTTGCTGTGAGATGTCTTGTATTTTATATTTTTTAGAGTTGGGAATATTTTTCATATCTTTCAGAGTTGGGAATGATAGGTTCAGGTCGTTAGAATTACGTTGGTCTGCAGATCTATCTAACAGTTCAGTAAATCTGGGGAAGCTATTAGAGACATCTTATAGGGGTCCTTTTATTAAGGCATGCTAGCCGTTTTAGCATGCGTTAAATGCTAACACGTCCATTATAGTCTATGGATGTGTTAGCATTTAGCGCATGCTAATATTTATCGTGCACTAAAACACCTAGCACGCCTTAGTAAAAGGACCCCATAGTGTTTTAAATACTAAGTAGCATAGTTTGAATTCTATTCTGTTTTCTATCGGTAACTATAAGCAGTGGTGTGACATGGTCAAATCTTGAGTTGTAGTAAATGAGTTTTAATGCAGTGTTTGATATCAGTTGGCTATTTGCTAATGGGGAAATTAATGTGTGTCCATTATCAGAAAAATGGAAAAATCTGCCCTTTTACCAGCAGTGCTAAAAGTGGCCTTAGTGTATGGGACTCAGGCTGCTTTTTAGTGCTGATTGGTAAAAGGGCCCCTATGTGTACAATATGTTGTGAACAATGAATAAAACTGAAAAATATCATATTATATACTAGAAAGAGACTTGCATGTTGGCATATGTAAAGTTGAAGAGAAAGAGAGAGGCCTGAAATTATAGTGATGTGAAAAAATTTTAATCTCCCTCCTGATTGTCCTTGTTGGTTAAAAAATGAAGTAATAATTTAAAAACTGTGATGTGTTTACTCAGGTTCCTTTTGTCTAATATTACATTTTGTTTAAAGATCAGAAACCATTAAGTGTGACATATATGCTGCATTTGGCGAAATCAGGAGAGGATGTAAAACTCTTTCACATCACTGTATCTACTAATGGAGGTGGTGAAAGCCTTCATTGTTTCATAATATAATACAGTATAAGCCAAGACTTGCAAAACATTCTGGGCAATATAGACATGCTTAAAACAGATTTGGGATATGTTTAGTTTATATGTAGGGTGATGGTAGGAAAAGATGTTGGGTAGATGATATGAGTTGGGGGGCTGATGTTTAGCTGTAGAGAAGAGTTCATATGTGTATCTTCTCAAAGTGGCTGGATCTTAGTTGGGCAGATTGGATGGGCCAGTTTATTTTGTGTATGCTGTCATTTATTTTGCTATACCTTTCAAACAAAGCAAAAACAAAAACCCAGCTTAACTTTCAGGAATAGTCACCAATCAATCAAGAGCATTGTGGTATTCCATTAGCTTTAAATTAAAACTCTAGAGTTGACTCTGCTTAATAATACATTTAAAAATCCTTGAGTAAATAAAATACTTACTTCCAGTACTTTTATGCATTTTCCATTTTCACAGTCCCATACTTTTACCTGTGATAGAGAGTGTGTGCATTAGTGTCAGTTCCAGATCATTTTTAAGTGCTAGTTAACCTCATCTAAGAGTCTGAACCTGTTAAATTTCAGATGTTAAGCAGGGACAGTCTTGACTGCTGCCAGAATGCAGACCACTAGAAAGAATCAGATACTATAGCCTGATGTATTCTAAGAAGCCATAAGTATTGTAGGAGGGATAGACAGATGACCTTTTGAAAAATAAACTTCTGTGTTGAAAGAACATGTATCTAAGATGAACATAAAATACTTGTACAAGTGAAACAAGGATGACCCTTATCCAATTGCTTGGAATGCTGATGTACATACATGTATAGCTTCAAAAGGAAATTTTAGTTTCTTAGCATTTCTCTAGATTGCTTGGGTTGCTTGGGCTATGCATGACTACCAGCAGGTGGAAAGAGAACCACTGATATTAATGTAAAGCTATAATAACCTTGTGCTTTTTAAAATCTATAATATCCCTGTGCACCATTTAGCCAGCCGTCAGTCAGTATTTTCTCAGTTTACAGCAGATGGGTAAACCAGTGCAGGCTTGATGAGTTGTTCAGGTAAGATGGTTTAGTGAAAGGACCTATGCTTCTTTGGGCCTTTGATTTCTTCCCAGAGCAGTTAAAATAAACATAAACTTGTTGGGGGAGAAGAAAATATAAATCAGAAGTAGCTCTTGCCTCAGCTCTTGAATAGGGTGTTACTATAGGGAGGTTGTGTTCCTCTTCCCCTTCCTCCTGTGTTCATCTTCTGTTACCTCTGGAGGAAGGGATGGTGTATGCCTCAGCTTTCCTTGCTTTGTGCTGTTTGGGAGAAGCTTGAATACCTGAGAAGGGCAGCCTGTAACAGACTTACAAAAAAAAAAAAAGAAAGAAAAAAATAGCATAGAGAGAGGAGTATCTTTCTTGGCAGTGAAACTTTTCAGGAAAAGTATGTTTTCATCTGCCTGTTACTGTTCCAAGGAATCTATTCTGGTGGGTGAGCAGGGAAGAGGGGAAGATCTTTGTTAGTTGCAGCATGAGTACTGAAAACTTGCAACGCTACTGGGCATGTGGGTAATAAGGGGATGAATGGAGTGGGGGGAGGGGGTTGCCTGTGGCTTTTGTGGAATCCAGCAAGGTAGAGCAATTAGTGAAAGCCATGGCGCTGTTCAGAGAGTAACTGAGATGGCAGTGACTCTGTGTTTGGCAAGAACTGACATCTTGGAGTTGGCCTGTGCATATGAGCCACTTATGGGTACAGGCAACAGTGCAGATGGGGACCCACTAGGGAGGATGGGGTTTCCCCAAAAATTTATCCTTGCTGTGTATAAAGCCTACTTAAGAAAGGCTGGAGGACACTATGAGAACTCAAGGGAGGGGGGTCAGTGTTGTCTTAGTGCTCTAAAGAAACAGCAGAGCAGTTGGAAGAAGCAGTCTGTACAGTCCATGAAGCAATTGGATCTGACAGAGGATCTGCAGAATCAGCAGGAAGAGCTAGCTGAGGATGACTGGAGTGCTTCCTGGTGAAGACCAGTCTGTGATCTGAATCTTCCACAGGGATGAGCTTCAGGATCTTTTTTCATAGGTGACAGTAGCCTTCAATTTCTCTTAGCAATGTAAGGAAGAAGGTGCAGAGAAGGTTGAAACCCTGTTACAGGAGATAAGGTGCTCAGTTCAGTACCTCCCTTTGCACTAAATGATCTGGTATATGATTACAGATGAATGGGAAAAGCTGGATTCACCCTGTTGACTAGGCCATAAGTGGGCTGAACCTGATCACAGTGGAGGATAGAGAGAACTTGAGGTCTCCACAAGTGGACTTGGTTGTCTGGGCAATGAGGAAGAAGACCACAATACCGGTGGAAGGAAGTGCTACCTTGAAAGACCCTCAGTCCAGATAATTGCAACTCTGTTCAAGCAAGCCTTCACTGTTTCAGTGTTGACTTTGAGAATGTTGTTAGCAGTGGTTTAGTGGTAAGGTAAGCTTCAGATGGGTAGAAATAGTGTTGTATAGGCTGGTGGAAGAGTCCTCTTGGAGGGAGATGGCCATGTGCAAGATAGAAATGGGGTCATGCTTCCTGTTGGATGCTCTTTATGATCTTCTTAGACCGTAGTGAAGAGTATGGTGCTTTTGGTAGCCTTTGATATATCCCTGAGGCTATGGAGTTGGTCAGCAGACATGACTTCTAAGATCAAATTAAACAAGCTCCCTATCAGGAGAAGGTGGTTGTTTGGTGAGGAACTGGATAAGATGATTAAGAGTTTAGGAGAAGCCAAGTTACCTGTCTCCTAGAGAATAAGCAATAGGGGGGCAATAGATAGAGGCCATTTCAGAGATGTCCAATGTTTCCATCCTAGTAGAGTTAGTGGAGTTCAGTGCAGCAGATATTTCCAGAGAAGTGAGTACTTTTGTGGCAGCAGATGTTGAAGAAAAGTGCACCCTGGAGTTTGCTTGGCCATGGCTGGATTGTTTAATGTTCTCCATGGTGAAGGTGGGAGCAGTCAGAACAACTCTAAAATTATAGGCCATGATAATAAGGAAACATGGCACAGGAATGTATTCATTTTACCTCATGGTACCCAAGAAAGAGGGGACCTTTTGACCTATTCTAGATCTCAAGCAAGTCAACAGTGTGCTATGGGTGCCCAGGTTTTGTATGAAAACTGTGTAGTTGGTCATTGTAGCAGCCATACAAGAAGAATATTTGATATCCTTGGACCTTATAGAAGCCTATCTTCATCTTACTAGTGATTCCTGCAGTTTGTGATCTAGGGACAGCATTTATACATTATGTGCTCTGCCTTTCAACCTGGTGATGGCACCAAGATCTTTCTCCAAGATGATAGTGGTTGTGGACTGGTTGATTCAAGCAAAGTCTTTTCAGGAGAGTCATAGAGTCACCTTGTGGGTGAATCAGTTGGAGTGAGTGGTCAATCCAGCCAAAAGCAAACTGGAATACCTGGGAGTCTGCTTCAACATCCAACACGAATAGGAGTTTCTGCCATTGGTTCCAAGAAGCTCCAGCCACATGTGCAAAGCCTTTTGAGTATCAGGAGCCACAAGCCTGGGATTATCATAAGGTGTTAGGTTCCATGATAGCGTTACTGGAGGTGGTTCAATGGGCCTGAGCACACGTGTCTCCTTCAGGAAGCTTTTCTGTTACACTGGTAAATGCAAATGCAAAAGTTGGAGGTGAGGAGGTTACTCTGAGAAGAGATGAGGAGTTGTCTGGTTTGGTGACTTCACAGTCCAAAATGAACACAAAATATTTGTTTGGAACCTCTGGAGTGGATGATTATAACTATGAATGTCTCAAGGGCTGGGGGGCTTATTGGCTGGGTCAGATGGTGCAGGAACTCTGATCTGAGGAAAAAAACAAAGTGGTCCCTCAACAAATTGGAGACCAGGGTTACCCACCTGGCTTTGATGGCCTTCCAGTCATGGCTCAAAGGCAAAGCAACGAGAATACTGTTGGACAACATGACAGCAGAGGACAAAGAGTCACTAGGTGGTGGCAAAAGCAATGAGTTTGATGGTCTAGGGAGAGCCATCTGTCAGATCTGTTTACAGCTCGTGTGGCAGGCATAGAGAATGTTCAGGTGGATTATTTGAGCAAAAATCTCATGGATCCAGGAGAATGAAGTGTATCCTGAGAAGCCTTCATGCTGCCTGAGGCCAACCACTAATTGGCTTGATGGAGTTGGTGAGCAATGTGAAAGTATTCAGATTTTTCAGTCTGTGGAGAGACTTTTAGTTGGAAGGAATAGATGCCCTTCAGCTATGTCTCCAGGACAGATTGCTGTATGTGTTCATGCCATGGCCAACAGATAAAAGGCCACTAAAATCTGGTGATGTTGGTAACTCTAAACTGGCTCCAGAGACCCTGGTACAGAGCCCTGATATGTCTAACAGCTCCAATGAAGTTCTTGATAGCAGAAAGTCTTTTGCTGCAGGGTCCAGTTCACATGCTAGATCTATTTCTATTTTGTCTTATGGCTTGGCTCTTGAGAGGGCAAGGCTACGAAAAAGAGGATATTCAGGTATGGTGATTTCTACCATGTTGAAGTCAAGGAAGGAGACTACTTCTTTGGCTTATGTCAGGATTTGGTACATTTATGAAAATTACTGCTGATAGCAATACCTTGTGCCCCTCAGGGCTTTCCTAGGAAAGATTTTGGACTTTTTGCTAGATAGAGTGTTGGCCTTGGCTTCCCTGAAAGTACAGGTAAAATCATTGGCAAGCTATAGAGACTTAGTAGGCAAAAAGATGCTGGCCTGTCATCCAAATATGGTTAGAATTTTGAGATGAGTTGTTGATTAGGCCTCTTAAATATCTGTCAACCAGAGAATCTCTCTGCCAGTTTTAGAAGGCTTGAAGGTGGCCATGAAGCAGAGGCAGTTCCATTAGTTGGATGTAGGTAATGTGTTACGTGAGTATCTTTGGCTGAGGAAAGTTTCATTGCTCAAATAATTTAATTGCTTTGTTTGGAAGTGGCAGTGAAGGTATCAATTGCATATTGGATAAAAAGACTCCCATATTTTCATGCATATAATTCACATGTTATATGCAAACATAGAAACATGATGGCAGATAAAGGCCAAATGGCCCATCTAGTCTGCCCATCCGCAGTAACCATTATATAGAAACATAGAAACATGATGGCAGATAAAAGCCAAATGGCCCATTCAATTTTACCAACCAGTAGATCACCCACATGCTATATACTTGAGTGTGCTATATGGAATTTTTTACACAGCCAGCCTCCCATTTACTTTCTATGGTGTGCCAGAGGAGAGGCCCACCGATGCTACTTGAGGCTCCTGTGTGAATTAAAAACAAAATAAGGAGGTCTATGGGGAGGGAGTGCAGGTAGGAAAGTAAGTGAAAGGAAAAAATATCAGACACCAGGAGATCTGCCAGAAGCTGTATTTCACGTATATAACACACACATGTTATATGTGTGGACATGTTATATGAGATGTTTTTTTTTTATATGGCCACTGAATTTGTTCATGCTGTATGCATAAAAATATGTATGTATTTTGGGGCCATCCAGTGCCTCTGGTTCTTAAGGCACATTTGACCAGGTGACAGACATCATTGTGGGCAGAGACCAATCTTATTTCCCCTCTGGTCATTCTTGCATCCTTTGTGAAACACTATCAGTTGGATGTTCAGTGTTAGCAGGATGCAGTTTTTGGTGAGCAAGTGCAAACTTTCCACTCAATATTCAACCTGCGGCAGTATGTGCTACCAGAGCTGCTAATAGCCATAGGCTGAACTGACTCCTGATATTAGGGCATGTGTGATTCCTGGCATTGAAAATCTGGATATCAGTGGTCACCCGGATGATAACCTGGCACCAGAAATATTCAGACTGGTTAACTTTAGGGCCTTTTTGTTGTCCTAACTCTATGCAGCTACTTAACTGGTTAGTAGACTGAAAATTGCTGGTTAAACCCTTTGAATATCGTGTGGTTTGGCCTTGGGAAGGGCTCACCTGTAGAGGGTAGAGCTTTGATACTTTCCAAGTGTCTAAATCAGTCTAGAGGGATGCTAAGGAAAGATAAATTAGGTCTTACCTCTAATTATCTTTCCTTTACTCCTTCCAGACCATTTCAGAAACTAGCCTTAAATAGTGTTCCAGTGGTATTACTGTTGGTGTCTATAGAAGATGAATGACAGTGGATCAGTGTTAGAGAGAGAGAGAGAGCAAGATATACCAATCCACATGCAAGCCATGGAATCGAGGGTGAAATACTCACATGGATTAAAAACTGGCTGGAGCATAGGAAACAGAGAGTGGGGGTAAATGGACAATACTCGGACTGGAAGAGCGTCACCAGTGTGGTGCCGCAGGGCTCGGTATTTGGACCCGTGCTCTTCAACATCTTTATAAACTATCTGGACATTGGTATGATGAGTGAGATGATTAAATTTGCGGACGATACAAAGTTATTCAGAGTAGTGAAGACACAGGGGGATTGCAAAGATCTGCAACGTGATATAATCAAGCTCAAGAAATGGGCATCGACATGGCAAATGAGGTTCAACGTGGATAAGTGTAAAGTGATGCATGTCGGTAACAAAAATCTCATGCACGAATACAGGATGTCCGGGGTGGTACTTGGAGAGTCCTCCCAGGAAAGAGACTTGGGAGTTCTGATCAACAAGTCGATGAAGCCGTCCGTGCAATGTGAGGTGGCAAACAGAATGCTAGGAATGATAAAGAAGGGGTTCAAGACCAGGGATTCAAGACAAAGTTGGACAAGTTCCTGCTCAACTGGAAAGTACGGCGGTGAGGCTAGGCTCATTTAGAGCACTGGTCTTTGACCTAGGGGCTACCGCGTGAGCGGACTGCTGGGCACGATGGACCACTGGTCTGACCCAGCAGTGGCAATTCTTATGTTCTTATCATGAACAGATCAGAGAAGGTTATCATGCCGCTGTACCGGGCCATGGTGTGCCCTCACCTGGAGTACTGCGTCCAGCACTGGTTGCCATACATGAAGAAGGACACGGTACTACTCGAAAGGGTCCAGAGAAGAGCTGGTTAAGGCTGGAGGAGTTGCTGTACAGTGAGAGAATGAAGAAACTGGGCCTCTTCTCCCTTGAAAAGAGGAGACTGAGAGGGGACATGATCGAAACATTCAAAATACTGAAGGGAATAGACTTAGTAGATAAAGACAGATTGTTCACCCTCTCCAAGGTAGGGAGAATGAGAGGGCACTCTCTAAAGTTGAAAGGGGGTAGATTCTGTACAAAAGTAAGGAAGTTCTTCTTCACCCAGAGAGTGGTAGAAAACTGGAACGCTCTTCTGGAGTCTGTTATAGAGGAAAACACACTCCAGGGATTCAAGACAAAATTGGACAAGTGAGGCTGGACTCATTTAGAGCACTGGTCTTTGACTGGGGGGGAGGGGGGGAGCGCTGCCGCCGCATGAGCAGACTGCTGGGCACGATGGACCACTGGTCTGACCCAGCAGTGGCAATTCTTATGTTACCAAAAATTGATATTTTTTTTCTTTAGTTTCTCAAGTTCTTTCTGCTTTGGTATAGAAATATTGACTTGCTAAAAGGTGCACATGGTTATTATGATAGGTGTACATTGATGTCAGTGGTTCTCAGTCTCCATCTGTTGATATGAGTGCATAACCCAAACATCTGGACCAGTCTGGAGGGACTAAAGGAAAGAAAATTAGCCGGTAAGATATAATTTATCTTTCCGCAAGTGGAGCTATACAAAGGAGCAGGGCAATTATATTAATGGAATTTTATTTACAGTCAGTTCCTGGGTTAAGAACGAGTTATGTTTTTAAAGCTGCTCTTTAAGTCAGATTTGTATGTACGGTAACTCAAAACTTATAGATTTTAAGATTTTCGCTGCTTATCTCTGTTCCCAGCTGACAAAAGGGCCAACTGTCCCTACCAGTGTTCCCTCTAAGGTACAGCATGCAAAACCACACACTGTTGTTAATGTGGCCAAGCATCATTCCTGAATCTGCTGCAGGAGAAGTGTAGGAGTCTATGCCACTGAAAATATTGCTCATTGAAATAAAATGAAGCCCATCTGCAGTAACCATTATCTCTTTCTCTCTCTGAGAGATGCCATGTGCCTATTCCATGCCTTCTTGAATTCAGATAATCAGGCATCTGTAACTCGGGGACTGCCTGTATTCTGTTTGATATACCAGCATCTGAATGGTATCAGCTCAGAATGGCAGAGATGCTAAATGGTCTGAATTACTTTGTATTTTTCAGAAATTAAACAGTTTTGAAAATTTAGGCACCAAAATAGTTAAAGAATTTGCAGAACACTTGTACTCCTTCCTTTTTTCCCTTTCCAAACCAATTTATCGTTAAAATTTTTGTGCTATTACACAGATATTATGTGAGGTATCTGACCCAGTGCATGTGCCAGGATAGCTGATCTAATTGCTGCATTCCATCCTGGCTCTTTCCCTCTGCTTTCATTCATGTAGAAGTATATTAAGCATAATCTTTGCTACCATCTCATCATATCCTGCAGTGGCCAGTAGCATTCCATCTCTGGAGAATGTCAAACTCTTCACCCATCCTAAGTGGCCATTCAGCATGAAAATCAGAGTTCCGATCAGAGGGTTCCAAACACGTACAGTTCGATCCCAGGAGCCTGAGGCCTAAAAATGGAAGATAGACATGTCTGAATGTAACACAGAATAACAGCTAGAAATACAGTAAGTATATGTCTGAATGTTAGAAGGATCTTAATTTCAACTGGAATCTATGGTAAGATGATAGTAATTATAAATTGGCCAATTAATATTGTTTAAACATTAAATATGCAAAATCAAAATAGCCATGTCTATTTTGTTTTAGGATGGAATCCATAGCCCAATTAAAAAAATGAAACAGGGTGACCCAGGGAGGGATGTAGGAAGAGATGGTGAACAGCGGTTCTTACCAGCATCCCAGGCATGGAGAAACACACACAGCTGATGTTGCCTTTGTGGCCTGCTAGTGTTTTGTCTTTATTTTCACTCTTCAAATTCCAGACTTTCACTGTATAATCCCAAGAGCCAGTGGCCTACGAAGAAATAGTTGTGCTATGGAAACATTCAAAAAACTTCATATATTTTTATTTTTTAGCAAAAACACTCCAGTACGATCATTCTCTCCTTTTTTCCCATGATACAAGGAAAGATGCCAAGGATGATTAACCAAGAGCACAGCAAAAATAACAAATCATCCTTGCATACATAGAGTTGTTGACCATGGGCAAAAGCAGCCAGAGTGCAGGATTCCACTTTGTCCAGAGAACAGCAGTGAAACTGCCCAACAGTAATAATACTTATAAATAAGACCTAGTGGTCTAAAACATACAATAATCACATAAATTAACCCACCATTTTGATAAATTAACACCATTTTGATTCCTTTCAGGATGGCAGATCGTGACACAGATGGAAGCAAAAGTTAAGCTGCTGCAAGGACACCCTGATGCAGTGGGGAAGAAATTAATACCCACGAAATTCAGGCCACGTTGGTTACTTTATATTACATTAGTGATTATTATTCCGCCATTATCTTGTGGTTCAAGGCGGATTACAGAAGAGGATTTCTGGATTGCTTCAGAAGATTGAAATGTTTCATACGGTGTTAGTTAGTCTTCATGGATTTCTTGAATAGCAGGGGTTTTACTTCTTTTCTGAAAGTTTTGTAGTCTGGGGTCGCGATTACCGTATTTTCACGCATATAACGCGCGCGTTATACGCGTTTTTACCTACCGCGCATACCCCTCGCGCGTTATATGCGTGAGCGCGGTATACGAAAGTTTTCAAACATAGTTCCCACCCCGCCCGACGCCCGATTCACCCCCCCAGCAGGACCACTCGCACCCCCACCCCGAACGACCACTCGCACGCGCTCCCACCCGCACCCGCATCCACGATCGGAGCAAGAGGGAGCCCAAGCCCTCTTGCCCGGCCGACTCCCCGACGTCCGATACATCCCCCCCCCCCGGCAGGACCACTCGCACCCCCACCCCGAAGGACCGCCGACTTCCCGACAATATCGGGCCAGAAGGGAGCCCAAACCCTCCTGGCCACGGCGACCCCCTAACCCCACCCCGCACTACATTACGGGCAGGAGGGATCCCAGGCCCTCCTGCCCTCGACGCAAACCCCCCTCCCCCCCAACGACCGTCCCCCCCCCAAGAACCTCCGACCGCCCCCCCAGCCGACCCGCGACCCCCCTGGCCGACCCCCACGACCCCCCCACCCCCCTTCCCCGTACCTTTGGAAGTTGGCCGGACAGACGGGAGCCAAACCCGCCTGTCCGGCAGGCAGCCAACGAAGGAATGAGGCCGGATTGGCCCATCCGTCCTAAAGCTCCGCCTACTGGTGGGGCCTAAGGCGCGTGGGCCAATCAGAATAGGCCCTGGAGCCTTAGGTCCCACCTGGGGGCGCGGCCTGAGGCACATGGGCCCAACCCGACCATGTGCCTCAGGCCGCGCCCCCAGGTGGGACCTAAGGCTCCAGGGCCTATTCTGATTGGCCCACGCGCCTTAGGCCCCACCAGTAGGCGGAGCTTTAGGACGGATGGGCCAATCCGGCCTCATTCCTTCGTTGGCTGCCTGCCGGACAGGCGGGTTTGGCTCCCGTCTGTCCGGCCAACTACCAAAGGTACGGGGAAGGGGGGTGGGGGGGTCGTGGGGATCGCCAGGGGGGTCGCGGGTCGGCTGGGGGAGCGGTCGGAGGTTCTTGGGGGGGGCGGTCGTTGGGGGGGAGGGGGGTTTGCGTCGAGGGCAGGAGGGCCTGGGATCCCTCCTGCCCGTAATGTAGTGCGGGGTGGGGTTAGGGGGTCGCCGTGGCCAGGAGGGTTTGGGCTCCCTTCTGGCCCAACTACCAAAGGTACGGGGAAGGGGGGTGGGGGGGTCGTGGGGGTCGCCAGGGGGGGTCGCGGGTCGGCTGGGGGGGCGGTCGGAGGTTCTTAGGGGGGGGGCGGTCGTTGGGGGGAGGGGGGTTTGCGTCGAGGGCAGGAGGGCCTGGGATCCCTCCTGCCCGTAATGTAGTGCGGGGTGGGGTTAGGGGGTCGCCGTGGCCAGGAGGATTTGGGCTCCCTCCTGGCCCGATATTGTTGGGGAGTCGGCGGTCCTTCGGGGGGAGGGATGTATCGGACGTCGGGGGGGGGGCATCAGGCTTTCAGGATGGGGACAGACCTTCAAGGGGGGACAGTGCACGGAAGTCAGGGGGGGGGGAACGGAGAGTCGGGACAGCGCACGGAGAGGCGGGGCAGTGCACGGAAGTCAGGGGGGGTGAACGGAGAGTCGGGACAGCGCACGGAGAGGCGGGGCAGTGCACGGAAGTCAGGGGGGGTGAACGGAGAGTCGGGACAGCGCACGGAAATTCAGGGCAGTGCACGGAAGTCAGGGGGGGGGTGAACGGAGAGTCGGGACAGCGCACGGAAAGTCGGGGCAGTGCACGGAAGTCAGGGGGGGGTGAACGGAGGGTCGGGACAGCGCACGGAGAGGCGGGGCAGTGCACGGAAGTCAGGGGGGTGAACGGAGAGTCGGGCAGCATGCGCGGTATAATCGTGAGCGCGTTATACCAAAGTTTTTGTGCTTATCATCGTGATTTCTGCGCGCTATACACGTGTGCGCGTTTTATACGGGTGCGTGTTATTTGCGTGAAAATACGGTAGTAGAATGGAGAGTTGGTGGTCTAGTTTTGCTGCCTGTGTGGCTAGAAGGCCTTCGTACAGTTTTTTCCATTTGATGTCTCTGATTGGAGGGTATGTGAATGGAGTCTGGGTTCTCCTGTGTCTGGTTGTGGTAGTTTGGATTAGGCGGTTGTTCAAGTAGGCTGGGCTGTCACCATTTATGGATTTAAATAATAAGTAGAATTTAAATAGTATTTTTGCTTGAATTGGGAGCCAGTGTGAGTCGAGGTATGCCTCGGTGATGTGGTCGTGTTTTCTTAGTGAATAGATTAGTCTCAGGGCCATGTTTTGTACTGTTTGTAGTTGTTTTATCATTGTTGCGGAGCAAGGGAGATAGAGGATGTTGCAGTAGTCGAGGAGACCTAGGACTAGGGACTGGACCATGAGCTGGAATTGTTTTCTGTCAAAGAATTTTTGAACTTGCCTTAGGGTTCTCATGACCGCGAATGATTTCTGTATTGTTTTGTTGATTTGTGGTTGCATGGTGCAGCATCTGTCTATCTTCATTCCCAGAAGTTTTAGAGTAGGTATGTGACTTAGTTTATTACTAGGTTTGTTATGGTTGGGGTTTTATTTTTTTTCGAGAAGTATGAATTTTGTTTTGTCTGGGTTCAGTTTTAGTTTGTGGTCTTTCATCCATGTTGCCACTGTTTCTAGAGTTCTGTATAGTGTGTCTGTCATGGTGTGCGTTGGCTGATTAAAAGGAAGGAGAATGGTGATGTCATCTGTATAGCTATAGGAGGTTAAGCCTATCTTGTCTAGGCAGGTGCCGAGGGATGCAATGTAGAGATTGAAGAATGTTGGGGATAATGGCGAGCCTTGGGGTACGCCACAGGGGTTGGACCATGGTTCTGATTTTTATTTGTTTGTCTTTACTCTGTAGGTCCTGGATTGTAGGAATCCTTGAAACCATGTGTGTACTTTGTCTGTGATTCCTATTGTATCTAGTATTTGTAGCAGGATGTCATGGTCTACCAGGTCAAATGCTGCGGTGAGATCTAGTTGTATAATCAGCATTTTTTTGTCTGTGCTGAGGTGTTGTCTAGTTGTGTCCATAAGGGAGCCTAGTAGTGTCTCATTGCTGAAGTTGGCTCTGAATCCAGACTGCGTAGGGTGGAGCAAATTGTGGTTTTCTAGGTAGTTGGTGAGGAGTTTAGCTACGAGGCTATCCATTAGCTTGACATATAGTGGAATTGAGGCGATGGGTCTGTAGTTGGATGGTTGATCTGTTGCTCCTTTTGGGTCTTTCAAGATCAGGGTAACAATGATTTTGGAGAAGTCTTGTGGGAAAAGGCCATCTTTGAGCATGGTTTGTATCCATTGCATGAGGAGAGTGCGGAATTTTAGGCTGGAGGTTTTTAATAGGTATGGAGGGCATTGTTTGAGGTCGCAAGCTGCGTGGTTGTTTTTTTTATAGAGTTTGTTAAGGTCGGACCATTGTATTGTGGAGAAGTGGGACCAGGTTCTGTCTGGTGCAGCTGATTCTTTTTCTGTGGGGGGCATTGTGATCTCTTCTAAGTGGGTTGGGGTTCCTGCGAAGTTTGTCCTGCCAGTTGTAATTTTGTTTTTAAAGTATTCAGCTAAAAGCAGCTTCAAAAGTGTACTTAAAGATGAATTAAGGAATCATGAAAAGCAAATACAAAAGCTAAGTTACATTTTTCCTCTATGAATAGAGATTGAACTGCTGTCTCTATGTTTAAAGTTATTTTTTCAACACAAGGGGTAACAATTTGGGGATTTTTGTAAAACAGTATCTATGCACGGGTTTTAGGAAAGGTAGTTTTAAAGTTATGAAAACAGTTAAGCAATAAAAGAAAAAAGTATTTAATAAAGGATTTTTGCCTATGACTGTTCATTGTGAGCTGAGTGAATTATCACGTTTGTGATCCATATGGGTTTATTGGCTCTGATTCTGAGGCATTTTCCCTACTGAATAAAAATGAAAACAATAATTTGAATAACCCCTATTGAATGATGACAGATTTTTAGTGGGTTAATTTATGTGATTATTGTCAACAGTAACAGTGACCTTATATCTCAGATGCTAACTAGGGTCAACCTGGCTGGCACCTACTTTGGAGACCACCAGGATAAACCACCAGGATAAACAAGTAAAAAGAAATAGAAAACCTCTGCTAAGGAAAAGGTCATCTAATCTCCACATTCACTAGAAATAGGACAGCAAAAACATAACACAACTGTGATGCATATGTTGGTCTCATAGGTACAGACTGTGATGACTGCATGGTTCATTTCCTCCCTATCACTCTTTATTTAGGCAGTAAGCATCTTGCTGGGATGAGTGCTGGTGCCAGATATATGATAACACCCGTGGCTGGTGGTACTTTTATTATCTAACAGATTTAGTGAAGCATAAACTTTTAAAAGATGTCTTCTTCAGATGCACTTGACAAAAAGAATTTGTTACCACAGAGTAATAGAGCTACCCTTCTGGAAGTTTTATCAGAACTGTCATGGATATTTTTTAAATCAAAATTTAAGGGACTTTTTACCAAACTGATGTATAAAGTGACCTTAGCACGTCTTTATAGCAAGTCATTCCTACATGCAAATGGATCTCATGCATATTCATTGGGGAAATCCTAAAAACCCGACTGGATTTTTGCCACAAGGGTAAAATGGCTGATTTTTCCATTTTCTGTATTAATGACCACTTGCAAATTCTTCCATTAATATATGGTCATTAGCACATGAGCCCCTACTTCCACTAAGTTTTTTAAGTTGCACTAATGAACTGAATGCACACCCCTAGCAGACAGGCAAGTCCAAAGTATTGACAAGTATGAGCTATACAGTTTTGTATCTTTACCAGGTGTGGTGTGTTAGGTGAGAATGCGCTGGTCTGGATGACATCATGATGCCCAGAGAAGACCTTCAATATGCATCCTACCTATAAAAAGGAAACAGCAGCTGTAGAAAAAGTCTGCAGGCATTAATTACTGTAAACAGCTAATACTAAAGGAGAAAAGATGGGCTCTTGATGTACCAAGAATATCTTTCTTTATGGGTGTGTAGTTCTTTAAAGAGAAATGTGCTCAAAGTATACAGTATATCAACCTATTCGGATCAAAAGGATGGCTAAGGAGAAATGTTCTCTGCGAGTACAAAGCACTAAACTGCAAGCCTGTGCCCTCTGGAAAATCAAAATTATGTTTTTCAGATCTGTATCAGTTATTAAACAGATTTCTGTATATGAAGAGCTGAGAGTGTGGCTTCCAATTTCCAAGTTTATTTAATTTCTTCTATCCTGCACCAAAGGCAGACTTTCTGGGTGGCTTACAATCTAAAATTGCAGGAAAAAAGGACAGGGATTTGGGTGAGACAGAATATAATAGCAACATTAAGGTGAGGTTAGAAGGGCGAACTACAGCTTTTTAAAAGGATAGAGGGAGGTTAAATACATTCGGTAAGCTCTGCATTTTTTCAGTTGCAATATGTGTCTTGAAAGAGAAATTTTTTAAATCGGTTTTAAATTTGTCTATGGAAGCCGGTAGTTGAAGAGATAAAAGGTAAAGAGTTCCATAATTGAGGTCCGTTCACAGAAAAGATGACAGTTCTGACATGTTCGTGTACAATTTCACAATAGGATGGAATTATGAGTCGATTTTGATATGCTGATCTCAGAGATCAAGGCAGGGAAACTACATTACATTACATTACATTAGTGATTTCTATTCCGCCTGTGCCTTGCGGTTCTAGGCGGATTACAGATTAGAAGAGATCTGGACATTACCGAGAGAATTCCGTAACAGTGATTCATGTACTTTACATAATATGGTAGAGAGTTACAAATTATAAGATATCTGGATTTTTCCGAAAGAATTACATAGCAAAGAATCAAGTGTTTACAGGATACAGTGGAGAATATCAGTGTATACGGGTTACAGGAGAAAAGTTACCTAACAATGAAGGAAGAAGTTTGGTGGATTCTGAAGGTAGATGCTATTTAGGAATCAGAATATTTTTGGTGGGTATGGTTCTAGGAGATGACTAATGTGTTATTCACGGGGGAGGGAGAGCATGTGCGAATGGGGAAGAGATTAGTAAGTAGGGACGTGTTTTTTGAATAGAAATGTTTTGATTTCTTTTCGAAACACTTTGATGTCTGTTGTTTTGATCATCAGTTTGGTGATGGTGGGGTCAATTTTCGCTGCCTGTATCGCTAGAAGGCTGCACAAGATCATTGAAAGGGAGAAAGGATGAGAGAGATCTTTTGAGTAAAGTAGATGGGATGGGGGTCAGCTGAAAATGTAGTTGTGTGCAGCTTGAGATGATTCGAGAGAGTTGTTTTACATTACATTACATTACATTTGTGATTTCTATTCCGCATGTGCCTTGCGGTTCTAAGCGGATTACAGTTAAAAGAGATCAGGACATTACCGAGAGAATTACATTACAACGATTTAAGTAAATTACATGTTGTGGTAGATGGAAGATTGAAATTTGCCATAGTGCTGCTTAGGGCATGATGGGGTAGGTGTCTGCGGGGTGTTACAAGAGATTGTATTTCTTATGATAGTAGTTAGCCAGAATTTGAGCAGTAGGTAACGGATGATTAGAAGATTTAACAACATATTTGGTTAGGGATTTGAGGTTTTTGTATAGAATTGATGTTTTTTGGTGCATGCTCTATTTTAGCGGTATAATGTGATTTCTTCGTTAAGGTAACAGCTTTATTATAGGAACTAGCGGTTGTTTTATAAGTCAAGAGTGAAGTGAGTTGGGTAGTGACACCACCTATATTCAGTCTCACACACTTGACTTTTCAGAAGAGAAAGGTCTTTGGTGAATCAGGGATTTCTGGTTGTAGATGTTCGATATTGCTTATAAGGTAGTTGTGGAGCAACTGTGTCTAGAGATAAGAACATAAGAATTGCCGCTGCTGGGTCAGACCAGTGGTCCATCGTGCCCAGCAGTCCGCTCACGCGGCGGCGCTCCGGTCAAAGACCAGCGCCCTGAGTCTAGCCCTACCTGCGTGCGTTCCGGTTCAGCAGGAAATTGTCTAACTTTGTCTTGAATCCCTGGAGGGTGTTTTCTCCTATGACAGACTTCAGAAGAGCGTTCCAGTTTTCTACCACTCTCTGGGTGAAGAAGAACTTCCTTACATTCGTACGGAATCTATCCCCTTTCAATTTTAGTAGAGGAAATATCCCTTTCAATTTTAATAAAGGCAATGCCATTAAGGTCCCTATAGGTAGATTGCTTATGTAAAACACATGTCACGGAGCCAGAAGCAGTCAAAGAGAATGTTATTAAGCAATGATCACTCCATAGGAGGAGGTGAAGCTCAGTGTTGTGGAGAAAATAGTGGGGAGTCTGTACAGACAGGAATTGGTTGATAATATGACCACCACTATCCCCGTCTTCTACATAGCTGCACTAGCAGCTGCTGCGCGGTAACGGCCCCAAAGCCCATAGAGATTTAAAGGGCTTTGGGGTTGTTGCCGCGTGGCTATGTAGAAGAGGGGGTTTGTGTAGGTTTAGTAATGGGTGTAATCATGTTAAGATCAGAGATTAGCATGAGGAAGTCTTTAGCTGTTGAAGAAGCTGGATTGTCACATTGAATACTGAAATCACCAAGAACCAGTGGCGTAGTGAGTGTGTGTGGGGGGGGGGAGGGGGGTGTCTGCCCTGGGCACCATTTTGGTGAGGACCACTGCCAAGAACTACAGGGTGAGGGGTGTTTAAGCATAAGTCTTTGAGAATTTCCTGTAGGAACTGGAGTGACTGATTAGTTGAAAGAGGAGGGTGAAGAAGGAAATTTAATGGTGGGTTAGAAGCAAGCTGAAACCGAAGTGTCTCAATTAACATAAGGTAAAGAGATGGGTGATATTCAGGGGTGATGAATGAAGAATGCTGTCAGTTTGGATAGATCAAGTTCTATGTGGATAGATTTACTAAACCTAATGATATGTATTTATGGTACAGTGTTCTGCTTTCATTAACTTATTCTATGTTATTAGAACGTTAGTTCATCCTGAAAGTTAAGGGGCCAGTAGAATTCTATAAATGCCAAGTCTCACTCAGTAGTTTGTCACACTCATTTGAAGGCTTTGTCATTAATAGTCCTCGAGCCTCTTTTCTCACTGATTAGAACCTCAGTGCCAGTGCACTGATCCTGATCACTATTTTCATGACAACTAAGCCTATGAAAAGAAAAAACAAGTGGCCCAACTAGTAAGATGAAATCCGAGCATGCACCCCGCTATGGCCTCTCCCTGTTCCCTCATCCTTTACCTACAGATACATGTTTCTTAAACAGCATATTTTGATCGTGAAGTACACAACATACAGATCAGGCATATTTATTGCGTGTTCCTTGATACCACCATTTTATGGCATATTTGTTGCATGTCCCTTGATATCAAAGAAAAATGGGGAGACCCACTGATCCACAGTGAAAACAATCCACCGATGAAAAAAAACCAAAAACTGTGAATACAGATGTTCTGGAGATAATTTATTATACACTGACATATAAAACCATGAAAATTCAAAGATAAAAAGAACAATGATAAAAATACAGTGGGTCCGGTTGTTTTTTTATCACTGTACTTTTTATCATTGAATTTTCATGGTTTTATATGTCAGTGTATAATTATCGCCAGAACATCTGTATCCACAGTTTTTTGTCCCTTAATAACACCATTTTATGGGACCTCTGAAGAAGACGTGCTGATCGAAACACGGACCGTGTTGGGTCCCATATTTTGTAGAAAATGGTCTATTTGTACACAACCATCTGTTTTAAATAAACTTTGCCTACGTTTTGTACACCTGTCTGCAGTTCCTTTCTTTGCCCTTGGAAACCTATGTGCATACTTTTAGCCACTGAACGAAGAGCAATTATATCAGCTGAGAGAATTTACCCATATTGCTTCCACTCTGTCTGTGTCCTTTTCAGACAACAACCACTGATTTGTTTTGAAGAATGCTAGTGTAGAAGGACCGAGGTTGAAATAGACACTAGAAAATGACATGGGATTATTTCCCGCGGTTATCCGCGGGGATGGGAACGGTGATGAATTTTGTCACTGTGTCATTCTCTACCTTCAATCTCATTCTTTAGGGTGACAAATCTCACACTCTGGGATGGTTCACCCTAGGCATCCTTGGAATTTGCATATTACCTGAACATCCCAGAGAATAGCTGTACGGTCCCAACCTGCTGACAGCAGTTTCTTGGAACTAGGACTGAAACAAACGGTTTCTACACTCTTATTATGACCTGAAACAAAAAAAATGGAGAGTTTCAAAGAATACATTAAGGGTTCCTTTTACAAAGGTGCGCTAGCATTTTTAGTGCATGCATCAGATTAGCACACACTATAGTGCGTGCTACCCGAAAAACTACCACCTGCTCAAGAGGAGGCGGTAACGGCTAGCGCAAGTGGCATTTTAGCTCACGTTATTCTGCGCGTTAAGGCCCTAACACACCTTTGTAAAAGGAGCCCTAAATTGACTTGGTATAATGAGTCTATATATTGTCAATTGTAGACCCAATACAGTGGAACTGGTTCTTGTACAATTTATTTGAAAAATGGTGCAGTGGTCAACACAATAAAATATACAATAGGACAAAATGCACAATATAAATGTGGCATAGACCCGATACGGGCTGTGTTTTGGTCGTGACAATGACCTTCTTCTGGGATCCGGTCTTGCTATGAGCCACTGTGTGCATAAACAGCGTAGTTGTTTTACAGACTATGCTTTTTACGCATTCAGTGGTTTGTGGGGTTTTTTTGCATTTTTTAAAAATTTGTGGCTCATAGCAGGACCACGATGGAACGTGATTTAGGAGTGATCATTAGCGACGATATGAAGGCTGCCAATCAAGTAGAGAAGGCTTCATCCAAGGCAAGACAAATGATGGGCTGTATCCGTAGGGGTTTTGTCAGCAGAAAACCTGAAGTAATAATGCCACTGTACAGATCCATGGTGAGACCTCATCTTGAGTATTGTGTTCAATTCTGGAGACCACACTACCGAAAAGATGTGTTGAGAATTGAGTCGGTTCAGCGAATGGCTACCAGGATCGTTTTGGGGCTCAGGGATCTCACGTATGAAGAAAGGTTAAAAAAACTGCGGATGTACTCACTGGAGGAGCGAAGACAGAGAGGAGACATGTTTGAAACCTTTAAGTATATTACTGGGCGTATAGTGGTGAAAGATGATATCTTCAGTCTTACGGGGCCCTCGGTAACCAGAGGACACTCGCTGAAAATCAGGGGAGGGAAATTTCAGGGTGATGCTAGGAAGTACTTCTTCACCGAAAGGGTGGTCGATCATTGGAACGAGCTGCCTCAGCGGGTGATTGAGGCCAGCAGCGTGTTAGATTTCAAGAGAAAATGGGATATTCATGTAGGATCTCTAGGAGAGTAAGAATCAGGGAGTGGGTCATTGGTATGGGCAGACTCGATGGGCTATGGCCCTTTTCTGCCGTCAATTTCTATGTTTCTATGTTTCTATAGCAAGACCAGACCCCGGAAGAAGGTCGTTGTCACAAACGAAACGCGGCCTGTGTCGGGTCTATGCCACATTTATATTGCGCATTTTGTGCTATTGTATAATTTATTGTGTTGACCACCGCACCATTTTTCAAATAAATCGTACAACAAGATATCAGTTCCACTTTTTTCTCTTTTTGCTTTGCGTTTTGTTCTCTTGGAACTTTCCCGGTGGACTTGTTTTGTGCAGACCCAATACAGTGCCAATTCACTTATAACATGGTCAAATATTCTGGACCCCCAAGGTCCACATTACATGGCATCTACAGTGTATATTGGCTTTATCATGCTAAAGATAAAGCACATTCTAAATAGAGTCAAATAGGGAGATATGCAGTAGAAAAGCTGTACCTTTCCTTGAAGCCTTTCTTATCCCCATCTGTATAATTAAGATCTTTGGGGTATGGCCCCAGGAGGTTGCTATATGAGAGTTGGTGGGTGAAAATTGCTTTTATTTACATGTTTGGCTATTATATGACAAATTATTGCATTTAGTTAATTCTTTCAAGGTAAGTTGAATGGCGTTTGAGGGACATTTATTGTTAACCACATCAAGCTTCCTTTGGTTGAAGACCCGGTATATAAGATGACATTTAGTTTAGTTTTAGTTTAGGAAGTCAAAAAAAGGAAGCTTAAAATGAGCTAAACCATATAGCATGGAAAGAAAATGTTACCCAGGAGCACACACGCACCTCTTAACACATGGAGGCACTCGGTGGTTTCCATTTTCCACACTCGGACCGTACAGTCATGGGAGCCACTGGCAAAAAGCATGCCATCAGGAGAAAAGCAGCCGGCCTTTACTGGACCTGGAAAGAAGCAGAAAAGGATGCTGCCAGCTTCAGTGCCAAACTAAAGTATGTTTCTGAGTGAAGAAACCAAGAATCGGATCCAGTTACCTTCCGTAAGTTTTATTACGTTAACAATGATTAGGAACAGATTATTTTGTTACGCTGGATCCTCACTGTGGAATTCACTGCCAATTGATTTGAGTAGTTATTTCCAGCTATTCATTGTTTAGTAAGGCTCTGAAGATTTGGTTATTTGAAAAAAGCAACAACTATGTCAATGTTCGATTGATCTGTTTCTTTATGAACATTTGTATTGATTTTATTGTAAACCGCTTTAAAATCTTAGTTATACTAAGTGATATATTAAGTTAATAAATTAAACCAAATCAAATTAATGGCAGATAAAAACATAGAAACAAGAACAAGAAAGAAACTGTAGATGGCAATGTACAAGGACATGAATCTTTATTTAAAAACCATATAAATTTGTAATCCTTTAAAAGTGACTCTCATATGCATGGAATACGGACCCTACACGGTCCAATTTTCAGAGAAACACTCCTTCCAAGATGTCCAATGTATCACATGTAGAGAGTGATGTAGAAAATAATGTAGTAATATGGTCATCAAAATTTTCAAATCTGATGCCGAAAAATCTCCTTCTAAGCCGACACACTGGGTGAGTCCGGACCCCTGAGGAAGGAGTGTTTCTCTGAAACATGGACCATGTAGGGTCTGTATTTCATGTATATGAGAGTCACTTTTAAAGGATTACAAATTTATATGGTTTTTAAATAAAGATTCCTGTCCTTGTACATTGCCATCTGCAGTTTCTTTCTTGTTTTTGGTGCTCGCTTTTTACTGCATACTCGGATTTTTCTTTGTTTTGCTAGACAGAAATATAGAAGCATGCCAGCAGATAAAGGCCTAATGGCCCATCCAGTCTGCCCTTCCCCACCATCCATTATCTTCTCTTCTCCCTAAGAGATTCCACATGCCTGTCCCACGCTATCGAATTCAGATACAGCCCCATCTCTACCACCTCCACCAAGAGACCATTCCAAGCTTCTACCACCCTTTTCTTACATTACTCCTGAACCTATCACCTCTTAACTTCATCCTATTCCCTCGCCCTCTGGAGACTTGTTTTCAGAACTGCCAAGTTACCCAGTTCTAGGAGAAAGGTGTGTGTGTATAGTCCTGGTTTTGAACTTCTATGCCATAGCAATGTGCTATTTGTAGTCTCTAATTCTTATTTGCTGAAATCAGTGCTGCAGGTCTTATCATGCACCAGGATAGGGTGTTAAAAATCCAGAACTGGCTTAAAATCTCCCTCCTAGAACTCAGTAAATTGGCAGCTTTGTATTTCACCTATTGCAAGACTGTGCCTTCTTCTGGAGCTTCAGGTTTCCTTGCCTTTCATTACTATTGGGGTTCATTTTTGCTCAACCCCAGCTGTACTGCATTCTGTTACTAGATGTTACATTCATTTATCACCAATTTCGTAAAGAAGTCCTTCCTCTGATCATTTCTGAGTCTATTCTTTTCCAGTGTTCCTTGATAATTTTGCCATGTATGTGCGCTAACCGTGTGGTAATTATTATTATTTTTTTTGAAGAGTGTGTTGAGATGGGAAGTAGGTGTTCCTGTACTAACCAGTTAGCCCATCTACATTATCACATGCTAACTTGTTAGTGCACAGATAATGCGGAAGCCCCTGTTGTCTCTTTAATAGACGGTTGTAAGTGTTTCTGTGGTAATTTTTAAACATGGTCATGGTAAAATTGGCCTTAGAAAGACTAACATAAGGGCACTCTAAGGCCAATTCTTTACTGCAGTTTAGTAAAAGTACCCCCTAAAGATGGAATAGATAACAAAGGCATTATTTGACCACAAGGGCCTATTTGGCCTATAAATCCCCAGTATTCTGGTCAAATTATATGGGGCACATGATGCCTGGGCTTTGTGGAACAGCCAAAAGATCATACATTTTAGACTATGGTATTATTAGATTTTTAGGGTTTTTAGCCATTGGTTCTTAACTCTCTAATCCTCCTCAACTTTTATTGTATTTTAAATGTATTTTAAATGATGTAAACCGCATAGAATTTCACGGCTTTGCGGTATATAAATAAACTGTGAAGTTGGGGCATGATATGCAAGAAAAAAGACAATGTAGTTAGTAATTTGTTGTATGCTGTTTTAATGCTGCTATTTGTGATGCATTACCTCAGACTGTATGTATAATCTCATAGTTTGATAACTTTATGTAGCATAACTCTATACAAATGTAACCCCTGGCCTCCTATTGTACCCTATGGCTGGTTATGTGCACAGGAGGCAGACCAGAAGAATACAATCAGGTAAACAGGACAAATATAATTTTTTCCTATACCAGTATATTCAGGGTTCTGGGAAACTGATCCCCAGAGCTATATGGATAGAGGTAGCCAACAGCTTAGAGAAATTCTCTGCCAGCTACCACAAAACTTAACCAGAGAGAAAAAAGCTGCATCGCCCTACTTCAGATTGCTCCCTTCCCCTTCTCATTCCAACTGTTTTCTGCCTTTTGTTTTTACTAGGGTTACCATATTTGTGGCCCTACCCCTTGCCCCGCCCCTCACTTAAGCAGTTGCCTGCTGTGTGCAGTCAGGGTTGTAGCAATTCCATGCGACTTGCCCTCCATGGTGCCCCCATCCTTTCTTGTGCTACTGCGCCCATGATATATCAGACTTTCAGTTGCGAGTCTATAAAATGGAGTGGACCAACCCTTGAGTTTATAACCATGTGGAAACAACATTAAACAGTTCTCCAGCTGTAACAGATCTGAAGCAATTGAAAACACTAACCAAACACCAAAATAGCAGTCTCTGTGGACTTTATTTCAAAGCCTGGCCAAGCTCCCTTTCCTGACCATAGTCAGGTTCAGTACCTCTTTTAAAAACATTCAGCAAATGGTCTCATATAGCAAATAGCCCCAGAGGTCTCAGTAACACATGCAGAGCAGAACTTATAGATGGTCAAACCCGTTCCCCCCCCCAAAAAAAATCCTCTACTTATCTTAAATCCGTGGAGGGGCATAATAGAAAGGGACGTCTAAGTCTGTTTACGTCCATCTCGCAAGTCATCCAAAGTTAAAAAGAGCCTAAGACATATTTTCGAAAGATACGTCCAACTTTTTTAAACTTTCAAAAATCGTCTAATTATACATCCTGCCGATCTGTTCGTCCGAGCCACTAAATCGTCCATCTTTATACCACATTTCCGTCCAAGTCCAAAACGCCTAGAACAAGCCCTGTTGGATGTGGGAGGGGTCTGCAAAGCAATGGACTGCATACCCAGACATGCCACCTAAATAGTGGGGTACCTTACAGGGCACTGCTGTGAACTTCACAAAAAGGGTGCCATGACTTCTCCTCACTACAGCTCCCTTATAGGTGATGGTGAGCCCCCCAAACAACCTCCAGAATCCCCTAGACCCACTTATGTACCACCCCAATAGCCCTTATGGCTGCAGGAGCCACTTATATGCCAGTACAAAAGGGTTTTGCGGTTGTATAGGGCAGTGCACAAGTTTAAGTATCAATGCAGTAATTACAGGGGTTTATGGGCATGGGTCCTCCTCTCTATGGGTCCCTAACCCATCCCCAAGACGACTTAAGCTGCTTCTGGGCTGGACGACTAGGCTTTGCTTTGCCAGGCAGCCAGGTGATGATGGTCTGGAGGCTGAAATTTAAAGTTGTGAATAAAATTTTTATGGGGGGGGGAGGGGTTGGTGATCACTGGGGTAGTGTGTGGGGGTTTGTGTTATGTGTTTTCTGTGCTTATCTGGTGAGTTTAGGTGGGTTTTTGTGACTTAGACCATGTTTTACTTGGTCTAAGTCACAACGTCCAAGTTCCGTCGATCCTGGGCTGTATAACTTTCGGTTATACATGCTGTACGACTAAATCTAAGCCAGCCCACGTCCCGGCCAACTCCTGCCCTCGACACGCCTCCTGAAATGCCCCGTTTAGCTTTGGACATTGAGCGGCACTATGAAGGCCTAGGTCGTTTAGAAATACGTCTAAAACCCATTTTTATTTTCGGTGCTTGGACGTTTTTGAGAAATGTTCGTCCAAGTGCTGACTTAGGCCGGTTTTTGGACGTTTTTCTCTTTCGATTATGAGCCCCATAGCATCTATTACAATGAAGTTTATTTCTTGAGGACCTGGCAGCCAAGCCATAGCCTTTTCTTTTTCTCTTTCCCAGGAAACTTGGAAGGACCTTCCTGATACATCCTCCTTTCAGTTGCCCCTAATCTTAGGACTGAGAGCATTATCTTATTTTGTCCCAGGCTAACTTAGGCAGCAGAACAATGGTGCACCTGCACTGTCCACGCAGTAAGTCCTTCCCGTATCCTGGCTGACCTCTTGAATCTTTCCTTCTCTCCTCGGGCCTTGGTGGCTGCTGGCTACATGCAGTGCAAAAGATTGGAGGAGAAAAGAGGCTCTTTTTGCTTGCTACACAGCACACACCAGAAAATAAGGTGATCAATGTGATCTGAGTTGATCTCTACTGGTGCATGCTGTGCATCTGTGATAACCGTCAGCGCTGACTGGAACTCCGAGTCCATCCATCAGTGACTTACCTAGCATATTTGACACCCAGGGTCAATCATTTTTAAAAACACTCTCCTCTATATGAAAAAAAATATTTTTAGTGATAATCCATGAGTCACACCTAGGAAAAGGTAGCATCTTAACCTTTGTAGTGGGGAGTGTGTGGGCGCAGTGGTTAAAGCTACAGCCTCAGCACCCTGAGGTTGTAGGTTCAAACCTATGCTGCTCCTTGTGACCCTGGGCAAGTCACTTAATCCCCCCATTGGCCCAGGCACATTAGATAGATTGTGAGCCCACCGGAACAGACAGGGAAAAATGCTTGAGTACCTGAATAAATTCATGTAAAACCATTCTGAACTCCCCTGGGAGAATGGTATAGAAAATTGAATAAATAAAGAGCACTAGAACATTAATACACCCATTGTAAAACTAAGCAGGCCAGATTATAGAAACATAGAAGATGACGGCAGAAAAAGGGCTATAGCCCATCAAGTCTGCCCACCGTACTGTCCCTTCCTCTTAAGCCTATACCTAGTGACTATTCAGATTGACTCTCTTAGGGATCCCCTCTTTCCTCCTCTGACCCTCGTAGGGATCCCACATATGTATCCCATTTATTCTTGAAGTCCAGCACGTTGTTGGCCTCGATCACCTGCGCTGGAAGCTCATTCCAACGGTCAACCACTCTTTCTGTGAAGAAATACTTCCTTATGTCGCCACGAAATTTCCCGCCCCTGAGTTTGAGCGGATGCCCTCTGGTGGCAGAGGGTCCCCTGAGAAAGAAGATATCATCTTCCACCTCGATACGTCCTGTGATGTATTTAAATGTCTCAATCATGTCTCCCCTCTCCCTACGTTGTTCTAGAGTGTAGTATAGTATAGTATAGATCAATTCTGCACCGTCAATGCCAACAGAAAAGCATGCCTTTTTTTTGCACGTACAGAACACAGATATACTTTCACCTAGTATAGAATAAGTAACCACAAATTAAAAATAGAATATTTAGATAGCAATGAAACTGCAGCCTAAGAAGCCAGATTCAGCATAGAATGCAGCACCACATAAACAGTGCATGTCTTCTAGTACTGTGCAAAATATAAAGACAGCAGATGTAAATTTGAAAAGACTGACAAACATCAATCATCACATAGAAACAAAACAAAAATGGAAAATAAGATACCGTGTTATTGGACAAATCCCAACTTTCAGAGACCCAAATCTCCTTCTTCAGGTCAGTACTCCACCTCAGTACTGACCTGAGGAAGGGTTTTTTGGTCTCTTAAAGCTAGTAAAAAATATATTCAATTAAAAGATCACCTTATTTCCATTTTCAAATTATAAACATTTATTAACACAGCTATAATACTACTTTATCCTCAAGCAAAAAAAACAAAACAAAAACAACTTTTGTCTCTGGGTTTCTGCTTTTCTCATCTTCCCTTCATTCTCTCAATTCTTTCCAATGTCTGTTCTCTTTCTGTGCCCCTTCCATATGACTTGTTGGCCCTCTTTCTCCCCATTCCATCCAGCCTGAGCCCCCATCTCTCCTTGATCCAGCATTTCCCTTCTGTGTTTTTCAGTCACCGTTCCACCTCTTTTCCAGCATCACCCTTCTGTGTGCCCATCCCAGAATCTTCATTGTGTCTCTGTCCTTAACTTCCCCTTTTTTCAGCATTGCTTCTCTGTGTCTCTATTTCTATTCCCCTTTTCCAGCACTATCCCCCTTCAGCAATGCTCCCTCTGTGTGTCTCTATCACCTCATTCCCCTTTTCAGCATTGTCCCATCTGTATCCTCATCAACCCTCCATTTCAGTATTATCCCCCACCCCTTCCCTGCGGCCCTTTTCGGCGACTCGGCAGTGACGGCGATCAAGACAGGCTGCCAACGTCTTGGCATTCCCTCTGCAAGACCCACCTATGCAGAAACAGGAATTTGAAACAAAGAGGCGGGACTCACAGAGGGAAGGCCCCAATGCCAGCAGCCTGTCCTGATCGCTGCTGCTACCAAGTCACTGAAGAAGGCCATGAGAAAAGGGTTACAGGTAGAAGGAAGAAGAAGGAGCTCCGAAGCATGAAGCCAACCCAGGCAGGAATGATTTCTTTTTCAGTGCTGCCACCGCCACCCCCTGAAAAGGCAAAAATCGGACTAAAGTGGTAAATTAAAAAAGCCACCCGGACGCCCGTGGGAGTCCTCAAAAAGAGGACATATTTGGGGATACTCGGACATCTGTTAACCCTAGTTTTTACTGAAAAATGCTCTGAATCTTTCGAAAGAGCCAATAGTAGCTCTCTGTTCTTGGCAGTGGGAGGAGTCTACACAGTGTGCATGACAGCCTCCTCATTGTCATAACATCAGAGGCAATAGCAGCTCCCCACACCTTAAAACCTCTGATTCAGTGAACAGAGAAATCTCCCCTCCTCACACAAAATTCTTTGTAGCAGTGTATTGCCTGTAACCCGCCTAGAACTCTAATTAATGAGGATTCAGCGAGATATGAGATTGCACATAACATATATTGTAATCTACCTAGAATTAACAGATTTTGCAGACTATAAATATTTGAAATAAACAAGTAAATAAGTAACCATGCAGCAGCATTCTGCAGAGATTTAATAGCACCTGAAGAAAGATCCTGGTATAACAAATTACAATCATCCAACTTTGATAGAATTAATTTTTGCAAAACTTTCCTGAAATCAACAGCAGTGATCATAGGTTTCAATTTTCTCACCAAGTACAGCTTGAAGAATGAATCCTGAATGATGGCTTTAATAAGCGATACATCAAATGTAAATAAACTTGAAACTTGAATCCGTGGTCTTAGAATAATAGCACCCTCAAATGCTGCATCTGCTGATATACCTTAACCGAAGCAACCCTGATCAACTAATGACCATTATCTCCATCTTAGACAGATTCAGAGCCAACCTATTATCTTTAGCCACAATAACCAAAACGGATTGCAATACAGGTACTCGTCGACTTACGACTGTTTGACTTTACGATGCGTTTACTACAGTTTCCTCCGCCAGCTGTTAGCAGCCCCAGTCTCCCGCACTCCCAAGTCTCGCTACGCAGCAGTAATGATATAAATAATAATAATTTTATTCTTATATACTGCCTTATCAAAAAAATTCTAGGCGGTTCACAACAAGGTGAGCTAATACATGGGATACAGATAAAATACAAATTAGAATAATGGACTTAAAAACAATAGAATGCAGAAAATACTGGCATGGCAGGGAAAGAAGTAATACATAGAATAGATAAAATACATCAAGTTGAATATAAGGAACTTGATTGAAAAAAAATGAAGCAGAATGCATTAAGATACCAGCCTATCAAAGAGTTGAGTCTTTAACAATTTTCTAAAATCAAGATAGGAAGAGACCTCTAACATAATTTTTCCAAGCCATACATTCAATTTAGCGGCTTGAAATGAGAGGGTTCTCTCAAGGAACTTCTTATAATGGAGGGATAAGAAAACAAGTGCAGGAGGGATATGAAAACAAAAGGAGGAGGCGCCACAACGAATGTTCACCACAAAGGGATTGTGCTATGCTTGACTTAGAAAGTAAGAAAATGTTGATAAAATATTACTTTAAGTTGATTACAATATCATTACTCAGTCTAATAAGTATTCTTACCTTACGCGACCTTAGAATTACAGGGTTCTAAGTGACAATTTTCAGTATTGTTAACTCCGATGACTTGTAGATGTTACACCACTCACGAGGATTTATTGCAACTTAACCGTTCCTTCATTTCATAAGAAATTACATGGTTCTATGTACAGAAATTAGTCTATGCATGGGATTACAAGGTTCTAACTGCGAGAATGACTTTCGGTACAGTTAGAACCATGTAATTCTAAGTCACGCTTAGTCTAACATAGGCCGACTTACATCCCGATCAACTTACGAACTGTCAGTCAGAACCAATTATGGTCATAAGTCGACGAGTACCTGTAGTAGTTCCACAGCCTTCTCTGTGGTGGAATCAATAGAAAAAAAACAAAACAGAATATGATTGGCATAAAGCCAATAATTCTCACTGAGTGCCAAATTCTCTAAGCTCCAATATCATGGTAAAATACAAATTAGAATAATGGTAAAAAAAAAAAAAAAAACCGTGGTGGGAGCGATTTTTGTTTTACTAGTGATTCTCAGTACAATAGCATCCCTCCTGCCAATCTTCTACAAGGAGGGTATCAGCAGGGGAGGGGGCACTAGACTACCAGGCTTGATTTTGGGCTCTGCAGAAGGGGAGGGGGAATTCGGGCCATTCGTTTCCGGTGGCGGGTCTGAGCTGCTTTATTTTCCTGTCAGTGCCTGAGCCAATCGGCAAAGTAAAGCTATGACAGCTCAGGCCCTGCTGGTAAACATCAGCCCCAAGTCCTCACAAATTGATGGGTATTCCTTTTTGAGAATCGCACAGAGAGGCCATTTTAATATTAATAACCTCGCTGTACTACCATTTTAATATTAATGGCCTCGTACAATCAGAGGCTACTAGAAAATATGGAAAAAACGACGGTGAGCCATTTTGAGAATTGATAGATTGTTTTACAGAGATAGTTCTAAGCTGTATTCTTGAATGACTGCAGGGTTCTACAGTCCCTCAGAAAGAAAGCAGAATTTTACCTGTATGCCCTTTGACCTTATACAACAGTTTGCCATTCTTTGCATTCCAAATGTGGATCCTGCTGTCATCGGAGCAGGTAAGAAGAATCGTACAGTCTGGTGAAAAGGTACATGAGTTCACCTAGGAAAACAAGGACTTCAATTCATATGCAAACCAGAAAAAAGCCAGCCAATTTTCATTTAATTAATGTTGTTTACCTCCCGTGCTGCTTTCTAGCTATAATCCAGGTGCACTTAATATCATTTTAATTTAATTTGTATAAACTACCTTTTTAAGTAAATGCTCAAGGCAGGGTAAAATAAAAACAGAGCATTTTAATAGTACGGAGCAAAATAATACAAAGACAAAGGCATTCGGAAAAGGAACTTGCTCTTCTAATCCATGAAAGAGATATTTAAAGTGACATGATACACAATTACAGCCTCCTGAGCCACCCTAGGGCTCTGGAAGGAGCATAACAAGTTCATCATTGCTACTTATTAAAACTGTAGGGCAAAAACATTTCATTTAGCAAAATTCTCTTGCTCCATTGAGGAAACCAGGACTGGCATTAGGGAGGTTCAAATAGGGCAGTTGCTCTGGGCATCCATGCTTCAGGGAACCCCAAGCCCATTAAAATCTGAAGAAGATACAGCCTGTTGGTATGCTTTGGAATTCCCTTCTAAATATTTGCCCTGGAATCCAGAAGATTGAACATCTGCCCTGGAGGAAGCAATGCATTCGTTTTTTGAGTTTTGATCATAGATGTAAACCATCTGTACTTACTTTTTCACTTAATCCTCTTTTGCAGGGGAAGGGACATATCTAGAGAAGTGCAATTTTACAGTGACCTTCTGTCTTATGCTACCTGAGCAGATCTGATAGCTTGTGCCCTATAGATCAGTGTTTTTCAACTCGGTCCTAGAGTACCCCCTTGCCAGTCAGGTTTTCAAGATATCCACAATGAACATGCATGAAAGAAATGTGCATATAATGGAGGCAGTGCATGCAAATCAAGTTTATGCATATTCAATGTGGATATCCTGACTGGCAAGGGGGTACCCCAGGACCGAGTTGAGAAACACTGCTCTAGATGAAGGATCACCTCCTACCCAAGTTTCAAGTTTCAAGTTTAATAATTGGCTTGTTCAATCGCTTAATCGGATTTCTAAGCGATGTACAATAAAATTTACATAAGGAAACAAAAACATTACATACACTTAATTAATTATAATATAAACAAAAGGTAAGAGGGGATGAAATACATTTTTTTTTTATAGTAAAGAAAGAACATACAGGGAAAAAACAAAAGGAAGTTATAAAAAAAAAAAAAAAAAAAAAAAAGCAGAATAATTCACTAAAATAACACTTTATAATAAAATTTATTTAATTTGCAAATGCATCTTTAAACAGAAAGGTTTTTAATTCGCTTTTAAATTTCCCAAACACCTTCTCCTCCCGTAAAAACATGGGAAGCGCATTCCAAATCTGGGGAGCTGTACATGAGAAGATAAATTGTCTTCTTGTACTAATAATTTTTAACGAAGGAATTGATAAAAGGTGACGTGGTGAGACCCGGACAACTGCAACAATCATGATGCCAGCCACGGAAGCCTAAGAGAACTGACAACTCCCTCGTTGTTAGCTAAAATCAAGACCTTTTCGTTATTTTTGACCTAAAAATGTGCTAGCTGCAGTGTGTTTCCCAGAGAGGTTAAAACAGCTCCCTGTTTACTTCTAGATATCTCTTACCATCTTGATTGCTGGTAAGTCAAACCAGCTCACTAGGTCCTGGGTCTGGCACATTAGGCAAAGGAACCTAATCATTATACTAACCTTTTTTTTTTTTTTGGGGGGGGGAGGGTTGGGAGGGAGGAGAAAGCGGGGGTTGGGGGGGTTGGGAGGGAGGAGAAAGCAATACAAGCAGATTGGACTCATCCTGTCCTTTTCTTCCTGCTGATTTCATAGCTGTTTGATTCAAAGCTGAACTATTTTAGTGTTGACAAAAGCATTCATCTAATACAGTGGTTTCAAACTCAAACCCTTTGCAGGGCCACATTTTGGATTTGTAGGTACTTGGAGGATTGCAGAAAAAAAATAGTTGATGTCTTATTAAAGAAATGACAATTTTGCATGAGGTAAAACTCTTTATAGTTTATAAATCTTTTCCTTTAACTGTTAAAGGAAAGATTTATAAACTATAGAGTTTTACCTCATGCAAAATTGCCATTTCTTTACTAAAACATTAACTATTATTCTGCGGCCCTCCAAGTACTCTATTTTTTCTGCGGCCCTCACAGTTAAAGTTTAACATCTTTCCTTTTCCTTTGAATTAACAAAAGATTATAACAGTTGTAACAGGCATCCGCAACCGCCTTCAGCTCTCACCTCCTCCAGCACTGAAAACACGCATAAGCTGCACTGCCTCCAACCATTGCTCCAACGGTTACCTTACGTTCTGGAACATTGCCCGCTTCACTGCTGTAACCTCATTCAAGCGCTTTCCTGTGTCTGCACGTGATTGGACTCCACCTCACAATCACATACAGGAAAGCGCTTGCGTGAGGTTACAGCGACTGCTGGACGCGACCACCGGACACTTGTGGAGTGGACAATTGCGTACAGAGTCTGAGGGCCTCAAAATAGTACCTGGTGGGCCGCAAGTTTGAGACCGCTGATCTAATACAAAAGCATGACACCATCCCTTTTCAGCAGTGAAATCACAAGTTACATGTTTGTTGTGTATTATGCCCCAATGTATATTCAAAGAATGTATAACCAGCCCTTACCTCTCCTTTGTGCCTTTCAAAATATCGTATTCCAATCACAGAAAAACTCTCTGATGGATTCTTCCACATCTTCTTCCCTTTCCGTCAGCCACCGTTGCCCCCAAAAGTGTGACTGATGGGGTGCTCTTTCTTCTCCCTTTCTATGTCATAATGAAAGTGTAGGTCTAATGTGGCCAGGACCTTTCAATTGAAGTGAAATAAAGGATCTTGGCCATGATTTCCTTTTCTGCTTACTGTGTACAAAGCTGGCCTTGTTGTCTCCATAGTTACCAGAGGTTCACAGTGCAAGCCAGGGACTAGCCGCCAGTCATGTTTACATTCCTCTGTATTAGCAGCTACTGGGCAGAGTTTTGCTGGGATACTTCTCTGTATATACATATGTAAAATAAGATGGATGCTATGGCTGGATTTCTCACCTGATGTCATGGAGGGGTTGTGATGTCATAAAGTCTCATTGACCAATCGGGGCAAATCAGACCCTCTCTAGTTCCCTACATGAGCACTATGTTCTGACTCCTTTTGTCCTGTGTGTCTATTATAATTAGATTGTAAACTATTTTGAGCAGGGACCGTCTCTTGCATGTCCAATGTACAGTGCTGCATGCACCTGGTAGTGTTATAGAAATAATACATAGTTGTTGTTGATGACTGCCTAAGCTGGTTGGTCAGTGAGAAACCAGCGGGGCAGATAGGGAATTACTAATTGTGAAACCTTTTTTCTGGCTTGGCATACTGCATACTGATTGTGGACCCTTTTGCCCAGCTCTCAGTAGACAAACTCATATACACGTATATGCACACATGGAAAACCCTTCCACATACATTCTCAAACCAATGCTCTCCCACACAAATATGAAAATGGGAGGGGGGGAGGATATTGGAATAGAGCTTTGCTCATTTTGATTTATCTTAATTGGCTTCCAGTCTATCATTTGATTTTGTGAACAGCAAGTTGTGGAGATTAGGTCCTATTTATTTGGTTTCTTATCCTGGAAAATCCATGTGCAAGTGTTGCATTTCCTATAACTCAAAAGGATGTCTTCAAGTAAAAACCGTAGGCTAGTGGCCACCAGAGGGCAAGCTATTAATGATAAATTCTCAATGATTTGGAATAAATTTCCAGGAACAGTGACATTCTAACAGTTATTTATTTTTCTATACGGTTTCAAGTCATATTTTTTGTATAGATTATGATGTGATTTGGATCCTTGCCAGTCCTCCTGCTTTTGCATAAGATAGGCTTAGGACAAGGCTGACAACTGGATCCAGATTCTCAGGAAAGGGTTGATCCAGTTCTGGGTTAACCCATTGCATGCAGCGACTTGTAGTTCTGATTTCCCCATTGCATTCCCTAAGAAAAGCAAGACTGCAAGTCTCAGCATGCACTGGGATAAATCAAGGAGTATTTCAACCTCATCTTGCAAATCTGGATTCAATTGGAAGCCTTAGCTTAGGTTTATCTGGGGATATAAGCTATTTAATTATGGAACAATAGATTTTATTTATCAGGATTGAAAGAGTTGGACTGATTGAAAATTATAGGAATAAGAAGATCGGACATGTTCTCTGTGATGGGCCCTCAATGGTGGAACGCTCTGCCACAATATATTAGAAACGAAAAAGATGTCACAATATTCAAAAAATCTTTAAAATCTTACCTGTTTAAAGATGCTTTTAATATTTAAATTTCTTAAGTGAGGTTTCAAATTGTGCTATAGTTTAACCACCCCTCACCCTCTTGTTTTTTCCATTTTTCTACCAAAATTGAAAATTGTAACTTTTGCTTTTTCCCTCCTGACTCATGTTTAAAAGTATATTGTTAAAATACTCTATTTTGATTTTGTTCATCGTTTAGTAATTTTAATAAGCGATTCATCAAACATATTAAGAAACTTGAAACTTATTGCCATAGATCAACTCTGCTTGGTTTTAATTAATAAATTAATTTTAAAAATTTATATTACGTATATCCTGCAATTTTATGCAGAGTACAATGAAACATCCAAATAAAGATAACAAATTACAGTACAGCCTTCTCATGCAGCACATATTTCAATAAAACAAAATAATACAATAGATATATTACATTACAACCAATTTAAACGTTTTACGGAATATATGCAAAAAAAACCCAGTACCAAACATGACAATTTTCAAAACTGCAAAATGTCTATCAAATTTATTGATAGTTGTCTTGAATCCTATGGGGCTCATAATTGAAATAGAACTACATCTAAAACCGGCCTAAATTGGCACTTGGACGATCAGTAACACAAGTCGTCCAAGTGCCGATAATTGAACTGGATTTTAGACGTATCTAAAAATGACTTAGGCCTTCACAGTGCTGTATACGCCCAGAGCTAAAAGGGGCATTTCAGGAGGAGTGTCAAGGGTGGGATTTGTGCGGGACGTGGGACATCCTAGACTTAGTCGTACTGCGTGTATAACCGAAAGTTTTATAACACTGCCTAGATGGAACTTGGACGTTGTGACTTAGGCCATCTAAACCCAAGTCTAAGTCCACAGAAGGTATCTAAAGTGATCAGATAAGTACAGAATCCCACACATTGCCCCAGTGATCACTGACCCCCCAACCCCCATAAAAATCATAATAACAACTTTACATATCTGCCTTCAGAACATCAGCACCTGGCAGTTTGGTATAGGAAAGCCTAGTGGTCTTGGGGGGTGGGTTAGTGAACCATGGAGTGGAGGACCCAGGCCCATAAGCCACTCTAATCACTGCATTCATGGTGAAACATGTGCACCTCCCCAAACCCCCCAAAACTCTTTTTTACTGCCATATAAGTGGCACCTGCACTTATGTGGGGTGGTAGACAGGTGGGTCTAGTCCAGGGGTATCCAACCTGCAGCCCCGTGAAGTATTTTGTGCGGCCCCAGTCGAGGGTGATGCAGTGTTTTCCTGTGCTGCCCCCAGGTGTTTACCATCTTGCTGGCTCCCTCCTTTTGTCTTGCTTGCAGCGCCCCAGAAAATTTTTTTTCAGCCAATGCGGCCCAAGGAAGCCAAAAGGTTGGACACCCCTGGTCTAGTCAGTTCTGGGGGGTGTTTTTGGGGGCTCACCATGACCTATAAGGTTGTGGTGAGATGTGTATGTGGCACCCTTTTTATGAAGTTCACAGCAATGTCCTGTAAGGTACCCCGCTATTCTGGTGCAATATTTGGGTGTCCAGTCCATCACTTTGTTGACCCCGCCCACATCCAAAAGGCCTTTTTCTAAGCGTTTTTGACTTGAACAAATTTTTGGACAAAAATGGGGTATAAAGATGGATGATTAAGCGGCCTGGTCAATCAGATGGCTGGACGAACAGTTAGATGATTAAAAAAAAAAAAGTTGGATGTATTTTTCGAAAATGGACCTTTTCCTGTGTCCGACTTTGAGCAACTTGCGACTTAGGCCCAAAACAGACTTAGACGTTTCTTTTGATTATGCCCCTCCACTTATAAAGTGGGTTAGACATATTTTTGCATTACATGAAAAACACTGGAATATAAACACAGGCACACACACAAACACATATATACACAAAAAATCACAAAAAAAAACAAACACACATGGCATACAAAGACGCACACAAATCTGGGTGGAGAATAATTTTAAAACTTTTTATAGAAAAATATATTTTTAAAATCTTTCATTTATTTTAATTTATCAATATCCCAATATAAACATCAAGATATACCCTTGAATAAGTAGCCATGTTGTAAGACAGGATTAATAAGAAATACAACATACATAAAGAAAATCAAAAGATCAAACAATACAAAGATAGAAGATACAAAATCTTCAAAATTTAAGGAAAACTTACCAAGAGGAGGACAAAATCAAATTATTCATACAGGTGAGAAGGAAAGCCTATGAGAGAACTAGATAGAAAAGCCCCCTCCTTTCAAGGAGAATCTACCTGCATATAATAAATGTAAACTTCTAAAAGACTTACACTGGCTCCCGACTGAGATCAGGGTGAAATTAAAAATCTTATTGGTAACGCACAAAACTGTTCACCTCTCAGAACCACAATATCTAGCAGCCAGACTACAAAACCATTTACCCCTACGCGCTCTGCATTCGAGCCAAAAATCCTTACTACAAATACCCTCCTTCAAAGACGTCAAATACAAAAGCACCAGGGCATGAATGTTCTCGGTAATGGCCCCAACATGGTGGAATGCCCTACCGAAGGAATTAAAGCTAGAAAAGGATACCAGAAAATTCAAGAAATAGATAAAGACTATCCTTTTCTCAGACTACTTCAACTGAAATTATGAAGCTGACAGAGAGAGAAAACTAGAACTTTCAGGGATGTGTGTAAATACGAATAGATTATATTTAGTAGAAATGGCCAACCTCCTTAAGAGGTGTGTAAATATAGGCCTCTTTTTACGAAACTGCGCTAGCAGTTTCTAGTGCGGGGAGCCGTGCTGAATGGCCTGTGCTGCTCCCGACGCTCATAGAGTTCCTATGAGCGTCAGGAGCAGCGCGGGCCATTCAGCACGGCTCTCTGCGCTAGAAACTGCTAGCGCAGTTTTGTAAAAGAGCCTTTGCTGCTTCTGCTTCTAAGCTGGTATAAAAATCCAGTGCTATGAATCTGGAAGAATTGAATCCTAGTGGATAGATTTACTACACTGTATGCTTAATGTGACCATTTATTTTTTTCATCAAAAGGGGACATCTATTAATTGTCAATCCTGCCCTAGCCCCGCCCCAATCCCACCCTAGCCCCGCCCCAACCCTAGCCCCGCCCCCAATCCCACCCCCAATTTCTTCCATTCATTTTTCATGTACACATAATATCTTCATATTAATTCATAATGGTAACCTTAAAATTAAAAAAAATTACAAAGCAAACTATACGCAGAGAAAATGTTAATTATAATTTATATTTGGGGGGGTTTCAAAGATGTGAAGGCAAATGACTTTAAAATATGCAATGTCACCTCAGTAACTATAGAAAAATAGACAAATATAGTGCAAAATATAGACCGCAGATATAAATTCTCAAAACTGACACGTTTTGATCACTAAATTGAAAATAAAATCATTTTTCCTACCTTTGCTGTCTGGTGATTTCATGAGTCTCTGGTTGTAATTCCTTCTTACTGTGTATCCTTTCTTTCATTTTTTTTCTTTCTTTCTTTACTCAGGTCCAACAATTGTCCCTTTCTATTCCCTCCCTCCTTCCTTCCTATGTCCATAGTGCCCCCAATGCCTCCTTCCCATGTCCATAGTGCCCCCCAGTGCCTCTGTCCTGAGTCCCTAGTGCCCCCAGTGCCTCCTTCCCATGTCCATAGTGCCCCCAGTGACTCCTTCCCATGTCCATGGTGCCCCCAGTGCCTGTCCTGTGTCCTTAGTGCCCCCAATGCCTCTTGCCTTTGTCCCTCCCCCGAAGCCAGCCTGCTTGCCTGCCTCCTTAACCTCTCTTCAGTGCTTGATTCACCACCCCCACCCACAGATTCAACCACCCCCGCGCGATTCAAACCCCTCCCCCCGCGTAATTCAACCCCCCTGCCCACCCGCCGGCCCATGTACCGCCGCTGCTTGCCTGTCTGCCTCCCTGCTTGTCCGATTGAAATGCTGGGCCGCCGCCACTTGGCTTCTTCCCAACGTCAATTTTGACGTTGGAAAGGAAGTTCGGGCCAGTCAAGCAGCGATTGGCTGGCCCCGAACTTCCTCTTTGACGTCAAAATTGACGTCAGGAAGAACAAGAAGCAGCGGCGGCGGCCCAGGTTTTCAAACTGCGGGGCAGGGAGGGAAAGTTATCTGCCTTCCTGGTGTCCCCGCGCACAGCTTCCTGAAAATGGGACATTTTTGGTGTCCCGAAGCGGTGGGTCGGGACAACAGGACGGTTGGCCCGAAAACGGGACTGTTCCCTTGAAAACGGTACGTATGGTCACCTTATGTATGCTACGTATGGTGCAAAGATATAACCTTGTGGTGCTTACATGGGCTCTACAATATTCTGCTATTGCTGATTTTCAATGTTAGGAGCTGCAAATGAATAAAAGGAAATATTCTCCCTGTTAAGCACTTTTCCATACAATCCATTATGGCTACTATGGGAGACAAGATGTGGGAATGGACCATCAGTTTGACCCATGATGGAACTTATATTCACATTTTTTTGGTGACCAGTTCTGAGTCTCATCCTATTTTGGTTTCAGTTGTGGCTTTTTTTTTTCTCTTTCTTTTTTTTTTCCTTCTCTCTCTTCTTTGTTATTGCTTGTTGTTTCAAAGAAAGGATTGGGTTATTGGGTATTTGGGCAGGGGTCAGGGGGGTTGGAGGGTGGTGGTTGGTGGATAGTTTTGCTTTCTCAATTGATTCCTTTTTGACATTAATGATACTTTCTATATAATTTTTTATTGCACCTTTTTATAGCTTTGGAATGTAATTGGGACGGCTATGCTGGCCTGTGGATTGCTGCTCAATTTGTATCCTTCTGTCCCATCCTTGTTCCACAGTGGTGACATTGTTGTTGTTGATCTGGTGGGTTGTATAAGGGGTGGGTGGGTGGGGCGGGATTCGGAGAGCTATTATCTGAAATTTATTGATGATCTGTTTAGGGCTCCTTTTACAAAAGTGCGTTAGGGCCCTAACGCGCAGAATAGCGTGCGCTACAATTCCATGTGCGTTAGCCGCTAGCGCCTCCTTTAAGCAGGCGGTAGATTTTTGGCTAGCGTGTGCTAAAACCGCTAGCGCACCTTCGTAAAAGGAGCCCTTAGTGTTTTACTTACCTCTTGATTGCTTATTCTTTTGAGGTAACAGTACCTTTTTGAGGGGGTTGGAATTTTCTTTGTTATTAATCAACAAATCCAAACATAAAGAAGGAGAGGAGGGAAGGGAGAGATAGTTGGAATGGGAACTTGGCTAACATTTATCATATAGATCCACAAAAGAGAAGGAAAAAGATCTCAGAGTTGCCACTCCTGCAGATTATAGTGTTATAGCCCACATATGGAATTGTGGCGCGGTTGTCTTTCATCGATCTAAAAAACCTTCATGATGAATGTGTGACTTAATTCGTCATAATTTTAATATATCACTTTACTACTCTTTATAATTTAAAGTGTCTATCCAATATTTTTATTTGATAGTTTATATTTAATAATTTTTTAATTTTTTCTTTTTACTTTATAAAGACTGTGCAAATTTGCATACATGTAAACCGACAACTACCTAACAGTAACTTGGAATGTGCAAATAAGCAATAATTTTACTGTGCAAATTGGCAACAATTGAACTGTGCAAATATGCAAGGCACAGAATATAGCAGCAAAACTGGTGCAAATAAGCAAATTACAGCAAAGACATATAAAAAAAGCCAAAAAGGCACTTATCTTGTGATTTAGTGGTACAAGATAGATTGCTTAGTTCCCATAAGTAGTATCATTTATTTTGATGACTTTTTGCTCTGATTAACCTCTTTTGTGGATCTATTTGTTTTTGGTTAATCTTTTTCTCTACTCATTTAACATTTATCATATCCCATTTTTTGTCTTGTAGATTTATGCAGTCATCAATAAAATTGTTCACTGTTATATGGGTGGGGGGAGGGAGTTCCTGGAGGATAATGCAAAAATGGGTGACAAGAACTGTTTTGTTATACTCTGTTTATTGTTGTATTTTTGTGCAGTGATCAATTAAAAACTATTGAACATGGGGGAACAAAAAAGGAATATATTTTTAAGCAGGTTTCACCAGAGGGCAGTAACAGCACAAGTATGTTGCTTCTTCATGTAGCTGCTGCTGTGGAAGATTTTGTAGCACAGAATCCCAGTCAGAAACATGCAAACAATTGATAGTTCCCTCTTTGAGCTGAGCTGTGTTTCAGACCAGGCTGAGTTTGATGAAAATTTCAGATCTCACTCAGGGAATTCCATGGAATTTCTTCCCTTCTAATGGATCTTGATGAATTTCAAGGGAACCCAAAATAGATCTCAATCATCTGCTCTGGATATCCAGGAAAACTAAAATTGGACTCACTGAAATCAACTGTCCCCACCACTTCCCTGAGCATTACTTACACTCCCCCCAAATGTGAACCTCCCCCATCTGCATCCCCAATCCAAGGCCTCCCTGTCTGGACCCCTGATGATAATGCCATTCCTCAAAGCCCCTCTTTCCCAGAGGCCTAATAGCCCCTACCTGGTGGTCTAGAGATGAACTTGGCCAGGAGTGATTCCCAGTCGCTCCTACCCTTGTGGAACTGTCTCAAAAATTGTGCCTTTAGTTTTGAGGTCCATGCTTCCAGGTTGATGGACTACTGCTTTGTGTGAGTTGGCTCACAGGTAGGTTTGGCCTTTACCATGGGAGTAAGCAGCCTACAGTTGGTGACTCCTGTGGTAAATCAAGGTGTGGCAAGAACTTGCTTTTTACCACAACTTGATAATTTCCCCCTTCAGTAGCTGAGATCCCACCAAATACATCAGCAAAACCATCATATCTCGAACTGGGGCCACTTTAGGTGTATGCTATTGCTTCAGTGGTGTCATGGCATTTTAAAAGAGATCTGCCATGCAATGCTCTGGAGGAATCCTATCTAACTATGGCCATGGAAAGCAGGGTGTCACTGTGCTTAGCATGCTAGATGTTTGTATGGGGGTGCTGCTGGTGTAACCTTGATCCTCTCTGCAGCAAACATACAGAGAATCTACTGAAAGCCCTTTGACTGATGATTGACAACTCTCATAATTTGCTCATACAGGGTTGGCTTTTTAAAGGTACCTAGGGATCTCCTCTGGGGAACAAATTTATAAAAATCTTGTAATCTTTACTGTACTTAAACCATCAAACATACACAGTGCTGTATAAGATTCCCTCTGATGTAACTTCCTGTTGCAGGACCAAGACATGTCAGAGGGCAGGCTTGAGCCAGTGCAAGCACTGGGTAGAAGACCTTGATCACAACCAGTGAAAAACAGAAAATGTTAAGAGGTATGAAGGGGAAGGTGCATTGAAGAGACCCCTCATTGGTGGTGGTGGTGGTGGGGGGGGGGGGGGTTATATCATGCACCAGCTTCCCTCACTGTTACTGCTGTGTAAGATAAATTCCTTATTCCTGTATCTTGTTTATTCCCAGTCTATTTTTTTCTCTCTTTTTATACACCCTACATATGAGATAAACTATAAGACAGAGCTCTTTCCAGCAGTATGGTAAGGGTGAGCGGTGCCCCTCCCTCCCTTCTTTCCCATGCCCCCTTCCCTTTCCCCTTCCCTTTTTAACTTCTCCAGCGTGAGCAGCATGCCCACGTTGGTCTCGGCTCACCCTATGATGCCACTTCCTAGGCATGGGTCCCGGAAGTGACATCAGAGAGAGCGCCAATGCCGAGGCGGGCAACAACCTCACGCTAGGGCCAGGGAAGTAAAAGAGGTATAGGGGAAGGCAAGGGGCGTGCATGCATGGCAAGGAGAACAGGGGGGGCAGAGAGGAGGAGGGGTGCCGCACCCTTAGAAAGACAGCGCCCGGGGCATTCCTGCCCCCTTTCCCCCCCCCTTATTATGCCACTGGCTCTTTCTGAGTGTTAAAAAAGCTCCTGATGCCAGCAGTGCTTATTTCCTCTAGTTTCAGGTTTATTAAAAACTTGATATACAACTTATGAGTGTTACTTCTCGGCAGTGTACAACAAACAGTGTACAACAAACAGTGTATCATACAAACAAAAGGGAGGACAGAATGGAACTCCATTCTTGCATAGGAAAGAGATAATATTTATTTATTTGTTCATTTTTATAGCCCATCCTCCCCAGGAGCCCAGAACAGGTTACAAAGATACATACACAAACTTTTCAAGAGTAAAAATAGGAGTTAAAAAGAATACAAGAAGTTCATAAAAGACAACTAATTAACTAAAAGAGCAGAGACAAATCAAAATCTAAAACTTGCATAGATAAATAACAAAAAAACAAAAAACCCCAAAACAAAACCAACCTACACAGAACTAGTATTATCATCTTCCAAACTATTCCAGAAACTGATTCAGGAAAAGGCATCAGTAATAAAATAAGGTTTCAGATTAGCCTTCTTCTTCCTTCCTTCTTGGATAAGCACCACTAGGGGTGTGCACACACAAAAAAATATAAAGGCTCATTTTTGGACATTCTTCCTGATTTCGAGACATTCTTTTAGTTTGTTTCCAAATTTTTTGTAAATAGAAATTTTAACATGTGAAAATTGACTTTGCACATGTTCATTCGTACATTAATATGCATTATATTGAATTTGCATGTACTAATTTTTTTAAGGCACACTAATGAACCAAGTGTGCACTAATAAATGCACATCCCTAAGCAATACCGATCTCCTGCCCTTGCCCCATATCCACTGGAAGTTTCCCCCAAGTAATTCAGACTTGGGCCTTCTTCCTTTGGAGTACTCAATTTTGAAAATTCTTAAGAACATAAGAACATAGGAAGTTGCCTCCGCTGGGTCAGACCAGAGGTCCATCGTGCCCAGCAGTCTGCACCCGTGGCGGCCCATCAGGTCCATGACCTGTTAGGTGGTCCCTGACTTTTCCTATAACCTATCTTTACTTCTATCTGTACCCCTCAATCCCCTTATCCTTCAGGAATTTATCTAAACCTTCCTTGAACCCCCGTAGCGTGCTCTGCCCTATCACAACCTCCGGGAGTGTGTTCCGTGTGTCCACCACCCTCTGAGTAAAGAAGAACTTCCTAGCATTTGTTCTAAACCTGTCCCCTTTCAATTTCTCAGAGTGCCCCCTTGTACTTGTGGTTCCCCACAGTCTGAAGAATCTGTCCCTGTCTACCTTCTCTATGCCTTTCAGGATTTTGAAGGTTTCTATCATGTCTCCTCTAAGTCTCCGCTTTTCCAGGGAGAATAGCCCCAGCTTTTCCAACCTGTCAGCGTATGAAAAGTTTTCCATACCTCTTACCAATTTAGTTGCTCTTCTCTGGACTCCCTCAAGTATCGCCATGTCCTTTTTGAGGTACGGCGACCAGTACTGGACACAGTACTCCAGATGCGGGTGCACCATTGCACGATACAGCGGCATGATGACTTCCTTCGTCCTGGTCGTGATACCCTTTTTGATGATACCCAACATTCTGTTTGCTTTCTTTGAGGCTGTCGCACATTGTGCCGATGCTTTCATTGTTGTATCCACTAACACACCCAGGTCTCTTTCAAGGTTACTTACCCCTAGCAATGATCCCCCCATTTTGTAACTGAACATCGGGTTCTTTTTCCCTACATGAATGACCTTGCATTTCTCTATATTAAAGATCATTTGCCACTTTTTTGCCCACTCTTCCAGTTTCGTTAGGTCTCTTTGCAGGTCTTCACAGTCTTCCATGGTTCTAACCCTGCTGCAGAGTTTGGTGTCATCTGCAAATTTAATAACCTCACATTTCGTCCCCTTCTCCACTTATTAGGTTACCTCCCTGTATTTGGCAATCGCCCGAGATTTGCGTTTAAGCGGGGGAAAAACTTAGGAAAACGTTTAAAATCTGCCAACCTCTCTATTAAACATTCTAACACTGAGACTGGTCATACCCCATGTTATAGTTGTAGGTACTTTCAATACTCTTTAAGTATTGATAAGGTTTTTATACCTAACACCAATATACAGTTTTCTTTACATCAATAAACGGAATGTAATTCTACCCAAGTGGTATATGGCATATTCTGCCCATGTCAGAAGCTTTATGTGGGTCAGACTAAACGAGCCATTAAGGCTCGTATTGCCGAACATCTTAGTTGCATCAGAACTATAGAATTATAAAAAAAAGAATGGTGGATCATTGGATTCAGTTTAATCACAGACTCTCTGATTTGCGTTTTTGTGTATTTAAACAATTTTCTGCTCGTTTTGGAGGTGACATTTCCCATTTGCTTACTTATCATGAGCAACGTCTGATTTTTGCTTGGCGGACAGTTGTTCCTAATGGCTTGAATCGCGAGGTTGAGTGGCTGATTCGTCGCTAAATTTGTCTACTTTGTAGTTTCATTAAAGTTATTTTAATTGATTTTTTTGCTATTTATTGTTCCGCCCCCTCCTCTGCTCTTATGACTTACGCCTACTTCTATGGTGTTGTTGGTAGTTCCGGCATGGACTCTCCACCCGGTATGGTAGCCTTGACTTTAGTTTAGTTGTTTGGTTCAAGTTTGTTTCCGTTTTTGTATATGAGTGTTTGCATATTTTACTTTGTAGCTCTGTTCCTTCTCTTGATAAAGACCTTATCGAAACACGGCCTGTGTTGAGGAAGAGCTAGGAATTTTGTTGCCGTCCAGGCCCTGCTAGTGTCTGGTCGAATGTGGAACGTCTTTGATATATCTACTATTAGGGAGTCAATCACTAGTATTCTGTGATGATTAGATAATGATAATAATCTTTATTATGTCACAGCTCTATCTCAACTTACAAAAATATATGTTAAAAACAAATAACTCAATAATTCCAAAAATACATTGATTCAGTATCCAATAACGCTGGAAAAGTTCTTGCGGCTAGAAGTGAAGCCAAATCTTCTTGGTACTCCTGCCATCAGGAGTACCAAGAAGATTTGGCTTCACTTCTAGCCGCAAGAACTTTTCCAGCACTATTGGATACTGAATCAATGTATTTTTGGAATTATTGAGTTATTTGTTTTTAACATATATTTTTGTAAGTTGAGATAGAGCCGTGACATAATAAAGATTATGAACGTCTTTGATACCAATTTCACAGCACTTTTCTACACTGGAGTTTGACTTTTCTATATCTTTGGAATGAATTGAAATGATTTTGCACATGCATTGAAGTTATCACTACACATCAGCACTTCAGTTCTTGATTGGACTTGAACTTTGTTACGTTTAATGAACTGATTGATTCCAGGATGGTCGGGTTGCTCTTCTACTAAGTTCATTGGACTTTTCAGTTAAGTATTTGCTCAACTTTACTTTGTGCCTTCTTTGAGCCTTGGATAGAGCATACCCTGTATACCATCTTTCTATTTATTCTCTATTTGATATTTATACATTCATATTTGTATTGTATCTGTATTTGATGTTGTTTATGTCTGTTTTATCTTATTATGTGTTTTAAATGTTTTGAAATTTGAAAATATTGAGAATTAAATAAAGATTTTTTATATATGATAATTACTGGTTAATATTCAATGATGCTTAATGTTCAATAATGTTTGTGCATTCGACTCATGTTTTTTTTTATTGCTTATGATTAATTGGATAGTTTAAACCAAGTTTCAATGCCAAAAAATGCAAGGTCATGCACCTTGGCGGCAAAAATCCATGCAGGACTTACACCCTAAATGGTGAGATCATATCAAGGACTGTAGCAGAACGTGACTTGGGGGTGATCATTAGCGAAGACATGAAGACTGCCAATCAAGTGGAGAAAGCTTCATCCAGGGCTAGACAAATCATGGACTGTATCCGTAGAAATTTTGTCAGCCGTAAGCTCGAAATCATAATGCTGTTGTACAGATCCATGGTGAGACCCCATCTGGAATAATGTGTACAATTCTGGAGGCCGCATTATCAAAAAGATGTGCGGAGAGTTGAGTCGGTTCAGCGAATGGCCACCAGGATGGTCTCAGGTCTCAAGGATCTCCCGTATGAGGAACGACTGGGTAAGTTGCAGCTGTACTCACTCGAGGAACGCAGAGAGAGGGGAAACATGATCGAGACATTCAAATATGTCACAGGCCATATCGAGGTGGAAGAGGATCTCTTTTTTCTTAAAGGACCCACGGCAACAAGAGGGCATTCGTTGAAAATCAGGGGTGGGAAATTTCATGGTGACACCAGATGCAGGTAAGTAAAATAAAACAAAAGCGTTGCTGTCTTAACATTCAGACCAGCAACCAACGCTACTGGTAGCACCTCAGATACTTCTGTGCACAAGCCTTTAAGTTATGAAGGCTTGGCCCCAACCAGTTCAGATGGAGTTGGTGGGGGAGGGGAGTAAGCGAATCCACCAATTTACTTTTCTGAATTTCAGAATGCCACTAATGGCCCCACTAGCCCAACCTGGATAGCAAGTGGATTCTCCCCACAATTACTCCCCAGGTTCACAATCACATAGTAGAAAACAAAGCCAGCTTAACTAGGCTGGATCCTGGAAGTTCCAACAAAAAAAAACGTGTTTTTTTTTCTTGCTTTTACCTGAGCAGGTCAGCACAAGTCACATTAAACTTTCAACCTAAAGAACCTTTCCTTAGCAACAGACAATCGGGCAGAGTATGCTATAACTCCCCAAACTCCCCAGCCCTGCCACTTAGCTTTCCTGCATCAAGATGTCTTCAGGCAGACTGGGAGTTTCCAAATAGTCCATAGGTTCTGGCTGTGCTGGCTGGCTGGCAAAAGGGCCAGTGTCCTGGGCCCCAGGAGAACAGCCTGGAGAGACCTCTTCCTGGGCTGGCCCAGAGTGAACTGCCCTTTTGCTCCTCAGAGCAGCCTCTAAAGTATTCAGCCGAACACACCCTGCTCTCTGAGGGGGAGGAGCTGCCTGCAAAGTTTGCTTAGATTTTCTCGGCTTCCTCATTATCTCCTTCAGCTGAGAGTTTGTAGAGGGAGGGAGATACCTGTGAGGCTGTTCAAGGCTATTCTCCTCACCTTCCTCTCCTCCCTGACAATCAGCATTTTCAGGATTAAAGGGGAATGCAGCTATTTCCCTTCTCCTGGTCACAACCCTATCCCCATGATTAGCTCTCTGTATGATCGGGCTAGCTTTAGCGAGAGCCAAACCCGGTACAGACAGAGCATCAGGGGTAGGATTGTGACATACCCTCACCTTTAAGGATTGATTGTCCCTACCTTCCAGGGAAGCCTTGCTATCCTCCTGCATTCTGGATAATGTGTCGACATTGGTACTTAGTTTGCCCGGGCGATGCAAGACCCGAAATCGAAATGTCTGCAGGGCCAAATACCACCTGGTTAACCTAGCATTATTATTTCGCATGGTGTTTAGCCATTTCAATGCCGGGTGGTCGGTAACCAGGGTGAATTCACGCTCCTGCAGATAGTGCTCTAGGGTCTGCATTGCCCATTTGGCGGCCAGGCATTCTAGCTCCACCGTCGCATAGTTCCTTTCGTTAGGATGCAGTTTGCGACTGAGGAACAGAATTGGGTGCTCGACTCCCTGAACTTTTTGGCTCAGTATTGCTCCCAATCCTGTCCCTGAGGCATCGGTCTGCAGCACTAAGGGTTTCTCAAAATCTATGGCTATTAGCACTGGGTTAGTGCACAATGCCTCTTTCAGATCCGCGACGGCCTGCCTCCCCTTATCTTCCCAGCGTAGACTGTCAGGCCTATTTTTTTTCAACATGTCCGTGAGGATAGCTGCTCTTGTGGAAAACTCTGGTATAAAGCGACGATAGTAACCCAGGAGTCCTAGGAACCCTCTTAACTGCTTTTTGGAGGTGGGTAAGGGATATTCCTTCACACAGCGTACCTTGTCCACTATGGGCCTGACCCGTCCCTGGCCCACCACGTATCCTAAGTATTTTACTTCACGCTGTCCCAGGTAACACTTCTTAGGATTGACCGTAAATCCGGCCCTTCTGAGAGCTTCTAACACAGCCCTTACATGCTTTAGGTGCTGCGCCCAGTCAGCAGAGAAAATCACTATGTCATCTAAATACGCTTCAGCATACCCATGATGCCCCTTTAGGACTTCCGTGACTCCTCTTTGACAAGTAGCGGCAGCCCCGTGAAGACCGAAGGGCATCCGCCGGAACTGGTAGAGACCATGGGGGGTGCTAAAGGCCGTCTTTGGTCGGGCACCCGGGGAAAGAGGAATTTGCCAGTATCCCTTAGTAAGATCTAGCGTGGAGAGGAATTGGGCTCGCCCTACTCGATCTAGCAAATCATCTACCCTGGGCATGGGGAAGGCGTCAAACTGTGAAACCTCATTGAGCTGGCGGAAATCAATACAGAATCTGGGCGTACCGTCTGCCTTAGGTACAATGACGATAGGACTACACCAGGGGCTTTGCGATGGTTCAATCACCCCTAGTGATAGCATCTCTTGCACCAGACTCTGCACTAACTCTTTCTTTCCCTCTGTCAGCCTATAAGGTTTCACCCTGACCACCTTCCCCGGGGTAGTTATTATGTCATGAGTTACTACCTCAGTCCGTCCGGGCACAGGCGAAAACACATCTTTGAAAGCGTGTACTACGGTTTCTAATTGTTCTGCCTGACCGTCCGTTAGTTCTGTCCCTATATTGACTCCCTCAATTTGGGCCATCTCTGCTATTTGGGGCCCCAGGTCATCATCGAGCTTCTGCTCGGCCATCAGGGCTAAGGTTTCTCTATCCCGCCATGGCTTCAACAGGTTGACATGATAGGTTTGGATTCTATTTTTCTCATCCCTAACCCGGTAGTCTACCTGATTCAGTTTTTCTATAATTGTGGCGGGTCCTTTCCATTCCGCGAGGAATCTATGGGGATCAGTGGGTACCAGTATTAATACCCTATCACCCACCTTTAAGTGGCGAGTCTTGGCCTTTCTGTCATAGTATTTCTTTTGCCTTTCCTGACTCCACTCTAGGTTGTGTTTCCCCAACTGAGCTACTTGTTCCACTCTTCTCCTCAACTGGGCCAAATAAGATAATACGTTAGTCTCTTCCTCCTCTTGGGAACCCCATTGTTCTTTGACCACGTCCAGGATTCCCCGAGGGACCCTCCCGAACAACATCTCAAAGGGACTTACACCCAAAGAGTCCTGGACTTTTTCTCGGGCGGCAAACAGCACTAACGGTATAAAAAGGTCCCAGTCACGTTTTTCCTGAATTCCCACTTTTTTAAGCATTTGTTTTAATGTTTGATTAAAACGTTCTACCATCCCATTAGCCTGGGGATGGTAGGCTGACGTTCTTACGTGGCGAATTCCAAATCCCTGCCAGAACCTTTCCATCTCTTTTGATAAAAAGTTACTCCCCTGATCCGTTAGTACTTCCCGGGGGAACCCCACCAGACAAAACAACCCCATCAATTCTTTCATCAGGGCCGCTGAAGTGGTCTTTCTTAACGGAAAGGCCCAAGGATATCGGGTGGCCACGTCCATGATTACAAAAATAAAATTATGCCCTCTTGGAGTCCTTTCTAACGGTCCTATTATGTCCATGGCCAACCGCGCCAATGGTTCCCCCACCTTAGGGATAGGAATCAGGGGGGCTCTGGCTGGTCTATTTAACGAAAGCTTCTGGCAGGAAGGGCAGGATTTGCAATAATCAGCAACGTCCCGAGCCGCTCCAGGCCAGAAGAACCTCTGGGATATTTGCAACTCCGTAGCCTCAGACCCTTTATGTCCCGAAAGTGGGTGGTCATGAGCTGTTTGCATGATCATCCTCCTAAACCCCCGGGGAATCACCAGCTGCTCCTTGCTATCCCTAGAGTTCCTTCCTGCAGTGCATCTATACAACAATCCTTGCTTTTCTCTAAAGGAAACAGGGCTGCTAGGGGGGAGTAAAGCTTGCCTCCAAAGTTCCAGTAGGGAGGCGTCGGCCTTCTGTTCTGCCGGGAAGGTAGGAAATACCTTCGCCACCTCTCTAGGAAGCCAGGGAATTTCCTTGGTCGCACTAGCCTGCCTGAGAGCTTGGCTTCTCTGCTGCTTTTGTCTCCGGTTTTGTGCCCGGGACCGCAGACTTGACCCTCGGGAACCTTCCCCTATCACCTCTCCTTCAAAGGGAAATATCCTCCCTAGTTCTCCCTCCTCCTCAAGTGAGCTGGGAGGTCCCTGGGACCGAGTGCCTACCAGTGTCTGCTTAGTCTGGAGACAATCTTCTAGGCCTTTCCAGTCCCTACCCAGTATAAGGTCATAAGGAACCCCAGGTACTATCGCTACCTTTACCTTATGGACCCTGTCTCTGCTTAGAATCGTGGTGGAACGCAGAGGGTATCTTACTTTGTCTCCATGTACACATTTAATAGTGACCGAGTCCCCCCGTCTGCCTACCACCTCTGTGGGGAACAATCGTGTAAAACACTGAGTGGACATCATGGACTGGTCTGCTCCTGTGTCAATCAGGGCAGCCACCTTTCTACCGGCAACCGAAACCAAGGCCTGATATGCCTCCGGTATTGATGTATGAGCGCCTAGGGTAACCATCAAGTCCCTTTTGGCCCTGCAAAACTTCATAGTATGCCCTGTTTTCCCACAGCGAAAACACTTAAGGGCTTCTTTCTGGGGAGGCTCCCTAGACTTGGGGTACCCTGAGGCCTTGCCCGGTGGGTCCTGTCCCTGGCCTGCCTTACCCTTTCCCGGACTCTGTATGGAGGTTGCCCTCCCTTCCTCGTAGGCGCCCTGAGCGTCCAAATAGGCCTCGGCAACCTCCACAGTCTGGGCCAAGGTTTTGCAGCCCTGTTTCTGCACCCAACCTCGCAGACCTTTGGCGCGGACTGCAGAAACTGTTCCCTTATTACTTCAAGGACTAAGGCTCTGGCATCCCCCAACCAAGGATTAAGCCACCGCTCAGCCAGCTTTGATAGCTTCTGAGCTAGTGCCTTAGGCCTTTCCTTCTCTTGCATAACCGTCGTCCTAAACTGCTGGCGGTAGTACTCAGGAGTATAGCCTAGGTATTCTAGAATATGGGTTTTTACTGCCTGATAATTGTTGGCTACCTCTGGGGCTAGGGTTTGGAAGGCAGACAATGTTTCTCCTGCAAGGCATGGGAGAAGCCTTACAGCCCACTGACCCTAAGGCCAACCAGAAGCAGTAGCCACCCTCTCGAACGCGGACAAGAACTCGTCCGGTGCATCTGCCGGCGTAATTTTACACAGGTTAAGCATGGTGAGAGGGTTAGCTGCTCCTGAGGTTTGCGGTATGCCACTGAGTCCTGGCTCGCTGCCTACGACAGGCAGGGGTCCCTGTAGCATTTGTGATAGTACCTTCGTTTGCTCCCCCATGGCTAGTACCATCTCGTCATGCTGCTTTCGAGACAGTTCCTGGGACCTGTACCACAGTTCTTGGTTAGTTTTCAGTACAGCTTGTAAGTCCTCAGTCTGTTTTTGCCTTTCGGCCGCCAGAAACGCCAACAGCTGCTGTTGATCCATCGCGACCCGCAGTCTGAAAGGAAACAAACAGAGAGACCAACCCAAGTGTGGCACAGAAACAATAGGTTAGCCTATCTCCCTCACCAACCCCTTAGCTCGGGTACCTTACCGGAGCGATTGGTGAGTCTGTGCCTTTGGTTTGTAGGCCTCCTTGGCCCCCAGTCGGTTGTCTGCGTTTTTGTCCTCTTATCAGCCCTGAGGTCCTCCTCCGCCTCCGGTTCACCACCGTCCAAGCCGAATCCCTCCGGTCGCGCGTCCCCTCTGTACACTCTGGCGAAAGACTCTGGCGTCTGGACACCTCCAAACAGGAACCAACACAATAAACTAAAACAACAAGCTAAAAAAAAAATTCAAAAGTCAAACTTTTTTTTTTTTTTTTCCCCCACTTTTTTTTTTCCAGTTCCAAGAATGTCCAGCAGGAGGCGCTCTATCCCACTTCTGACACCATATGTGGCGTGGCCGGTACCTGTGCTTCAACGGGGCCGGTCCACGTTCACCTTAGAGCTACCCCGGCGTGCTTCCCTTGAAGGAAGGAAGTCCTGCTGTATGACATTCACTCAAAAAGGCATGAAAAAAAATAAAAAGGCAAAAAAAAAACCCAGAATCAATTTACTTGTTCATGCACTGACCACTTTATTCTGTGGTATATCGCTGGGAGTAAACTTGTAGTCAGTCCAAATTCCCAAGCAGCGAAAATAATCATACCAAACAAAACATAGAGCTGACCAACCGGTCTAGGTTTCCGTTCTCATCTACACCCAGGCGGTGCAGGTAAGTAAAATAAAACAAAAGCGTTGCTGTCTTAACATTCAGACCAGCAACCAACGCTACTGGTAGCACCTCAGATACTTCTGTGCACAAGCCTTTAAGTTATGAAGGCTTGGCCCCAACCAGTTCAGATGGAGTTGGTGGGGGAGGGGAGTAAGCGAATCCACCAATTTACTTTTCTGAATTTCAGAATGCCACTAATGGCCCCACTAACCCAACCTGGATAGCAAGTGGATTCTCCCCACAATTACTCCCCAGGTTCACAATCACACAGTAGAAAACAAAGCCAGCTTAACTAGGCTGGATCCTGGAAGTTCCAACAAAAAAAAACGTGTTTTTTTTTCTTGCTTTTACCTGAGCAGGTCAGCACAAGTCACATTAAACTTTCAACCTAAAGAACCTTTCCTTAGCAACAATCGGGCAGAGTATGCTATAACTCCCCAAACTACCCAGCCCTGCCACTTAGCTTTCCTGCATCAAGATGTCTTCAGGCAGACTGGGAGTTTCCAAATAGTCCATAGGTTCTGGCTGTGCTGGCTGGCTGGCAAAAGGGCCAGTGTCCTGGGCCCCAGGAGAACAGCCTGGAGAGACCTCTTCCTGGGCTGGCCCAGAGTGAACTGCCCTTTTGCTCCTCAGAGCAGCCTCTAAAGTATTCAGCCGAACACACCCTGCTCTCTGAGGGGGAGGAGCTGCCTGCAAAGTTTGCTTAGATTTTCTCGGCTTCCTCATTATCTCCTTCAGCTGGGAGTTTGTAGAGGGAGGGAGATCCCTGTGAGGCTGTTGAAGGCTATTCTCCTCACCTTCCTCTCCTCCCTGACAATCAGCATTTTCAGGATTAAAGGGGAATGCAGCTATTTCCCTTCTCCTGGTCACAACCCTATCCTCATGATTAGCTCTCTGTATGATCGGGCTAGCTTTAGCGAGAGCCAAACCCGGTACAGACAGAGCATCAGGGGTAGGATTGTGACAGCATGCTGCCCACAAGTCTTTGGAGATCAATAGGTGTTATTATTGTACATGGAACCGGGAGTTGATTATTGCTGCAATCAGCTCATGTTTGTTGGATGATCACTTTGCTACTACTGCTCTCTTTAATCTGGCCCAGAGCAGTGGTGTAGTAAGAGGAGCCGACCCATTCCTTGCGCCATCTTGCTCGGGGTGCCAGCACCCCTCCTCATCTCCGTCCCCCCCTTCTTACTCCTCCCCCCCACTGCGTGCGTGCTCCTTCCCTTCCCCCATACCTTTTTAACTTTGACGTGAGCAACCACCAACTAGCTGCCCTCGTCGTCTTCGGCGCTCTCTCTGATGTCACTTCTGGGACCCATGCCTAGAAAATGACATCATTCTCTCCTCGAGTATCCTTTTCCCTGATAGAGGAAGAGACCTCCCCACATATAAAAGCTGGTAAATGTCACATGCCTGTTTCAGAAAAGGATTGATTTTACCACCACTGGTACACTGCATAGTAGGATGAAACCTCTCATAAATCGGATCCAGTCTTTTCAGGACTAGGGAGTAGGTGGTGGTGATGGTGGGGGTGACAGACAAGCTTGGCTGCCAGTTCTAGTTCTTCTTATATGCTGGCTAAAATTAGTAGTGTATTATGCCCCTACTTTTTTTTTTTTTAATAATTCTTTATTCATTTTAACACTTCCAATAAGTGAAAATAGTAAAGAAAAATTTGTGGCAATGTTTGTTCAATGTACCTGGATAGCATGCCATTTTCAGAAAATATTCTAGCACAAATATTTATTTTAACCATTGAAACTTTAATTTTCCACAACTCAAGAAATAACCCAGACAGAGTCCTTGATTTTTTGTTTACATTGACAGAAACTCCAATTGCTAACTAGGGAGTGATGTACTGTGCTGAATATGTATGCTCCTTCCTTCCTCCCACCCATTACAATATGAAAAAAATGAACAAAACCATCTAAGACCTCTATGAATTTGGCTCTACAGACTTTAATCAAGCAGGAAATGCAGACTCACATTTCCTAGCTTGAACCTTTCATTATTGCACATTTCCACAAACAACAAATATTCTAAATAGATCATTGCCCTAAATAGAGCAATGGCCACAGACCATGGTCATTAAAGTGGTCATTCTGTATTTCAGAAATCATTCTGGTATTTGGGGGTTCATCAGAGCCAGATTCGAACATTTTGAATTTGAAATTGTTTTTGGTGTTTATGCTATAAGCCTCATTTCTAATAAGACGGCGATTGTCACTTTGGTACTGTCTTATAATATCATCAGATTCCTTCAGTAGCTCCTCGAGGCCCGGCGCCTGCTCCTCTTTGTTGAGGATGCTGCTTCCCCTGACACTGTAAGCTGCAGGTGACCACACATGCGTATCAGGGCTCATAACGTGAAACATGAAGGTCGATGTGGGAAGAACAGGCCTGGAGGCCAAGTGTTTTTCCTTTGCACTACCTGGTCTTGAAAGAAGCTTCTTGCTTTCAGGTTTTTTTTGTTCTAGCTTGACTTTGTTTCCATTCATTCTCATCTCGAGGTTTACGCCTGGCCCAGAAATGTGTTGGAATAAGGGAGTGACACCACATCCTTCCTGCTGACTTCTCCCAGAGTTACCACCCAGCCCTGTATCTCTCGTGTTTTTGATCAAGTTGCTGCGCCTAAGTATGAAGCATAACACAATAGGTTCCAGGATTAGAAATTGCTGGCATTTGTCCATCTGTCTGTGCTTTCTGAGTTAGGCGAAGGATATGGGCCTGGTACCCTCGAAACGTAAGCCTGATGAGCTACACCCTTTACCATGCACTAGAGAGCTTGTTTTACGAGCACAGAAATGCTTCAACATTTAGGGGCCCTTCTAAGAAAGTGCATTACATTTTGGACTTAACATGCTATATAACACAGGATTTAAACACAAAGCAAGCCCCATCCCAATACTGCATCAAGAAGGGGCATTCCCACTATTTTTTTTTTATTGCAGGTTTAATGTGCTGTACCTGCTCCATGTTAACATGGAAGCACGTAGGGGGGAATTCTATGAGTGGTGCCTACATCGTAGACACCTACAATAATAAAAAAGCAGTTTCAAAATTAGAGTTAATGGCATCATTAATGAGCTTTAACAAGCTCATAACGACATAAAAATGAAGGTTATTTGGGTGTAGGCACTATCCACATGTCCTGTCCTGCTTGCACACATACCAGCCCCCTCCCCTCACTCAGTTCTCTCCCCTCCACCATATGAAATACCTCTATCCTATTTGCATACCCTTCCTGTACGTATCCCTCTCTTCCCATAGTCAACATCTCAGTACTCCTCAAGCCTCCCCATCTACCCTTACTCTTCCAAGCACAAACACACTTCCACACTCACAGCACAGATATTCCTCCCCCACAGAGCTCTCCTGCACACTGAGAATCACTCAAATACCCACCTCAACCACTAACACACTCCCCCCCCAGTCTACCTCAACTCTTCAAATGGAGAAAAAGGAAACTTGACATTGTCAGGGCAGGATTAATTTTTCGAGGGCACACAAGTACACTGGGCCACTCTGGCCCTGCCCTGCCCACACCCTCCCCCCCATTTATCTGTTTTCTTATTTACTTCTTTATTTCCACTTGTATTTCTTTTTTTAAATTCAGAACAAAGATTAGCATACCAGTGCACAGTTTTTCTTCTATATAAACCCCAAACATCTCTGAACAAATCCCCCTTCTTTCCCACCTACTTACCCAGGACTTCAACTTAGTCTGAACCCTTTCCATCCTCTATAATAAAACCCTAAGCGCGCATGCGCACTTAGGATGGCGTGTTCCCTGCTACCGTGGTGTTTGGGTCCGTGCTGAATTCCATTTTCGAACACGGAGGCAGGGAACACGCCGGCGACTCCCCCCTCTCGCCCTCACTCACTGCCAGAGAAACTGCTGCCGCCGCTAGGCGTTGGAATGGGGGGGACACAGGCGCCCCTGCTGGCATCTACTTCTCACCCTCCTCCCTCTCGCCTGCTCACCCACCCGCCACTGGCCTTGCTGTCTTCTCTCCACTGTGGCCCGCCCTCTGACAACTTCCTGTTTCCGTTAGGGCTGGCCGCAGTGGACAGAAGATGCTGAGGCCAGCTACAGCGCAGCGCTTTTCTTTGAAGTTAAACACGGTGGGCAGATGAGCAGGCAGGAGGGGGGGAGGAGTAGATGCCGCAAGGGTGCATTATAGAGTGAGGGAAGTGGGGGGAAGGGAGAAATGGATGTGGAGAAGGTAAGATTGGGAGAGGGAAAGAGATTCAGGGAGGGGACAGAATGGGGAGGGAGCAATATGGACAGAGGAAGTAAGAGAGGGAGAGATGGACATGAGGTTCGTGCCGGTGGGCCAGAAGGGGTGCTGCTGGACAGGGGGAGCAGGGAAGAGGTGCCGCTTGACAGAGGAGACGTAAAACGAAGGGAGAAGGGCTGCTGCTGGTCAGGGGGAGCAGGGAAGGGGTGCTGCTGGACATGAGGTAGGTAAAAGAAAGGGAGAAGGGCTACTGTTGGACAGGGGGAGCAGGCAAGGGGTAGTGGTGGACAGCTGAGGAAAGAGAGAGACAGAAAGAAAGACAGACAGAAAGCGGCCAAGGAGAGAGAGAAAGAAAGACAGACACACACATCTATTCTTGCACCCATTAATGTAATGGGCTTAAAGACTAGTACATATATAAAAGTGTTCAAATATATTGTAAAGCAGCAATACTATCCGAAATATAAGTCTATATTAATAACCAAGTTTACAACGCCTCTCAACTGCCTCACTCTACGTCAACCAACTGTAACCCGTATATATGTGTAAACAACCAAATCTGTAACTCCTCTAGTATGTTCCACTCCATGTATGTTAACTTGTAACGAAACAACAAGGCAAGCAGTCCACCAAAGAATCAAAAGAAGATTGGCAGAAAATAAGGAGATTCACATCAGATTTATTCAAGGTGCTCCCAAGAACCATGCCCGATGCATTTCGCCAAACAAGGCTAGTCAACGCTAACAGAAAACCATGTCTTTCTTACACACAGAAAACAGATACACCCTCATCCAGTATGGAATAAGCAATCACAAACTAAAAATAGAAATATGTAGATAAAGGTTAAACTGAACCGCCAAGAAGCCAAACTGCATACAGTGAAAAACCACAGAAACAATGACACATAGCCCCCTAATATTCTGCAAAATATAAATATAGCAGATTTGAATAAACTGACAATCACCACTTTACAAATTAACAAATAGAAATAAAACAAAAATTGAAAATAAGAATATTACATTACATTACATTAGTGATTTCTATTCCGCCATTACCTTGCGGTTCAAGGCGGATTACATCCAAACTAAAACAAGAATTACATTACAACTTTGAAGTAATAGATTAAACGATGAGATAAAATTTTAAGGGAAAATTATGGGTTTTAGGTAATGTTTGGTAACTAGAAAAATTAGAGAGTACTAAGGGTTTATAGAGTGTTGGACTAATCCATTTTTCAATTAACTTTCAGAGGCCATAGCCTCCTTCAGGTCAATATAGTATACTGCTGTTACATAATAATAATAATATTAATAATAATAATAATAATTTTATTCTTTTATACCGCCATAACCAAAAGTTCTAGGTGGTTTACACTAAAAAGAGCTGGACAATCACCAAAATACAATAATACAGTAAAAAATACAAATATTTGTAAAATAGAATTTCAATAATAAAACTCACTAAGTAATAAACTTATCGAACAAAGTGGTCTTAATTAATTTCCGAAAACTGCAATAGGATAACATAGTTTGCTGAATACATTACCTAACCAAGAATGCTAGGGTTCTATCTAAGAAGGTCTTATAGCTACACCCATTAATTTTTTGATAAGCAAATAAGTAGAAGTTTCTAGTTTCTCTTGATGGTCTATGCAACACAAAATGAGGAAAAAGGTAAGCTGGAGACAGTCCTGATATCAGCTTAAAGCAGATACAGGAAAATTTGAATAATTCTCTTGCCTCCAAAGGTAGCCAATGAAGTAAACGATAATATGGACTAACATGGTCCTTCTTTTTTAAACCACAAATCAATCGAACAGCTGTATTCTGAATTATCCTTAATTTCCTTAGAATTTTTTTGGGTGCTCCTAGATAGATAAAATAGATAAAACTAATGCCTAAAATAGATAAAACTAATGCCTGCACCAATAGTCTGAACAATAAAGGATCAAAATATTTTTTTATGGTTCTTAATTTCCACAATGTAAAAAAGCATTTTTGTACCACTAAGTTTATGTGTTCTGCTAGTGTTAAATGTCGGTCTAGTGTGACTCCCAGAATTTTGATAGATTTATTAATTGGGTAGTCATGACCATTAAGATGAAGCAATGAGTTTGTTATTTTGTTATTGGTGCTAGCCAAGAAAAGTTTGGTCTTTTCCATATTGAGTTTCAGTTTGAAATTAATTGTCCACTGTTCTATCTGAGTCATAACAGAAGATATCTGGTTTAAAATTTCAGTGGTAAAATTATTTAGAGGGATTAAAATAGAAATGTCATCTGCGTATATATAAAATTTTACATTTAAACTCTGTCCTGACCTGAGAAAGGGGGGTTTGGTCTCTAAAAGTTAGTAAAACAATGTATTAAAATTACCTTATTTCCTGTTTATAAAAGTTTTATCAATACAACTACAATACTATTTTATTCTAAAGCAACAAAAAAATCTTTTTTCTACCTTTTGTCATTTCTGCTTTAATCATTTTGTCTTCACTTCTTCTTTCTAGCCAGCAACTGTCCTCTCTTGGTCTTCCATGCAGCATTAGCCCTGTCCATCCACTGTCTGCCCTTTCTCTCTGCCACTTCCATCCACTGTCCACCCTCTCCCCATTCCATATGGTATCTTCTCTCTTTCTAAGCTCCTTCCATAAACTGTCTCTCCTGAGCCCCTTCTATCTTTTGTACATGATTCATTTCAGCACCCCCTCTCCATTTTACTGTCTCCACCCCCTCTCCTTTGCTCTGGCATCTCTCTCTTCTCCTTTCCTTCCTTCCTTCCTTCCTTCCCACTCCACCCCATGGGCTGGCATCTCTATCTCCTTCCCTTCCCTCCCCCATGCTCTGGCATCTCTCTCCCCTAGCACCTCCTCTCCCTCTTTTCCCTCTAGTCTGGCATTTGTCTCCTTGGTTTCCCTTCCCTCCCCCATGCCCTAGCATCTCTCTCCTCCCCATCCCCATCCATTATCTGGCATATCCTCTCCTTCCTTTCTCTCCCTCCTTCCTTCCTTCCTTTCCCCTGGTCTGGCATCTGTCTCCTTCCCTCCCCCATGCCCTGGCATCTCTCCCTCCCCTCCATGATCTGGTATCTCCTTTCTTTGTTTCCTTTCCCTCCCTCCCATGGACTTGGGCATCTCTCGTTCCTCTCTCTTTTCCTTCTCCCTCCTTCCCTCTCCCCTGCAGCAGCAGCATTTCTCCCCCCTTCCCTCTTTCCTGTGAAGCAGCAGTATTTCTTCCTTCCCTGTGCAGCAGCAGCAGCATTTCTCCTCCTCCCCCATTCCCTGTGCAGCAGCAGCATTTCTCCCCTCCTCCCCCTTCCTTGTGCAGCAGCATTTCTTCTGTGCCTTCCCCTTCCCTGTGCAGCAGCAGCATATCTTCTGTGCCTCCCTCCGGCGAGTATTTAGCTGCTGGCTGACTCCCTTGCTGCCTGCAGTGGTATTTCCACTCAAAACAGCGGACGTTGGCTCCTTGCGCAATCCACAGCTGTGTCGGAAGCCTTCTCTCTGACCTCTTGATGTCAGAGGGAATGCTTCAGATGCAGCCACGGATCATGTGAGGAGTGGACGCCCGCAGTTTTGAGTGGAAAAACCACTGCAGGCAGCAAGGGAGCTGGCCAGCAGCTAAATACCTGCCTGAGGGAGGCACCGAAGGAAAGAAGGACGGACACTCCTGATTTAAAGTTTACTGCAGCTGCTGCTGGTTAAGGAAAGCAGCAGTGGCAGAATAGGGAGGATAGTTCCGGTGGAAGAATAGGAATGGTGGTTCTGGTGGCGGGCCCCCATGACCATTGCAGGGCCTAGGCCCATTCCTACTTGGCCTATCCCTTAATCTGGCCCTGCACATTGCAAGTGTACACTATTCAATTTGTTTATCTCTAAAACAGCTAAGTGATGAGAGGCAATACTGTAAAAACAACTTTGTAATAAAAAAGGCAGATAAATTCTAGTGCAGATATGTTTTAATTTAACCAACATCACATTGTCCCAGGTCCTCATTTAACCCTATACGCATGTTGCAAATCAGTTTCAAATTAGCCAATCTAATTAGGACTTCTTATTTTAGATTAAAAATAAAATCACCTTATCTTGTATCCTCCAATTAGTTTTTCTGCCTTGTTTGTGCCAGTGACTCCTGAATAGCACATACAGTATATACATATGTGATTTAACCAGAAAAAGAACCCAGTAATAGCATCTATGTTGGAGAAACACCCATAAACACCTATTTTTTTGCACTCTCAAAGAACCACTGATTATGAGGAAAGAACACCTAAATGTACCATTTATAAACACTTATGAATACAAGCACTAAATATAATACAGTGTGAAATGAAAATTAGCTAAATCAGAGGTGGGCAACTTTGGTCCTTGAAGGCTGCAACCCAATTGGGTTTTCAGGATATCCTCAATGAATAAGCATGATATCTATTTGCACACAGTGGAGGCAGTGCGTGCAAACAGATTTAATGCATATTCATTGGGTAAATCCTGAAAACCCAACTGGATTGCAGTTCTCAAGGACCAAGATTATCCACCCCTGAGCTAAATGGTTGAGATATGTCAACTGGTGTTGATTTTCTATTAGGTCACACCATGTTACAGACTTAGAATCTTTTGTTTCTGACCTGCAACTATTCTGAACTTGCTGGAGTGGAAGGTAGAATCTTTCCCCATTCACTGTCCCCAACCTGGTAATTAAAAAAAAAAATAGAACTATGTCAACTGAGTTGACACAGACATACTTGTTTGGTTTTCTTTCTTCATCTTCTGGGGACAAGTTTGGCAAGTACAGGTGTAGTGCCCGAGGAATAGACACATTCTTGGAAGGTGAAGGCCTATGTGAAAGTTTCACTGCCCAAGGTTCAGGGGTTGGTGGTCTTCCACATACTTCACTGTAACTGTCGTCCATAAAGTCATCACAGTTCTTAGGTTTGCCTGTCAGATAAAAGTGCATGCACAATATGTGTTTAGGCTAAAGTCTTCCCTACTTTGCTAATACAATTGAAAGGTCTCCTTCAGGACCTACAGACTGTTCCATAGAGTCTTCACAAGCTAATGAGAATATTCTCTCCTCCCCCCATGCCCAGTGATCTGTTATTCATTCAACCAGGTCACAGAGAAAGCTCTTGGAAAAAAATCTTGAAAGGCCTACATCTATCCTCCTGCCCTCTTGAAGAAATTTAAAACTGAGTTGAAGATATTTTTGTTTCAGGATGCATTCACTTCATTATTCTCAATATTTCCCCTAGTCCTCCATTCAGTTGGATTTTGGGAAGGAGATCACTGAACTTCTATAACATACCCTTCCTTTACTAACTTACTATTTTTGATATTATAAAGTCTATTTTATTTTTATAGAACAATGTTGCACTACTTGGAAAGTGTGTAACGGGTGGTTTAGCAAGTCTAAAACAAACAGCAAAGACAGTACAGCTAGCAAGCAAAAGCCTTATTGAAAGAACCGCTAAAATCATCCATTCCTCTCTTGAAGAAGAACAATTACCCACAATACTAAAAAGGGCTGTGGTACACTGCCTACTGAAAAAGAGCTCCCTTGACCAGGACAAGGTCAAAAGCAAGCAACCAGTCTCTAACATTCCTTTCCTGGAAAAAGCTTTAGAACAGACAGTCTACATTCAGCTCAATGACAGGCTAGATGAAAGGAACTGGCCAAACGAATGCCAATCTGGATTCAAATTGGGGTATGGAATGGAGTCAGTTCTTTTGTCCCTTTTTGAAAATCTGTACAGAAACTGTGATGGGGATCAGTCCCAGTCTCAATGTTGCTGGATTTCTGAACAGCCTTTGCCACTGTGGATCATAATATCATGATTTCAAAATTAGAGAAACAGGTCTCAGTGGCACAGTAATTACATGGTTCAAATCCCATTTGTCAGACAGCCAAGCTGTTTTGTTCAGCAATAACACATTTTTACCTTTGGGCACTGAATTTCAGGATATCACAGGGATCCATACTGCCATCTATTTTATTTGATATCTACCTTGGGCCTTTAGCTGAGCTGCTTTGATTGATGGACACAACATTTTATATCTATACCAATAATGTAGAACTACTCAAACCCATTTAACCAGATCCATATATGACTTTGTGTAAATTGACTATCTGTCTAACAACAACTTAGGAATGGGCAAAAACCAACAAATTCATCCTGAGCCATACAAAACAGAGATTTTGTATGTTCCTAGCACAAGAGGACAGGTACACTTTGGAAGTATGAACTCCCCTAAAATCACAGGTCAGGAATCTTGATATACTGCTAGAGTCATCATGAGATACTACTAGACTCATCACTTATTCTGATCCTGCAAATTCAAACAACCTTTAGAAACTGTTTCTATCACCTGTGGCAACTACAAAATCTCTGTCCACATACTGAAAAAATGAGCCGGATCACAGAGGTCTATGTAGATTTATCATATGGCTCCAGAAAAAGCAGGACAGGCTGAGACATCCGGGTTTTACATCCCTTGAGAGCAATGGAAGTAAGGAGAATGAACAGAGACAATGGAAGTACAACCCGGATGTCTCAATCAGCCATCCTTTTTCTGGAGCCATATGGTAACCTTAGGTCTATTAGTTATGATAACTTCATGACTGGACTGCTATAATGCAAACCAAAAATAGTTTGTACCTGCTCCAATTAATTCAGAATGCTGCAGCACAGGTGATAGAAGGTTGCAAGTAGCATAATCATATCATTCCCTTCACTTCGTAGCATAGACAGTATAATAAATTGTTGGGTGGAAGCAGGAGGGAGTAGACATCCCTCCTGGCTATTGTTGTTGGGTGAGGCAGGGGGTGTTTTGGGGGGATGTTGTGGCAGGAGATAGTGGGCATCCCTCCTGCCTATCACGGTTAGGAGGGGAGGTGTTTTGGGGGGGTTTCGGCAGGAGGAATTAGGTACTGCTCCTGCCGGTGTTTGCTTGGGGGTTCTGGTAGGAGAAATTGGACACTCCTACTGGGATGCTTCGGTGAGGGGGATGCTTTGGGGGTAGTGGTGGTAGGAGGGAGTGGGCATCCTTCCTGCCGCCCGCCATTAGTGCTTGCCCATTACTGCCTCCCATTTTGTAGTCAATAGGGCTCATGCAGTATCTGTGAATTAACCAAATAGCGCAAGGTAATATAGCTGTGCTAACTTGTTAGCGTAGGAATGCCCTCTTAAAAAAAACTAACACACAATTAGCGCATCCACTGATTTTGTAATTACTGCAGGAAACCTGAGCATGTCCCATGGTGTACTAGTTCAAGCTGTTAGGTGTGTGTTAAAAGTGATCCTAATTTTGTAAAAGGTTGCGCAGATTTGAAAGCCATTATTACCCAAGCAGCCCCTCATAGATCTCATACATATGGAAATCTTGAAACCCAACCGAAGATTTTGGCCTACTCCATGTTAAGTTAACTCACATTGCTCTATAGATTTATTTTAGACAAAGAAAATATAGTACCATAATCTCATAAAAATCCCAAAATGGTTTACTAGATCTCAAAATTGATTATACTACAATTTTTAACTTTATGGTCCCTAGGGCAACTGGATTGCCCAAAGTGAAGAAGGGGCCAGGCTTATCTGGTTCTGATTTTACCCCTGTACACAGGGAGATGTACTTCCTGCTTTCTGATCAGAACTTTATTTCCATGGAAGTAAAATAAAGACTGGATCAGTCTGTCCCACTGGGCTCACCTTACCAGGTCTCCATGGCACTTCCAATTTGATTCAGCCTGGATCTGAGCTCAGTTATATTTAATTCAGTCTAACAATGTTGATAAGGATGGCATGATTGAAAGTAATACCATAAATGGGCTCCAACAGCAAAACCACCATCCTACTGAATACAAAATCTTGCATAAATCTGAAGGAACTTGAGCACAGATCGAGTATCAAACCTGTCCAGCTGCAGTGCTAGAGGCATGCATTGCTTTGCTTTAAAAGCACTCAGTATAGTTGTGCCCTGTGTGACTCACCCACTAGTGCCTTCCCAACCTTGCTCACTTTGCCACTGTAAATGAGAGGAGATGGTGGGTTGGAAGCAATTCTTGGACCACTCCATATTTCCACCCTCTGCAGCTGTACCACGTGTACCATGTGTACCACTTCATATTTCCACCCTCTGCAGCTGTACCACATGTACAGCCCTTGGTAAGGTGTTCTTTAGGTCAAGAGGGCAAGAAGACAGCTCAAGTCAATAAGAGACAATCTCAAAAGGAGGAGACATGGGAGAAATAAAGAGAAGTGCCAACTGGGGAAATGCGTTACTATTCAATATAAACCAGTGGTTCTCAACCCTGTCCTGGAGGACCACCAGCCAGTCAGGTTTTCAGGATAACCCTAATGAATATGCATGAGGCAGATTTGTATGACTTTCATTCTCCATTATATGCAAATCTCTTCCATGCATATTCATTAGGGCTATCCCAAAAACCCGACTGACTGGTGGTCCTCCAGGACATGTTTGAGAGCCATTTATATAAACCAGGGGTCTCCAAAGTCCCTCCTCGAATGCCGAATCCAGTCAGGTTTTTGGGTTTCCCCAATGAATATGCATGAGATCGATGTGCATATACTGCTTTCAATGCATATTCATTGGGGAAATCCTGAAAACCTGACTGGATTCGGCCCTCGAGGTGGGACTTTGAAGACCCCTGATATAAACTGTTTAGAATAAGCGGTATATAAATAAATAATCTAACAGTAGAAGGGGAAGAAATTAATATTGCAACCCACAATAAACTATCAACTATAAATAACATTTAATGCATAACATTTATTACATGTTTAGCTAAGCTCTCTTATTAGTGAATTACACAAATGGTTTCTATTCATTTAGCCATAGTATGCACACCACTCTCAGCTCTATGGCATAGATTCTGTAAAGTACGCCTAACTTTAGGTGTGCTTTAGGCATCTGATTTAAGTGGATAATGAGCGATTTAAGGGTCTTAACAAGCGTTAATTAGAACTTAGACGTAGGCGTCCTTAGAGCACAGATGTGAGATTGGCGCAGATTTAGGGAATAGTCGCGTCTAAGTTTGATGATTTCAACTTTCAGCTTTCTGGCTGATGAATGGCATGTGAGCTTGCTCCGCCCCGCACCTCATCAGACACTAAGCTCTGCTTAAAGCCCACCGTAGGAGAAGAAAATTCAGTTGTCTTGTTTAAGATAGACTTAAGTTAGGCCTAAGTCAAGCTTAAGATAGGCTTAAGTTAGGCTTAGGATAGGCTTAAGTTAGGCTTAAGATAGGCTTAAATTAGGCTTAAGTTAGGCTTAACATAGGCTTAAGTTAAGCTTAAGATAGGCTTCAGATAGGCATACTTTCAAAATTTCAACTTTCTGGCTGATGAATGGCATGTGAGCTGCCACCTCATCAGACACTGGGCTCTGCTTAAAGCGAAGGAAAAGCTGGTCTAAGTGTAGTTTTTGCTTCATTTCATTGGAGTTTCAGCTTTCTTAGAGACTTCCTATAGACACAGATTAGGCGTGCTTTCAGCTTTCGCAATGATATTTCCTATAGTGAGTTTGAATATGGGTTTTTTTCTTCTTTCTCCCTCCTAATAGATTTAATAAGCTACCGTATCAATAGAGCTCATCAATATAAACATATTGCATGGAAAACAGTACTTTTCTGCTCAAACAGTAATATGATTTACTCATTACACCACCTTTGGCTTTCCTGCTTAAAAAGAACCCCATTTTTTCCTCAGCTAACAGTGCTGCAATCAGCTCTTTCTTGAAGGCAAAGAAAGAACATGAAAAACATATCATTGTTGCATACATTACTTCATTTCTCAGCGCTTAAAAAGAGAAAAAACAGATACAGACCTTAACATGCATTTTCCCTCATTGCAAAATGGAGCTCTTCAGCTTCACAAAGCTGACCTCATTGTGAGATCATCAAGCTGCACTTTCAAGGTAGTAAGCCACAATTAAAAGATGTGCTGGGTGTTGAGCTCACAACCTTTGTATGATCAGTAGAGGACTTTAACCCATAGAGCTACATCAGCTTCTACTCAGGTGGCTGTTTGTGGTTTCATGCTTGAGAAGTGTGTGTTGGGGCGGGGGAGGGGGGATTAGGAAGAGAGAACAGGCTGCTTTAGACATCTGAGAATTGCTACAGATCATTTTAAAGATCAACTCAAATATGTTTAAGCAAAGGAATGGCCAAAAAGTTTCATGGTTTTCTGGTAGAAAAATGAATATGAAATATTTGCTAACTGCACTCAAGATTTGAACCCCTGACTTATGGAAGATAAAAGTAGCCCCTTAAGGCATAGAGCTTTAGAGGGAGCTTTGTTTAGAATTTGGTAACAGTGGCCTTGTTGCACGGACGGGATCCAAGATGGCGATTGCATAGGTTGGATGTGAGTCAGCTCCTGACAACCTCCTCGCTGGCGCCTCGTGACGACTCGGGACTCCCGTGGCCGGCGGCATCGAGGAGCTTATCCGGCGCATGCAGGGCATGTCTGCAGAAACAGGGCTGCCCCCGCCAGAGACGCTGCAGGGGAACGGCGTGCAGCAGACCTCCTTGGGGCTTGAGACGACCTTCAGCCCTGAAACGCGAGCACCGCTCCCGCATCCTCAAACTGCCAGAACCCCGAGGGAGGGGGAGCTTCCGGGAGCTGGAGGCTTCCCCTACCAGAGGCAGCAGAGAATAGCCCGGGGAATGGTGATTCAGGCTCTCAGTTTGCACTGGGGAGCTTGAACATGGAGTTTGAGGCTTCAACATCAGTGGGAGCTGGTTTGGATCAGCCTGAACAGCAGCAGGAAGACTTGCCAGTGGGTGAGCATAAGACTATACATTTAAAATTTCCCCAACTTATAAAACCCCAGGAAGTAACGTTGGATGCTCTGTGGGACTTGGTAGCTACTATACCTAAAACTATAACCTCTCAATTTAATCAAGTGGAAGAAAGGCTTAAAGAGCATGATAAAGAAATTTCAGGATTACAGAAAATTACCAGTGACTTTAAATCACAATTCGAAACTCAACACCAAGATACTAAATCTTTTAAACTAATACAGGAGGCTTTAATTAAAGATAATACTAATTTGAGGAGAAAGCTTGAATCACTTGAAAATTTTTCAAGAAATAATAACCTTAGATTGATTAATTTTCCTAGGATTCCTACAATAACTCCTAGAGATATGCTTAAACGATACTTAGTGGAAATACTTGAAATTCCTGATTCGTCTATTCCACCATTTACAGAGGCTTACTATTTGCCTGTTAAAGAACTTAGAGATCAAAAGAATTCCCAAGAAGCGAATCAAGAAGTGATTAAACAACCTTTGGATATAACCGCTTTATTAGAGTCCTCAGATAGGGAAGTAGCCACTCCGGCTACTTTGCTTCTTTCAGTTGCTCTTACTTTGGATAAAACATGGTTATTGAAGTTATACTTTAAAAATAAACACAAAGACTTTTTGGGACTTAAAGTTCAAATGTTTCCTGATTTGGCCAGGGACACACAGAGGCGCAGAAAAGAATTTCTATTGTTAAGACCTGCAATTACTGCCCTGGGTGCTACCTTTTTTCTTCGATACCCTTGTAAATGTATCGTTCATTATAAATTGCATAAGTTTGTTTTCTTTGAACCTTCACAACTGACAACATTCCTGTCTCTGTCACGGCTGGAGAAAGCTCATGATGAATAGATGACTGCCTAATCATGGTCTCACCTATAATTGTTCTTTTCTTTTAATTGATTACCTTAAATTCCGTTTAATTTAATCTTGGATCTTATATGAGGACTTGAGCGAGATCTAAGATGGAATAATTATTGGAATGTATGTATTATGTTGGATGTTTTTCTTTATTTCTTGGACCTTGCTTTCTGTACAAGTTTTACTTGATTGATTATATTTGAAAGTGTATAAATAAATAAATAAAAAGAATTTGGTAACAGTGCCTCTACAGAATAAGCAGATGACAAATGGCTTCTAGTAAAAGCTTTGAGAAGGGAAGGAATTGATTAAAAGTCAGGACAGGTGTGTTTGCCCAAACCACACCAATCAAATTTGAAAATTTTCTAGTTGGAAGTCCAAACAGTGCCTATGACATCAGTTGCTACTTAGGCATGCTTAGTATAAGAAGGTCTATCAGAGTAGTGTTTTCTCTTTTAGGACACGTATTCTGTGTTAATGCTTATTTTTGAGACTTTACTTTTCTTGATTATTTTTTAACCTTTTCATTCCTATATCTGCCACAACTCTCCATTTCATAGGACCATTAGCAACTATAGTAATTTGCAATTTTGATGTTTGTCTAACCTTTTTCATCTTTCCAGGAACAAATCTAGATGAGAATGATATATTGCTAGCTATTTAGGTGTCTTTATTAGATAAGAGCTCAGGCAGAACTGATTTCATCTTTGGACTACTTTTGGTGATTCTCCATTAACTTTTTCTCCCCCTGAAATCTGCCACAATTCTCTTCATTTCACAGGGTCATTAGCAGGTCTGAGAATTAGTGATGATAATAATTGTTTCCAGGAATCTTGGCTGAAATAAACCCCATGCTGTTTGGTGCCAGCAAAATGGAACCTATACCAGTGATTTTCCTCATAGAGCTAAAGGTAAATCTTTTTAGAGTCATAATTGTTAGGTATCCTTATTATAAAAAAGGAACAGTGTTTCTTTTGCTTCTGTTCATTCTAGCTGTTATTCTGAGACTGTGCTGCATTTTATTTTTCCATATATGTCTTGATCTTTTCCCCCTTTTCTCCTGATTTCTGGTTCCCAGGTCTGTTCAAACTGGGTTCAGCACAAGAGCTTGCACCTGGACAAAGCTCAAATACTAAAACAGACAGAATAGGTAAGAATGATGTACTGAAACCTTTGTTTGCCCTTGTGATGAATTATCTATATTTTCACAATACTAACATGTTTCACACTTTTTTTCCTTCAGAAGGGTGTATTTATAGAAGATTTTCTGAGAAAACAGTCAATTGGTGAGTTTTACAAAGGTACGCTAAATCCATGCATGCGCTAACTACTAACGTGTGCATAGGATAACATGCACACATTAACCTTTACCACACGCTAATGGCGCCTAAACGGTGCCACTTCAGCACATGGTAAATGAAATTTTAGACACAGTTTAAGCGCCGTTAGTGTATGGTAAAGGTTAACGCATGCATTTTATCCTATGCACACATTAGTAGTTAGGGCATGTGTGGATTTAGTGCACCTTTGTAAAAAAACAGCTTAAAACTCACCAATCAACTCTTAATTTGTCTCAATCAATCTTCCTTTTTCTTCAGCCTACCTTCTCCTACCAGGAGCAGATTCTGGGACCTTAACAATTCTACCACAGTAACAACTTGGACCTACAAGTGCCTTACTCTGCATACCTGTCATCTATCTCATCGAACTGCAGTTGCTGCTTTCCTGGACTGTGCAATAAAAATCTTATACCATTTTTCACTTTGTGCTTATTTCTATTGAGTAGCAGCCAGGCATTAGTGTTTCCTTAATAAGCACCAATTTAACTCCTTAGTCACATTGGCCTTTGTCTTATCTAGTGTTCCATGAGGCCCAGGCTGCGAATGGGGGGTGGGGTGGCAAACAGGGTAGTTGGCATGTCTCCTGCTTCATAGCCTGCAACTAGCATAATATTTGAGAACATGAGATTAGATGAGAGGTGGAGAGGATGAACCAGGTGCCTTAATTTGGTGGCTTCTTTCAGTCAGTTTCCTATCCTGACAGCTTGACATATGCTGAACTGCAGCTGATTCTGTATTCTTTGGGTGCCCAAAGGATGCCTAAACAGCACAGTGTAATCCATTTAGAATTGCTATGCTTTTATGGCTGGTTCTGTAGCACAGTGGTTAGACTGAAGGTTGGGCTATGAGCCTGGTCTGGGTTTGACTCCTTCATGTCCTTCAGCTGACAAAATACTCATTTTAATAAAAATTACAAGCTACAGACCAATCACATCTAATTTTCATCTCAAACAGCACAACATTAACAATAATCTATTCCAAAAGTTGAGCTTGCATGAGATACAAAACAGCAGTATTTGATTCCACATCATATTTATTGAACCCAACTTGAGATTCTGGCTTTTGGGACAATGAAGCCAGAAGCCATTGAGCCACCAGTCTTTTGTCTCAGCTAATTGTGAGATGATAGCTACGCAGATTTTACCTTAGCAGATCACTAAACTATGATATGACAGGGGCGTCAGAGAAACTGGAGTGGAAGGTGCTGTAGCTCAATGAGTAAAAGTGCAGTACTGATCTTCCAGAGGTTGTGAATTCAACTCCTGGCCTGTCTTTTACTTGTGCAGGTGCACTTTGATGATGTCACAATGAAGTCATCATTGTGCATCTCCATACCTCTATTTGCAATGAATTAGAAGCCACAATCAGGTCTGTTCTGTGTTTTATTCTGTTTTTAAGCTTGGCCAGTTGAAGTTATGGGCTTTCTGTTTGCTTAGAAGAATGAGCTGATTGTAGCAATGTTTCATGATAAAGAGAGCAAGGAATTTTTTCTAAAAACCTCTCTCAAATAACGTCTGTGGGATGCCCAGAGAAAGTTGATTGGATGACCTAAATAGCATGTATTGTACTAAAGCCTTTCTGGAGCTTAAATCATGTCTATTAGAAGCCTATATGGAGCTCAAAGTCCTATGCTTTACATTTCATATAGGAGCTAATGATACCATTGCTATACAAGTTTCTCTGTAGCACAGGAGTGAAGCTTTTCCCCTTCCATGCTGATGTTCCCAGATCAACTCCTACTGAAGCTAATATATTATAAATATCCTTTTAAACATGGTATACTGTGTTTTTATTATCCTTTTAATGATGAAACATAGAAACATAGTGGCAGAAAAGGGCTATAGCCCACCAAGTCTGCCCATTCCAAGTATTTGTTACCGAATTTACTCCCTTAAAGATCCCACGTGAGCATCCCATCTTCTCTTAAAATCCGTCACACTGCTGGCCTCAACCACCTGCAGTGGGAGTCTGTTCCACTGATCCACCACTCTTTCGGTGAAGAAGTATTTTCTGGAGTCTCCATGAAACTTCCCTCCCCTGATCTTCAGCGGATGCCCTCTGGTGGTCGAGGGTCCCTTAAGACAGAAGATATCATCTTCCGACTCAATGCGACCCGTGATGTACTTAAACGTTTCAATCATGTCTCCCCTCTCTCTTCGTTCCTGAAGTGAGTACAGCCGCAATTTCTTTAGTCTTTCTTCATACGTTAGATCCTTTAGCCCCGATACCATCCTGGTGGCCATTCGCTGAACTGACTCGATCCTCAGCATGTCCTTACGGTAGTGTGGTCTCCAGAATTGAACACAATACTCCAAGTGAGGCCTCACCATGGATCTGTACAACGGCATAATGACTTCAGGTCTCCTGCTGACAAAACCTCTATGGATACAACCCATCATTTGTCTTGCTCTGGAGGAAGCCTTCTCCACTTGATTGGCAGCCTTCATGTCCTCACTAATGATCACTCCTAGATCATGTTCTGCCATGGTCCTAACCAAGGTCTCACCATTTAGTGCATAAGTTCTGCGCGGGTTTCTCCTACCCAGGTGCATTACCTTGCATTTTTTAGCATTGAAGCCTAGCTGCCAAGTCGTTGACCATCGTTCTAGCAGCAGTAAGTCCTGTGTCATATTGTCAGGTAATAAGCTGTTGCCTACTATGTTGCAAATTTTGGCGTCTTCGGCGAATAGTGATACCTTTCCCCTAAGCCCTTGGTATACTTTGGGTTAATTATGTTAAAGCTTACAGTCCTGAAATAATGATAACAAATTAGTAAAAAACACCTTTAGGTGCACTTTACAGAATCTAGGCCTATGTGTAAAAGAAACATGAAATATCAAACAAATGCTGTCCACCAGTGATACCACGGAAACTCTTATGTAATATTGTTATTTTTCCAGCTGGTCAGTCTCTGGGAACAAATTTTTGTGATTGCCATTATTTTTTGAGTTTTCCTTCCTTCTTGTCTCACTGCAGCTTCCCACACTTGGTTTGATAGGTTTAGTGGTCCTTTGCCAACCCTTGGCTATTCCATAGTCCCAGGGAGCCTCATATAAACATTGTATAGTTTAAGCAACTTGCGGGTTGACCTCACCTCCTTTTGCTTAGGATACAGGCATACAAAGGACTCTGCAGCCTGTTTTCCAGAGAGGAATAAGGATCTCTAATGCAGCCCAACCCACCTCCTACACAACACAGCTGCACCACAGGGTGAGCTTTAGTTACCAAGAGGGTACCAGATACTCCAAACATGTAAAGTACGAGTAGCTCCATGCCAAAGTTAGTTCTCTCTATAGAGCCTGATTAATGATTCACAAACGTTTTTTCCATTCTTAAGGAGGATCATAAGAAAACTGAGCTGAAGGATGAATGAATATAGTTCAGACACTGAGGGCTTGTTTCTGCAGAGGAGTGCAAACATTTTCCTCAAGGGCTGCAGACCAGTCTGTTTTCAAAGTGCCCTGAATGTAGACAAACAATTTCCTAGACCAGGGATGGGCAACCTTGGGCCTTGAGGCCCACTATCCAATCAGGTTTACTAGATTTTCTCAATGAATATGCATATAACAGAGGTAGTGCATGCAAACAGATTCATTGCAGAAATCTTGAAAAGCATTCTGGGCTGGGTCCTCAAGGATTGAGATTGCCCATCCCTGTCCTAGACAAATGTATTGTAGAAATTCTTGTTAGGGAAATCTTGAAAACCAGATCTACTAATGGTCCTGGAGGATTGGATTTAAGTATCTCTACTTCCCTATCCTCCAGTTCATGGGCTTGTCGTGCCACTGGGGCTTGCGCACATCTGAGAAGCTGAAAGCTGTGCATTCAGTACTTTCACTATCAGTAGGGCTTCCAAAGGCAGACAAGTTTCAGTGCAGATGTCAGACTAATGATGGACCACCCATCTGGGCAGCAGCAGACGGGCAGTGTTGGAGACGGAGGATCGCATTTGATGTGACAACGGCAACAACATCAAATTTATACTACTTCTGTATTCTGCCAGAATAACTTGATGATAGTCATCAAGTCGCTAGGATTTGATACACAAGTTGATAGCTTCCCTATCACCCTTTCCCAATCTTTCTAATTCAGGAGTGGGCAACCTCAGTCCTCAAGGGCCACAACCGAGTTGAGTTTTTAGGATTTCCCTAATGATTATGCATGAGATCTATTTGTAAGCACTGCTCCCATTTTATGCAAATAGATCTCATGCATATTCATTGGGAAAATCTTGAAAACTCAACTGGGTTGTGGTCCTTGAGGATTGCGGTTGACCACTCCTTTTCTGATCTGTAAAATAGAGCAATTATCTTTGTTTGTGTGTATGTGCATAAATTGGTGGTTTTCAAACCTGTCCTGGGGGAACCCCAGCCAGTCAGATTTTCTGGATATTCATGAGATTGATTTGCATGTGCTGATTCCACTGCATGTAAATTTCTCATACACGTCCTGTGTGGATATCCAGAAAACCTGACCGATTTCTCATGGACAGGTTTGAGAATCCCTAGTATAACTATGTGAAAAGTGCTGCAAACCTTTAAAAATCACGGCCCTTTTAAAACTTTTCACCAGGACTGGCTCACAGCTAAAGTGCTTTCAGACCATCTGCCTATCTAGAATAGTGGCTCTCAATCCAGTCCTCAGAGCATACTCAGCCTGTTGGGTTTTTAGGATATCCACAATGAATATGCATGAGATGGATTTGCGTATCAAGGAGGTAGTGCATGCAGATCTAGCTCATGCATATTCATTGTGGTTATCTTGAAAACCCAACTGGTTGGATGTGCCCTGAGGATTGGATTGAGAACCCCTGACCTAGAGCCATGATAATGTTGCTAATAATTCACCAATGGGGTCCAGTTTTGAATGGAAGGTAGAGCAGGAGCCTGGCAGGTATCCCATCGAAAATGCCCTCACTCCGATAAGGGTGAGATCATTTCTTTTAAAGTTATAATTTGAAAAACTCCAGAAATTAACAGGAAACACATCTATATACAACATATCCAATATAGTCATACAGAGAAAAGCAAACAAACACAAAATAAACTACAATAAATAATTTGCCAAATATTCAGCCTGATGATTTGGAGTTATTCGCAAACACAGGCCGACCTGATCCTAGATATTCAATGACTGGGCATGTATGGCTGCTGGCACTGAATATTCAGAAGTTAACAGGGCACTGGATGATATTCAGCCCAGTGCCACTGCCCTGTTAACTTTAGTGCTTGAAGTCAAACACTGCTTGGTTAAATCCATTGGTAAATTTGACCTGAATCTACTTGCTCTCTTTCTTTCTCTCTTCTCCTCCACTGCAGCGGGTCCTACATCACTGCATCGCTCTCTCGCCATTGCCCTCTCCCTTCCTTTCCCCTCCCTGCGTTCTTCCCTATTTGTTTAACATTACTGGCAGCGATGAGTACAGGCTTTTTCTGGCTGGCATCAGAGCTTTCTTCTGCAGAGTCCTGCTTAATCTGATGCAACTTCCTGTTCCTGCGAAGACCTCCAAAACCCACTGTACCCAGTGGCGTAGTGAGGGTGAGTGGCGCATGGGGCAGTGGTGCCCTTTCCTCGCCCTCTTCTCCTTCCCGCTCCCCTTCCCCCATACCTTTTAAATTTTCTAGGCAGCGAGCAACAGCACGAATTTGCTGCCTGCGTCATGTCAGCTATCTCTCTGATATCATTTCCTAGGCGTGGGACCCAGAAGTGATGTCAGAGAGAGGCAACACCGACACAGGCAGCAAGTTCGTAATGCTGCTTGCACAGGGAAAATTACAGAGGTACGAGGAAAGGGGCGCACGTGGGGGGTGGGAGAGAAGGACGTGTGCCTGCGCCCCTTACAAAGACTATGTCCAAGGCTGACTGCCCCCCTCCTTACTACACCACTGACCACCCACCTGCATACCAGAACAATAGCCCTTATGCCTGCAGGTGCCATCTTTATATAGGTACAATAGGCTTTGGGTGGGTTTTGGAGGGCTCACCATACAATATTTGCAGGTTATGGTAAAATGTGTACCTGGGACTTTTTAATGTGACGCTCACTGCTGTACCCCTTAGAGTGCCCCTCTGCTCTGCTGAGCGGTGTCTGTGTGGTCAACTGAAGTTGTAATACAGACTGAAAGGTACTGTTTCTTTCACATCTTTGGGTGGTGGGAGGGGGGTCAGTGACTACTGGGGAAGTAAGGGGGGGGTCATGCCTTAATCCCTCAAGTAGATTAGTGAGAATCATGGTGCATTTATAACACCATAATAAAATACAAACTGTATTATGGTTCTCATTTTTTCTTTTCAAATATATATTCTGCAACTACAGTAAACCCTCCCCCAACATTGGGTGCAGAGCAGAGCTAGGGCATTTTACCAGACAGGTGTGGCCTAGTAGTTAGAAACGCTGCCTCAGCACTCTGAGGTTGTGCGTTTGATCCTAGTCTGCTCTGGGCAAATTACTTAATCCTTCAATTGCCCCAGGTACCACAGTTAGATTGTGAGCATTTCAGGACAGATAGGTAAAATATTTAACACTTCTCCCTCCGAATCCGCGAGAGTTAGGGGCTGAGCCGGCCTGTGAATATGGAAAATCGCAGGTAACTTTTAGGGCCGACTCTGACCCACCCCCACCTCCCTCCTGTGTCCCTGAATGTCAGTGGTCCGGTTGACGGATTCAAGTGTATTAAGGGATGATAAGCCTTGAGAAAACCTTCATGGGTGAAACATGTTGGCTCCTATATCCCTGAAAGGAAGACCACTTATAATAAGCTAAGTACCCTTAAGAAAGAAATATGCTATAAGGGGTGTTAAATAAAAGAACTAAAATCATAAGTTTTATAGTAAATAAAAAATTGTGAGCCGCTCCAGTGAGGAGGTAGTATATAAAGCCTAGGGCAATGAAAATTGTTTGAGCCCAGGTGGTACTTCTGAGGAGCTGGGGACTATACATTATATGTGAGGTGCTGGGAACTTATACTGATTGTGGTGTAAGTCTGAAGAGATTTCAGTAACAGAAACATGAATCCTCTCCAGTATCAGGCATACTATGAACTAATTGTCAATCAGGACCAATAGAATGATTCAATTTCAAAATGGCAACAGCTTCCAAAACTCTTACAAAAAGGAGCCTTATCAGAAAAAGGCAGCTCCATAAATATTGCATACGCTCTGGAACATCTATATACTTGTTGGGAAAACTGAACAAGTCAGATTATTAGAGAACAGATTAAGAATGTGCATGTCATTTCCAAAGCATTCATATTATTTATAACTATATCCTCAAGACAAAAAAATTAGGAGGGGGGAAGAAAACTCTTGGATTATACACATCTAGTACAGATCATTATGTAGAAACATGCTACTGGAATATGTGGCCTCAGTCACACACAGAACATAGATACACCTTTGCCAAGTACAGAATAATCCCCATCCCCCTTTTACAAACCGTGCAAGAGGATTTTTGTGCTGGCTGGTATGCTGAATGCTCTGCGCTAGTGCTGCCCGATTCACGATTCAAATCGATTCACCGATTCATTTCAGGTGAATTGATTCGAATTGATTCAAAACAAAACAAAAAAATCGGCCTCCTGTTTCATTGTCTTACAATCCTGCTTTAGGGGGCAAGGGTGTTGCCCCCTAAAGCAGGATTGGCAGCGCTGCCTCTTGCTGGCTGTCTGCAGCCGCTCCTCCTTTAGAGGGCGAGGGGGAGGGTCAGTCATGAAGTGCTGCAGTATCCGGCTTCCCCCTGGCCTCCCGTGCCTCCATTTACCTGATTCCAGCAGGGAGCAACCTGCAGAGAGGCTTGCCGGTAATCTAGCGATCATTGCAGGTTGCCATAGGCCTCAGGAGCTGTCTTCCTTCTGCCATGATCCTGCCTCTGACATCAGAGGAGGGGTGTGACCGCGGCAGAGGGAAGACAGCTCCAAAGGCCTATGGCAACCTGCAATGATCACTAAAGTACCGGCGATCCTCACTGAAGGCTGCTCCCTGCTGGAATCAGGTAAACGGAGGCGTGGGAGGTCAGGGAGGAACACACAGGCCTTCCGGGGGGGGGGGGGAGAGACAGTCCTTCAGGGGGAGGTGCAGTCCTTTGGGGGGGTGGTACAGGCCTTCAGGGGGGTGCAGGCCTTTACGGGGGACAGGCAGGCCTTCAGGGATGGAGTGTAGGCCTTCAGGGGGGGTGCAGGCCTTCAGGGGGGGGACAGACCTTCAGGGGAGGGGGCCCTGGTGTAGAAGTACACGAAGGGAGGGAGGGAAGGGGGGGTTCAAAGAGACGTGCATATGCTGGACTTTGGGGGGAAGAAATAATGGGTCTAACAACAGAGGAGAGGGAGAGAGATGGTGGGCAGTGGGATTTAGGGATGAAAGGAACAGAAAGGGAGAGATGGTGGACCCTGGGGTGGTGGGGAAGGAGGGAGAGATGCTGAATGAAAGGGTAGTTGAGAAAAGGTGGATCTGTGGATGGAGACGAAGAAAAGGAAAGATGCCAGACCTCCAGGGGAGGGAAGGGAAACAGAAGGGGAGGACAGAGATAGAAGATTGATGGTTAGCACGGAGAAAGAAGAAAGAAGGAGACCCTGGCAAGCAAGTTATCAGCAGACAACCAGAGCCTGGGACCAACAAGATTTGAATAATGACCAGACAACAAAAGGTAGAAAAAATAATTTTATTTTCTGTTTTGTGATTACAATATGTCAGATTTGAAAAGTGTATCCTGCCAGAGCTGGTGTTAGACCGCAAACATGAGCTAGGATTTAACAGAGAGAGGAAAAGTCTTTTTTGTTTGTTTATTTTGTTTACACCACAGCACCAGTGTGGTTAGGAGAAGGCAAAGGGGGTGAAGAGGCTATAAAATAAATACACCAGGATGTTTTAAAAAACACCCAATTGGGCAAGAAAATCAAATCGAATTGAAAAATCGATTCAATAGGCTGAATCGAATCGAATTTTTTTTTCCTGAATTGGGCAGCACTACACTGTGCTGCTCTAACGCTCATAGGAGCTCTATGACTGTCGGAGCAGTGCAGAACATTCAGCGTACCGGCCGGCACTAAAACCCTCTTGCATGGTTTTGTAAAAGGGGGTGGTAAGTGACTACAGACTAACAATAAAAAAGGTAGACAGAAATTAAACTGAAACCCCAAGAAGCCATTTTATGCATGCAGTACACCACCATAAGAACATAAGAAATGCCTCCGCTGGGTCAGACCTGAGGTCCATCGTGCCCAGCAGTCTGCTCACGCGGCGGCCCAACAGATTCAGGACCTGTACAGTAATCCTCTATCTATAACCCTCTATCCCCTTTTCCAGCAGGAAATTGTCCAATCCTTTCTTGAACCCCAGTACCGTACTCTGCCCTATTACACCCTCTGGAAGCGCATTCCAAGTGTCCACCACACGTTGGGTAAAGAAGAACTTCCTGTCCCCTTTCAACTTTTCCGAATGCCCTCTTGTTCTTTTATTCTTTGAAAGTTTGAATAATCTGTCCTTCTCTACTCTCTCTATGCCCTTCATGATCTTGTAAGTCTCTATCATATCCTCTCTAAGTCTCCTCTTCTCCAAGGAAAAGAGTCCCAGTTTCTCCAATCTCTCAGCGTATGAAAGGTTTTCCATCCCTTTTATTAGATGTGTCGCTCTCCTCTGAACCCTCTCAAGTAACGCCATATCCTTCTTAAGGTTCGGCGACCAATATTGGACGCAGTACTCCAGATGCGGATGCACCATCGCCCGATACAACGGCAGGATAACTTCTTTCATTCTGGTTGTAATACCCTTCTTGATTATACCTAGCATTCTATTCGCTCTCTTAGCGGCTGCTGCACACTGTGCCATTGGCTTCATTGTCATGTCCACCATTACCCCCAAGTCCCTTTCTTGGGTACTCTCATTTAATAACATTCCTCCCATTGTGTAGTTGTACCTCGGGTTTCTGCTTCCCACATGTAATATTTTACATTTCTCAATGTTGAACTTCATCTGCCATCTCGTCGCCCATTCCCCTAGTTTGTTCAAGTCCCTTTGCAATTCTTCGCAGTCCTCTTTAGTCCGAGCTCCACTAAATAGTTTGGTGTCTTCCGCAAATTTTATTATCTCACACTTCGTCCCTGTTTCTAGATCATTTATGAATATATTAAATAGCAGCGGCCTGAGCACCGAGCCCTGCGGGACACCACTCGTGACCCTCCTCCAGTCCGAGTAGTGGCCCTTTAGACCTACCCTCTGTTTCCTGCCCGCCAACCAGTTTCTGATCCATCTATGTACGTCTCCTTCCACCCCATGGTTCTTCAGTTTCCGAAGTAGGCGTTCATGGGGTACCTTGTCAAAGGCTTTTTGGAAATCTAGGTATATGATGTCTATGGGGTCTCCTCTGTCCATCCGTTTGTTAATTCCTTCGAAGAAGTGCAATAAGTTCGTTAGGCACGATCTCCCCTTGCAGAAACCATGTTGGCTGGTTATCAGAAGTTCGTTTCTTTCAAAATGTTCATCGATGTTTTCTTTTATCAGTGCTTCCACCATTTTCCAGAAAAATAGAAAGAGATGCACCTCCCATGCATGGTGGAAAATACAAAGGTAACACATATAAATTCCAAAAATTGACATATTCTGATAAATATACTGAAAATAAAATTATTTTTCTACTTCTATTGTCTGGCCATTTTATTTTCTAATTGTATTAGTCCCAGTCTTTCGTTTCTGCTTTTCTTTTTCTTCTCTTAACTCTCCAGTTTATCTGCCATGTCTTCTTTCCTCTCTTCTTTTTTTCATTTCTTTCTATCTCAGATATTAATCTTTTCCTTCCTTTCAGCTTTCTTCCTTTTATTATTTTTTTTCTTTTTCTATCTACTCAGATTTCACTCTTCCTTCTTACTATCTGGTCTTCAGTTCCCCTATATTTACTAAATATACCTACAACTTTCCAAACCTCACCCCAGCTCTTCCACTCCCAAACTCTCTCCTTATTCCTTATTCACCAGTCTTTCATTAACTTTCCCCTTTTCCTCCCCATGTCTGACATCTCTCCTCTACATTCAGCATCTCCCTTTTCTCTACCCCATCCCAGGGCAGGATTAATTCATCGAGGGCCCCTAGGCACATAAGTACACTGGGCCCCGCCCCGCCCCCTGCCCTGCCCCCTGCCCTGTCCCCATGTATTTACTTCTTTATTTCCACTTTATTTCTTTTATTTTAAAATTCAAAACAAACAAAGATTACCATACCAGTGCCAGTGTACAGTTTTTCTTCTATGCAACCTCAAACATCTCTGAACAAATTCCCCTTCCTTCCTAGAGGAAGAGATCTTCAGCTGGCAGGGATTTGAGAAGCCCACTAATTTATATTTTGCATTTGGGTAGTAGGCATGGTGCATAGCGGAAAGAAAATTTAGTGCCCATCATTTTATTGGACTAATACATTTCACACTTAGCTTTCAGAGGTTAAAACCTCTTTCTTCATATCAGTAAACTATACTGCTGTTACAGTATCCCTGTCCTGACCTGAAGAAAGGAGTTATGGTCTCTGAATTTATAAAAAATGTATTAAAATTAGTTCAATAAACAGTATAATCTTATTTCCATTTTCTATTAATAAACGATTATCAGCACAGCTACAATAATACCTTATCCTAAAGCAAAAATAAATAAATAAAACAAATAGAAATTTTTTTCCTACCTTTGTTGTCTGGTCTCTGCTTTCCTCATCTTCTCATCATTCTATTCCTTCCATCTGCCCTTTCCCTTCTATTCCGTCTGCCCCTTCCAGAAAATGCTTGTCTCCCTCTGCCATCTTTGCTCCTGCCCACTCCCCCCCTTGGTCTGGCATCCATAACCTTCCCACTGTTCCCCTCATAGTCTGGCATCTCTCTCCTTCCATCTCTCCTTCCCTCCCCCCTTGTGGTTTTTAGTATCTCTCTTCTCATTTCCTTCACTCGGATATGATATCTCTGTGTCCTTCCCCGTTCTTTGGCATCTCTCTCCTCTCTCTTCCCTTTCCTTTTCTTCTATTGTCTTCCTTCTCTATTTTCTGCCTCTGTCTAAATTAAATTCTTTCTTACTATTCAGCCTCTTTTCACTGTGTCTACTCACAGCTTGCCACCCCTTTCCTTCACCCCTCTACTATATCACTAACTATCTTCTTCCCCACATCCAGCTTGTGGGAAAGCAGTAGCAGTGGTGAGGAAGTGAGGGCTGGGCACAAGTTCTCCCCACTTCCATCATCTGCCCTGCTCCCTTTTGTCTCCCTTCTCCCCACATCAATCATCTGCCCTGCTCCTTTCTTCCCACATCCATCATCTGCCCTGCTCCCTTCTGTCTCCTTTCTCCCCACTTCCATCATCTGTCCTGCCCTGCCTCTTTCTTCCCACATTCATCATCTGCCCTGCTCTGCCTTGTCCCCTTCTCTCTCTCCCTCCACCCCAGGCCCATCTCACCATTCACCTTTCACTCTGATTTTTTTTTTTTTTTTTTAGAACAGCGACGCCCCCCTCAATTATCGATCGGCAATGCGGGCCTCCCCCCCGATAGGCAATGCAGGCCCTCCGATCGGCAACACGGTCCCCCCATCGATGGAAAGTAAAACAAGCAAGCAATGCGAGTAAGAAAGGCAACGGGAACTGTAATTTTGCAAGTGGTGTTGCTTGCCCAAAGCTTCCCTCTGACGCGCCCAAGCGGAAACAGGAAGCTGCGTCTGAGAGAAGCTTTGGGCAAGCAGCACTGCTTGCAAAATTACAGTTCCCCTTGCCTTTTTTACCCACGTTGCTTTCTTGTATTACTTTCCATCGATGGGGGGGCCGCAATGTCGATCAGGGGGGGCCCACGTTACCGATCGGGGGGTCTGCGTTGCAGATCAGGAGGGGGACCCGCGTTGCCGATCGATGCTGGAGAGGCCCATCGCTGTTTGGAAAAACAATGTTGATGCCCTCCTTCATCGGGCCCCCCTAACCATTTTGGGCCCTAGGCACGTGCCTACTGGGCCTATTGGTTAATCCGGCCCTGCCCTATCCAATATCTGTCCCCTCTCTCCCCAACCAGTTCAGTATCTCTTTTGTTCTTTCCTTATCGCCCATGTGCAGCATTTTCCCTTCTCCATGACCGCTCCCCTAGATTTCATATCTCCCCCTCTTTATCTCTTATCCTTTGTCCAGCATCTTCTCCCTATATTCATCATGTCCCCACATCTCTCCTCAATCTTCCTATGCTCTCTCCCCCATGTCAAACATCTCTTTTTCTCTATTCCCCATATCTATCGCGTCTTCTGTATCTTCCTATGCACCCCGGATCCATCTTCCCTCCATCCTCAATATCTCCCCTCCATTCCTCTATGCCCCTCTCAATTCCAGTAGCTATTGTCTATCTCTCTAGCCCCCTCACTGCATTCATCATTTTTTCTCAGTCTCCCTATGCCCTTATATCCAGTATTTCCTCTCCATCTTCCTGTTACCCCCTTCTCCTGCCTATATCCAACATTCTCCCTCCATACCCTATGTCCAGCATTTCCTATCTACTCCCTATGTTCTGCCCAGAATCCAGCATCTCCCTTCCATCTCCAACATCTTCCCTCTGTCTCCTTATGTTCCATATGTCCTGTATATCCCCTCTATCTCCCATCTTTCTTTCTATGCTCTCCTCTTCTCCAACATCTTCTTTCCCCCTGTGCCCAACATCTCCCCTCTGCCTCCCCAGCCCCTATCCTTGTGTCCAGTATCTAATCTGTATCTTCTTTGGGCCCCCTCCCCTCCCCTCCCCATATCTCCCTATATCATCCTTCTCATCCTCCATATCCAGCACCACCTCTCTGGCTCTGTAGTTCTCCCTCAATCTCATGTCCTATATCTCCTGTCTCTCTGTATTGCCCCTCCATCCTCTTGTCCTCTGTTCTCTCATTTTCCATTTCTAACCCATCCATCCTCCTTCATGCTGCCGCCAATGCTGCAACAACCACTGCTGCAATATCTTGACAGGATGGCAGCCACAGCTGTGATAAAAAATACAGTAAATCTGGGGCCTCTGTGACTCAGATACTCCTTGAAGGCTCTGCCATCCTGCCCTAGCTGATGAGAAATATATGCATCAGAGAGGGTGAGACTGGCAGTACCTTTCAAATCTCTAGTGGTGTTTAAGGTATTGGTATTGATTTTTCAAGCAATTCACCAAGGGATACATTGGTATCTTCCACTTGCTGTGACATTACATCAGCCCCGTTGATGCTTAAGATTGGAGAACATGATGCGTTTATCTGTTGATGAGTTATAGCATGTGAGGTATTCTAGTACCAGAGTTATGCCTATTTCAGTGGCAGGGGTGAAGCTTTGGAATAATCAGGTTGGACAACTGAAAATGAATAATAACTTTCAGAGTTTTAAAAAATTATTAAAAGCATCTCTTTTTATAGAAGCTTTTTAAGTGGTTAAGAAGCAGTGACTGAATGAATGGAGTAACTAATGGAAATGTTATCTGAACTTTATTTTGTTTTATTGTGTTTTATATTGGTTTGTGGTGTTTTTATTTTATGATTATGTTTTTTTTTTTTTTTTTTTTTTGTAATCTGCTTAGGTATAAGTGGAATATACGTTCTTAAAAAAAAATACCTATATTACTTCTCAGAGACCGGGGTCACTGCAAACTGCAAAAAACCCAACAAAAGCCCTAAATACCAAACAGATGGCATCATGGCAGGGCTGAGGATCTACTGAATCCCTTGAAGGTCCTGACTACATGCCACTGCAAAAGAGCTCATTTATATGATTAAATGACTTTTGGAGAGCGCTCTTGTTATATGCAAGCATATAAGCAAAACAAGGCTTAATATTTAAAAGTATGGCGCCCAATTATGCAATTTTACTGGATTGTCGTGGGAGGGGTGGTGTTGGGATGATCATGATCATTGAGCTTAATTTTCAAAACATTGGGAGATAGCTAGGGGCCTGAAAGCTATTTGAGTGTGTGGGGGAGGAGAGACAATGTTGAAGGTTCGCTTAGGTCTCCCAGTACTCTTGCACTGGCCCAAATGTTATCCTAAAACAACTTTATTCAGGGCTTCCTCTATAAAATGAAAGTTCTTGAAGGATATGCAAAGAGGATTTTTAACTACAGACAGAACAATTAATTGATAAGTGTGATGACAGAACAAACAATGGCAAACTCCTAAAGTAAGCCTTGAACATTGGATTACCAGCTGGAACTTTTACCATTTCTCTTGGTTTCTTGAGGTGTTTCCTGTACAAACCGTTCACGCTTCTTTTCTCTCTGTGTCTCAGGTCCTTCTTGCATTAACCTTCTCCTGGGCTTGCTGCTTGGACAAAACGATGTCCTGCTGTTGGGCCTTTCTTGAAGGCTGCAGCTTTCACCATTCACTATTAAAAAAAATAAATAAATAAAATCAGTTAGGTGGACACCTTAAATTGCCATTAAATCTAATGCTTCTGGGACGCCAGAGCTGGTATCTCTTATGGTCTGAGTAGTGTCTCAGTAGTGAATGATAGCTAGAAGCCAGAAAGTGAAGGCTGAGCAGCTCCAATTGTGAACCACGAGTTAAGACAGCTCTTATAAACCATAAGAGGTACCCCCTAAGAGGGTAATTTTATAAGTAGGTATCTAGGCCTTCTCAGGAGGCCCATGTGTTCTTAATGCTTATTTTATTAGAGCAATTATTCAGATAGGAATTCAGTAAATGATGGTCCAAGTTAGGGATCAGGAAGATCTGCGCTAAACTAGTATTTTACAAAAGATGTGCTGCGCAGAGCAAAGCACATTCTCTCGCCTAACTTTGGATGCTAAATTTATGCCTTTGAAAACCCAGTGTAAAGCTGCATCCAACTTAGGCACATAAATGATATTATTCAATAATATCACTCTTAAAGTCTGGGAATACCTCTGACCCATCCATGCCCCTCCCCTTTGGAGTAGCATGTGAGAGAAGTCAGTTATGCACGCACTTGCTAATTAGTACCAATTAAGGCTTGTTAAGGCCAATTATTGGTACATATTACATTACATTACATTACATTATATTAGTGATTTCTACTCCGCCATTACCTTGCGGTTCAAGGCGGATTACATAAGAGTTACATGAAATTACAAAATATACAGGCGGATTACATAAGAATTGTCGTGAGATTAGGTAATACATGATGGGTAATTTGAACATTATAGATATGATAAGGAGTAGATAATATAATAGGTGGAGCTTGGGAAGGATCTGGTCGTGTTAAATAGGTTTTATGTATTTTTTGAAGAGTAGGGTTTTTGTTTCTTTTTTGAAGGTTTTGTAGTCTGTGGTCTACAGCAGATTGGTGAGTTGTCTCTCTAGTTTTGCTGCTCTGGTGGCCATTAGGTTGTCATATAGTTTTCTTCATTTGACATTTTTGATTGGCGGGTATGTGAATAGTGAGTGGGTTCTCCTGTGTCTGGTTAAGGTGGATTGAGTTAGTCGGTTGTTCCAGTAGGTTGTGTTGTCTCCATTTATAGCTTTGATAGCAGGGATTAGAATTTGAAGTGTACTCTTGCTTGTATTGGGAGCCAGTGTGAGTCGTAGTATGCCTCTGTGATGTGGTTGTATTTTTTCAGTGAACAGATGAGTCCTAGGGCTGTATTATGTATTGTTTGTAGTTGCTTTATCATGGTCGCTGGGCAGGCGAGGTATAGTATGTTGCAGTAGTCTATTAGTCCAAGGATAAGAGATTGTACCAAAAGTTGGAATTGTTTCCTGTCGAAAAATTTTCGTTTTCTCATAGTTGCGAATGATGTTTTTATTATTTTGTTGATTTGTGGTTGCATGGTACAGCCTCTGTCAATCAGTACTCCAAGAAGTTTTAGTGTGGGTTGAATGGGGTATGAGATCGAGTTTATTGCTAGGTTTGTTAAGGTTGGGGTTTTGCTGTTTTCTAGGAGGATAAAGTTTGTTTTGTCAGAGTTAAGTTTTAGATTGTGTTCTGTCATCCATGTTGCTACTGTTTTGAGTGTTCTGTGTATTGTGCCTGTCATGGTAGGCGCTGGATGGTCGAAGGGGAGGAGAATAGTGATGTCATCTGCATAGCTGTAGGAGGTTAGGCCATGTTTGTCTAAGCAGGAGCTGAGGGAAGCTATGTATAGGTTGAAGAGTGTGGGAGACAGAGGTGATCCTTGGGGTTCTCCGCATTGGTTGGACCATGGTTCTGATTTTTCTTTGTTTGTTTTAACCCTCTTAGGTTCTGGATTGCAGGAAGCCTTTAAAACCTTGCCTGAAATTCCTATGGAGTCTAATGTTTGTAGGAAAATGTCATGGTCTACTAGGTCAAAGGCTGTGGAGAGGTCTAGTTGTATGATTAGTATTTTCTTGCCTGTACTGAGTTGTAGTCTAGCTGTGTCCATGAGTGTTCCTAGTAGGGTCTCAGTGCTGTACTTGCTTCTGAAACCAGACTGTGTGGGGTGGAGTAAGTTGTGGTTTTCTAGGTATAAGGTTAGGGCTTTAGCTACGAGGCCTTCCATTAGCTTGATGTACAGTGGGATTGAGGCTATGGGTCTGTAGTTGGATGGTTGGTCAGTTGTTCCTTTGGGGTCTTTTAGTATTGGAGTTATGATGATTTCGCTGAGGTCTTGTGGGAAAAGTCCATCTATGAGTAAAGTTTGTATCCATTTTAGAAGCATGGAGCGGAATAGTGTACTGGAGGTTTTCAATAAGTATGGGGGGGGGGGGGCAGTGGTTAAGGTCACAGGCTGCATGGCTGTATTTATTATATAGTTTGTTGAAGTCTGACCATTGTATGGGTGAGAAGTGGGACCAGGTTCTGTCTGCTGCAAATGATTCTTTCTCTGGGGGGGGATTTGAGATCTCTTCTAGGTGCATAGGAATTCCATTGAACGTGGCTCTGATAGTTGCGATCTTGTTTTTGAAGAATGTGGCTAAGAGGGTGGCGGAGGGGGGGAGTTGCTGTTGGTTAGGTAGGGTATGGTGTCTGTGAGATCTTTTAGTAGCTGGAATAGCTCTTTTGTGTCTTGGGGGTCCTTCTCCTATTTGCTTTTAAGTGCCAATTTAATGCCAATTAACTAATTATGCTACACACTTAACAGACCCTATTCTGTAACTGGATGCACAATTAGGTGCCTAATTTTACAAGCCAGTAATAAATAGTATTTGGGGTATACTTTCCTTTATAAAAAAAGGTGTACTTGGGCGCATGGTATTCTTACTGCGTAACATGTAAATTATGTCTGCTGAGGCTCAGGTGTAAATATATTTGTGTAATTCAGTGACTTTATACACATGCACTTTTCTAAGCTCCACCCCCCCCCATGCTCCCTTTCCAAACACTTAACAATATGAATGAGTTTCACTATTAAGTATACTTTTAGGGACCTCTGTATCACACATATGAGAAGAAATTTTTGCATGTACTGTATAACCCTGTTATGTGGAAAAAGCTTGCTAAATTACTCTCTAATAAGGTGAATTCAATAAGGAGATGATTAGTTTTAGGAGGCAAGAATGCAAATAAACTCTCCTAGATCTTGAATCTAAGCACCTCCTTATAGAATTACCCTCCATATATCGAATGCTGCCCCAAAGAAAAGGACTAGTCTGTCAGATCTCTGACAATAAAAACATTTTAGAAGGTGCTTTTCTGAGCTCTCTGCCCAGTGAAGAATGGCTAGGATTCATTTGCTGAATCCCTGCTATCTACCAGTCACTGATGAGTAAACACTGACCACCGCATTATTATAAAGCTCTTGCTGACCAGGTTTGAGCACCACTGCAGGAAGAGCGGCTCAGTCAGCAAGTCAGGAGTCTTACTGCTACCAAGGTTTCCCGCCATCTTCAGATTTTCCAGATAAGCTGATGTGGTCTCCTTCACTGTCCACATGAACATAGTCTTGTATTTCTTAGTGAACTCAATACGGACTATAGGTGATGTAAAACCAGCTCTGAATCAATTTGTTCTGTAAAAAATGGAGCAGGTTGCCAACCCTTACCGGTCTATACTGGGCTTTGAGCATGCTCAAGCAATAGTGTGAATGGTGTTTTTGTCCTAGAACTAAATAAAAACACAGTGTTACCCTAAACAAGGCCATTGTACAATAAAGTACATGGCAGAATTTTAATTTAGAGTTTCCTAGTCAGCACAGTTACTTACCATAACAGGTGTTATCCAGGGACAGCAGGCAGCTATTCTCAACATATGGGTGATGTCATTCACGGAGCCTGGATGCGGACAGTATCGCAAGCAGACTTGCTTGAAGAACTTTTAGAAAGTTTGTGACTGCTGCACCGCGCATGCGCGAGTGCCTTCCCGCCCGATGCAGGGCACGCATCTCCTCAGTTCAGATAGCTAGCAGAGAAGCCAACCAGGGGAGGTGGGTGGGTTGTGTGCCCTGGATAACATCTGTTACGGTAAGTAACTGTGCTTTATCCCAGGACAAGCAGGCAGCCTATTCTCAACATATGGGTGACCTCCAAGCTAACCAGAATGGGATGATGGAAGAGTTGGCAATTCAAGAGAATAAATTTTGTAATATTGCCTGGCCAAAATGGCTATCCCATCTGGAAAAAGCATCCAGCTAATAATGAGAGGTGAAAGTATGAACCGAGGACCAAGTGGCAGCTTTACAGATTTCCTCAATAGGAGTTAATCTAAGGAAAGCTACTGATGCTGCCATGGCTCTGACTTTAAGGGCTGTGACTCGACTCTGTAGATGCAGTCCAGCCTGAGTTTAGCAGAAAGAGATGCAAGCTGCTAGCCAGTTGGAGATGGTGCACTTGGAAATCAGATGTCCCAACTTATTTGGATCAAAGGAGACAAAAAGTTGAAGTGAATATCTGTGTGGCTGAGTTCTTTGCAAGTAGAAAGCCAAAGAACGCTTACAGTCCAGAGTATGAAGAGCTGTTTCTCCAGGATGAGAATGAGGCTTTGGAAAAAACACTGGAAGTATAATGGATTGATTGAGATGAAATTCTGAAACCACTTTAGGTAAGAATTTAGGATGAGTATGGAGGACCACCTTGTCATGATGGAATACTGTGAAAGGTGGGTCTGCAACTAAAGCTTGTAGCTTGCTGACCCTGCGAGCAGATGTGAGAGCAATGAGAAAAACCACTTTCCATGTGAGATATTTGAGATGAGCCGAAGCCATTGGTTCAAAGGGAGGCTTCATCAATTGAGCAAGAACAACATTGAGATCCCAAATCACTGGAGGAGGTTTGAGAGGTGGTTTGACATTGAAAAGACCTTTCATAAATCTGGAAACCACAGGATGAGCAGAGAGGGGTTTCCCTTCGATAGGCTGATGGAAAGCAGCAATTGCACTGAGATGGGCTCGAATAGATGTTGATTTGCAGCTTGATTGAGACAAATGAAACAGGTAATCCAAAACTGAAGACAAGGAGGTAGATTGAGGCTCCTTGTGATGAATGGTGCACCAAGCAGAAAATCTAGCCCATTTCTGATTATAGCATTGTCTAGTGGTAGGCTTCCTAGAAGCCTCTAAAATGTCCTGTACAGATTGAGAAAACTGTAGAGTGGCAGTTAAGTTGAGAGGTACCAAGTTGTCAGGTGTAGAGACTGCAGGTTGGGATGAAGTAGAGACCCATGACTCTGTGTAAGCAGAAAGGGAAAAATTGATAAAAGCAGTGGCTCCCTGCTGCTGAGTTGAAGAAGGGAGTACCAAGGTTGTCTGGGCCACCAAGGAGCAATCAGAATCATGGTGGCATGTTCCTGTTTGAGTTTGACAAGTATCTTGAGTATGAGAAGGAACAGAGGGAACGCATAGAGAAACTGATTCGTCCATTCCAGTAGAAAAGCATCTGCCTCCAGTCAGTGAGGGGAGTATATCCTGGAGCAGAACTGAGGCAGTTTGTTGTTGTGGGGAAACACGAAGAGATCTATCTGAGGAGTTCCCCACTGAGAAAAATGTGATGAAGAGGCGAGGAATTGAGTGTCTATTTGTGAGGTTGTAGAAGACGACTCAATTTGTCCACCAGACAGTTTTTCTCTTCCTGAATGTAGACAGCTTTTAGGAAGGTGTTGTGAAGAATTGCCCAATTCCATATCTTCATTTGCCTATTCAGGGAAATGGAGATTTTATCCCGGGTATGACTAATGTAATATTTCGATCTTGGGGAAATAAGGGGGTTCGGTTTATTGCTCAGATTTTGGATGAGAATGGGAAGACAAGGAGATTTCCAGACCTTTCTTTAACGGTTGGAAGTGGACCATGGTCTTTATATGGATACATGCAATTAGAACATTATGTTAGTCAAATATGAAGATAGGGTCTTTTTTTGGGTGTTTGTGAAAGGCTTCTAAATTTTTTTAACCAATGTAATGAGGTTCCAATCTCTGTATCTTTGTTACATAAGTGGTGGTGGACATATGATAGAACATATGATAGTTATACAACTAAATGTATAAGGGAATTCAATCGTGTATATCAAAATGTATATGAAACGTATTGAAAATAGTGTTTAGCAGCAGGGAATCATTCATACCACATTAACAGAAACTCTTGACATCATACCATCAATATAATAAAGTATAAAACAACGGAGAAAAATAAACCTCAATTGCGAGAGGCCGGGACTACACAAGTACCCGAGCCAACTCACATCATCACTGATTTATGAAAAAACTCAGTGTACATTTAAATAAATAGTTTTCATTCATGCACAGTTAATATTTTTCAATGATTTTTTTCAAAGGTTTTTTAGTGTGAGCAATGTAAGCATAGTCCGATATATTAGAACATATTCATAGCATGAACAGGATCCCAAACTAACTACAAAATAGATGAGGGCTACAGCTCAACTTTACGGGTATAAGCAATTGTTGAGGCATGGAGTTTGGAACAAAAGTAAGAGAAAAACATCCACTCATCTGAAGATGCGAAGTGACTCAAAAGATTCTCAATTCCTTATCCCGACAGAAAAGTCTTTCTGTTTCGCCTAGAAGGCTACTTCAGGGGAAAAATCCAATGTCCAAATGTCTCCCGCTTCTTCCAACGCCACAATTGTAAAGCTGGCTCCTCTCAAAATGGTTCTGGGACTGCGAGATGCGCCCGGCTCGAAAAAAAGACAAACGAACTGGGCGACTTGACGTCATCACAAAAACGTGATGCGTGATAGGCTAAACCTCAGCTACTAACAAACCAAATTAGATTGCAAGTCCTGTGTTTCATAGGACATTACAAAATTCAAGATTAGCGATCTTAAGTTTCATATAATGTTACAAAAATCAAAAGAAAGGTTGCCATTCATATACAGTGTTAAGACCACGAGGCTCTAAAGTTTGTAAACGATTGATCCATTGCTGCTCTTTCTGCCAAAGCACTCTCCTAATATCTCCTCTCCTTAAAGATACAACCAACTTCTCAATCACCCAACATTTCAAATTCTCGAACCTATGTTCCTGTTGGATACAATGGGTCACTATAGGAGCCGTCAACTTCCGGGTGTTTAAACAGCTTTTATGCTCCGTCAGTCTCACTGTTAAAGTGCGTGAGGTTTGGCCTACGTAAAGCAGGTCACATGGACACTGAAGTATATACACAATGTTCGTTGATTGACAAGTAGAGGTATGACGTAAACTGTAATTCTTGCCGTTACTCGGATTATTAAAGCTAGAGGCAGTAACCATTATGTTACAATTAGAGCAATGGCCACATGGGCTATGTCCCAGTACAATATCCATACTTTCTTGATCAAAACGTTCTTTAGATGTATGACATAACCAGTCACTTAAATTCCTATTCCTTGACTGAGAAAAAATGAATTTCTTATTTTCAAAGCAAGGAAGCGTTTTGAGTAGTGGAAGATGTCTTTTATATCTTTTAATAATTTGCTGAGACATTTTGTCTCCGAGTTTGTTTTATCACACATGGAATCAACTCTTCTTCTACTTGAGGTCTTCTATATTCCAATAAAGTTTCTCTCGGATTATATAAGGCTCGTTTTTTTGCTTTTTTAACCACTGCATATGGATAATACCTGGATAATAACCTTTGTTCTAAAATTTTAGATTCTTGAACAGTGTTCCCTCTAAGCGGGCGGGTGTTGTGAGCAAACTTTTTTCACCGTGAGCCAAAAATATCGGGCGCCAGCAAGTTATGAGCCAACTCGCCCGATTCTCCTCTCGCCGCCCTGCCATCTGCCGTACGCCTCTTCCGATCGTGCGCTGTGACGAGAAACGTGTGCGCTGCGATGTAATATTTTGTGCGCCAGCGCACGCCAGCGCAGCTTAGCGGGAACACTGGTTCAAATGGTTTTATTTATTTCCCCAAATTTATTTTTGTTATACGCATTGAAAATATTTGATATTGCGTTTAAATCAAAATCTCAATAAACTTGAAACGAGTGCCCGTGAGATTGTGGGAGGGTTAAATACTCAAAACTTAGAAGTTTTTGCTACGCCAGCTTTCTGGTATCTTTACATACAGTGGCGTACCTAGCATATGTAACATCCGGGGCCCATCATTTTTTGGCACCCCCCCCCCATCTGTAAGAAAAACATGATTTTTAGTAACAAACCACACGTCACACATGAGTACCTAGGAAAAGGCAGCATCTTACATATTGCAGTGAGCAGTACATCAATACACCCATTGTAAAACTAAACAAGCCAGACCAGCACAGATCAATCCTACACCGTCAATCCTAACAGAAAACCATGTCTTTCGAACACACAGAACACAGAAAACACCTTCGCCTAGTAAGGAATATGTAATCACAAACTAACCCCTCCCTCTTTTACAAAACTGTAGTGTGGATTTTAGCTACGGAGGTAACAGCTCTGATGCTCATAAAATTCTGAGCATCAGAGCTGCTACCACCAAGGCTGGTGCTAAAAACGCTTCACAGTTTTGTAAAAGGGGGGATAAAATAAAAATACATAGACAAAGGTTAAATTGAACCAGCAAGAAGCTGGACTCTGCATACAATGCTTCACAGAAACAGTGACACATGTCTCCTAAAGCAATAAATAAATAGAAATTTTTTTCTACCTTTGTCTTCTGTGGTTTCTCCTTTCCTCATCTTCTTGTAACTCTCTTCCTTCCATCCACTGTCTGCCGTCTCTCTTCCCCTATATGGCATCTTCTCTCCTTCTATGCCCCTTCCAGAAACTGTATGCCTCCCCCTTCCATCTCTCCTTTCACCCCATTGGTCTGGCATCTCTCTCCTCGCCTTCCCTCTCCCACACCTCTCCTCATAGTCTGGTATCTCCCCTTCCCTGATTCTCTGGCATCTCTCTCCTTTCCTTTTCTTCCATCTTTCGCTCCCCCTCCATGCTCTCACATCTCCCCCTTCCTTTTCCCTTAGACTGGCATACCTTCCTCCTACGCTCCAAGCCCTGGCATCTCCTTTAATTCCCTCCCTCATCTTCCTTCTCCCTCCAGCTGGGTACCGCAACACTCTTCCCTGCAGCTCTGCACTTCCCCACAATTGCCATGCTTCGGTTCCTCTTCTTCCTTCCTTCCTCCCCCCCCCCCCGCGGGACCCTGCGGCACCATCAACTCTTACTCCCTCTAATGTCGGCCCTGCAGCTCCAGACTTCCTCGCACCTTCTCCCCTCCCCCTTTGGATCGCTATTATTTTAAATGTTATAGCCGCGGAGCTGTATCCATCAGTGGAGATGTCTAACCTCGGCCTGCCCCGGAACTCTTACTGCAGCAGACGCCCGTCTAGGCAGGAACAGGAAGTCACTGTTGCAGTAAGAGTTCCGGGGCAGGCCGAGGTTAGACATCTCCACTGATGGATACAGCTCCGCGGCTATAACATTTAAAATAATAGCGATCCAAAGGGGGAGGGGAGAAGGTGCGAGGAAGTCTGGAGCTGCAGGGCCGACATTAGAGGGAGTAAGAGTTGATGGTGCCGCAGAGTCCCGCGGGGGGGGGGGGGGGGGAGGAAGGAAGGAAGAAGAGGAACCGAAGCATGGCAATTGTGGGGAAGTGCAATCCCCCCAATGCGTCCCCTTACCTTACCGACGCGTGTGTGCGCTGTGAAGAGAAACTTTGCGCTGCGATGTAATATTTTGTGCGCGAGCACAGGCCAGCGCAGCTTAGCGGGAACACTGTTCTTGAATAAATTTATCTTTAGTATTACATATTCGTTGGTATCTTAGGAACTGAGCAAAAGGGATACTCGTTTTTAAGTGAACAGGATGCATACTATCAAATTTCAACAGGGTGTTTCTATCAGTGTCTTTACGATAGATGGAGGTTTCAAAACCGCAATCTTTCTTCTGAACTAAAACATCTAGAAAACTGATCTCTTACTTTTGTTCCAAACTCCATGCCTCAACAATTGCTTATACCCGTAAAGTTGAGCTGTAGCACTCGTCTATTTTGTAGTTAGTTTGGGATCCTGTTCATGCTATGAATATGTTCTAATATATCGGACTCTGCTTACATTGCTCACACTAAAAAACCTTTGAAAAAAAATAATTGAAAAATATTAACTGTGCATGAATGAAAACTATTTATTTAAATGTACACGGAGTTTTTTCATAAATCAGTGATGATGTGAGTTGGCTCGGGTACTTGTGTAGTCCCGGCCTCTCGCAATTGAGGTTTATTTTTCTCCGTTGTTTTATACTTTATTATATTGATGGTGTGATGTCAAGAGTTTCTGTTAATGTGGTATGAATGATTCCCTGCTGCTAAACACTATTTTCAATACATTTCATATACATTTTGATAGAACATATGATAGAACATATGATAGTATTATGCAAAAATGGAGTTGGGGATTCAAATTTCACTTCAAGATTTTAGTCAAGCTATTCATCGATTGCCTAAAATTATTAAGAGTTATGTTTGGAGGGAATGTACGTATATAATTTTACATAGGGCATATTTCTCACAAGTGCAAGCATTCCATGCAGGCTTAGTTAATTCTCCCATTTGCATTAAACGTGAGAAAGTTCAGAATACATTATCTCATGCGTTGTGGCAATTTCCTCTTATTAAGTCATTCTGGTCTGCCATCCTATTATATCTAGGTTCATTGTGGGATAGTCAATTAGTGGAATCTCCAAGGGGAGTGTTATTTGGTAAAGCTGCTGCTTGTGGGGTATATGGACAAGATAGATGCATTTTATTTCAAAAGGCATGCATTATTGGTCACATATGTATTTTGTAATATTGGTTACAGAAAGATCCTCCTAGTTTTTGGCATTGGAGGATCTTTCCATCTTTTAATTTTATTTGAAGTTAGGGATGTTTGTAAGTTTCCAAGACGTACACGTTTCTTTTTGAAAATTTGGGATCCTTATATTCAAATCTTTCATCTAGAGCACAAAGTATAATTATTAATATTTTATATTGAAGCTTTAGAAACATTTATAACATTGCAATACCAGTTAATATGTGTTATCTTCCATTCGGGGGGGGGGGGAGGGGAGAGGGAATTGGGGGATGCAGGGGTAGGATAATAATAGGTCATATAGAAATGTATATTGAAGGAATGATAAATTTCATATTTTATTTAATTTGATTAATTACTTCAATACAATGTGAATAGGAGGGGGAAGGGGAGGGGGAAAGGGAGGTGGGGCAGTAGGGGGGTTGATATGGGTTAAATGGAAATATATTTTGGAGGAATGTTAGAAATATGTATGACAATGTCATAATTGTGGATCTATTTGAAATGAAAATCTATTTGTGTTATATTATACTAGTGTTTTAGCCCGTTACATTCGTTACAGTAACGGGTGCTAGAATAGCCCCACCTATACCCTGACCCTGACTCTGACCCCACCCATGCCCCGCCTTTATCATGCCCAGACCCTGCCTCTCACTGATCCCAGTCCCACCACCGCACCTTTCACTATTTCCTTTGTACCCTTTTGGCCCTCCTGACAGGGTCTTTACTTACCCAAGACGGCAGCAGCAGTCCTGACGTACCAACCTTTCCTCCCTCAGTGCCCCAAAGCAGCAGTGGTCCTACCATTTCCATCTCTCCCTTTCCCCCTTTCACACCCTCTACAATCTCTCTCTGACCCTGTTTCACCTCTTTTGCCATCTTTCTCTTTCCTGTCCCCCTCTGTCCTTCCCCAAGACCATCTCTCTCTCCTGCATCCTCCACACTCCTTGAATCCATCTGTCTCTATTTCTCTCTCCTCACCTCCTGCCCCTGTGGAGCTCTTGCAGCTCCTCCTCGTCCTCCTCCATTCAGGCTTCAGCCATCTGCCGCTGTGGCCTGCAGCCGCCGACAGCTGCCGCTGCGGCCTGCAGCCGCCGACAGCCGATATCTACCTCGGGGGATTCTCGCACATGCGCACTCCTACCTGTGGTGCCCTACAGCACACAGAAAACGGGAGCAAGCAGGTGGGAGTGTGCATGCATGCTTAGGGCTTTATTATATTAGATACGAAGTGTCAATGGCACTTTGTGAAAAAATGACTGCTCCTGCTCAAATACGGGTAAAAAGGGATCCTGGAGTAGGTGGATAGGCGAGGTCCAGGAGTTTAAACAAATTAAACACTGCAGTGATTACAGTGACAGAGGCATCTTGAGAGAGGAACAGACATTTATTTTCATCTGTTATTTAAAAAAAAAAACCCTGAAAGAACAAAGCAAAAACCAATAAAAATAAAACAGGAAAATTTATCCATTCAGTACATAATCCTATAACCTACTCCTGAGTATTAATATCTTACCAAGCTTCAATAACCAAAAGACTTCATTTGACCATGTGTTATGATGTTCATCAAGTACGGGAGCCATCTGCTGCCGCGGCCTGCAGCCGCCGACAGCCACCGCGGCCAACATCCGCCTTGCGGGATTCTCGTGCATGCGCACTCCTACCTGCGGTGCCCTACAGCGCAAGGAAAACGGGAGCACGCAGGTGGGAGTGCGCATGCGTGGCTTAGGGCTTTATTATATTAGATTTACTTATTTCCTTCAACAAAATGTTATAAAGTAAACTATGTTTTTTTTTTACTGATTTTCAGGAACCAGAATTGCACCTCCTTAGGCACTTTATGGTACCTAATGCCACTGTAGGTGTAGCTAATGCCGGAAGTGGCATTAGATGCTATAAAGCGCCAATGGAGATGTGATTCACATCAAGGGTAGGCGCCAGAAATGTAGGCCTGAAAAACCCTGGCCTACATTTCCAGTGCCTACCTTTGCTGGAGGCGTGATTCTTTAAACTGCGCCATTGTGTGATTGATACGCAATCAGCGGTTGCTTTTAAGGTAGTTGCAGACAACGACACGGGTTAGAAAATCTGGACCTGACTGGCTAAATTGCTTGGTCGAGGCTAGCCGCTATTATTCAACGTCACTTAACCAGCTGAGTGCCATTGAATATCACGGTTGGGAATGAACACCATGTTGGCTATGTTGGATGGAGTCAGCAGTTGGATATTTAGTCCCTAAACAGCCAGGTTTATTGCATAAATGGGACCGTACACAAGTCTGTCCTATCTTTATGCAGTAACCTATAACTGCTTAACTGACGAATATCGACTTAAATGACCTCATACTGCCCAATATTCAGGGCTATTTAATCAGCCACAAATAGCTCCTGGCTGCTTAAATATCATTAAGCCATTTGTGAAAATTAAAGTGTTTGGCAGCCAAATCAGGCCACTTAAATAGATAGTCTATCTTTGGCCGCTATAAACTTAGCAAGCCAGCGCTGAATACTGACGTAGCTAGCTAAGTTTACAGTGGCCAAAAATACCCCGGATATTCAATGCCGGTCACCAGAAACGGTCTGGCATTGAATATCTGGGTTTAGCGCTCACCACATGAGTCAGCCCGTGTAACTCCTGCAGACTGACTATGGGCCCCACTTTCTTTTGTGGGGCATAAAGAGGGCAATTCTATAAAGCGTTTTTTCATGCATGTAAAAGGGCTTTTACAAAATTACTCTAATACTATTCAATACAATTTTTATTTGTATGCCGCCAATACCTCCATGAAGTTCAAAGTGGTTTACATAAGTAATTATGGTGATACAAATTAAAAACTAGTGTTAAAATATTTAGGAATTATTAATAACAAATTCATGAAATAGATAGGTCTTTAGGTATTTTTTGACACATTTAAAATTAGATTGCTGGTTAGTATTAGTTGGGAATGCTTTCCACAGTTTTGCTGCTTGATATGACCATGTGGAGTTAAAAGTTCTATTGTATCTAATGTTCCTAATGACTGGATACCAAAAAGTATCATTGTTTTTAAGTTCAAAGATGGATTATTAGAAAATTTAACGAGATGTGGCATATAATCAGGAGTTTCTCTATACCATATTTTAAATAGAATACAATAGAATTTATATAGGGTTTTTCATGTAAGCAAAATGGCTTTTACAAAATTACCGTACTCCAAGGGTTATAAGCAGAAAAGTAAGCATGGTGACAAGAAGACACACTTTTATGCAACTTGCCTGCAAGCATTTTCTGGCACACTCAGGGCGTTGTTTATATAATATGTGCGAACATTTATATCTGTTCTGAGCAGGTGTAAATGTTTGCAGCTTCAACCTAGGCATGATTTGTTCTGCTTTTCCCCTAATTGCCTTATAAAGTACGCCAGAAATAGGCACTTGGCTTTCACATAGGTAACCTGTCATCAAATTACCCTCATTGTGCTGTGCAGTAGCAGAACAGCATTTCAGCATAAGTGATATTTGAATTAACTGTGGTTTTGAACCTTGGTTTGAAGTTGTTTTTATGACATGTATGTATCCTGGCACCAATGTTTCTATGAAGATTTTAAAACTGGCTTATATTTAAACAGTCAGCAAGGCAAAGAGCAAGCTATAGATTTTCTGGATGGGTTGAGTCAATGCTGGCTTTATTGTACTGATGTCCCTATTTGAAAACAAGAGTAAAACCAGGACTAAAGCAAGCTGTGTTGGAAATCAGCAATCAGGACCTAATCAGAAATATTAGGAGCAAACAAGCTGTCAGCCTCCATGTTTGCATATGATATAAAGAATAGCAAAGAGCCACTTTCATCTAGTGTACCTGTGAACTGTAAGTTTTTGTCTTGCACTGTGTATTCTCTGTTAATTACTGGTATTGCACTGTATGGTCGTCTCAAAGGAAGCCCATATGAAAACATAGATCTGTTTGGAGACATCATCTTTTTGCAAAAGGGAATAGCTCCTGTAGCAGAAAACAAAACAGAAAAAAAAGAAAAATAGATGTTAAGGGCTTTCTTCTGGCCATATTATGTCCTGTGATAAATATTCTGTGTGCCATAGACCTTCCTTTTAAGGACTAGAAAAAGAAGGATGTGATATTCACGGATAGCCCTTAAGGGTCGCAAATGGGTTGGGTTTTCAGAGAATCCTTAATGAATATGCATTAAAATTTTGAATATAAGGCCAGATTCAGTAAATTGCATCCAAAAGTAGGTGCTGCTATGATCTGGCATCTAACTTTGGGCATGAGCACTTATTTCTTCCAAAATCAGGTGTAAATGCTCATACCTAACTGATGGTAGTTAGATGCACAAAGGTTGGTATTCTACAACATCGTACCTAAGTTCTGTGAATGCCCCTGTCCTGCCCATGGGCCACACCTCCTTTTGAGATGCATGCTAATTAACAGAGAAATTTACTTTGCAACAAGAGAGGAACTGGAATCAAAGAAAACTATCTCACAATCACAAAAGCCTCCACGGATTTCACCTTAACATAACTGAAGAATTAAATGTTAGCGTAAGGGAAAAGGCCTCAGAAGCCACAGGGTGCTGATACTGCACCAGGGCGAAGAGAGAGAGAGCTGGATAGAACTATTGGCTCTCCCTCATGCTTCGATCATCAGCCAAAAACCCTTATTAATCTATCTATATATATAAAATCGGAGGTATGTATGTATGTATGTGTGTATGTATGTGTGTATGTGCCGCGATCACGCAAAAACGGCTTGACCGATTTGAACGAACCTTGGTATGCAGATCCCTCACTACTTGGGGTGATATGTTCTGGGGGTCTCGCGGCCCACCTGCACACGTGGGCGGAGCTACAAACAGAAAATCAGATTTCACCCATTCATGTCAATGGAAAAAATGTAAAAAGCTGCCTTCCCCCACAGTAATTCCAACTACCTGGGGTGATATGTTCTGGGGGTCTCGCGGCCCACCTGCACACGTGGGCGGAGCTACAAACATAACATCTGATTTTACCCATTCATGTCAATGGAAAAAAAGTAAAAAGCTGCCATTCTCTCAGTAATTCAAAAACGGCTTGACCGCTTTGAACAAAACTTGGTATGCAGATCCCTCACTACCTGGGGTGATATGTTCTGGGGGTCTCGCGGCCCACCTACACACGTGGGCGGAACTACAAACAGAAAATCAGATTTCACCCATTCATGTCAATGCAACAAATGTAAACAGCTGCCATTCTCACAGTACATCAAAAATGGCTTAACCGATTTGAACGAACCTTGGTATGCAGATCCCTCACTACTTGGGGTGATATGTTCTGGGATCTCACGGCCCACCTGCACATGTGGGCGGAGCTACAAACAGAAAATCATATTTCACCCATTCATGTCAATGGAAAAAATGTAAAAAGCTGCCTTCCCCCACAGTAATTCCAACTACCTGGGGTGATATGTTCTGGGGGTCTCGCGGCCCACCTGCACACGTGGGCGGAGCTACAAACATAACATCTGATTTCACCCATTCATGTCAATGGAAAAAAAGTAAAAAGCTGCCATTCTCTCAGTAATTCAAAAACGGCTTGACCGCTTTGAACGAAACTTGGTATGCAGATCCCTCACTACCTGGGGTGATATGTTCTGGGGGTCTCGCGGCCCACCTACACATGTGGGCGGAGCTACAAACAGAAAATCAGATTTCACCCATTCATGTCAATGCAACAAATGTAAACAGCTGCCATTCTCACAGTACATCAAAAACGGCTTAACCGATTTGAACGAACCTTGGTATGCAGATCCCTCACTACTTGGGGTGATATGTTCTGGGGGTCTCGCAGCCCACCTGCACACGTGGGCGGAGCTACAAACAGAAAATCAGATTTCACCCATTCATGTCAATGGAAAAAATGTAAAAAGCTGCCTTCCCCCACAGTAATTCCAACTACCTGGGGTGATATGTTCTGGGGGTCTCGCGGCCCACCTGCACACATGGGCGGAGCTACAAACAGAAAATCGGATTTCACCCATTCATGTCAATGGAAAAAAAGTAAAAAGCTGCCATTCTCTCAGTAATTTAAAAACGGTTTGACCGCTTTGAACGAAACTTGGTATGCAGATCCCTCACTACCTGGGGTGATATGTTCTGGGGGTCTCGCGGCCCACCTACACACGTGGGCGGAGCTACAAACAGAAAATCAGATTTCACCCATTCATGTCAATGCAACAAATGTAAACAGCTGCCATTCTCACAGTACATCAAAAACGGCTTAACCGATTTGAACGAACCTTGGTATGCAGATCCCTCACTACTTGGGGTGATATGTTCTGGGGGTCTCGCAGCCCACCTGCACACGTGGGCGGAGCTACAAACAGAAAATCAGATTTCACCCATTCATGTCAATGGAAAAAATGTAAAAAGCTGCCTTCCCCCACAGTAATTCCAACTACCTGGGGTGATATGTTCTGGGGGTCTCGCGGCCCACCTGCACACATGGGCGGAGCTACAAACAGAAAATCGGATTTCACCCATTCATGTCAATGGAAAAAAAGTAAAAAGCTGCCATTCTCTCAGTAATTTAAAAACGGTTTGACCGCTTTGAACGAAACTTGGTATGCAGATCCCTCACTACCTGGGGTGATATGTTCTGGGGGTCTCGCGGCCCACCTACACACGTGGGCGGAGCTACAAACAGAAAATCAGATTTCACCCATTCATGTCAATGCAACAAATGTAAACAGCTGCCATTCTCACAGTACATCAAAAACGGCTTGACCGATTTGAACGAAACTTGGTATGCAGATCCCTCACTACCTGAGGTGCTATGTTCTGGGGGTCTCTTCACCCAAGAATTTATATGTTCTTGCTCCTGGAGGTGAAACTAAAAATGTTGTTTCTAATCAAGTTTTGTGTTAGTTGTATTGTATTCATTTTGTCACATATTTCAGATTATAATTTGAATATTGTACTTTTTATAAAGCTGTAAAAAAATAATTTCATTCACCACTATAAAGTATCTTTATTTGAATCCATTTACAGTGTTATTGCTATATTTAAATACCCGTGCAACGCCGGGTCATCAGCTAGTTGTACTATATTATACCGTTTTTTTTGTTACTCATTTTGTATTTTTCCTTTTTTTGTTCTACTTTTCTATAATGATTTTGTATTTCATCTCCCCCCCTTCCTTATGTTTATAAGTTTGTAATGGTAATTTTTTTGATTTTGTATGTTAATATGTATTGTTCCGTCATGTATTGTTTCCCAGAAATTGTAATTTTAATTTGTTCATCGCTTTGAAATATGATTAAGCGATTAATCAAAACAATTATTAAACTTGAAACTTGCGTATTATAACTGTGTGATTATAAATGTGTGATGGATTCCTGTGGATTTGTTATATGAAGCAGGGTGTGATTAAGGCTCAGCCTTTGGGCCTGCTCAGTTTGTGAGGCTTCCTTTGACGTTTGTGTCTAGTGTGAAGTCAATGTGAAGGACAGAGATTACCCTTCCTGCTATTCAATTATGGAGGGGAGCAGTAGCTTGACCCTCAAGTAGAAGGAACAAGGCAAATGAAGTCCCATTCAAGGAGCCGGATGAGGTAACGTGTGAAAAATTATCTCTATTGGGAAGAATCTGTGTAGAAGTGGATCCTAGAAAGGAGAGACTGTGTGCTTGATTCAGAAGAGAATAGCTTTACAGTGGTACATGGGGGAAACTCTTTACTCCCAAACGACTGATCATTATTGAAAGGGATCATAGACACAGATAAAGGAAGAGTGTGGAGTATTAAAGAGTTTTTATTCATTGTTGTACAACCTCAGGACAGAATGACTACCCCTGTATCTGTCTTTGAGTGAAGGGCCAAGGCCAGGGCATTGAAGGGAAATCCCTTCTCTACTCCCTGCCCCCCAGTGAGAAGCTGCTCCTGTGAATCCTGTGAGCAAAGAGGACCAGGAGAAACTGATGTCCCATGGGAGAAACTGAAACATCCCCCTTACAAATAATTTTCAATAAAAATTAATGAAAACCCCCAACTCATAATATTTTTTTATTACCTAATTAACTACCACCCTATATAAATACAGTACTTTAAACAATAACAAAATCAGTTTAGCACAATAGTTTTCATTCAATTATATCAAAATGCTACACAGGGCTGTCTTGAGCCAGAAACATGCTCTGTGCAACATGCCTCCTGGAATTCCTATTGTCAGCCTAGCTATCGCTACCATTCAGCATTTTTAGTTGGCATTACTTATGTCAGCGAAGGCCTATGGGAAATTATATCAATCTGACTCTGGCATGGGAATGCAGCTAGATCCTGAGTGCAGGGAAACTGTTTTAAGTATCCCTGATATGTTTTAAGTTTCCCTGATTGAATCATGACTAGCTAAAAGGTGTTAATGTCTGATTAAGAGGGTGCTTAGGACAATGGCCTGCTTGAATGGGACAAAGAAGCCAGAGGCTAATCCCATCACCATGCTTGCAAGTATCACACCCTCCTTTATCCATTAAATTAACCATTGCTTCAAACAGTTTACAAATTCTAAACAGAAAGATACTGGGACTTACAATATTTTCTTTATTCAGAATAAGATTCCAAGGTATAAAAGCCTGCTCTCTGCTTTATCAATCTCTCTCTTTTTCTATCAAGCTATCAATCTATCTATCTATCTCTGGGCTCTCTGGTTCTTCCTTTCTTTCTTTCTCTGGGTCTCCCTAGAACTGCAAGCTTCTTTCTGGACTCTGTAAGGCAGAGAAACTGCTTTGCTCTCTGCTTAATGTAATGTAATTTATTTCTTATATACCGCTATATCCGTTAGGTTCTAAGCGGTTTACAGAAAATATACATTAAGATTAGAAATAAGAAAGGTACTTGAAAAATTCCCTTACTGTCCCGAAGGCTCACAATCTAACTAAAGTACCTGGAGGGTAATAGAGAAGTGAAAAGTAGAGTTAGAGGAAAAATAAAAATAAAATAAACATTTTAACAAGACAGCATTGATTTAAATACTTTGGAAGGTAGAAGAGAGGAGAGAAAGGTATAGAAGCAGAAGGGGGAGCCGTTGAACAGTAGAATTCTGGAGAAATTTAAATGATAGAAATAGAACAAAACAAAGACAAAAGGCAAAACAATAGATAAGATTAAAGATAAATCATAAGCTGAAAAGAAAAATAAAATAAAACTTTGTCTTCAATCCACGGTTTCAGCTTCAGTTATGAAGTGGAGCAAGTAAGTGTAATGCTCTCTATTTAATTGTAATGCTTAATTGTAATGATTATGAATATTGCTTTTCTGTAAGCCTATTTCTATAATATATTCTTTATATAATCACCTCCGGCTGTGCTCGTTTATTCTACTTCCTGGTGAGTCATCTGTGAGGGAACTGAACCTGGGACCTGGCGTTGGTCAGTGCGCATTTCACTTAACCCCTACCACCATACATTGGGGGGGCCACTAACTGAAACTGACACCTATCCTGCCCAATGCATCGCAGCCAAGCAGAGAGGGAAACAGACAGGATAGAATTGTGGAGCCCCCACTTCCCTTGTGTCCTGTGCAGTCGCACTGCCCACATATAGCTTGCTATGGCCCTGATGCTACAGCTCTTTAAGAGTCTCAGGTATTTGTACCTTTAATGAAGTGTTTTTCCTCTGATCAGCATTAAGGTTTGACTGGAAAGCGATGAGCCTCTTTGGTGTATCAGATGAGATGCATGTTGTCTCACTGCACAAGTTGTGTTCTCCATGAACAAGCTGGGTGGGCCCCTGGCTTACATGGTGGTCTCCAGGATTGACCAGTGGTTCTCTTGCACAAATGATAGTCTCCTGATGCAAACAGTTTAGAAGAACATCTATCTATCTTTTTGACTTTACACTAATTAATTAAATAAACTAACATTGTTATGTGGGAAGGGAGTTTAATCTCACTAGATTTCTACATTCACTTCCTGAAATTTTCACTTGAGCATGCTTTTCTCAGCTAATTTAAAGAACATATTTTCTTCTTAAGAGATTAGTTTCTGTTCCTAAAAATACCTATGGTGTTCCCCTATTTCCAACTGCCTATTGGTGATATTCCCGTGTTGTCTGAAGCATTCAGAAGATGGAAAAGAGAGAACAGAGGCAGCCTTACTCCAGCCTGCTGGGTTACTCGATGCCTGATTGGCTGGCTACACCAGCCTGAGCCACCTCTGGCCAATCAGCATAATGGAAACAAACCAAAACATTCCATGGGATCCCAACTGCTGCTTCAGATACTCTGAGCAGAGGGAGAGGGCTGAGTGGCAGGCAAATCCTGGGCTAGTGCTGCAAACAAGATCATCACCTTGCCCAGGCCAACTTGGGGAAGCAGATTATACCTGGTTCTTTTTTATTTTGCCATTGTATGTCACTTATTTTTTAAAGAGAGAAATCAGATTTGCATCTGCATTCAGGCAGTGCAATCAAAACTAGGCATGCATCAGCTTCACTTGGTTGATCTGGATAGAGTAGAACAGTGTTTCCCAAACATATCCTGGGAGTTCCCCAGCCAGTCAGGTTTTCAGGAAATCTATAACAGAACAAAGAACCATAGAAACAGGCCAAATGGCCCATCCAGTCTGCCCATACTCAGCATCCACTATCTCTTCCTCTCCCTAAGAGATTCCAGGTAGCTTGTCCCATGCTTTCTTGAATTCAGACACAGTTTTTGTCTCCACCACTTCTACCTGGAGACTATTCCATGCATCTATCACCCTTTCTGTAAAAAAGTATTTCCTTAGATTACTCCTGAGTCTATCACCTCTTAATTTCATCCTATGCCCTATCATTTAGAAGCTTCTTTTCAAATAAAAGAGACTTGCCTCCTGCACATTTATATCATGTAGGTTTTTAAACATCTCTTGCCTCTGCATACTGAGATCTTTAAGTCTGTCCCCATACATCTTATGACAAAGACCACTGACCACTTTATTACCCGTCATCTGGACTGACTCCTTCCTGTTGATATCTTTTTGAAGATGCAGTCTCCAGAATTGTACACAATATTCTAAATGAGATCTCACCAGTCTTATACAGGTGCATCAATAACTCCTTTTTCCTACTGGCTATACCTCTCCCTATGCACCCTAACATCGTTCTACTTTTACAGTCACCTTTTCAACCTGTTTTGCCACCTTATGATAACATACTATCACACCCAAGTGCTGCTCTACTTTCATGCACATAAGTTCTTCACCCCCTAAACTATACTGCTACTTTGGGTTTTTACAGCCCAAATGCATGGCCCTGCATTTCTTAGAATCATAGAAGGTGATGGCAGAAAAGGGCCACGGCCCAACAAGTCTGCCCATTCTAATGACCCACCCCCTAAATTCTTCCCTTAAGTGATCCCATATGCTTATCCCATTTTCTCTTGAAATCCAGCGTGCTACTGGCCTGGATTACCTGCAGTGGAAGACTATTCCAATGATCAACCGCCCTCTCAGTGAAGAAGTACTTCCTGGGGTCACCATGAAATCTCCCACCCCTGAGTTTCAACGGATGTCCTTTTTTCGCCGTAGGTCCCTTAAGAAAAAAGATATCCTCTCCCACCTCAATACGACCCGTGACATATTTGAACGTATCAATCATATCCCCCTTCTCTCTACGCTCCTCGAGTGAGTATAGCTGCAACTTAACCAGCCTTTCCACATACGGGAGATCCTTGAGTCCTGAGACCATTCTGGTGGACATCTTTTGATAATGCGGTCTCCAGAAATGTACACAATATTCCAGATGAGGACTCACCAAGGATCTGTACAACGGCATTATAACTTCGGTCTTCCGGCTGACGAAACTTCTTCGGATACAACCCATCATTTGTCTAGCCTTGGATGAAGCTTTCTCCACTTGGTTGGCAGACTTCATGTCTTCGCTAATGATTACTCCCAAGTCCCTTTCTGCAGTGGTTCTTGCTAAGGTCACACCATTTAGGGTGTAAGTTCCACATGGATTTCTGTTGCCAAGGTGCATGACCTTACACTTTTTGGCATTAAAACTTAGTTGCCAAGTTGCGGATCAATGTTCCAGTAAGTGTAGATCCTTCGTCATGGAGTCGGGCACTGAGCTGTTGCCTACTATGTTGCATAGTTTGGCATCATCGGCGAATAATGCAATTTTCCCTCGAAGCCCTTGAGCCAGGTCCCTTACGAAGATATTAAATAGGATCGGACCCAAGACCGAACCCTGCGGCACACCACTGATCACTTCCGACGTTTCGGAGAGAGTGCCGTTCACCACCACCCTCTGAAGTCTACCACTGAGCCAGTCTTTTACCCATGCAGTTAACGTTTCTCTCAATCCCATCGAACTCATCTTGCTCAATAACCTGTGGTGTGGGACACTATCAAAAGCCTTATTGAAGTCCAAGTACACAATGTCCAGGGACTCCCCCATATCTAGCTTTTCGTTACCCAGTTGAAGAAGCTGATCAGATTGGATTGGCAGGACCTTCCCTTTGTAAATCCATGCTGATGGGGATCATGTAGATTCTCATCATTCATGATCGTATCTAGTTTGTGCTTGATTAGTATTTCCATAATTTTACACACTATCGATGTGAGATTCACCGGTCTGTAATTCTCAGCTTCCGTCCTGCAATCCTTTTTGTGAAGTGGAATGACGTTAGCTGTTTTCCAGTCCAATGGTACTCTTCCTGTACTCAGGGAAAGATTGAAGAGTGCGGATAATGGTTCCGCTAGGACATCACTCAACTCTCTAAGCACCCTGGGATGTAGTTTTTCAGGTCCCATGGCTTTGTTCACTTTGAGCCTTGAAAGTTCGCAGTAGACGCTGCTGGACGTAAACTCAAAATATCGAAACGGGTCTTCCGAGCTTTCCCTTGTCTGCAGCTGTGGACCGGATCCCGGTGCCTCGCAGGTAAAGACTGAGCAGAAGTATTCATTTAGTAGTTCGGCTTTATTGGAGTCTGATTCTACATAGTTCCCGTTTGGTTTCTTAAGGTGCACAATCCTATCCATATTCCTTTTTCTGTCACTGATATACCTGAAGAAGGATTTATCTCCTATTTTAATGTTCTCTGTTAGGTTCTCTTCCATCCGGAGTTTGGCCTCTCTGACTGCAGTTTTGACGGCTCTCGACTTAGCCAGATAGTCTTCTTTGTTCTCTCGTGTTCCTGATTGTTTGCAGGAGATAAATGCTTTTTTCTTCTTTTTACGAGGTCCGAGATTTCCACAGAGAACCACTGAGGCTTATTGTTCCTCCGCCGTTTGCTTACCATTTTTATGTATAGGTTGGTTGCTTCGTGTAGGGTAGATTTCACAGCTGACCACATTACCTCTACATTATCAGTTGCGGCCTGATTTTGCAGTGCCCGATAAACGAAATCACCCATGTTTTTGAAGTTAGTGCCCCTAAAGTTGAGGACCTTTGTGGATGAGTTGGATCTAGTGAATCCTTTCCTGAGTTGAAACCACACCATGTTGTGGTCACTGGAGGCCAACTTATCGCCTACCGAAACCTCTGTGACACTTTCTCTGTTGGTGAGTACCAGGTCCAGTATCGCCTGATCCCTAGTGGGCTCCAACACCATTTGTCTGAGTTGTGTCCCTTTATGGAGGTTAGTAGCCTTTTGCTGCTGCAGGTTGTAGCGGAAAGTTTTTTCCAATCAGCATCAGGCATATTGAAGTCCCCTAGCAACAACCTGTCACCATGCAAAGTGATGGTCTCTATATCTTCGATTAGCTCCATGTCTATGTTTTCCTGTTGTCTTGGAGGTCTGTATACAACCCCAAGATATAGGCATTTGTCATTCCCCCTAGCCAGGTTCACCCAAAGGGATTCTCCGGTGTACTTGACATCTGTGATCCTGTTAACTTTGATGTCCTCCTTAGTGTAAAGTGCTACCCCTCCCCCTGTTTTGCCCTCTCTGTCTCGACGAAGTAAGTTGTATCTCGGTATAGCCATATCCCACCCATGGGAATCTGTGAGCCAGGTTTCGGATATCGCTACCACATCTAGGTCGGCGTTCCTCATTTCCGTTTCTAATTCCAGAATTTTATTACCCAAACTGTGGGCATTAACATACATAGCCCTCCATACTTTGTGTTTGTTCGGCTTCCGTGGCGATTGTTCTGCGTGAGTTAGTGTGGTTCCTACAGTACTATTTGTTATGTGTGTACTTACCTCAGACTCCGAATTGGAGTGGCAGCTTACCTCGCCAGGATGGTTGCTTACCTCGTCAGTGCGTGAGTGGGTACCCTCCCCCAACTTACCTAGTTTAAAGCCCTGCGAAGCAGGCATGCTAGTCGGTGTCCAAAGACGTTTTTACCCCTTCTGGTCAGGTGGAGCCTGTCTGGTCCCTGTAGTCCTAGTAGTGCATCTCCATGGTTCAGGAATCTGAAGTTCATCTCTCTGCACCATCCGTGTAGCCACTCGTTTGTCCCCTGGATACGATCCTCCCTGGCTCCTCCCTTACCTCTCACTGGAAGGATCGAGGAGAAGACCACCTGCGCTTCCATCCGCCTCAACTTCTCACCCAGGGCTCTAAAATCTTCAGGTATCTTCTCCGGGGTGTTCCTGGCAGTGTCGTTCATTCCAACGTGGATGAGAAGCATGGGGAAGTGGTCTTGGGGCTTGATAATTCATCCTAAGCAGGCTGTCACATCCCGGATCCTGGCTCCTGGTAGACAACAAACCTCTCTGGATTGCAAATCTGGTCTGCAAATTGTTCCCTTGGTGCCTCTCAGCAGGGAGTCCCCGATGACTAGTACTCTGCGCTTCTTCGGGGGAAGCTGATTTTTTGGTTCCGGAACTGGAGCCATTTGTTGGACTACTTCCTGTTCTTCAATGGAAGGTCCTTCCTGCAAAAGCTGGAATCTGTTCCTAAAGGTGATTTGTGGGGTCGATGTAAAACTGCCCTGTTTGCAAGAAAAGGAAAAAGAAGAAGACCATTCTTTAAGCTTCGCTAGGTCCTTCCTCAAGTTATTCATACAATCAGTAGTGTCTACTCTATTGCAGATTTTGGTGTCATCTGCAAAGAAGCAAATCTTACCTGACAGATATTGCTTACAAAAGAACAGACTCAAGAATTGAAACTTGAGGCATACCACTGGTAACAACCCTTTCTTCAGAGGAATCTCTATTGACCACTACCCATTGTCGCCTTCCACTTAACCAGTTCCTGACCCATTCCATCACTTTGGAGCCCATATCGAGGCAACTCAGTCTATATATTAGATGCATAAGTACATAAGTACATAAGTAGTCGCCTCCGCCGGGGCAGACCAGAGGTCCATCCAGCCCAGCGGTCCGCTCACGCGGCGGCCCATCAGGCATATTGCCTGGTCAGCGGTCCCTGTCTAAATTTATTGCCTACCTCTACAGTTATCTCTAAACCTTCCACTGCTCTTATCTGTACCCCTCAATCCCTTTGTCTTCCAGGAACCTATCCAGGTCTTCCTTGAAACCCTGTACTGTGCTATTTCCTATCACGGCCTCCGGAAGGGTGTTCCATGTGTCCACCACCCTCTGTGTGAAAAAGTACTTCCTTGCGTTTGTTTTAAACCTGTCCCCCTTCAATTTCATCGAGTGACCCCTTGTTCTTGTGGTTTCTTTCAAATTGAAAAATATGTCTTTGTCAACCTTTTCGATGCCCCTCAGGATCTTGAAGGTCTCTATCATATCTCCTCTGAGTCTCCGCTTTTCCAGGGAGAACAACCCCAGCTTCTTCAGTCTGTCAGTGTATGTAAGGTTTTCCATACCCTTAATCAGTTTAGTTGCTCTTCTCTGGACTCCCTCAAGCATTGCCATGTCCTTTTTGAGGTACGGTGACCAGTACTGTACACAGTATTCCAGATGCGGGCGCACCATAGCCCGGTACAGTGGCAGGATGACTTCCTTCGTTCTGGTCGAGATACCCTTCTTAATGATACCTAACATTTGGTTTGCTTTCCTCGAGGCTGTGGCGCATTGTGCCGACGCCTTCAATGTCGTGTCTACCATCACTCCCAAGTCTCTTTCCAGATTACTGACCCCTAGCATTGATCCCCCCATTTTGTAAGTGAACATTGGGTTCCTTCTCCCTATATGCATGACCTTGCATTTCCCTACATTGAAGCTCATTTGCCACTTTTTCGCCCATTCTTCCAATGTCGTAAGATCCCTTTGGAGATTCTCGCAGTCAACCGTGGTTTCAACCTTGCTGAATAGTTTGGTGTCATCTGCAAATTTGATGACCTCGCATTTTGTTCCCTCCTCCAGGTCGTCAATGAATATGTTAAACAGGAGCGGTCCCAGCACCGATCCTTGAGGAACCCCGCTCGTGACCCCTTGCCAGTCCGAGTAATGGCCCTTTACACCAACCCTCTGCTTCCTGTCTGCCAGCCAGTTTTTGATCCATCGGTGGACCTCCCCGTGCACCCCATGGTTCCATAGCTTCCTGAGCAACCGCTCATGTGGTACCTTATCGAAGGCTTTCTGGAAGTCTAGGTAAATTATGTCTATGGGTTCTCCTTTGTCCACCTGGTTGTTTACCCCCTCAAAGAAGTACAACAAGTTTGTGAGGCACGACCTACCCTTGCAGAACCCATGCTGGCTCGACCTTAGCTGTCCATTTTTTTCGATATGGTCACAGATGCTGTCCTTAATCAGTGCCTCCATCATCTTTCCCGGGACCGATGTGAGGCGTACCGGCCTATAGTTTCCCGGGTCGCCCCTCGAACCCTTTTTGAAGATGGGCGTGACATTAGCTATTTTCCAGTCCTCCGGGATCTCTCCAGTTTTTAGGGATAGGTTGCATATTTGCTGAAGTGTCTCTGCCATTTCATTTCTTAATTCCTTGAGCACCCTTGGGTGTATGCTATCCGGACCTGGCGACTTGTCGCTCTTTAGCTTGTCTATCTGCCTGAGGACATCCTCCTGGCTCACCTCTAATTTGACCAGCTTGTTATCCTGATCTCCATTTTCTATTTCCTCTGGTTCCGGAATGTTGGATGTGTCCTCCCTCGTGAAGACCGACGTAAAGAAGTCATTTAACTTGTCAGCTATTTCTTTTTCCTCCCTCACTACTCCCTTTCTATCTCCATCATCCAAGGGCCCCACTTCCTCCCTCGCTGGTTGCTTCCCCTTTACGTACCTATGCCTATGTGGAACACTGTCAAAGGCTTTGTAAAATCTAAATATACCACATCTAGCGCTCTCCATCTATCCAATTCTCTGGTCACCCAGTCAAAGGAATTGATCAGATTTGTATGACAAGACTGGCCTCTTGTGAGTCCATGTTGCCTCGGGGTCCTGTAATCCAGTGGTTCCCAACCCTATCCTGGAGGACCACCAGGCCAATCGGGTTTTCAGGCTAGCCCTAATGAATGTGCATGAGAGAGATTTGCATATAATGGAAGTGGCAGGCATGCAAATCTGCTCCTTGCATATTCATTAGAGCTATCGAAAACCCGATTGGCCTGGTGGTCCTCCAGGCCAGGGTTGGGAGCCACTGCTGTAATCTACTGGATACCATAAACACCACTATTCTTTGTTTTAAAAGCGTTTCCATTAATTTACTTACCACTGAAGTCAGACTTACAGACCTGCAGTTCCCTACTACTTCCTTACTTCCACTTTTGTGGAGAGGGACACATCTGCCCTTCTCCAGTCCTCTGTTACCACTCCCTGCATACAAATCTCTCTCATGAATATTTATTGTGAATATTCTGAAAACCTGACTGGCAGGAAAATCCCCAGGAAAGGTTTGGGAATCACTGGGGAAGAATCTTAAATACAGATGCAAAAGGTATCTTTATTCAGGACTTCCCCTTATCCTGGGCCCTGTGAGGTTTTAAAGGAGCAGTTCTTTTTGCATGTAGTGGATTCTCGGTGTACCACTTCCTGGATATTTATCTCTATAAAGAAAGCTCTGTCTCTCTGCCAATGAGCAGCCATTGAGATGCATTAAACAGGCTGGGTAGGTCATGTGCCTCTTGTGCCTCTCTTGCTTCTCTGCTTCTGTTGCCTCTACCACAGGGATGGTCAATTCTGGCCCTTGAGGGCCACCAACATTTCAGGGTTTGAGGATATCACTAACTAAAATACACAAGATAGATTTGCCGAGCACTGATGCAGTGTACTTGCAAATCTCCCTTGCATTTTTATTAGGAATACAGTGGTGCCTCGCATAACGAACGCCTCGCACAGCGAACACTGCACACAACGAACTTCATGTCTTGATTCATACAACGAACTTCGTTTCACACAACGAAGTCGCCCGAGCTTCCACGATCGCTGCCGATGTATTGAATCCTTCCGCGCAGGCACTGCAGGCAGTCATTAGTCACTGCGCTTAACGTGTTTCACATAACGAACTTTTCGCATAACAAACTTGCTCCTGGAACGAATTAAGTTCGTTGTGTGAGGCACCACTGTATTCTGAAATCCTGACCAATTGGTGGCCTTGAACATCAAAGTTGCCCATCTGTCCTCTACAGATGGCTTCTTGTTGGGGTACGTGGCCTGGCTGCCACCGCCGGGGATCCCTCCCAAAAGACTTCAAAGAGGGAAACTCCTATTGACCACACTGATGGAAAATATTAACCCTCCCCCCTTTTACAAAACTGTAGAGTGGTTTTTAGTGCCAGTCATGGCGGAAACAGCTCTGATGTTCATAGAATTCCTATGAGCGTTGGAGCTGTTATTGCTGCAGCCAGCACTAAAACCCGCACTATGGTTTTGTAAAAGAGGGGTAAGTTAGTCCAATAAAAAAGGTATTTTTTCCTTTATGGTTTTTTTTTTAATTTCTACATATTATTTTGAAAAGTGGATTAACTTGGCCACTACAGTATACCCCCGCAAATTCGCGGTTCGTGAATCGCGGACTCAGTCTTTCACAGTATTTTCTGACTGCCTCTTCCGGGAACTAAAGTCAGTCTACACCAATCAGGCGCTGCTTTGACGCACCAGATAGCGTGTCAAAACATAGCCTGATTGGTGTAGCCTGACTTTAGCTCCCAGAAGAGGCGATCAGAAAACACTAAGAACGATCCTGCAGGACATCAGCCTTTTTTTTCAACGCCCGCTGCCGCCCCTGCAGCCCTCTCCCATCTCTAATCTGCTCCTAAACCGCATTCGCGGATGCTCCTGGAACGGAACCCCCATGAATTTCGAGGGAGTACTGTATATCATTTCACATTAGTGGGGCTGAGAACCAGGAAAGTCAGTGTTGAAATCCTGTTTCTATCTCCCCTAGCTTCAGATATTCACTTATCGCCTAATTCTATAGTCTTGTGCTTAAACGTATGCAAGAACCAAAACAGAGCTCTCTCCACAAAGGATATTCAAGCAACAAACACAGTGGAGATAACAGGACTCAACACAATCGTGTTTTGCTCACTAGGCCTGTATCAGGAGTCTCAGAGGTTTAGTTAATTTGATAAGCTTGTAATTCACCTTTATAATTATATGGTGCAACTACTGAAAGTATTTCAGTAGAGCGAATAGATGATCTGAATTGCAGATCTCATGCCAAGTAATGTGGCAAGCATCGCAATTCTGCATATAGTCCATTCCCTTAATTCACATGTTCCTGATGCATGATTCCACATATACACTGTTGCATCTATTGTGACCAATATTCTCCATTCATGGTGCTGTGTTTGCATATTCATGGACCTGCTCTAAAAAAACCCCAGCTTCCTTTGCTTTCATTTTCGCTTCCAGATAAGGTCTCAAAGTGTCCAGAGCGTAAGTTACAAGCAAGTTACAAGTTACAAGTAAGTTACAGCATCCACAGTGCTGTCTCATGCAGAAACCTAACCCTATTTTTCTCAACAGGGTCCACTGTTCACTTTCCATGACTTTGAAGTGCAACATGTACTGCTGGAACCTAACCTCTATTTTCCCATAGATTCAATGTTTCATTATTTGTAATTCTGAGGTTCGGAAACATTTTCAGGAAACATACTACTGTGAATAATGAGAACAGACTGTAAATGGATAATTGGATTGGTGGTGCTTCTGGAAGTAACAGGGAGATGTTTGTTCCTCCAACATTGAGGCAGAACTTTTTCAGGTGGCAGTTTCAGTTGCATCTTTTGGAGCACTGTCTATTGGGGAGCTGGTTTTCTTGGATTTGTTTTCTTATGATGTGGTTCTGGAGCATGGATATTTGTACCTGTGGGCACATAGTTCCAAAACAGAACAGCTGGATCGGGTGTGTGGGTCAATCTGAAGAAGTCAATTGATTTGCAATCATGCATAGTGCATTATGCCTAGGTTGATAGGTGGTTGAGGCCTGGGGTTGGCCTATTCTGGTTGATCCATGAAAAAAAGATCCCCACACTGCTCATGCAATATCAATTTACCTTGCTAAGGGACTCATTTATTCATAATGTGGCAGCTTCATTTGCTGATTTGAAAGAATGGGTCATCTGCTTTTCTTCATAAATTGGGGTGTTAGTACTTCAATAGTTATTTGGGTTATGTGTATCTTGGGGGAAATAAGTATGAATTTTTACCATTTTTCTTAGTTTTTGTTATAGGACCTTTATCTGGGGAGATGTCTGTGGGTGTGCAGGTACACCTTCATTTTCTGGGCTAGAAAGCATGCTGCGGAGTCCCATTGGGAAGTAAATTTGGGACTGGCTGCTCTTGGCATCGGGATTTGTTGGCTGGGACTGCAGGGCAAGCTATGGGAACGACTCTTACCAACATTGCTGCCAGCAAAGCATCTCTCTACTTCTCAGATGATTCATATGCATTTAGGTGGAAATGATTTAAGTTAATATACCACATGAAAAAGGATTTATTTTTATCAGCATGTTTCTTGCACACACCAACTGAAATGGTGTCGTATCATACCATGATTAGCATGGAAGAAGGCCAGAAAAATGAAGGCTGTGGAGCAACTTCACTGTCATGTTAATGGGGATTGCCGTGGAGGGTATGGTAGTGTCTCGTGACCTGTTAACCTTTGATCGTCTAGGCCTTTATCATGTGGATGGAGTTCATTAATCAGACATTGGATTGAATATTTTTTTGAGTGTTGTTCAATGGCCACAGCTAGGGATGGGGTTGGGGGGAGGAGAGAATTACATTACATTACATTACATTAGGGATTTCTATTCCGCCTGTGCCTTGCGGTTCTAGGCGGATTACAATATAGAAAATATCTGGGACATTCCAGTAGAATTACATTTCAGGATAGGAGTAAGTTACAGGAACAGTGAAGAGTTATGATATTACAATTTCACAGAAGATATTACTTATTACAGAAGATAGTACATATAGCAGAAGATAATGCATTTTACAGAGGTAATACATGTCGACTCGATCAGTTAAGTCGGGTGTAGTGTAGAAGAGTTACAGTATATTCTTGATCACAGACAAAGAGATAATATGGATGAGTGATTCCGAAGTCGTTGATTGGGAACTCATTGGGCGGTGGTTAGAGTGATGGGAGATATTTTTTGAACAGTAGTGTTTTTATTTCTTTGCGGAACTCTTTTATGTCTGTTGTTTTGGTCAGTAATTTAGAGATGTCAGAGTCTATTTTGGCTGCCTGTGTCCCCAGGAGGTTGTCGTAGAGTTTCTTACGACAAGTACCGTTGAGTGGTGGATAGGTGAAGAGGTTCTGTGTTCTCCTTTTTCTTGGTGGGTGGTAGTAGTGAAAACGGTTATTTAGGTAACTGGGTGCTGTGCCATGGGTTACTTTGAAGATGAGACAGTAGAGTTTGAATTGTGTTCTTGCTTTTATTGGTAGCCAGTGAGATTCTAGGTATGCATTGGTAATGTGGTCGTATTTGCTGAGTGAATATATGAGTCTGAGGGCTGTGTTCTGGATGGTCTGTAGTTTTTTTATTGTGTTGGTCGGGCAGGGTATGTAGAGGCTGTTGCAATAGTCGACGATACTTAGTACCAGGGATTGGACAATGATCCTGAATTGGTCTTTTTTAAAGAATTTTCTGATTTTTCTTAAATTTCGCATTGTGAAGAATGCTTTTTGGGTGATTTTTTGGATTTGTGTTTGCATTGTACAGCATCTGTCTAAGTGAATTCCAAGGATTTTGAGGGAGTTCTGTATAGGGTACTTGATTGAGTTTACTTCCAGTTCTGTTAGGGATGGTTTTTTGTCTTTCTCTAGTAATAAGAATTTGGTTTTGTCAGAGTTCAGCTTCAACTTGTGATCTATCATCCATTTATCCACTGTTTCCAATGTAGTTTTCAGGCGTTCTGTGGAGATTGGGTTATGTATGTCGAATGGAAGGAGGATGGTAATGTCGTCCGCGTAGCTGAGAGAAGTAATATTTTGGGCGTCTAGGGTGGTGCCTAGGGAGGATATGAATAGGTTGAAAAGTGTGGGAGAGAGGGGAGAGCCTTGTGGTACTCCACATGGATTGGACCATGGTTCAGATAGAATGTCTTTAGATTTGACTCTGTATGTTCTATTTTTGAGGAAGCCTTTGAACCAGTTATGAATGGTGACAAAACTATAAGATGTTGCCACTTGTAGTGGAAGATGGGGGTCAGTGAAATCCTGTTGTTGCTGTTAAACAGGGTATTGGAATTGGAACTAAGAATGAGCATTGGATTTAAAGCTCATATGCGACACTACCACAAGTGGAAGCAAGGGCCTAGCCTAGCATCACCACAAGCCTTTGTAGGGCATCCAGAAGGAAGTTTGGGGAGACAATACTTGCTGATACGGACATCTAGATTGTTACTGACTAGCTGTCTCTTTACAGGGCGGGACTCAAGATAGAAGGCCACTCTGGGGGAACAGTTTGAATTGACACAGAGCGTTAATGTTATAAGTTTGAATGTTAATTGATTGATAAACCTTATATTAATGTCATGGGTCTAATTCATATTTCGGTGGAGTATAGAAGTGGTACGAATTCCAGTGTTATGTAGTTTTACAGTTCCAAATCTGTTCACCAGTTCCATTTGACTCTAATTCTGTCAATCACCTTTCATGGGAAATTTGCAGACTGCAATACATGGCGACAGATATTGCCCAATTCCTCTTGTGGTTGCTTACATTAATGTGTGAAAAGAGGAGTTTTCATGGAGACAGAGCTTATATTGTTAATGATGAGTTTTCACTTACAAAACAAGAGCGATTCTGTGAGTAATGAGAAAGCAATATAGATCCTGGCATGTTAAACAGAGTAATTTTGAATGCATGGGATGGCAGAACAAAGAGGCAGTGTGAAGGACAATTGTGGGATCAGAGCCTTGAGCAAAAACCCTTTGATTTAGGGAACAGGCTGTGAAAGACATAACCTTGGCGGTTAGGAGCCAGCAACGTAAAATAACAAGGAATGTGTAATGTTTGGGGCATAGAATGCAATTGTCTGAGGAAAGCTATACTTTTGAAAACCTAGCAAAACTCACCAAACTTATCTTTCTCAGAACATAGGCTACAATCCCTGTAGTGTCAGTCTCCAACCCCCAAGGACTAAAGCTTAATGCACTCAAGCAAACAGTGGAAACATCTGACAGAAAATAATGTTTAATTCATGGACCCAGTGTCAAGGGGACTTCTCCTTTTAGAAAACAGATTATAAAAAAAAAAAAATTAAATAGCATTTATATTTCCCTATACAGCACAAAGCATCACTTGCTCAAGGACAGACTGCTCCTATTTACTAATAAAATCATTTCTGTGTTGTTGGTGATTGTGGATCATGTATTCCCAATCTCATATGAATTTTGATTAATTAATTAATTAACTACTCAATCAATCATCTTAGTTCCAGGCATGGTATATCAAATATATACAATAATAACATGTAACAATACTCAAAGACATCGAGAAAACACATAAAATCCCATCTTAACACCTCATATACTTGTATATATATTTTTTGAAATTTAGGGTTTATAGCTACAATAAGAACATACAAATAGCCATACTGGGCCAGACCAATGGTCCATCTAGGCCAGTATCCTATTTCCACAGTGGCCAATCTGGGTCACAAGTACTTGGCAAAAACCCAAATAGTAGCAAAATTCCATGCTACCAATCCCAGGACAATCATTGGCTTCTCCATGTCTGCCTCAAGAGCAGACTATGGACTTTTCCTCCAGGAACTTTTCGAAACCTTTTGTAAACCTAGCTATGTTAGCCGCCACACCCTCTAGCAATGAGTTCAAAAGCTTAACTATCCTCCAATCAAATATTGGCTGTCACAGTTTTTGAGGGGGCCTGAGCCCAAAATGGGAGGCGGGTCCCCGAGGCTCCTGCTGGCTATGCCACTGCTCAGCAGAGGAAAAAGTAGAACCCCTACACTATTCTATTATTATATACTGTATATATATATACTGTATATATTTATATCTTACATAACTCATATTTTATAGGTAGATATACACATAGTTAGAATCTAGATGGGACTCACATTTATGAATGCAAAATATAGAATAATATAAGTTATGCACATATCTCCAAAACTTAGATGTACACACATAATGCATTTCTGCTGTTATGTTAGTATACTATAAAAGAAAGTAGGTGCCTAAATTTCTTTCTAGAATAGACACTTACAAGGTGCCCTCTTGCTCAGTTATAGAATTACCCCCATAGGGCGACAGTATCAGCCATTAATGCACGTTAATTAGCTTTCAATAACCATTCATGCAAATGACATGCCAAGGAGTTTTTCATTAACAGGTCTGTGATCCTTTTTACATGTTTTAAATGCATAAATGCATTTAAAACACTTTGAATACTGTGTGCAATTCTAGTTGCCACATCTCAAAAAAGATATAGTGGAATTAGAAAAGGTACAGAGAAGGGTGACAAAAATAATAAAAGAGATGGGACAACTTCACTATAGGAAAGGCTAATGTGGCTAGAGCTCTTCAGCTTGGAGAAGAGATGTGTCAGGGGTGATATGATAGAGGTCTATACAAAACTGAGATGAGTGGAAAGGATAAATGTGAATCGCTTGTTACTCTTTCCAAAAATACTAGGACTAGGAGGCATGCGATGAAGTTGCTAAGTAGTAGACGTAAAACAAACTGGATAAAATATTTCTTCACCCAATGTGTAAATTTGTTGCTAAAGAATGTGGCGAAAGCAGTTAGCTTAGCAGGGTTTAAAAAAAAGTTTGGATATCTTCCTAAAAGAGAAGTCCATAAGCCATTATGGATGTGGGAAATCTACTGCTTATTTTAAGCAGCATAAACATGTTTTACTATTTGGGATCTTGCCAGGTACTTGTGACCTGGGTTGACCACTGTTGGAAACAGGATACTGGGCTTGATGGACCCACGGTCTGTCCCACTACGGCAGCTCTTATGTTCCTAAATGCATTATTTTTCTAATGCATTAGTTAGTAGGTAATGAGCTGATTTGCTGTTTTACAGTTCATTAGCTTAGGTTTCTCTGTTAAAACTCTAGTGAGCAATTAACTCACATAAATTAGATTATGTTCATTAACAGTGTTTTCAATCCACATTTTATCCCTTTGCATCTATGAATCTACAGTTCCATTTTCTTAAATCAGGGCCACAACCCATAGACACAACGGGGCCAAAACTGGGAGTGAATCAACCCATCTTTATGGCTCACATTTATCTGATGATCTCATACTAACATCTTTATTGCCCGAAAGAAGAAAAGATCTCTTTCTGCAGAATATGGGAAGATTTCTATTGCCTTGAATGTATTTAGAACAGATTTCATTTGTAAACATTGGATGAGTAGAGATATCACCAAAAGGGAATTTGCCATCAAACATACAGAGGGTGAAAGCCCTTTGAAATTAGAATCTTGGCTCCTCGCAGTCATATTGTCAGAGCAAACAAAATATTTGTTTTGCTTTGCAATTTGAATTCGCCAGCCTCTAGAAAGTAGAGACTATCAAACACAGACATACCAGAGATTAAATAGGGTTAATACAACACACCTATTTTCCACCAAGCTAGCTGGATAATGTTTTCCTTCAGGATACTGAGGCCAGCTAGGCTTTAGTGTAAGATCAAAGCAAGGATTTCCAGCATTCTTTAATAATAGAAAATGCTGACACCTATTAACTGTATACAGCTATTTTCTAATCAAAGTTTTGAAGATTTTGCTTAGGAAAAATGTCTTGGCGGAGCCACTGTCAGCGCTCTTCAACCTCTCCCTTAGTAGAGGCAGCGTCCCGTTGGACTGGAGGACAGCTAACGTCATTCCACTCCACAAGAAAGGCTCAAAGATGGAGACAGCAAACTACAGACCAGTGAGTCTAACATCGATAGTGAGCAAACTAATGGAAACTCTAATCAAATACCAATTGGATAAGATCCTGGATGAGGAAAATCTACGGGACCCCTGTCAACATGGATTTACTAAGGGGAGACCAAATGGGATCGACACGTGGGATCTATTCGCTAGGCAAAAGAAGGGGAGGGTCATTAGGGTGGACAGACTGGATGGGCCATGGCCTTTATCTGCCGTCTATTTCTATGTTTCTATGTTTCTATTTTCTCTTATTGTTTACATTTATGCATTTGGATTTATTAACAACTTTTATAAAGAGATTTACCCCCAAGGCAATGTACAGCAGGTATGACTTTGCATAAAACTTACAATTTTGTTGACAGCATACGTGTAGCATTATTAAAACGACCCAAAACAGTGTAAGCATAAATACAACCAATGGAGTAAACTTGGAAACGGCAAAATGAAAACGTAGTACAGGTACAAGATCCTTTATCTGAAATCCTTTGGAACTTTTTGGATTTTGGAATGGTAATGTTAAATCAGAAAAAGACAGACCATAAAATTAAACACTTCAAGCACTTCAAACACAAACATGTTCCAAACTATGGGACTGGAGCAGTACCTTCAAACATAACTGAAGTGTTAAATTTTGGTTTTTGGAGATTTTTGGCTTTCGGAATTTCAGATAACGGATCTTGTACCTCTAATAGGACTAACATGAAATAGTATCAGAAATACACCCATTTAACAGCACTGTAGAACAATCATATAACAGAAACATATTAAGACCCTCATTTTACAAACTCTGCATTTAATACAGGCATAAGCCAAGTACTTAAGCATAATCATCTATGTCCCCATTTTATAAAACTGGGGTATACACGTACCAAACCAATGAGCATGCAAAGGGGAAGGGTATGTGGTCTGGGCATGTCTTGGGCAGGACAAGAGTATGACAAATTCATAGACCTATATTCACAATTTCAGAAGGGGACTAAAAATCTACATTTAGGGCCAAATTCTGTATAGGACATCTGGTTTCAGAAGCCGACAGGCGTCCTATACAGAATTGCACCTACAGTGAACCTGATTCTCTAACCGATGTCCATGTTACAGACACCAGTTAGTTAATCAGGTTCATTGTAGGCGCGGCTGCTGAGCTTATCATAACAATGGATCTCCCTGCCGTGATAAGTTTAGCGGCCGCACCTGCAGCCACCAGTCCCCCCACCAACAAATGCAGCAGGAGGGATGATTAGTCCCTCCTTCTCAAAACACCCTCCACCCGCCCCTTGAAGATCGCAGCAGGAGTGATGCCCAATCCCTCCTGTCGGAACACCCCCCAATTCCTCCGCATCCCCCTTGAGGATTGTCGTCGGAACACCCCCCAATTCCTCCGCATCCCCCTTGAGGATTGTCGGCAGGAGGGTGCCCAAACCCTGCTGCCGGAACACCACCCCGAACAAAACCAGCAGGAGGGTGCCTAATCCCTCCTGCTGGAAACCTCCCCACCATAGATATCCCGATGCCGGGGCCCCCCATGCGCCGGCCCCCCAACCCTCCTAACCCCTCACCGGACCCCCCTCTAACCTTTTAATGTTGGCTGGCTGGGTCCTTCCACCGGCCGGCAGGCCTGCCTTAGTTGAAATGAGGTGGGCCTGCCCCTTCCTGGTGCACAATGAAATGCACCGGGAAGGGGCCTAAGGCCTGATTGGCCCAGGCACCTAAAGCCCCGCCTATGTGCGAGGCCATAGGCACATGGGCCAACCTAAGATTTCAGTCAGAGGGAGAGAATGTGGTCGCAAGGAACACATTGAAGTTGTTGGTCATGGCAGTGAACAACTAGAGGCACGGGGGAAGGGAAGGGTTGGGGCTTGCGCAGCAGGGAGGGCGGGGAAGGGAGGTCCCATTTTCTTACCACTGAGAACAAAAATAGTTTGGGGAAGGGTGGGATAGTCTATTCATTATTGTGAGTGAGTGTATTGTGTGAATGTGTATCTTGTGTCTAACAGCTGCATTCTGACCATAGGTGCAGGACATTCTCATACACTCACAAACAGCTACTGGCAGCTCCAGATCTGCTAGAAAATTTTGCCCAGTAAGAGATGGGCATTCTGAGCATTACAAGGAGTGCTCATTTTAATACTACTGGTCGCTGTACCTGAAGAAGGATATGGCGACACTCGAGAGGGTCCAGAGAAGAGCAACAAAAATGATAAAGGGCATGGAAGATCTTTCATATGCTGAGAGGCTGGAGAAATTGGGGCTCTTTTCCCTGGAAAAACGGAGACTTAGAGGGGACATGATAGAAACTTACATGATCATAAAGGGTATAGAGAAGGTAGAGAGGGGTAGATTCTTCAGACTGGCGGGGGAAACAAAAACAAGAGGGCACTCAAGAAAATTGAAGGAAGACAGATTCAGAACAAATGCTAGGAAGTTCTTCTTCACTCAGAGGGTGGTGGATACCTGGAATGCTCTTCCGGAGGAGATGGTAGAGCAGAGTACGATTTTGGGTTTCAAAAAGGGATTGGAAAAGGGGATTGAGGGGTATAGTTAGAGGGGTATTATATAGGATAAAATGTCTTAAGTAAAAGATCACTTACAGGTCAATGACCTGGGGGGCCGCCACGGGAGCGGACTGCTGGGCACGATAGACCTATGGTCTGACTCGGCAGAGGCGATGCTTATGTTCTTATGTTCTTAGCTCCTTGTAATGCATTTGCACAGGGCTCTTGGTGGCTGCTACAGTGATTGGTAGAAGCCCCTGAGAACCCTTTTGAGCATCAGAGGCTAAGTTGCCATGGAAGTAAGACTGGCTAAAATCAGTCTTACTTCTATGTAAGACTTTTGAGAATCTCTTCCTGAGATTGTAATAGAATGGAACTCTCTCTAAACTTGGGTGGTTGGATGATAGGGCTACTAACATTTTTGGCGTCATCAAGAACAGCAGAGCAGACTTCAAAGGGATGCAGGGTCAGGAGCATCAACATGGGGCCTTCAGCTGGGAAAGGGTGGATACCTGAGAGAGGGCTTGCAGCAGAACGAGTTGTGGTGAACAAGGTAAGATGAAGCATATGCCTCTTCATGTACCCTTGCTAGCACCTTCTGTGTATTACATAGACTAGGCCTCACTTTTCTTTTTCGTCTAAAGTAGACAGTGTGGATTTGGGAGTGTCTGCTTCACCAGGGCTGATTATAGACATGCTGGGGCCCAGGGCAGAAATTAAGGAGGGGGCCCCTGAACCCCTTTCCTCTCTGCACCCCCTCCTATATACCCACCTCCCATTACTACCACACATAAAACTTTAAATGACTTCTTTACACACAAAACACAGACAGACCTTTACCAAATACAGAACAAGGGATCACAAATAGAAATTGAACTGGAAACCCCAAGAAATTAAACTCAACAAATATTACAACACTGGAGAAATAAAAGCAGATATACACTTCATTCTGTACTGAACACACAGGGATCCCAGGCCCAGGTTCACCAAAAATTAGCCATCTCCCTTGCTCTGACTAGTGGGGATCCCAAAACACTGCCAGCTGAAGACCACCTCCTCCCGTTTGGCAGCTAGTAATCTCCAAGCTCTGTAGTTAGCGGCAGTGCCTCTGAGCTGCCACCAGATGCAGAGCTTGAATAGATCTGGCCGCTAGAGGAAGAGATATTCAGCCGACAGGGCTTTGGGAAGCCCATCAACTTAGGTATTTATATTTTGCATTTGGGTAGGAGTAAGAGGAAGAAAATTTAGTGCCCACCATTTTAATACATTTCTCAATTAACTTTCAGAGGTCAAAACATCTTTCTTCAGGTCAGTAAAGAATATTGCTGTTACAGTATCCTGTCCTAAACTGAGGAAAGGGGATTTGCTCTCTGAAAGTTAGTCAAAAATGTATTAAAATTAGTCCAATAAAAGGATCACCTTATTTCCATTTTCAATTTATAAATATTTTATCAACACAGCTACTTTATCCTAAAGTAGGGTTACCAGATGTCCAGGAAAACTTCTTTTTAGAGGACTGTCCGGGGACCTGGATGGACTTTCTAAAATCCCAACAAGCTCAGGCTGCATCCGGAGGGCATCTAAGCATGCATGGATGACGTCACACACATCCGCACAAGCTCCAGACCCTCCAGACCCAGCCGGAGTTTGTTGGGGAAGAAGAGAGGAGGTTTGTAGGGGCAAGGCTGGAGGCTGAACTGGGAGGGGTTGGGGCAGAATGGGGCAGAGCTGAAGGTGGAGCTGGGCCAGGCCGGGGTAGAATAGGGCGGGGTCGGAGGCAGAACATGGCGGGGTCATGTGTCTGGATTTTTGCAGCACAAAAAAATGGTAACCCTATCCTAAAGCCATAAATAAATAAAAGAAATATAAATTTTTTATAACCTTTGTTGTTTCAAGTTTATTAGGTTTTTATATACCGCCTATCAAGGTTATTTAAGCGGTTTTACAATCAGGTACTCAAGCATTTTCCCTATCTGTCCCGGTGGGCTCACAATCTATCTAACGTACCTGGGGCTATGGAGGATTAAGTGACTTGCCCAGGGTCACAGGGAGCAGCGTGGGGTTTGTACCCACAACCCCAGGGTGCTGAGGCTGTAGCTCCAACCACTTCTCATCATTCTCTTCCTTCCATCTACTGTCTGCCCTCTCTCTGCCTCTTCCATATGGCATCTGCTCTATTTCTATTCCTCTTCCAGAAACTGTCTGCCTCTCCCTTCCCCCCACTGTTCTAGCATCCATCTTCTGCCCTCTGCTCTCCCCATGGTCTGGCATCTCTGTCTTCTTTCCTTCCATCTCGCCATCCCTCCCCCCCGGTGGTTTTTAGCATCTCTCTCTCATCCTTTCTTCCCCTCTCCCCTCCCCACTTCCATCCAGCATCTGCTCCCCTCTCCTTCCCATTTCCATCCAGCCTCTGCTCCCCTCTGCTCCCCACTTCCATTCAGTGTCTGCTCCCCCACCCTCTCTTTCTACTTCCCTCCAGGTCCACTCCTCTCTCGCTGTCTCCCCTCCACTTCCTTTCTGCATCTGCTCCCCTCTCTCTCCACTTCCATTCTGCTCTCTCCCCCCCACTTCCATACAGCATCTGTCCCCCTCTTTCTCCACACAATTAACCTGAAGTGCCACTCAAACTCTTCTCCTTGTTGGGCCATCTCCCTCCCTTCCCTTCACCTTAGCGGGTGCTTTTCCAAAATCAAAGTTTTTTTTCTTTCAGAGGGGCCATGATAAGGCAGCCGTTCTCAGAAGTTGCTTGCGGCTGCCCCGAAGCTTCTCTCCCATGATCTGACTAGTTGGAAACAGGAAGTTGCATCAGAAGAGAAGCTTTGGGTTTAACTGGTTTAGCAACCGATCGTAATTGCTGACCCAATGCACAAAGCAGCTTACCGCGTGGTTTTCTGTGCGATCGCTCATTCTCTAACTCAGTCATGCAAATAAGGTCATTAATATTAAAACGCATACAAACTAGCCGACCAACGTGATCCACAAAAAATAGTGATCACTTCTACCGACTCCTCAAAAATGACAGGTCCGCCTCTTTTTTTTCCCGTTTTTTTCAATGGGCACGGATGTTGTGTGACATACACAATATTTGTCACATTAAAAAAAAATGTTGTGCTGCCCCCTCCTGGTGATGGCCCTCCCCAACAACCCCCTCCCTGATGAACCACCCAGGAACCAGAATAGAGACAGGAGGGATGCCCACTCCCTCCTGTCACCATTCTGGTACCAGGGTAGATCTTTGGGGGGGGGGGGATGTCATCAGGGAGGGCCATCATCGGGGGAGGGGAGAGTGGGAGGGTGACCTAGCATTTTTTAATGGGCTATATATTGTGTTTGTGTTACATGCACATATCTGTGCCCATAGAAAAAAAATGAAAAAAACAGGCAGACCTGTTGGTAACTTGAGACTTAAAAAAGACAGTGACCAGCTTGGACTGAGCACTGGGATGGGGAGCAGGTATGATGAGACATGAGGTCTGAAATATTGCAAAATTCACAGCTCCTGCTGTTAAATCATTCAGTGCATTTTATAATCCAAAGAGATGAGTTAAATGTAGGTTAACTGGACTATAAATTATAATAAATATTTCTGCAGAAATAATGGATTATTTACTGTAACTGTATTCATTAAATGACCACAACTCACAGATGGGTATATAATTTGTGCATCTGTGTAATGTGAAATAAAATGATATAGCTGAAGTTACAGTGGTCATTAAGGCTGACCTTTGTGGAGGTCACAGTGCCCATAGTAATCAATTAAGACAAGTATCAGTTAACAACATGCTGGTACTGTTTCCCCTTTTTCTTCCTAACATGATATACTCTTAGGAAAAGAAAGACATTCTTAGACTCCCTGTTGGTGACTGCCAACCAAAGGCTCTGTGAAATGAAATATTAATTTATGACCAAGTGATAAAACATGGACAATGTTGCCTTTGTATGGATTATAATAGATGCTACTACTGCTTATGATTTTATTTGGCCCATGGCAATCAGCACTTTTTTAAACACTGACCATTGTGTGCAGAATCAGCTCTAGATATTCAATGCTGGACACTGATAGCATTCCCGTTGCCTCAGGTAGTTATACTCTGTTCTCATTATTTGCAATAGTACGGTTTCCGGAAAAGTCCATGAACCACTGAAATCACACATAACGAAACACTGTGCCTGAGGGAAAATATGGGTTAGGTTTCAGCTGTTCATTTTGCACCTCAAAACCATGTAAAGTGAAAAATGGATTCTATAGGAAAAATAGAATTAGGTTCCTGCATGGGACAGCATTTTACAATACTGGGAGACTGGGCATCAAAATGGCAGATGACATTTAATGTGAGCAAATGGAAAGTGATGCATGTGGGAAAGAGGGACCTGAACTTTAGCTACGTGTGGCAGAGTTCCACATTAGGAATCACTACCCAGGTATAGGATCTAGGTGTCATCATTGAGGATAAGTTGAAACCCTCAGCTCAATGTGTGGCGGTGGCTAAGAAAGCGAATGGAAAGTTAGGAATTATCAGGAAAGGAATGGAAAACAAAGATGAAAATGTTATAATGCCCTTGTATCACTCTATCATACGGCTGCAACTTGAATACTGTGTTCAGTTCTGGTTGCCATATCTCAAAAAAGATATAGCAGAATTAGAAAAGGTACAGAGAAGGGTGACAAAAATGATAAAAGGGATGGGACGACTTCCCTATAGCAAAGGCTAAAGTGACTAGGGCTCTTCAGCTTGGAGAAGAGATGGGTCAGGGGAGATATGATAGAGGTCTATACAATACTGAGTGGAGTGGAAAGAATAGATGTGAATCGCTTGTTACTCTGTCCAAAAATACTAGGACTAGGGGGCATGTGATAAAATTACTAAATAGTAGATTTAAAACAAGCTGGAGAAAATATTTCTTCACACAATGTGCAATTAAACTATGGAATTCGTTGCCTGAGTATGTTGTGAAATCAATTAGCTTAGCAGGGTTTAAAAAAGGTTTGAATAATTTCCTAAAAGAGAAATCCACAGGCCACTATTGAAATCCATTGCTTATTGCTAGGATAAGCACCGTAAAATCTATTTTACTCCTTGGGAGTGTGCCATGTACTTGTGACCTGGATGGGCCACTGTTGGAAACAGGATACTAGGCTTGATGGACCTTTTGCAATTCTTATGTTCATAGCAGAACTTTTAGGATGTTGCAAACAAATTTTTTATTTGCAATTTTGCTTATAGAAGTAACATTCTTGAACAAAATATTTGCACAGGACAGTGCTAGAAAATAAATGTACGGTACTGCACAACCACAGTAAGTAATTAATCTGCTCATTAACCCAAGCAATGCACCATGGTTTTCTCACATTAGAAGTACAGTAACACTTTTAAACAACAACAACAACAACAAAATTCCATATAACAGTACTGAAAAATAAATATGTAGCCAGGCTGGGACATGCTACTGGGCTTCTAAAAGGGGCCCTTAGTGTGCTTACCATTAGGACAAAACGATTCAGGATGCTACAACACAGACTGGGAAACGGACAAATATAAAGAAATGGTACACTATCATTATGAAAACATTGCTTGACAAAAAACAGCTGTACAAAAATAAATTAAGGCCCCTTTTACAAAGCCAGCGTAGCAAATCTGCTGTGACAAATGCACCAAAACCCATAGGAATTGAATGGGCTTTGGTACATTAGGACAAAATGGTTCAGCGCAGACTGGGAAATGGACACGGTACACTACCATTTTGAAAACACTGCTTGACAAAAAACAGCTTTACATAAATACAGGTGTACAGTATTGTACTGTATCACTCAAGGTATATCACTCAGCCCGATCAACCTCTAGTACGAGGCTGACAGGTCAACTTCTGACACATCAATCTCTGGTGCGTGAGTCTCGTGACTTGTTAAGTGAAAAAACTGTGTCAGTCTCGTCTGCTTAGCTTTCTTTCTCAAGTCCTTAAGTGTCTCAGCATAAGGGGAAAACATAGAGCTTGTCAAATGCTTGAATTTTAGACTGCATTCCAGCATGCAATCACATTTCTCCATGTCAATGAACAGTTTTTCCAGCGTTGATGCCCATCCTGGCATGCAGATGGCCTACACATGCACTGAGATCGCTATAGGCATGTGACTTTCTTAAAGTCTATGCTATCTGTATTTCATATGTAAATCTGCATATTGTGTTTCGCTGAATGTCCAGCTCTCTTGATTGTAAACCGCCTAGAAGTCGCAAGATTGTGGCGGTATAGAAGAATAAAGTTATTATTATTCCTCCGATCGACCCATCTGTATATTGTCATTTTGAGAATTCATTGGACCTGCCCGGATCGGACCCAGATCGAGCCTGATTGGGCAGGTTCGTGAATCTAGCCCTAAGAGTGTAAGCTCTCTGAGCTAAGGAAATTATTGTATCGGTATGTAGTGTATTGTCAAGCACTCTAACAGTTGCATGTTATATTAAAAGTACATACCATTTACCTATATTCTGTTGGCTTGTCTCATGAACTACTTCTTGTGCTGAGGTTAAGAAAAATCTTTAGTTGATTAGATCCCACAAGAGGGTGCTCTTGTAACTCATGTTTTTTGAATGTATGACACATGTACTGCACTGGCATTCAACCCTACAAAACTGAGGGTGAGGGCTAACAGGTAATGAAGTATATCTGTTGTAGGTATGGGTAGAGTTGCTCTTAGGTCTGTGATTTTTTTTTTTTTAAAGTTGGCTAGGATTTGGGCAGATGGGGTGCACAACACAAATCCTGAAAAAGGACAATGAGTGCACCCCATTTGCTCAAATCCTAGCCAACTTTAAAAAAAAAATAAAATCACAGACCTAAGAGCAACTCTACCCACACCCATAACAATACACTTTACTACCTCGAGCCCCATGACCAAGACTCTAGGGCAGACATGATCTGGGACCACTTCGAGTTCCCAAACTGGCATCAGTTCCTAAATTATTCAACAAATACACCAAATCAAACTGTCTACTTGACGCATGTCCCCCCAAAATCATGACAGTTGCCCCACCAGACTTCAAAAAGGAACTATTTACATGGCTAACAACCGCCCTTACAAACGGAACATTGAACAAGAACATGGGACACATACTGATCACTCCTATCCCCAAAGATCAGAAAACCTCTACAGCGCTGACATCCCAATTACAGACCCATAGTAAGTATACCCCTTTTCACAAAGATACAGGAAGGATTGGTCAATCTACAACTAGTAAACTACCTAGACAAATTTAACATCCTTAGTGAACACCAATCAGGATTCAGGAAAGGATACAATACAGAAACTGTCATAGCCTCCATACTAAACCACCTTTATAATCTTTTTAGCAAAGGTAAAAGCCCACTGATCCTACAACTAGACCTCAGCGGTGCGTTCGACCTGGTAGACCATGAGATCGTGCTACTGTGCCTTGATGCAATGAGAATTTCGGGAAAGGTAAAGAAATGGTTCCAAGAATTCCTAACAAACAGATCCTACCGAGTAACCAGCAATGGACATTACTTCAACCCATGGAATAACTCGTCGGGCATGCCCCAAGGCTCCCCCCTATCGCCCACACTGTTCAACATCTATGTCACATCCTTAGGTCACCTTCTACAAAAACTAAACTTAAAGCACTACATATACGCAGACGACATATCCATTTTAATCCCTTTAACTGACATCACAAATGAAATTATAGACAACCTCTCAAACACAATGACAGAAATCGAAAAATGGACCACCACCTTCAACCTAAAACTAAACACAGAGAAAACAAAAGTCTTTATGGCAAGCCCCAATGACAAAATTATGAGAATATCGTTAAAAATAAACAACTATGAATATCCAATATCCAATACCATAAAAATACTGGGTATCACTCTAGATACACACCTAACCATGGCTGACCAAACAAACTTACTGGTGAAAAAATGTTTTTACATGCTGTGGAAGCTAAGGACCATTAAAAAATACTTCGACCCAACATCCTTCAGGTTGCTGGTGCAATTGCTGATCCTATCCATCCTTGACTACTGCAACTTCATCTACTTGGGTATCCCACAAAAAAACAGTAAAAAAATTGAGATTAGTACAAAACACCGCTGTTTGCTTAATCTTCGGATTGAGAAAAAAAGACCACATTAGCCCCTATTATAAAAAACTGCACTGGCTACCAATAGAAGCGCGAATACTATTCTTATTTGCATGTATCTGTTTCAAACAAGTCTGGGACTAGCACCTTCCTACCTGCAAACACACTTCATTCTGCACAACCCCACACGAACAACCAGAAACAAAAATATTTTTGCATACCCAAAGATCTCAGGCTGTAGATACAAATCCTTCCTGGATAGAACCTTCATGTTCCAAGCGAATAAACAGCAAGTCTGGCTTAGAAACTGCATAAATGAACCCAAACTGACTTACAATGCATTCCGAAAATCAATTCAATTCACTGACTAAAACAGACCACCCTCTCTCTCTATGATATTCCCCTCTGTAAACGCTATTACAATCTCTCAGGAAGCTCCAATTTTCATGTATTCTTTACCCATGGAACTTAAATTAGTAAGTAACTTTTCTATTTTAGGCTTCTTGTTATTCGCTGACTGTCCAGCCTTCTTTCAATGTGAATCGCCTAGAAGTCGCCTGACTATGGTGGTATAGAAAAATAAAGTTATTATTATTATAATAACATGTGATAGTAATTTACTAATTAGTTTTTTCCTAACAATAAATTGAATGTTAATACACTAAGGGATCCTTTTACTGCAGTAAGCACTAGAGCACACTTAACAAAGCTTAAAAGGGTTTACAGTGAGATGTACTCAGATGTCCAGAGGTAAGTTCCAAATTGGCATATGCTACTCTCTAGCTAAAAAAGAATTTTTATTTTTTGTTTGGAGGTTCTGGACCCAGCCAGCTGTGCACCCCCTAGGGCGTGCACCCGGGGCAGTCTGACCCCCCTTTCCACCCCGCCCTTGGTACGCCACTGACCGGAGGCAACATGTAGTAGCATAGCAGAGTAGCATGCTCCGTTGAGGTGGAACGGTATCTTTTTGGGAACTTTTGGCTTGAACCTTGTATGTAGAAACTGAAAAAGATAAGGCTGAAAAGCTTAACAAATATTTCTGTTCTGTGTTCACAGCTGAAGTGCCAAGAGCAGGAATAGGGATGGAGGTGAGGTAGACCCTGATTGATTTTCAGAGGATTGTGTTCGTGAGGAGCTAGCTAAACTAAAGGTGGACAAAATGATGGGGCCAGAGGGTGTACATCTGAGGGCACTGAAGGAACTTAGGGAAATTCTGGCGTCTCTACTGGCTGACCTTTTCAATGCTTCTCTAGAATTGGGAGTGGTACTAGACTGGGAGTGGACTAGAGAAAGGCGAATGTGGTCTCTCGCCCAAAAAGTTGAAGTAAGGAAGAAGTAGGGAACTATAAGCTAGTAAAGTCTGACTTCTGTGGTAAGTAAATTAAATTGGAAACACTTTAAAATGGAGAGTAGTGATGTTGCTGATTACAGGACCCAAGTCAACATGGATTCACTAGAGACAGGTCTTGTCTAACAAATCTGATCAATTTCTTTGGGTGACCAGAGAACTGGATAAAGGTACTGCGCTAGATGTGGTTTATTTAGATTTTAGGAAAGCCTTTGACAGTGTTCCACACAGGAGTCTAATAAATAAACTGAGTGCCCTCATTTCCAGGGATGAACAATGGCTCTCCCAAGTCTACCTAGCTAATAATTTTTTATGGAGTTTTCTTCCAGGAATTTATCCAAATCTCTTTTAAATCCCATTGGTTTATGGTTGAAATATGAATTCATATAGTAGTTAACTACTACCGTGTTTCCCCTGAAAATAAGACCTACCCCGAAAATAAGACCTAGCATGATTTTCGGGGTAGGTCGTAATATAAGCCCTAGCCCCCAAAATAAGCCCTAGTCACCAGCAGCAGTGCTTCCCCCGCCCACTACCGACTCTTCCATCTCTCCCTCCCATCTGAACCCCGACCGCGAGACCAAAATACCTGGTAACAAATGGCAGCATCGGCAGCATATGATCATCGCAGCCTGCCCTTCTCATGCCTGGCCATTCCGTGCAGCAGAGGAACACCCGGACATGAGAAAGGTAGGCCACGATGCAGCCTGTGCTGCCATTTGTTTCCAGGTATTTTGTCTCGTGGTCGGGGTTTGGATGGGAGGGAGAGATGAAAGGGACAGTGTGAGAGGGATGCGGGGTGCGCAGCGGTGGCGGCAGGGGGAATGGGAGAGATAGAAAGATGCTGCACAGGGGGATGGGAGGAAGGGAGGGATAGAAGCTTCAAGGGTTCTGCTGCACAAGGGATGGGAGGGAGGGATAGAAAGATACTGCTGTAACTGCTGTTTTACCTGTTGGATTCTTGTGATTCGGACTGGCCCCTATTGGACATCTTGGTGTAATTTAGCATTTTCTTATGTTTTTTTTTTTTTGTTCTTTACTATTCAATGTTGGAGGACAGGCCCATTCTGGTAACCATCATTTACATTATTTGCAGAATGCTTGACAATTGTCTACCACATGAAAAGCAGGTGGCAATAAGTTCCAGAAGGTTGAATCAACCAAGAAAAATCCTTATTTCTGGTCCCTTATAATAAACAGACAAAGAGAAGTCCATAAAAATTATTAGCCAGGTAGCATTAGGAGAGTCATTACTTATTCACCGAAATGAGCTATGAGACATTTTACTCTACTTCATGGGACCTGCCATATAATTGTGATCTTAACTGGCCACTATTGGAGACAGAATGGTGGGCTTGATAGAGCTTGGTCTGACTCAGCATGGACTGTGTTATGTTCTTATGATTATAGAGAATAGGTCAGCACATATCATCACAAATGGCTTTTCAAAAAAGATGCAATCGAGACTAAGAAAAGTGTGGCAGAAAAATACAGAAACAGTCCTAGTTGTTTTGGCCGCAAGTGGTCTGATTAAAAATAACTTTCTAGCCATCTTGCTGTGTTGCTAGGGGGCTCATTTTAAAAGAGAACAACATCCAATAATGGCATCAAGGCTCAGATTCTGTAAAATGGTGCTGGCCGCATGTCAATCACACATAGGTCACAATTTCACAAAAACACCCCTCAACAACCAGGGCTACGTCTCAGATTGTATAGCAAAAGGGAGAAAAAGACCTCAGTGTCTAACAGGGGCCATAAAAGAGCTTCCCAAATAGACAAACCAGTCCTCAGACAGAATTTGAAACTGGCAGACACATCCTTGGTCAAAAAAACTCCTTTAGGACTCAATTAATATTCAGAGTCACACATTTCATTTAATAAATTCTGTTTCAATTTTCAAAAATATTGTATAAATAGTGTCATAAAAAATCACTTATCTGAATCGATAGATGTTTAGACGTAGTCGTGGGGTTAGAAAGCAGGAACAAAAAATGCTCCGTGGAAGTCAGCTGAAGGCTAAATTAAAATATCTCCAGTGCAACACTTCCATAATCAATCCAACAGGGCTCCCTGTTTCGCTATAATGCTTCGTCAGGGATTTTGAGCGTCCATTCAACCCGCTTCCACCTCCTGTCACACCCGCTGTCATAGTTTGAATATGGTAGTGCTGTTGGCATAAAATACTTTCACCAGTTGAGTAAGCAAAAAAAAAAAAAAAAAATGGGGGTGAGACAAACCACAAAACAGTGTATTCAACCTGGGTACGTCCCGTTCTCGCCAACGTTTCGTGGTAATAGACCAGTTCTTCCGTGGCTATTTGGACAGTGGTGAAAGCTGAGCAGGTTCAGGGGGCTGCAGCAGCTTGGGCGAGTTCTGGCCCCTGGACCTGAGGGGCTGAAGGTGGTCATCAGCTGGTAAGGCCAGGGCAATGTTAATTGTGGGGGTTGGGCCACTGATTGCGCTCAGCACAAAATTATTATTTTTTTTAATTGTGAAATTTCCAAATAACGTTTACAAAGAAACATAACAGGATATGGAAACATAACAAATCATTTTGCATAATTGTTATCATTTCAAAAATCAGAAATTCCATCTAGCCCTTATTAAAAGAAGAGGCGCACTGTTTAATAACAGAAATGTATTTCAAAGGAAAATTCAAGGAAGTGCTCAGCACAAAATTAAAACACATCTCGGGGGTTTTTTAAAATTGTTTTTTAAATTTCTCCAATACTTCAGTTCTGTTATGCTCGGGCCGGTCTCTCACTGGAAGGTGCTGTCACGGCCCACAGGGTCAGAGCTATGGCTGCTTCTGTGGCTTTCCTCCGTTCTACGCCCATCGAGGAAATCTGCAAGGAAAAGATAAGTGTACATGAACTATTTTCTCCAGCATTTTTTTTTTTTTTTTTACATGAGACACAGTTTAGAAATAGGTCAGTAGTGCACTAGGACAGAGGGACCTAGGGTCGGCTTCTTTAGTACAGGACAAACTATTGCTAACTGCCATAGAGATGGAAACTGACCAGTTGATAAGCTCTTCCCGCCAGTCTTACAACTTTGAAAAGCCGTCCAGACCCCCGGACAAGTCCTCGGAAATCCAGACGTCTGGTAACCCTACTTATAATGGGCTGACGAGACAATCGTTTTACTTTATAGGATGAGACAAAGAAAAACCATTGCTCAAGTCCCTGACTAAAGGGTTAAATTCACTCCTTAACTAAATTCTGCAGAATGAGCTCCAGTGCATCCCTCCCCTCCCACCACTCCACATAGCCCCCCCATCCTAGAGGAGAAGTAGACCCAAGGCTTCCTTCATCATCAACCCTTCCACGAGAAGGTCACCGAGAGGCCTGTCATCCTCGTCCTCCTCCACGCTGAGACAGGATTACATACCGAAAGGCTCTTTCCCTTCACAGCTCATTAAGGGCTCTCCAATTTTGCCTCCCCATTCCTAATGCCGTCCTCTGCCTAACACCTTCCCCTCCCCCCAGATCCTTGCGTGCCAATTTGAGGGGTCTCCGCAAAGAAAATGCAGGGCTATTACTGGCCCCAAATTTGGAGACCTAATATCATGGTCTGCCTCAGGAAAAAAAAAAATAGAAGACTGGTCCTAGCATGGCCTACTGAATAGTAGTGGTCAAACAATGACCACACATCCCTCTTCAGCCACAAAAAAGTTAGGGCCCCTTGTTGAGTGGGTCATTCAACCCTTATTTTATACAATGTATTTAATTTAAAGAAAGGTCACAAAATAGGTGGCCACAGAACTAAAGTCAGGAGCAGATACTCGTATGGTAGGACCGGTAACACCAAAGACCCTTCAAAACTCCAAAGTCAAAGAGTGTAACTGCTTCCGCCTTCCCATCTTGCCCACACCCTGCAATAAATTTAAGTGTTTGTTATCTAATAGCTAGATGCCTTATCTGCCTGGCTACTTATTAACCCAGTTCAAACACAGCACATGGATTCCTAACAGAACTACTCTAATTCCTTATACAGTTTGTTGGCTTCTAATTTTGGTCACGATTCACATACTATGTTAACATTTAATGTCCCTAAAAATGTTATCTACCACCCCTCACCTGTCAACATCGTCACTCCAATCGCTGCCACCTTTAGCAAAACCTGAGGCCCAACTCCAAAAGAACCTGGTACCATGTCAGCAACAACAACAACAAAAAAAAGCCAACCACACTCACCAACCACCCTCCAACCTCCTTAGCAGTGGCATAAAAAGTAGAAGCTGGCATACTTAGGTCCTGGTACCTTTTCAGGAAATGAACACCAACACAATATTTCAGTCAAACAGTGACCCTCTGGAACTGTACCTTTAACGAGCAGGAAGAAGGGAACGCTTGTCTGGCTGGAGGTCTTGTTTATAATCTCCCTGAAGTCTCCTACAATTTCAGAAGGAACTGAATCCCAAAAACACCGAGCTCAAATATCAGCTGTACAACACAGCTGCCTCCTGCCAACCCCACATACACACACACTCAGTCATTTGCCTATACATAGTACGCTGAATCCCTAGAGGACTTGTACACTCTCCTCCTTTGCTCCTCAGGATTTTTTTAAGATGTAATTCCTGCCCTTGGATGAGGGTACACCAAGGTATTTCGATTTACACGCGGGCTATGGAATGCTTCCTGGTATCTTGAATATTTCCCCGTGGGCTTTGAGCCCCAATGGGGTGGTCATTTCCGGGTTCCTCTCCCATCCCAAGAAAATGATCATGAACTGCTTTTTGCGCCTCACCTCGGGAGAGGTCCGTGGTGGCCGCAGTTCACAGACACCATGCTTTCCGGATACGTTGGAGTTACTTGCTCCAATGTCACGGCATTCAGATGGGTCTTCGGGTTCTCTCCGGGACCGAGAAGGCTGCCAGGATTTCTGCGTGTGTCAGAAGAGCGTAGAAGAGCTTGGGCTCGGGCTCCCAAAAGCCCTATCTAGAGTGTCCAAGGTTAGTAAAGAAAGCAGCCATCAATTAAGCATAAGCCAAATGCGAACTTCCACATTCAGAGGGGCTCAGCCAAAGAAAACAGAGTCAAATCCAGCCTCCTCCCCAGTGTCTGCAAGAAAGCTTGGCCGGCTGTCAAATCTTTGCAAACCACTGCTGGGATCATTACCGCCATTCCTCACACGGATACACATTATCCAATAATTGTATATTTTTCTATTCCTCAAACTATGAGCGGGTGAATGGACGCTCAAAATCCCTGACGAAGCATTATAGCGAAACAGGGAGCCCTGTTGGATGATTATGGAAGTGTTGCACTGGAGATATTTTAATTAGCCTTCAGCTGACTTCCCACGGAGCATTTTTTGTTCCTGCTTTCTAACCCCACGACTACGTCTAAACATCTATCGATTCAGATAAGTGATTTTTATGACACTATTTATACAATATTTTTGAAAAATTGAAACAGAATTTATTAAATGAAATGTGTGACTCTGAATATTAATTGAGTCTAAAGGAGTTTTTTTGACCAAGGATGTGTCTGCCAGTTTCAAATTCTGTCTGAGACTGGTTTGTCTATTTGGGAAGCTCTTTTATGGCCCCTGTTAGACACTGAGGTCTTTTTCTCCTTTTGCTATACAATCTGAGACGTAGCCCTGGTTGTTGAGGGGTGTTTTTGTGAAATTGTAATTTATTGGACATCCCTTCTTGTGGATTTTGTATTTTGTAATCACACATAGGTGCCATTGACAGAATTGTGGCTGCCAAAACAACTTATGCGCCAGTAATTTAGGCCAGGGTTTAAAAGGCCTACATTATCGGTGCCTAAGCTTGATGGAGAATAGCAGTGCCAAAGGTCATCTCCACCCCCTAACCATGCCTACTTTGATCTTAGGCGCCATTAGGTGCAATGCTTAGATGCGATTCTGGTGCCTACCTTTTTTAAAATGACTTTTTAATTGTTTTTTAATGGCACGGTCAATTACTGTGCCAATTAAAACCAATTAAAGCAATTAAGTCAGGTGTTATTAGAGTGCGAACTGCCACCTAACTTTGGCGCCGTTTATAGACTCCGGACCAACGTGACTTTTGCATGTTTTTCTTGCTAAAAAGTCCAACTCTACTAAAAATGATGGGCCCCACCTACATCTCAGTGGCTTGTTTGTGCACGTTTTTCTTTTTGGTCTTTTTTTATGGGGGGGGAGGAATGGTCCTTAAAGATAGATGCACTAAGCTCAAAATTATGTAGAAGAAAAGCCATTTTTGAAACAAAGTTGGATATTTTTCTGGTTTGAAAATGGTCATTTTCTCTACTGGATTTTTGGACATTTTTCCTAAAGCACCCAAAGCTGGATTTAGATTTCATATTGAATATGCCCCTCTACAAATATACTTCATACATCCTATGAACTTCAGAAGATAGACTTGTTTAGTACAATGCAAGATTTACAGCAAATATTAGCAGTACATTTGAGAGACTAAGGGCTTCTTTTACTAAGCCGCGTTAGGGCTTTAACGCGCGGAATAGCCCGCGCTAGACCTTAACGCCAGCATTGAGCTGGTGTTAGTTCTAACCGCGTAGCGCGAGTTTAGCACGTGCTAAAATGCTGCATGTGCTAAAAACGCTAATGCAGCTTAGTAAAAGGAGCCCAAAGATCATACAAAAGAGAGGCTCATTACTACTATCACAGCATGTCTCAAACTATCCCATTTGCGGATAGAGTCCTTGAGGAAAGAATACAGGAAAGAATAAAAGAACAATATAATAAACTGCATCTGGGTCCCAGACAGAGAGACAAAAGTCTCATGGATAATGGCTCCAACATGTCTTCAGATTCTCATATGTGGGTGTCATTGTATGGTGAATCTTGGCTCTAGAATGGAAGACATCAATGAGACTCGACAGGCTTGTGCTGTTTTATAATTTATGCAACAGTTGTAGCATGAAGGCAAGCTGTCTGTATTATTTTCTTCTCTGTGAAGTATTAGAGAGGGCTTTTGTGGCCCTGTGGTAAATTATAATGGTAGCTTGAGTCCCTCTAAAAAAAGACCTGGCCTGTGAAGATTAAACAGCAAGGTATTTTCTTAAAGATAACCTTGTTCACTCTTTTGGCACTTGCAGAATAATTTTCAATAGAAGGACATCTGCAAAAATTTTAAATGATATCTTATCTATTTAACTTACCCACTTCCTCTCTAATTCACAACAAAAAAAAGCAATACCACCAAATGTTTAGGTGGCAAAATAAATGGCTGCAGATTTATTGACAACATTCTTATTATCATATCACAGCTCTAAAACCCAATACACAGCCAGATCCCTTTTAGGCCTTTACTATATTCCCAAAACAGTCCCTCCCCAATCAGTGCCAAATCCTATTCATAAATTGGCTGTTGTTGTACATACTCACTCAGCTAGTCAGTATCGACCTAGCCGAATACAGCTCTACCAAATTCTGAAGTTCCTCTGAGGCCCACGGTGCCACCAGGCTCCTTTTATTCATGCAAGATGGTGACTTCCATAGAATTTCCCATGACAACCATTTCACACACCCATAAGGGCCCTCAGGGGATCAATAATCCATATCTTCCCCCATGCTAAGCTTTGAACACCGTGATGCCATATTGCTGAGCTTTCAAAATACTACTGAAGAATGCTGTGAGTTTGGATATAAGTATGGAGCTGTTTTTGGATGTTGCAATAACTGTTGAAAAAGTGACCTTTTGTTATTAGTGAATTCTATTGAATAATGAAGATAATTTTGTATAACTGATTTTTGATAATTGTCCTCTTTTTTAAAAAATCATGCCCTGACACAATATTTTGAGAAACATGCATGTCAGCTACGGAATATTGTTCAGTAATAAACGACAATGGCTAATATTAATAGAATTGGACCTTTTTCATACTCTATATGCCTTTGTGAAATCTGCGGCCTGGCAGGAGACCCAATTTAAAATCTTACATAGGGCTTACATCACTAAAGATCGGGGAGCCTGTATGGGCTTATGGGAGGAGTCTTTGTGCAGCAGATATAGGGGGGCCCCTGGGACTATACTGCATTCCTTTTTAGAATGTCCTGAATTGTCTATCTGGAACTCCTCTTTTGCACAGCTTCAACTGGTCTTGCAACGTGATATTGAATGGGACTACAGAACATTGGTCCTTGGGGATCAGATCCTGTTGGAGGACCAGGGCTTCATGATACCTCAGCGGCGCTTCATATACCTGACTCTACTGGCGGTTCGGAGAACTATTCTGCACTACTGGACTCAGGAGGTCTTTCTATTCCTTTGACTTACTGGATCAACCAGATGATCGAATTGGCTGAGGACCAGTCGCTTATTTAAAAACCCCTGCTCTCTGCCCCAACTCCGTGGTTTCAAGCTCTATGTTTGAGGTGAGCATGCGCAGACCATCTACAGGCAAAGGAGATAGTCTGTGCATGCATCAGGATCGCTGGAAAGCGATCCGTGTGGTCAGTGGGGGGTGTGCCTACCATTGCCCCTATTTGCATGAGGACGCATTGAGAATTCGTTGGCCTACCACAGATTGGACACGGATGGGACACAATCAGGAAGGTAAGTGAATCTAGCCCTTAAGCCCAAATTCTATAAGCAGCGGCTAAAGTTAGGTGCCGACTTTGGAGGCGCCTACCTAGACAGGCGCCTATCTAAATTGAATAACAAGCTCAATTAAGCTTTTTAATCAGCATTGATTGAAACATAGGCGCCTATCCTCTTCTTCCTTCCCTCCTTATGTACTTCCCTTATATGTACTTTTTCTTTAAAATTGTATTTCCTCCCTTCTTTCCTACTGTTTCCTGTGGTTTTAAAAGCAAATACCCAAGTACGTCTGGTAACGAATTATGTATATGTGATTTTTTTAAAATCATATTTTTACCTTTTGTACAACGCTTTGTATTTTGGTAAAGCGTTCAATCAAATAATATGAATAAACTTGATAAAGTGTAATTCTGTAACAAAGCGCCTATAAAAATGTAGGCGCCCTTCAAAAATAGGCGCTATGCATGTTAGGAGTGTGTGGCGCAGTGGTTGGATCTACAGCTTCAGCACCCTGGGGTTGTGGGTTCAAACCCCGCGCTGCTCCTTGTGACCCTGGGCAAGTCACTTAATCCTCCATAGCCCCAGGTACGTTAGATAGATTGTGAGCCCACCGGGACAGAGAGGGAAAATGCTTGAGTACCTGATTGTAAAAAAAACCGCTTAGATAACCTTGATAGGCGGTATATAAAATCCTAATAAACTTGAAACTTGAAACTTGAAACTTTAAGCGTGCTTAAGCGCTCAGCTAGGCGCCTAAACTTTTAAGTGTGCCTAGATCTGGCCTATTTACTGGGCACCTCTAAAACAGGTGCTGCTCAGCGTGATTCACTAAACAGCACCCAATTGTGCTTGAATTGCGCTGAACGGCGCCTAACTGTTAGGCACCTAACTTTTGGCTTTAATCCCTATTGCCCCAGGTACATTAGAAAGAGCAGGAGCCCGCTGGGACAGTCAGGGAAAAATGCTTGAATAGCTGAATAATTTGTAATCCACATAAAATTGTAGGATATGCAGAATATAAATTATTAAACAAAAACTTTCAATTAAATTGAATTAAAGCCAATTATGAGGTGTTAAGTGCCAATATTTGCACCTATTAAGTCTATTGCTCAATTAAGTTAGGTACTTAACTTTAGGTAGACTTTATAAGAATCAGGGCTAATGTGCATTGTGCAACAAAGTGCAGCCTAGAAACTTTAGGCTCCTTATACGAAGCCGCATCAGCGGTTTAATGTGCGCTATTTCGCCGGCTGCGCTAGGCGCTTCCACCTCCTCTTGAGCAGGCGGTAGTTTTTCGGCTAGCGCAGGGGTTAGTGCGCGCTAAAAAGGTGCGTGCGATAAAGCCGCTAACGAGGCTTTGGAAAAGGAGCCCTTTAGACTTGCTCTTAGTATAATTTTCCTCCAAAGTTTTTATTTATTGCCTTGTGGGATTTTTATCCAGAAACAATAAGATAAAATTATCTCTATAATTGTTTACTGACAACCATGAACTAGTTTGGTTAAGACATATGGATGTCTTATGGATGTCAATTCATGTGGTTTTGTGTTTGATTTGCAAGTCATAATTCCACAACAGCTTTGAATTTGATCTGTACTATGCAATGTACTGTATAGGGATTTCATTCTAGAGAGAAAAGTTAGGCCCCTTAATGTGCTGTTGGTTTTCACGGGACACAAGAGGAAAAAAAAATGAAAGGTGCAGATGTAAGCAATCATGGAATGGTTTTGTTTATGCCAATACTTGATATTTTTCTTTGAGTACTAAGCATGGGAGCCGGATGGGGGTTGCATCCTTCATGCTGCCTGTGGAAAAACAAAAACAAGCTGTCATATGATACATATTTTGTGGGAATTTTGGTCTGAAAAGTTGTTTTCTATTTACAACAGATAGATTCCCACCTCCAGTAAAATTTTGTTGCCCAGTTTTAAATGTTGGTGATGTCCAAAGTATAATTTGCATATCCCAAAAAGGATCAATTTTACGCATATTGTATTGAGGATGATGTATTATTATATAAGGCGGGAGGCGGTCTATAAGCTCAAATATAAGGGACAAATTTAGTTTTCCCGTTATCCAGGACTTCTCAGCTACATATTTTGATATGGGATATTATTATGTTCATTTGATATACTCATTAGTTATTTTTTCTTTTTCTTTTTTTAAATTCTTTATTCATTTTTAAACGTACAATAAGTGCATCAATATAATATAACAAATAGATCATAAATATATCACTTAATAGTCATCAAGAGTACACATAAAATGCTTTTAACCCCCAACCTCCCCAACCCTTCCTATTATATAATCAAATACAATGTACAATATACAATAATAAAATAATCCCCCCTCCCCCCTCGTAACTGACTAGTCTTTCAAGTCTTTCACACAAGGTTACTGAGGAGGCGTCAAGCAGGCAGAGAAAGTAAGAGAGGACACCAGAAGCAAGCAGAGAGAGCGAGAGAAGACACAAACAGCAGGCTGATAGAGAGAGACAGAGGACACCAGCAGAAGGCAGAGAGAGCAAAGAAAAGACACCTGCAGCAAGCAGAGAGTGAGAGAGGACACCAATGGAAGCAGAGGGGAACCAGAAGATGAGCTTTCCAGTATTCTGCACGGACTGTCATATGTATGACTACCTCCCCTCGGGGAGACAGTCATATGTATGCAGCCGGTGTCAGGAGCTGGAAAGCTTGAAGACTGAAGTCAAGCGACTAGAGGACAAGATACAGGAACTAGAAGGACTTTACACCATGGAGGACCCAATCAAGGCAGCTGAAGTCTTCACGAGAGAGAGACACATTGAGAAGGAAGTCAGGGAACTTGAGAAATTCATTGAGGAAGCATACAGGATGAAGGTGGAAGAGAACGAACTTCGTATGAAAGAAGAAGTTACCCCGACACCAACATGGAAGGGAGAACAAGAAACAGATGACCTCGAAGAAGACATACACAGAGGGATACTGCAGGAAGAGGAGAATTTGGCTAGTCGAGGCCCAGAAGAAGAAAGAGCGAAGCACACCAAGGACATTGACCTGAGACCGGAGCGAAAATGGAAGAAGGGAAAATCGGCGATCCTAGTGGGAGACTCGATCCTGAGGCATGTGGACAGCCACATAGCAGGAGGGAGAGAGGATCGATTGGTTACCTGCCTCCCAGGAGCAAGAACCAAGGACATCGTGGACAACATTGGAAAGATCTTAGACAGTGCGGAGACAGAAGAGACCGCAGTAATGATCCACATCGGGACAAACGATGTCAGCAGGAGAGACTATAGAAGAAGCAAGCTGATAGAACAGTTCAAGATTCTGGGAAGGAAGCTGAAGATGAGGACCCAGAAGATAGCATTTTCAGAGATCCTACCAGTACCTAGGGCAGATGTGAAAAGGCAGGAAGAACTACAATCAATAAATGCGTGGATGAGGAAATGGTGTGAGGAAGAGGGATTCCACTTCGTGAGGAACTGGACAAAGTTCTGGGGCAAGAGCAAGCTTTACAGGAAAGATGGACTACACCTGAGCACGGCAGGAACTAGACTTCTAGCAAACAACGTCAGGAGAGGAATAGAACAGGCTTTAAACTAACAAGAAGGGGAAAGCTGACAGTCGACCAAGCGTCGACGATTCGGAAGAAGGTATCCTGTGAAGATACTGAGGGGAAAAAAGGCCGGGAAGAAGCAAGGGACAAATTGCAAGAGTCGACTAACCCAGAAGAGGAGGTTAAAAAGATTGTAGCAAAAGAGAAGAAAATAAGGACTGAAGCGCAGGGAATGGAAATGAAGACAACAAAACACCAGGATCTAAATTGCATATATACCAATGCAAGGAGCCTGAGAAACAAAATGGGGGAACTAGAAGCCATGGCCAATGCAGAAGACATAGACATCATTGGAGTTTCTGAAACATGGTGGAATGAGGAAAACAAATGGGATACAGCACTGTCGGGGTACAAACTCTATCGCCAGGACAGATCAGGACAGAAAGGAGGTGGAGTAGCCCTATACATAAAAGAAAGCATACGATCGACAAAAATGGACACAGCAGAGACGGCCAACAAGCTAGAATCGCTATGGGTTAAAATACCAGGAAAGAAAGGGCCTGAAATAAAGATAGGCCTATACTATCGTCCACCTGGACAAACCGGAGATATCGATGAAGAAATGGAAGCCGAGATGAAGCGAGAAAGCAAAAGCGGGAACACAGTTATTATGGGAGACTTCAACTACCCTGGGATAGACTGGAGTCTTGGAAGCTCAAAATGCGCTAGAGAGACAGAATTCCTGGAAGCTACACAGGATTGCTTCATGGAGCAGCTTGTTAGAGAACCAACGAGAGGAAATGCCACTCTGGATCTAATCCTAAATGGGTTAAGGGGACCTGCAAAGGAAGTAGAAATAGTGGGACCGTTGGGAAGCAGTGATCATAATATGATCAAGTTCAAGGTTGAAGTAGGAATACCGAAAGGGAAGAGAACCATAGCGACAACTTTAAACTTCAGGAAAGGAAACTACGAGGCAATGAGGGAAATGGTAAGAAAGAAACTTAGGAACACGTCCAAAAAATGGCAAACGGTACAACATGCCTGGTCTTTTTTCAAGGGCATGGTGAGCGAGGCGCAAAATACATATATCCCCAGGTTCAGAAAGGGGTGCACAAAGAGTCGAACAAAAGACCCGGCATGGATAACCAAAATAGTGAAGGAAGCAATAGGCAATAAGAAAAATTCATTCAGGAAGTGGAAAAAGGACAAAACTGAGGAGAATTGGAAAGAGCACAGGAAAAATAAAAAAGAATGTCACCGTGTGGTTCGAAAAGCCAAAAGAGAGTACGAAGAGAGGCTAGCTAAGGAAGCACGAAACTTCAAACCATTCTTTAAATATGTTAAAGGGAAGGAGCCGGCTAGGGAGGAGGTAGGACCGCTGGATGACGAAGACAGGAAGGGAGCTGTGAAAGAGGAGAAAGAAGTGGCAGAAAGGCTAAACATGTTTTTTTCATCTGTATTTACAAATGAGGACACTTCAAACATACCGGAACCTGAACAATTCTTTCATGGAAGTCAAACAGAAAAATTAACATCCATAGAAGTGAGCCTTGAAGACGTACGCAGGCAGATAGGAAAACTAAAACCTGACAAATCCCCGGGTCCGGACGGAATACATCCAAGGGTTCTGAAAGAATTAAAGGAGGAGATAGCGGAACTACTACAGCAAATTTGCAACCTGTCCCTAAAAACAGGCGTGATCCCGGAGGATTGGAAGATAGCCAATGTTACGCCCATCTTTAAAAAGGGATCAAGAGGAGACCCTGGAAATTACAGACCAGTGAGTCTGACCTCGGTTCCGGGAAAAATGGCAGAAGCTCTGATAAAAGAAAACATCGATGAACATTTCGAAAGGAACGAACTACTGATAACCAGTCAACATGGTTTCTGCAAGGGTAGATCGTGCCTAACGAACTTACTGCACTTCTTCGAGGGAGTTAACAAACAAATGGACAGAGGAGACCCCATAGACATCATATATCTAGATTTCCAAAAAGCCTTTGACAAGGTGCCCCATGAACGTCTACTCCAGAAGCTGAAGAACCATGGGGTGGAAGGAGATGTACATAGATGGATCAGAAACTGGTTGGAAGGTAGAAAGCAAAGGGTAGGAGTGAAAGGCCACTACTCTGACTGGAGGAGGGTCACGAGTGGTGTACCGCAGGGCTCGGTGCTCGGGCCACTGCTATTTAATATATTCATAAATGATCTAGAAACAGGGACAAAGTGTGAGATAATAAAATTTGCAGACGACACCAAACTTTTTAGTGGTGCTCGGACTATAGAAGACTGCGAAGAATTGCAAAGGGACTTGAACAAGCTAGGGGAATGGGCGACGAGGTGGCAGATGAAGTTCAACGTTGAGAAATGTAAAGTATTACATATGGGAAGCAGAAACTTGAGGTACAACTATACGATGGGAGGGATATTATTGAAGGAGAGTATACAGGAAAGGGACTTGGGGGTAATGGTGGACACAACAATGAAGCCGATGGCACAGTGTGCAGCGGCCGCTAAGAAAGCGAATAGAATGCTTGGTATAATCAAGAAGGGTATTGCGACCAGAACGAAAGAAGTTATTCTGCCGTTGTATCGGGCGATGGTGCGCCCGCATCTGGAGTACTGCGTCCAATTTTGGTCACCATACCTTAAGAAGGATATGGCGTTACTCGAGAGGGTCCAGAGGAGAGCGACACGTCTGATAAAAGGTATGGAAAACCTTTCATACGCTGAGAGATTGGAGAAATTGGGTCTCTTTTCTCTGGAGAAGAGGAGACTTAGAGGGGATTTGATAGAAACTTACAAGATCATAAAGGGCATAGAGAAAGTAGAGAGAGACAGATTCTTCAAACTTTCAAAAAATAAAAGAACAAGAGGGCACTCGGAAAAGATAGAAGGGGACAGATTCAAAACGAATGCTAGGAAGTTCTTCTTTACCCAACGTGTGGTGGACACCTGGAATGCGCTTCCAGAGGACGTGATAGGGCAGAGTACAGTAATGGGGTTTAAGAAAGGATTAGACAATTACCTAATGGAAAAGGGGATAGAGGGGTATAGATAGAGGATTACTGCACAGGTACTGGACCTGTTGGGCCGCCGCGAGAGCGGACTGCTGGGCACGATGGACCTCTGGTCTGACCCAGCAGAGGCACTGCTTATGTTCTTATGTTCTTTATGTTCTTAAGGGAAAAGAATCATTTAATCATTGCAATATTTTGTTAATGGCTCCCACACATCAGTTATTTTTTCTGACCTGGGTGTCACTAAGCCTGTTGTTAACCCCTCGTTCTGAATGTGTTGGATGTTGTAGAGAAGTCTGTGCCCTGGAATCAAAATGAGACCATAACCCATATTTTCAAAGCTCTATTTGTATTTTGGACATCTGAATGCTAGTATTTAGACATTCATATTGCATGGACGTCCAAATTCCAATTTTGTAAAGCTGGGATACAAGCGTCTAAAAGAGGTGTGATCTGGGCATGTTTTGGGTGGGATTAGGGAGGTTCCAAAATATTGAAGTCCAACTTTGATTTCAGAAGGGGAGGTGATGTCTATGTTCAAAAAGATGGCCATTTGTTATTGAGACCTGGTACCCAGCATGTTAGAACCCAACCGAAACCAAATCTGCAACCATAATTGGCCACTTATTTTTGGCTGCAATTGAAGATGAAAACAAAACTTGCCCCAGCTGCCACCTGACCAAAAAGTGCTCCTTCCAAACCCACACCTTGGCTGCAGCCCCCCTCATGATACCCCAAAAGTGGTAGCCCATTTCTTGGCCTACTGTATCATTGCTGGTTACTGAATGCAGAAATGATCCACACTCACTCCTGTGTATGATCAGCTTCTCCTTCAAAATGGCATCCATGACTTCTAGAGGAAGTGTAATGTGACTGCTGTGGAAGGTGCCAGCAGCCATATTTAGACTGGAACTATCTGTTCCTGTTAATGCCAATCCCAATCTTAATATGACTGTTGGGACCTCCCATGGCAGTCTTGGAAGCTATTTTGAGGAGGAATGACACTAAGCAGGAACAAATGGGCTTTGTTCCTGCCCCTGAAGAGGCAAGTTGACAACCAGGGTTTCTTAAGGAGGGCCTATGTTTGGTCAGGCTGCCCGGAAAAAGGAGGGGGGGAGAGTAGAGAGTGATCATGGAGAAAGGGGGTAAGGGGGAGATTACCTGGATTTCAGGCCGGTTGTGAAGCTAAAATTTGGTTGGCATCTATGACAGAAAGGTGTCCTAATTGAACAGCTCTACAGTGGAGTTTTTAAGGTAAGTTACATCCTTAATCCCCTAGTGGCTGCTGTTCCCCCTTTCCTTGAATGTGAAATTAGGAAGAGATACTAAGTTTTGTGACAGCTTCAGGAACTATGGCCTTTCATGGTATTAAAAATTTGTTTCAATTAATTTCTTACATACTACCTTAAACCTGAAGGCTATTGAAGTGGTGCACATTCAGATACAGTAGGTATTTTTCTGTCCCTGGAGGTCTCATGTTAAAAAAAAGTCACAGAGTTGCAGTGGGTTTCAAACTGGAGTCTCTCGCTTTTTAGCCCACTGCTCTAACCTACTTGGTCTGACAACCTTTCTGATCCTAGGGCAGTTAATACTTTTACCAGGTTTAGAGCATTTTGCTGGCAGTTTCTTTAGGTTCAAGAACTTGGATTCACATGGCTTTCCTCAGGTTGCACTTCCTGAAAGTTTTCTCCCTTACCTAATGGATCTCTCAAATGTTGTACTATATTTATTGTTTATTGAAAGCTTCATTGTTTATTTTATTTAACATATTTATTAAAAACACTATCTATGAATTTTAGGTGGTGTACAAAGCCAACATGCATAAACTGCAAAAAAACACATTAAAACATAAACAAAACAAATTCAATATACATAAAACAATAGAGAGGGTTATCAACCTGTCTCTATCAATTAAGTCTATTCCCTTCATTATCTTGAATGTTTTGATCATGTCCCCTCTCAATCTCCGCTTTTCAAGGGAGAAGAGGCCCAGTTTCTCTAATCTCTCACTGTACGGCAGCTACTCTAGCCCTTTAACCATTTTAGTCGCTCTTCTCTGGACCCTTTCGAGTAGTACAGTGTTCTTCTTCATGTATGGCGACCAGTGCTGGACGCAGTATTCCAGGTGGTGGCGTACCATGGCCCAGTACAGCAGCATGATAACCTTCTCCGATCTGCTCGTGATCTCCTTCTTTTTTTTAAAAAAAATATGTTTATTAGCGATTGCAACACAGAGTGCCCAGGCATCCAACAGTACAAGGACGCAAGACGCACAAGAAGTACAAACTGTATGAGAAACTCAAACAGGCAGTATACAGGAAAAATGATTGTGATATCTTTATACATTCCAGTCGCAATCTGCAATTTTTTATTTTTGGTACCATAGAATTCCCCTCCCCCCATTCGCAATTCACGTTCTCGAACCACAAGCACACCAACCAAATCTCAGCATGTGCACCACATACTCACCACTACACACACTCAGGCACTCACCACCTCCCTAGGGAGCCTCCCAATAGGCAAGAAAGAAAGAAAGAAAGAAAAGAAAGAAAGAAAGAGGTAGTGGTTGACCAGCTGTTCCAACTGAACACTGGGACACAAGAACAAGGCAGCTTTCCAAAGCTCCACATAGCAACCATCCTGGGAGTTTGTTTTATTTCATAGCGGGCCACCTGGGTAACCCTTTGGAGCCAATGAGTAAAGGAGGCTGCCTGATTGGACACCAAATGGTGCAATAGGAGATTTTTCACTACTAGGACTGCTAGGTATAGGAATTTCCACTGAGGGAATGAGAAGCCCTCCTCCTCCAATCCCCTCTGATCTCCCAATAAGAACATACCATAATCCTAGGGAATAGTGCGATGCACAATCTTCTCCAGGAATGGAAGAACATGCAACCATAACTCCGTGGTTGGGCATTCCAGGAAGTGATGAACCAAAGTCCCAGAGGAGTGGTGATACTTAGTGCAAATATCCCCCTCCCATAGTCCCATATGAGCCCCTTGTTTCCTAGAGATATATGCCCTGTGTAGTATCTTGAACTGCATCTCCTGCAGATCCGAGGAGTCACCCAAGGTTATAATATGACCAAACAAATCAAGGGACTCTTTTTGCTCCCCCAGAATATCCAATTCCCCCCACCACACAGAGGCCACTCTGTCAATAGGACCCAGAGACAAAGTCGCCCATAGCACATGACACCAAGAGAGTTTATTCATGGCAGGAAGGATCAGAAAAAATTGTACATCCAGGGGACCACAGAGCCAAGCATCCCCCCCATCGCTGTTGTAGCAAGGTATAGTAGTGACGAACTTGGAGATATGCCAAAAAATGTTTCGACGGCATATCCCACCGCTGCTGAAACTGGGCATAGGTGGGGAATACTCCCTCTCCGCCCCCATCCCACACATCTCACAAGGTTTTACACCCCCTCTGCTCCAATTCCCGAAACCGGGAAGGACCCATCCCTGGGATGAAGGCAAGATTACCACATAATGGTAGCAGCACCGATGCAACAGGTGTTTTCTGTTGGTTTCTCCTCCACTGCTTCAACGCTAACCGAAGTAATTGGAGAAGGCGCATTTTTGGGGATCCTCCCGGGACCGCCAATGGTTGCATATGTAATAAAGCCAAAAAAAGAATGCAATGCACACCAGGAAGTGAACCACCCCCTGGGGAGTACTTGAAATGTCCTGTCCACTCCTCATGGATAAACCGAAACAAAGCCGCTACAATGTAAAGTCTGAGATCTGGAAGATTCAACCCGCCCCATGATCTATCCAACATCAGCTTATTATAACTAATGCGAGCTCTTTTGTGGCACCATATAAACTTAGATATAATGGAGCGAAATACCTTCTCATCCCCAGCAGAGATCCAAACAGGGAGAGTCTGCATTGGGTACATGAGCTTCGTCAAGAGGACCATTTTGGTTAGGGCCACTCTGCCCCACAAGCCCAGCGGCAGCTCCCGCCATCTGTCACAGAGATCCTTGATCTGCTCAAGAGGACAACGGACATTATATTGATACATGAGGGATAAGTTAGGACTCAAATACGCCCCGAGATACTTCAATGGCCCACTGTCAGGGGGTATAGAGAGAGCCGAATGCCAGGCCTCCCTGCTAGTGGTATCCAAGGGCAAAAGCTCTGACTTTGTACAATTGACTCGCAGACCACAGATGTTGCCAAAGGAGCAGACCACCTCAAGTGCCCTGTCCAGGTCCACTTGAGGTCTATCTAGATAGAGCAGGATGTCATCAGCAAAAAGATTTATACGGCTTTCCCTATCCCCTATCCTAATTCCCTGGATGTGAGGAACGTTTCTAAGCTTTACCGCCAAGGGTTCAAGGGCTATCACAAAGAGAAGAGGTAAGAGGGGACATCCCTGCCTGTTCCCCTTCCCAACGGAAAAGGATTTGTAAGTCTCCCGTTCACCAACAAGCATGCCTGTGGACTAAGATATAAAGTGTGAATCCATTCATGAATCGTGATCCCATTCTTAATCATTCTTAACATTCTGTTCGCCCTTTTTGCCGCCGCCGTGCATTGCTCTGACAACTTCATCGACTTGTCGACAAGTACTCCCAGGTCTCTCCGAGTACCGCACCAGCCATCCTGTATTCGTGAATAAGATTTTTGTTACCGACATGCATCACCTTACACTTATCTACGTGAAACCTCATTTGCCATGTGGCGGCCCATTTCTTGAGCATGTTTATGTCACGTTGTAGGTCTTTGCAATCCTTTTGCGTCTTCACCACTCTGAATAACTTCGTATCGTCCGCAAATTTAATCACTTTGCTCGTCTTAAAAGTTTCCAGGTCATTTATAAATAGATTGAAGAGCACAGGCCCAAACACCAAACCCTGCGGCACTCCTCTTGTAACGCTTTTCCAGTCCGAATATTGTCCATTTACCCCCCACTCTCTGTTTCCTATCCGCCAACCAGTTTTTAATCCACAAGAGGATTTCATCCTCGATTCCGTGGCTCGCAATTTTTCAAAGTAGTTGTTCATGCAGGACCTTGTCAAACACCTTCTGAAAATCCAGATATACAATGTCGACCTGCTCGCCCTTGTCGATCTGCCTGTTTACTCCCTCACAGAAGAGCAGCAAGTTCGTCAAGCAAGATCTTCCCTTGCTGAAGCCGTGTTGGCTGATCCTCATCAGCTCATGTCCATCAAGGTGATCAATGATGCGGTCCTTTATCAGTGTCTCTACCATCTTTCCTGGTACCGAGGTCAGACTCACTGGTCTGTAGTTTCCCGGATCTCCCCTCGAACCTTTCTTGAAGATCGGCGTGACATTCGCTACTTTCCAGTCTTCCAGAATCCTTCCTGATTTGATCGACAGATTGGCTATTAGTTGAAGCAGTTCAGCTATAGCCCCTTTCAGTTCCTTGATCACCCTCGGATGGATTTATTGTTTTTAAGCCTATCAATCTGCCTGCATATCTCTTCTAGACTGTCAGTTTCTCATCCTCGTTTCCTGTGTATAGCCTGTCGGCTTCCAGTATGTTGCGTATATCCTCTTTGGTAAAGACAGATGCAAAAAAATGTGTTCAGTTTGTCGGCGATGGCTTTGTCCTCCTTTAGAACTCCCTTTATTCCATGGTCATCCAACGCTTCTTTAGCCGGTCGTTTCCCCTTAACATATCAAAAGAACGGCTTGAAGTTTTTTGTCTCCTTGGTTATTTTTTCCTCATAGTCTTTTTTGGCCCTTCTTACTGCCTTTTGGAACCTGCTTTGATGTTGTTTGTGCTTTTTCCAGTTTTCATCTGTTTTTGACCTTTTCCATTCCTTAAACGAGGTCTTCTTGTCTCTGATCGCTTCCTTCACTGCTACAGGGAGCCACGCCTGTTCCATGCTCTTTTTCCTCTTGGATCCCTTGGTGATACACGGTATATATAGATTTTGCGCCTCAGTGACCATGTCCTTAAAAAGGACAGTGCTTATCCTCTTCTTCCCCACCATGAGTCTCATCCCTTCGTAATTTCCTTTTTGGAAGTTTAGTGCCATGGCCGATGTTCTGGTCCGATGTTTTTCCCCCCTTAAGCTTCTTTATGAACTGTAGGACTGAGCTTATACTTCTGATCTCCTAGGGAAGAGTATTACAAAGTCAGGCCCCTTAAATCTGAACTATTATAGAGCAATTTGTGTCCAGTCTAACATATCAAAAGCTGAAGATGTCCAATAGCAATTTGTCAGCAGACCTCAGTCTGTGGCTTGGTAGTCGCTATTCTCAGTGCAGTTGCTAACATCAAAGGTGCTTCATTATTCAGCGCTTTATGAATTAAAAGTAAGACTTTGAATTATATACAAGAACATACTGGGAGCCAATGAAGTTTCTTCAATACCGAATATGACATGATCAAGGAAGACCAGTGGGTAATCTGGCTGCTGCATTCTGGACAATTTGTAAGGCCTGCAATAAGGGGCATATTCTATAAAAACAGCCTAAGTTAGATGGCGGTAGGCACACTACTGGTGCTTAACTTAATTGGCAAAGCTGTTAAAAAATAATTAAAAATTCATTTTAAAAATGTTGTTGTTAGGTGTCATCGACTCCTACTCAAGTCCTTGTGATTTGATGAATTGCAGATCTAAAAAGAAATCAGTTTTGTGCTAGTCCGGAAAGGTCCTCCAGTGTCATCCCCATGGTTGTTTTCAATGTGTCTGGCCAAAAACGGTGCCTTCATTGCATCTATGGACGCACCTTAGAATGCTTAAGGTCAATGTAGGTGTGGTTAATGCTGGCAAAAACCTTAGTCATTCTTAGTTGCCTCTGTAGATGTGATTCACGTGAAACATAGGTATCAGACATGTAGGCCTTCAAACCCTGGCCTACATTTCTGGCGCCTATTTTTGAGCTAGCCACGATTCTACAAACAAACAGAGCCTTTGCATGATTGGCATGCAATTGGTGGGTGTTTTTTTAGGTGGTCCATCAATATCAGCACCATTTGTAGAATCTGGCCCTAAATATTTAGGCAGGCCTAACAGCTCAGAACTGCAGTAATCAAGGACAGGGCAGACTAAGACCTGTAACACAGTACAAAAGTTATCAGCTGACAAAAAATATTTCAGTCTGTGGATCTATTTTAATCTAAAGAAAGTCTTTTGAACAACACTGCTCACTTGAAATTTAAGAGACAGAGAGGAATCGAAATATCAAAGAAGAGATAAGTTAATTTAATTGTATTTTTAATGGGTATAACTAATGGGCAGACTGGATGGACCATTCAGGTCTTTTTCTGCCGTCATTTACTATGTTACTATGTAACACTAACTCCCAAATAATGAGACTGCATATAATTGTGACAGCGATATCATCCGTCTTAACCTCAGAGGTAACAGTGGGAAGGTTCAACATTATTTTTTAAAAAATTATTTATTTTTTTTTACATTAAACAAATCAAGAATAATCAACATACTTGAGTACAGAAGAGGGCAAGGTAGAGAAAAACTAAAAAGGGAATCAAAATAAATATTATCTAATGGGGACAGAACAAGAGCAAAAACCAGCAGCCAGTTTGCATTACTCTATTGGAGGGCAATAGAGCCAATTATGACCCCATCACCTTCCTTAGCCACAATAAATTCCAACAATTGTTTGGGTTAAAAAAAAGAAAAGAAAATTTTTACCACCATAAGCAATATAACATTTTGCCAGAAATTTCAAAATAAATTTGGCATCTAGAGAGTCAGGACTCTAGGCCTATAAGCCGAAAAGTCCCTTCTCCTTTGTGACACTTATGAGATATCAGGAAAAATACGTATTGTTGAACTCAAAAATTGAGCATTTATACGTCTGAAATAGGTTCTAAGAATTAAGGCTCAAATTCTGTAACCAGCGCCTAAAGTTAGGCACCTATTTTGGAGGCGCCCATCTAGATAGACACCTATCTAAATTGAATAACAAGCCCAATTAAGCTTTTAAATCAGCACTGATTGAAACATAGGCGCCTATCAAGAAAAAGGCGATTCTATAACATGGCGCCTCTAAAAATTTAGGCGGCCTTCAAAAAAATAGGCACTATGCATGTTAGGCGTAGGCGTGGCTATGTGTTAGGTGCCTTCTTACAGAATCACTGCTCTTAAGCACTCAGCTAGGCGCCTAACTTAAGTGTTCCTAGAGCTGGCCTATTTAATGGGCGCTTCCAAAATAGGTGCCCAAATAGGTGCTGCTCAGCGTGATTCACTAAACAACACCCAATTTTATTTGAATCACACTGAACAGTACCTATATAGGCACCTAACTTTTGGGCGCTTCTTATAGAATTTGCCCTTAAATCTCTGTCAAATTTTAGAGCAAAAATCACCACAAGTGTTGTCCTTTCAACAATCACTTCCAGAGAGTTTCCCCATAAATTGATCAAGTCTATTTCACCTCCAGTACTCTCAGTTTTACCAGTTGGTGTAGAACTGGTTGGTTTAAATTTAATGGTCAGATATTGTGCTCTTAATATTGGTGGCAGATTTTCAGTAGAAATCAATAAAACTTCACGCAAATATATACGAGCCATCTCAACAGCTGAGATTACTGGAGACCTAGGAAAATTTTCCATATACTCCACCTTTTTTTGAATAACAGATCTTTCCTTAATAATATCTAATTGCAAATCCTTAACTTGATTAATCTGTTGCTCATGTTTTTGAATACTCTCACCATATTCTTTCAGGATTTCACCTTGGAGATTCATCTTAGAGTTTAATATTACCACAATCATTCCTGAGCACAGCCACAACTTTTCTGTTTGTAGTCCATGGGTTCTATTGACTTCCAAATAGCTCCCATATTAATGATGGCAGGTTTCACTAATTCTCCATATTGTAAGGTCTTCTCTCCGAATTCTCTTCTTTCTTCAGTCTTCAAGCTGGAAATTGTTGTTAGATCTCTGTCTGGGTTTTCTACCAAACGGGGTCCCCCAGACGCTCCTTCAAGGCTTAGTATTTCCGTTTCCTCTCTGAGAGACCTGAGAATCTCCTGCAGCATGGGACTGACTAATCCTTGGTGGAGGAGCCTATCGTTGGTCAGGAATTAACTCCTTGGAGAGTTGTCTGAACAAGCCGCCGAGGAGTTGCGGCTGCTGGAAGAACCACCCGCGATGATCCTTTTGCAGGGAACAGGTCAGGTAAGTGGCAGGACGTTGTGATTTAGACCATTTAAAACATGGTCTAAGTCACAAAAACCCACCTAAAGTCACCAGATAAGCACAGCAAACACATAATACTGACCCCCACACACTACCCCAGTGATCACCGACCCCCCCTCCAACCCCATAAAAATTGTAATCAGACCTTTAAAATTCAGCCTTCAGACCATCACCACCTGGCAGCCCGGCATAGGAAAGCCTAGTCGACCTGCACAGAGGCATCTTAAACCATCTTGGGGGGACCCATGGAGAGGAGGCCCCATGCCCATAAACCCCTGTAATCACTGCATTGATACTAAAACATGTGCACTCCCCTATACACCCCCAAAACCCTTTTGTACTGGCATATAAGTGCAGCCATAAGGGCTATTGGGGTGGTAGATAAGTGGGTCTAGGGGATTCTAGAGGGGGTTTGGGGGGCTTATTATGACCTATAAGGGAGTGTAGTGAGATGATGACATGGCACCCTTTTTGAGAAGTTCACAGCAGTGCCCTGTAAGGTACCCCACTATTTAGGTGCCATGTCTGGGTGTTCAGTCCATCACTTTGCAGACCCCTCCCACATCCAACAGGGCTTGTTCTAGGCGTTTTTGAGTTGGACGAAAATGTGGTATAAAGATGGACGATTTAGAGGCTTGGATGATCAGATCAGCAGGATGTATAGTTAGATGATTTTCGACATGAAAAAAAATTTGGACGTATTTTTCAAAATGTGTCCTAAGCTATTTTTTACTTTGGACGACTTGCGACTTGGACAAAAACGGACTTAGATGTTCCTTTTGATTATGCCCCTCACATCGTTTAAATAGTAGATTTCTATGCCTTCTTTCTATTCTGTTTACAAATGGGGTTTCCCTCCCTTCATGTTCTTACCTTTATTGTTCTTCTGTCCTATAATTGATGTAGTTCCTCCCTTTTTCTCTTTTTATTCTTCAAGTATGTCTGTTTGATTCATTTTAGGTTTTTTTGTATGTCTATTTGTTTTATTTTATGTAATACCTTAATTTTAAAACTCTGTATTGTGCTTAGAATTTCTGATAAGCGGATTAACAAATTTTAAATAAACTTGGAAAACTTGGAAATGTTGAACAAACAGCAGGCGATGCTGAGCCTTGAAGAACTCCAGCATGAAAAAAAAACCCAATCTGAGAAATGATCCCCAGAACTTTTCCACGTTAAATTTCATCTGCCATTTGGATGCCCAGTCTCTCAATCTCACAAGGTGTTCTTAAAATTTGTCAAATTGTCTTCTCGTTTAAAGAATGGACTACAAATACTGATAGGAAATTAAATTAAACTTTGAATAATTTTGTGCTTTCCAAATCTGATCACCTCAGTTACTGCTTCAATTTCCAGGTCATGTATAAATATATCAAAAAGTAGTGGTCCCTGTGGTACTCCACTCATATTTACCTTTCTCCATTAATAAAATTGACCATTTAGCCTTGCTTTCTGTTTTCTATTTTTTAATACAATCCACAATAGGACATTGCCTCCTATCTTGTGATTTTAAATTTTCTCAGGAGTCTCCTCCATGAGATTTAGTCACATGATTTCTGAAAATCCAGATACACCATATTCATGCCTTCAAAAAGAATAGCAAATTGGTGAGGCAAGACTTCCCTTAACTAAATCCACTTTGACTCTATCCCATTAACATTTCCACTGTTTTTCCCAGCACTGAGGTCAGGTTCACTGGTCTGTAGTTTCCTGGATCAAATCTTGGAAGGAGAGCCTCTAGATCAAAAAGGGTTTAAATTCCAAGGATCACAGACATATCTCAAATTTCTTTTTTAATGAAATTGGCTCTAACTGAGATCAAACCACCTGCTGCATTTCTGTTTATTCTCAGTAAAGTTATACTGGACCACCAGTTCTGCTTGCTGTAGTTTTATTTATACAACTTTCAGCCAGATTCATACACTCTAGTGCCTGGTTCCTGAAGTGAATCTTCCCCTTGGTAGAGAATTAATGGCAGGGAATGAGATAGCAGCGAAAGATAGGGAGGAGTCAACTCCCACTTGATTCTGACTACGAAAGGGGTGCTGTAGAGTTCTCAGTCCAACCAAGAAGGGAATGATGTGGAGCCATGAAACTTACAAGTTAGTCCACATATTCACCCACATAGTCAGTCCACATAGTTCAACACACTTGGCACACCGTGACTTAAGTTTCTGTAACCCTTCCAAAAATACTCTGATGTCTGGTCATTGAAATACTGCTCTGCTGCTGCAATCACCTCTGAGTCAGTTGAAACTGTTTGCACAAGCCCGTGACTAACAACTTCAGCAAAATGTAGGAATAGGTCTCACAACCTGTAAAAGTCTCCCATGGGCTCCTGTCATCTATCTCAAAACAGAAAATAGTCAGATGAAGCAAGATCTGATGAGTAGGGTGGATGGTCTATGTACTGAAACTCTAACTGCTTCAAAACATCCATTGCTCTGCCAACCTTGGGAGCAGGTACATTATCTTGCAAAAAAATAATTCCTTTCCACAGCTTCCCTCTCCTTTTTTCTTTCAACGCCTCATTTAAATTGGTACAGCAAGTTATAGTAGTATTCTGTATTAACTGTTTGGCCCCTTGGAAGAAAGTCAATCATTACAACATCTTCCTGATCCCAAAACACTGGCTATTACCTTTTCTGTTGATGTTTGGGTCTTGAATTCCTTTGGCCTTGAAGAATCTAAGTGCCACCATTGCATGATTTGTCTCAGGATCATAATGGTGTAACCATGTTTCATCAACAGTAACTAGTTACTCCAAAAGGTTGGAACCAGCTCGGTGAAAATGCTACAAAATCAACTTGGAGGTGTCCACTCATTTCTAGTCAGCATTCAAACATTTGGGCACCCACTTGGTTGACAGCTTCTGCATACTCAGCTGCTCGTAGATTATACACCCAACATGTCCTTTTATGGATTGAGAACTAGTTGAAAGACAGAAAACAGAGAGCGGGTTTAAATGATCAATATTCTCAATGGAGAAGGATAAATAGTGGGGTTCCTCAGGGGTCTTTGCTGGGACTGCTGCTTTCTAACATGTTTATCAGTGATCTACGTGACTTCCTTCTTTTGAAGCCGGGGGTCATCTCATTGGGGGCTACATTTTATTTGAGACATTGTCCGTTATCACTCAACTAAATATGTATTCTTTGAGCCCCAACATTTGACTAATTTTCTGGCGATGTCCCGTCTGGACAAGGAGAAAACTCAAGTTTGAGCTCTAAAAGAGAATAGTAACTTCCTTACCGATCTATAGGATCAGCATTACTTTTTTTGATTGTTTCTTTATGTTCTCACAATTAATTCTTGGATCTAATGACGACTTGAGCTAATTTTACCATAATGGTTTTTCTTGTATTGCTTAATATTGTTAAGTATGGATTTATATGAATGTAATATGCTTTGGTTAAATTTGCTTTCTGTACAAGTTTTCTTGATATAATATTGAAATCATTAAAAATACTTAAATATCAGTGATCTAGAGAGGGGAATTACTAGTGAGATAATTAAATTTGCTGATGACACAAAGTTGTTCAAAGTTGTTAAATTGCAAGAGGATAACGCTTAATGTGAGCAATTGCAAAGTGATGCTTGTGGGAAAGAGGAACCTGAACTATAGCTATGTGGTGCTGGGTTCTGTTTTAGGAGTCACTGTCCAGGAAAAGGATAAAGGTGTCATTGTTGAGGATACGTTAAAACCCTCAGCTCAATGTGTGGCAGTTGCTAAGAAAGCAAATAGAATGTTAGGAATTATCAGGAAAGGAATAGAAAACAAAGATGAAAATGTTATAATGCTCTTGTATTGCTCTATGGTATGATCGCACCTTGAATACTGTGTGCAGTTCTGGTCACCATATCTCAAAAAAGATATAGTGGAATTAGAAAAGGTACAGAGAAGGGCAACAAAAATTATAAAATGAATGGGACGACTTCCCTATGAGGAAAGGCTAAAGCGGCTAGGGCTTTTCAGCTTGGAAAAGAGATGGCTCAGGGGTGACATGATAGACGTCTATAAAATAATGAGTGGCGTGGAAAGGGTAGACGTGAATTACTTGTTCACTCTTTCCAAAAATACTAGGACTAGGGGACATGTGATGAAGCTACTAAGTAGTAGATTTAAAACAAAACAGCAAAAATATTTCTTCACACAATGTGTAATTAAACTCTGGAATTTGTTGCCAGAGAATGTGATGAAATCAGTTAGCTTAGTGGTGTTTAAAAAAAGGCTTGGACAATTTCCTAAAAGAGAAGTCCATAAGCCATTATTGAGATGGCTTGGGGAAATCCACCACTTATTCCTAGGATAAGCAGCATAAAATCTGTTTTACTACTTGGGATCTACCTAGGTACTTGGGACCTGGGTTGGCCACTGTTGCAAACAGGATACTGGGCTTGATGGGCCTTCGGTCTGTCCCAGTATGGCAAGTCTTATGTAGTGTCTCAGCAATTGTTTTAGCCGATATTTGCTGATCTGCCAAAATCAAGTCATGGACAAGGTCAACAATTTCAGGAGTTGACACCATTTGAGCCCTCCCAGACCTTGCTTCACCTTCAGTTTTGAAATCTCCATGCTCACAGTGTACACACCACTTCTTCATGGTGGAGTATGATGGGCATTTGTCACTCAATGTTTTGCACCATACATTCATGGATTTCCTTTGGAGTTTTCTTCTGCAGGAATAGGAACTTCATGACGGCTTGGAGTTCCACACTTGAAAATTCCACCCTTTTCATTGACATGGTTCAATTAATTATTTGAAACAATGTCAAAGAAGCATTACGATTCTGCAAGTTGGCACTTATGCAAAATAAAATAACACTCAGAATTTAGGAAGTTGGTTGGGCCGAGAACTTTTCAGCACCCCTTCATATTCCCATGAAGAGGTTAAACACATTCGATATATTTTATACTGTTTTAAAGAATGAGAGACCAGTGTGGCTACACATCCTTTGTTACCAGAAGAAAAAAAAAAGTTTATTTAGTGATTCTTCTACAACCATCTCCATCTGACACCCTAATAAATCAAAGAATAACAAACCAGATCTTAGCAACTGACCTAGGTTATGTTGCTTTAAAAGACAAATGCTCCAAAGTAAATGGGATAATCCTTTTATAATTCTAATAACCCCACGAGCCAAGAAAGCTCAGTGAAAGACCAAATTTCACCATATCATTCATTCATTGGTAACTTGTCCAAAGAGGAATTGGCATTTTTCTTCTTTTGTGCAAGAAGGACCTCCATCACTACCAATCTGGAGGCTTGAACCAGATGGTTAGAGAAACAATTTTTGCTTGAATTTAATTGCTATAGTAGCAGTCAAAGAAACTATGAGCAAATAATGGAATGAAACAAAGTCAAGCCTGTTCATTTATCAACCGTCCAAATGGTCTCGGGCATAAGGTTTGAGTAATAGCTGACAGGAACCAATCTTTTAGACATAAAACCCTGACTCAGTGGCTCATATAAAGTCACTATTAATGATCACAGTGGCTTATAAATGCAAATGTTTCTCAGAATTGTACACGAAAACCTAGTGAAGCAGGCTCAGCCAAGTTACTGAGCAGTCTGGAATAATTGTCCTAAAATGCCGGAGAAAACATACCATCTTTTATTGAGGTTCTTGTAAAATGACTTATAATGGCAGCCTCAGTTTCTGGCTCTGAGACTTTTGAACTGAAACAGTTTGAGAAGTAGGCTGAACTGACATCCTCTTCATATAATCCAGACCATAACTAGATTAATGGATACATTCTGAAGTGTTTCTCTGTCTAACACTGTATTAATCCACCCTCAGAATATTTGTGTAGATGATTTCTAATCTAACCCTTTGGTCTTGACTGCTAGTCCTTGAGGGCTGCCAACTGGTCAAGGATCTAGGACAAGGGTCAGCAACCTTTTTAAAGCAAAGAGTCATTTTAAACTAAGGGGTCCTTTTACTAAGGCACGTTAGCCGATTTAGCACGCGTGCTAAATGCTAACGTGTCCATAGAATATAATGGACGCGTTAGCGTTTGGTGCGTGCTAAATCAGCTAGAGCGCCTTAGTAAAAGCATCCCTAAACGTTTGACCCAAAGATTTACAAAGAGCCGCAATGAGTAGAGAAGGGGGTTTCAGGTACAATTTTTAATGCGATATGCATTTAACAAAAAAAAAAACACAAAACTTCAAGTACTTACTGAAAATAAAGAAAACCAATTTAATGAGACTTTTGACATTGTATTTCCGCACAGAGTTGTTTCATGTCCATTTTATCCCTCTCTCCCTATGCACCATCTCTCCCTCCCCTCCATCCTTATATCCATATCTTCCTCTCTCCCCATGCACCATCTCTCCTTCCCCTCCACCCTTAAGTCCATTTCTCCCTCTCTCATCACTCTCATCCCTCCTGCAACATATTTCCTCCCCTCTAACCCCAACCCCAACCCCACTCACAAATATTATGCTCTTTCTTGCTTCAACAAGTTAGCAGCGATTCCTACAGCTGCCTGCCACTAACCCAGAAGCCTCTCCTCTGTTGCGTCTGAACTGGGCAAAAACGTGAAGTTCTGACAGAGGGCGGGATGCAGCAGAGGCTTCCGGGTTAGAGGCAGGCAGCTGTAGGAATCACTGCCGCTAACCTGTTGAAGCAAGAGAAGAGCTGCAGCCACATGGTGAAAGAGCCGCATGTGGCTCTCGTGAGCCACAGGTTGCCAATCCCTGATCCAGGATATCCTTTATGAACGAAATGTGCATGCCAGTTATCTCTACTGTGTGCAAATCATGCAAATTCATTAAAGATATTCAGACAACTTGATCAATTGCAGCTGTCAAGGACTGAAAGTAAAAACAAAGGGTTTACCCTTTCTAGTTCCAGAACATACATGAAAGTCTACATAAAACAAATAGCCCACAATCCCTAAGGGGCCAGATTTACATTGCATGTGTCCATAAGCTCACAGTCTTCAATGTCTTCCCCTCAACCCCAACAGCCTGCCTTTGTGATTTTTATTTTTATTTTTAAATGAAACCATCCAGGAGTTGGAGAAGGGAGCTGCCTCCTACAACACAGGGGGTTGGGGAGTTTCCTCCAAACATGTAGTAAAGGCTGGAAAAGTACTAGACAGCAGTCAATTGTTCCTGGGTGGCAGGAGAGAGCAAAAGCCTTTGGAAGGGTGGGCAAGACAGACCGATTAATTTCTGAGTCTAATCTCTACAGTACTGAGACAGTTTCTCCAAAATGATTCAATGTGAAAGAAGTCCTCCAAGAACACACATGCTAAATGCTCCGATGCTCATAGAAAAAGGGGGAGGGGGGTGTAAAAAAAAAAAAAAAAATGCAGATGATTACTCGAAATTGGAAAAATTTTGATCGCCTCAATTTTCCTTTTTGGTGGGTGAATTTATGCTCTAGTTATAGATATGAGAAAATGAATGCTGATATGTTGGGGCATAGCAATATATTTAAATTGGTTTCAGGCCCGTTGATATATTTTATTACCTCATTATAATTGCTTCTAGGTCTTAACTTTTTGTTTTTTTTCCACACGCACATCCAGGGAAGGGGGAGGGAGTGGGGGGAATATTTCTATCTATCTTAGTTCTACACATTTGAATATATACATTTAGGGTGGGTGGGATTGCATTATTATTTTATATAAGGGAAGGTTATTGAATGAATATATGTTTTTGTACTGTTATTGATTAGTCAATGGGTGGGTTGAAACGATTGACCAGATATGTCTGTATGATGAATGTGCTTTTATTGTTTTATTATATGTTTATTGCACTGTCAATATTTGGAAAATCAATAAAGTTAAAAAAAATGCTTTGGGTCTCAAATTAAAATTAATGCTTGCACAAGATTCTCTTGACAGTTTCTCTTCCAGATGTTTCAGCAAGACAGAAAAAGCACGCTGCTGGCCTTATCTACATTTTCATCTCTCACCGTATTACTTATAAAATCATTTTACTTTCCTTCAAAATAAAACTCTCTCACCAGCCTGCTTTCCTTGATAAACTTCTCATACCCCAATGCTCCCCACGCACCCTAAGATCAACTGATCAAAACCTTCTTTTTATTCCCTCCATAAAAGATTTTTATTATACACGAAAAGTAAATTTTGCAGAAACAGCTCCAACCTTATGGAACCTCCTACCACAACAACTTCGTGATGAACAACGTTTAGATAAATTTAAGACAGGCCTAAAAACCTTCTTATTCCGTGACGCATTTCCTAGTGCTTAGATTCATCATCTTTCCTTCTCATTCCAGCAACCAACCGCTTTAATAAAGCGACCCCACCCTGTATGTTTTATCCCAACCCCACTATCTCCTTTTTCTTCTTAAATATGTAACTTTTCCCCTCCTCTCCCATCTACCCTCACTCTCAAGTTTGTCTTGTTAATAATATTTATGTTCACACTATATATTTAATACACCGATTTACTTTATCTTTAATTTTTTAGTCTTCCTATATTTTAAATTTTACTGTTAACCGGCCAGATATTTGTTTGATGGTCGGTATATTAAAACTAATAAACTTGAAACTTGAACATTGAAAACTAAGTTTTGATGTATATCTGCCTCTAGTATTTGTTAAGATGTCAAAGGATGTTTTATTTGGACTGTAAGCTATATATGCTGACCTATGAGGTCATGCCTGATTGTAGCCTCCTACTGATAGACTTGACTGTGAGGTGCTTCAGCAAAACAGAGCAGTTCAATACCTGCTGACTTGGATATATGGTTAGTAACGCATCCTGTTTGTTTTTGACTGTCTGAATTCTGTTCTCATTTTCTCTCTCTCTTCCCAAGATTTTTCTGTTATTATCTGAAAACATAAAATAAACACCCAGACTGTGCTTTCTTTCATATCTATGGCCTGGTTCCTGAGTTCTCCCTCACCCTCCTCAAAAAACAAAATTCCGTAGTATAGAGAAAAAGCTGTAAGTAATTCAGGCCCTTAAAGTCAGAATATAAATTCTATACTTCTGAGTCTTTGTCCCAAAAATATCAAAAGAAAAAAGACAATTTAATCATGAATTTATAATGCGTGTGATTAATGAGCAGACTGGATGGACCATAGGCGTTGGAACGGGGGAGGCCACAAGGGCCATGGCCTCCCCTAAAATTGGCAGTCGTCGGTTGGTGCCCGGACACCCACCCGTTTCCTGATGTTGTACTTTAAATCTTTGGGGCAGCCGCCACACAGCATCAATGAGCAGGCCTGCCCTGGAACCCTTCATTCTACTTCTGGGGGCACGCCATCTCATTGACACTGTGTGGTGACTGCACCAAAGATTTAAAGTACAACGCCAGAAGGAGGTAGAGTGTGGAGTTGGGAGCTGGTGGTGGGCTGTGCCGCAGGATTCTGTTGGGGCTAGGGTGGAACTCCTGGATCCCTCTAAATCAAACAGCTTTCTGCTGCCTAAGGGATGGACCGTTCAAATCTTTATCTGTTGTCATTTACTATGCTACTAAGTTACTATGGGGCTCATTTTCAACAAACATACAAAAGATGTCAATAAGAGGCACTTGGACATTTGAATCGCCAAAACATCCAAATTGTCATTTTTTTTAAAAGTTCACATATTTTGTTGAAATTTTGAAAATTTACAATGAGCATCAGTAAAAAGGATACATGTCATTGATACAAGATAAATAAAGTCAAAATCGAGTAAGTCGAGCTCTCTAGTAATATTCACGTTTGGGGCTAGACCTGTTTTAAAAATGAATAAGTGCCAAAAAGGTGCCCAAATGGACCAAATGACCACTGGAGACATGAAGGCATGGTGCCTCCACATTCCCCCAGTGGTCGCTGACCCCTCCCAAAGATGTGAAAGATACCTCTTTCTAAGACATCTACAGATATTATGGCCAGTCCTAAAGAGCAGCAAGCAGCTGTCTGCAGTAGCTTGGTAGTCAGTGCAGTGGACCCCAGAGACGGGGATCTAGGACTAGGCCCATATCCTACCCTAACTAGTATACTTGTGGTGGAAAGTGTGTGCTCACTAAAACCCTTACTGATATATACTTTACTGTAGAGTAGGTCAGTGTTTTTCAACCGCTGTTCCGCGGCACACTAGTGTGCCGCGAGATGTTGCCTGGTGTGCCGCAGGGCCGCCGGGCCCGGAGCTTACAGGGGGCCCGAGGCAGGGGCGCCAGTAGCTCGCCAAGGCAAAGTGAGTCGATCACCCAGGACTCACTTTGTCTTGGCGATCTAATCCACAGTTCTTCAACCGCCGGTCCGCGGACCGGTACCGGTCCGCAGGAAATTTTTGCCGGTCCGCGCAGGACCGGCAAGATTGACTCATTTGAACTTCCTGCTGGTCCGCGCAGGACCGGCAAGATCAGCATCGGAAGCGTGCGCTGGGCCGGAGAGATCTTGGGGAGCCTCCGACAGTGGCTTTCTCCCCTCTCTGCAGCTCTCCTTTACTTCCCAGCGCAGCGATTCACGAAGGCAGCCTCGGGGCTTTTGCTGAGTCGCGGCTGCCTCTGATGATGCAACTTCCTCTTTCCTCAGAGGCGGCGCGACACAACAAAGGACCCGAGGCTGCCTTTGTGAATCGCTGCGCTGGGAAGTAAGAAGAGCTGCTGGGAGGGGAGAAAACCACTATCAGTCTGGGAAGCTGCTGGGCAGGGGAAAAAAGGGACAGCTGCTACTGGAAAGGGAGAAGGAGAGATGCTTCTGGGAGGGGAGGAGGGAAAGGAATCTGGGAAGCTGCTGGGCCAGGAAAAAAAAGGGACAGCTGCTACTGGAGAAGGAGAAGGAGAAGGAGAGATGCATCTGGGAGGGGAGGAGGGAAAGGAATCTGGGAAGCTGCTGGGCCAGGAAAAAAAAGGACAGCTGCTACTGGAGAGGGAGAAGAAGGAGAGATGCTTCTGGGAGGGGAGGAGGGAAAGGAATCTGGGAAGCTGCTGGGCAAGGAAAAAAAGGGACAGCTGCTACTGGATAAGGAGAAGAAGGAGAGATGCTTCTGGGAGGGGAGGAGGGAAAGGAATCTGGGAAGCTGCTGGGCTAGGAAAAAAAGGGACAGCTGCTACTGGAGAGGGAGAAGGAGACGGAGAGATGCTTCTGGGAGGGGAGGAGGGAAAGGAATCTGGGAAGCTGCTGGGCAAGATAAAAAAAAGGGACAGCTGCTACTGGAGAGGGAGAAGAAGGAGAGATGCTTCTGGGAGGGGAGGAGGGAAAGGAATCTGGGAAGCTGCTGGGCAAGGAAAAAAAAGGGACAGCTGCTACTGGAGAGGGAGACGGAGAGATGCTGCTGGAAGGGGAGGAAGGGAAGAGAGTTACTGCTGGACAGGAGGAGGAGGGAAGGGAGAATGAAAAAAGGAAGGAAACAGCTGGCAGAGAGATTAGAGGAAGGGAAGGGGAGACACAGGCATGAGAAAGTAGAGAGATTGATGATAGGAAGGGGTCAGCAGAAAAATAAGCAGAGGGACAACGATGATAGATCTGGTGTAGGAGAGATAAAAATGAAGAGAGCAGTGAAGCTGGAATGAATCATGTAAATAGGAGAGAGGGGCACAAGCTGGATGGAAAGGGGAGAGGGACCTAGAAAGAAGGCAGATACCATATGGAAGGGGGAGAGGACAGATAGTGGATGGAAGGGGCAGATGCTGGATTGAAGAGACAGAGAGGGCATACGCTGGAAGGAAGAGAGTAAAAAAAAGATTGAAAGCAGAAACCAGAGACGACAAAAGGTAGAAAAAAATAATTTTATTTCTGTTTTGTGATTAGAATATATCAGATTTGAAATATATATCCTGCTAGAGCTGGTGTTAGACATAACTGGGGACTGCAAAACCCAGGCAGTGCTTCTTTAGCTTTCAGCTGGCTTAGGGCGCTCTCTGACCAGGGGGCAGTTGCCCTAGTTGCACTCCCCTAAAACTATTCCTGTCATGTGTTACTTCAGTATTCTGTTAGCATGATATTTCTGTGTAGCATTCTGTAATAATTTGGCTTGTTCAGTTTTCTTGATAGTAGAGGGGATATATGTGAAGGGGAGGGGAGACAGGGGTTTTGTTGATCCTTGCTCTGAATTATTTGTATTTATAAAATGACAATTCTACAGAATATTGTTTCTTTTTATACTTTAATAAAATACATTCAATATAAAATCATAACTGAGGCTTGTGTGGATGGGATCAGATGATTTGTGGGGACCGAGCTCGCGGAGATGGGGCGGAAACGGTATTTTTAAATTTTAGTCCTAGTAGTTTGCCGGTCCACAAAATAATTATTTTTTTTCTGCCGGTCCACGGGTGTAAAAAGGTTGAAGAACACTGATCTAATCTATCGAGACGATAAGTCTTCTTCTCCCCGACGTCAATTCTGCAGTCGGAGAGGAAGTTCCGGCCAGCCAATCGCTGCCTGGCTGGGCGGAACTTCCTCTCCGATTGCAGAATTGACGTCAGGGACGCATGCGTCGGCGTCGGCTTTGGGGCCTGTTATCCATTGGTGGGTCCTGTTCCCCGATGGCAGCGGCAGTGGCAGTGGCTTGGGGAACGGCAGGGAGAAAGAAAGAAAGAAAGGGGGCAGGCAGGGAAACAGAAGGAAAGAAGAGAAACAGAAAAAAAGAAAGAAAGGTCAGGGAGAGAGGAAGAAAAAGTTGGGGGAGGGAATGAGGTGTGGAGGAGAGAAAGCATACAGGTTGATAGAAGGGAAGAAAGATTGGATGCACAGTCAGAAGAAGAAAGTGCAACCAGAAATCACCAGACAAGGTAGGAAAAATGATTTTATTTTAAATTTAGCAAAGTGGAGGCAGTATTACCACAGTTTTCAAAGGAATTTGCCCAAATAACTTAATAGTTAACTGGGTAAATTCCCAGAGATGAAAACTTCCCTTCACTTACTATGCACAGTTCTGAATTTATATCTGCTGTCTATATTTTACAATATGGTCACCTTTTACTAAACCGCAATAGTGGTTTTTAGCGCAGGGAGCCTATGAGCGTCAAGAGCAGCGCTGGACATTCAGCGCAGCTCCCTGCGCTAAAAACTGCTATTGTGGTTTAATAAAAAGGATGGAGGGTATATTTGTCTATTTTTGTATGCTATAAAAACCAAATACAGAGAGAGACTGAGAGCTGTTGACGAAGAGCTACGTGTGTGTCTTTCTTCCATTCCAGCCAGAATATCAGCTTTGTGTTCAGCCAAACAGGCCCAGGTTTCGCACTGAATAAAGTATTTTATAATTTTTATAATTTTTATTTCATAATAAAGTAATTATAAAATACTTTCTTTGTGTTTATTTGATTCCTATTCAAGAGAATTACTTTATATATAGTCAATATAGGCAGAGAGTTAAATTTTTTAACATTTTCTAATGGTGGTGTGCCTCGTGATTTTTTTCATGAAACAAGTGTGCCTTTGCCCAAAAAAGGTTGAAAAACACTGGAGTAGGTGACACTTGCAGATATAAGGGCTATTGGAGTGGTAGACAGGTGGATCTAGTAGGTTTTGAAGGGATCCCCAAAAAAATATAAGGGGGTTATAGTGAGATATGTGGCTAGGACATTTTATGTGAAGTTCACTGCAGTGCCCCATAGGATTTCCTACTGCTCTGTTGACATGTCGGTGTGGCCAGTGTATTAAAAATGCTAGCCCTTCCTACGTCTCAATGATTTGTTTTATGCATTTTGCCTCTGAATATTTTGTTTTACAAAAATGGTCAAAAAAGATAGATGCACTAAGGGCAAACACATCTAGAAATGGCCATTTTTTTGAAAAAAAAACCAAGATAGACATTTTATGGTTTTGAAAATGGCTATTTTCTCTACCCAATTTTTGGATGCACTTCTGAAAACATCCAAACTCAAACTGAGGGCAATATTTCCTTTCTCTGGGGCTCAATCTTTCTCACTAATGAAATGAAATCCAATATGCATTACATTCACAACCTTTACCGAGTTCTGAAACGAGAAAAGTCAGAATCCATCATTTCAGAGGTAGGCAAGCTGCATAGCATATCTATTTGTCAAACGAGTGATGTTGCGTAGATGCATAAGGGTCTCTGTGCAAAACTGACGACAGGAATTTGACTCTAAATTTATGATTCTTCTTTTCATGTCCATTCAGCAAAGTCCCATTTCTTTGCACTGTAGAGCAGTGTTTCTCAAGTCAGTCCTGGAATACCCCCTTGCCACTTAGGTTTTCAGGATATCCACAATGAATATGCATGGAAAAGATTTGCATACAATAGAGGCAATGTATGCAAACGAATCTCATGCCTATTCATTGTTGATATCCTGAAAACCTGACTAGCAAGGAGGTACTCCAGGACTGACTTGAGAAACAGTGCTATAGAGCACATTTCAATGCTTGTGAGTTGGCATCAGCAAAATTCTTAATCTCCACTGAGCCGTGTGGATCTTCCTCAAGCAAATGACAGACCTAAAGGTGTTGCATGGTCTGTCTAGTGCCAGTTGAGTTTATGTAATCCAGTCTAGAAATGCACATAGGATGCATCCAACTAGTACTGTGCATTTTTTAAATGTATGAGTTGAATTCATGCCTTGCCTATTAAATTTCTTCTAGGAGGATAGTTCTAATTTCTTTCAATGTTTACCATTCCCTCCGAGTCTTCCTTCAAGCAAGCACAAATACAGCTGAAAATGCCTCACTGTAATCAATAAAACAGATCACAGTAAATCAGATATATTGCTTACATTCCTGTGCTTGAGGCATTTATAATGGAACCTGGTAAGCACAGGCTTCCTTATGCAAACAGGGGAAGAAGATTTGGAGTTTTCTTTTATTTCCTAGACTGGAATGTTTATCTTCTCATAAAATACTCCTGACAGGTTGATATAGATTAGTCAAAACCTGATTAAACTGTTTGAAATATATCATGAAAAATCTACCCTGAGTTTACAATATTTAACTTATAAGCCAAAAATATGAATATAGGCACCTGAACCTTTAGACTAACTAAATTTGAGTGGGGGAAAGAAAATAATCTGTTGTTAAATTGTTAAGGTTAAAAATGCGTGGAGGGGCATAATAAAAAAAAAAAATGTCTAAGTCTCCTTTTGGCCTAGGCCCTAAGTGCTGAAAGTAGAAGTAGGGAAAATGTCCATTCTCAAAAAAAAGTACAAAAGGAGTTTTTAAAAAAAACTAGCTGATGCCCCGGCGTTGCACGGGTATTTAATTAAAGCAATAACACTGTAAATGGATTCAAATAAAGATACTTTATAGTGGTGAATGAAATTATTTTTTTACAGCTTAATAAAAAGTAAAATATTCAAATTATAATGTGAAATATTTGACAAAATGAATACAATACAACTAACGCAAAACGTGATTATAAACAACATTTTTAGTTTCACCTCCTGGAGCAAGAACATATAAATTCTTGGGTGAACCCAGCCTTGAGCAAGCAACATAGAGTTGTGGGCCGCGAGACCCCCAGAACATATCACCCCAGGTAGTGAGGGATCTGCATACTAAGTTTCATTCAAATCGGTCAAGCCATTTTTGAATTACTGTGAGAATGGCAGCTTTTTACATTTTTTCCATTGACATGAATGGGTGAAATCTCATTTTATGTTTGTAGCTCCGCCCATGTGTGCAGGTGGGCCGCGAGACCCCCAGAACATATCACCCCAGGTAGTGAGGGATCTGCATACCAAGTTTCGTTCAAATCGGTCAAGCCGTTTTTGAATTACAGTGAGAATGGCAGCTTTTTACATTTTTTCCATTGACATGAATGGGTGAAATCTCATTTTATGTTTGTAGCTCCGCCCACGTGTGCAGGTGGGCCGCGAGACCCCCAGAACATATCATCCCAGGTAGTGAGGGATCTGCATACCAAGTTTCGTTCAAATCGGTCAAGCTGTTTTTGCGTGATCGCGGCACATACACACACACATACATACACACATACATACCTCCGATTTTATATATATAGATTATGGCCTGCCTCTACGTTCAGCTGTTTAAACGCCCAGACCACCACTACGTCTAAACTTACAACATATAATAAACCCAAAAAATCCTAAGTCTGAAACACCCAAGGCCAGGCCTTCGCCTAAAAGCTGGATTCTGTAACCGGTGTGTGTCAAAAACAACCGGAGAGATGGCTCATCTCTCCTGCCGCGATAGCGATACCACGAAGTGCCACCAAACATGGCACTTGGGATCGCTATCACGGCAGGAGAGATAGCCAATCTCTCCTGCCGCGATCCACTCCCCCTCAACAAGATTGGGCAGGAGGGAGCTCAACCCCTCCTGCCCTGACGCAGTCCCGCGATCGGTTGGGGCAGGAGGGAGCCCAACCCCTCCTGCCCTGTGACCCCCCGACTCGACATGGGCAGGAGGGAGTACAACCGTCCGCCCTAGCAACCTCCTACCCCCCACCCCCACTAAGATATTGGCAGGAGGAATCCTAGGCCCTCCTGCCCGGTGCAGCCCCCCCACCACCCCCCAAACCCCTGATCGGCCCCCTGAGCACCCCCCTCCATCTGACAACACACGAGACCCCCCAGCAACCCTGCAACACCCCACCCCCACCCGTGATACCCCCTTCCCCTTAAAAAAGTTGGCTGGACGGATGGGTCTGAGCCCGTCCGTCCGTCTGGCCCGCCATTTGCAGAATGGCGGGCCTTAGGGCCTGATTGGCCCAGGCGCCTCAAACCACGCCCACAGGAGGGGCCTTAGGTGCCTGGGCCAACCGGAATTTGCCCAGTTGCCTTAGGCCCCTCCTGTGCTAAGAAATAAATATAGCATGCTTTACCACCAGACTTTCCCATGTGCTAAACCCATTTCTAGTATACTGAAAGACCTGTAAAAATATTATTGCAGAACACTTACCTTTTGGATAATGCTTACCTTTTGGATAATGCTTCCATGCCCATTCCCCACCCAAGATACACCCCTTCCAAAATTATATCTATCTATCTATCTATATTTATCTATCAATAACTGTATATATATATACACTGTATATACATATATCATGTATGTGTGTGTGTGTATATACGGCATATACATATATGTATATATCACATGCTTAACACATGCTGACAGGCAAATTACTGCAAAACTTTAATATATTTTATGGTTCCTCTTTTGTTCTGCATTAAGGGGTCCTTTTTACTAAAGTGTGCTAACTAATTTAGGAATACAGTGGTACCTCGATTTGCGAGTAACCCGGTTTGCGAGTGTTTTGCAAGTCGAGCAAAACACTCAGCAAACTTTTGACTCGCAAACCGAGCACTGCCCCGATCAACGAGCACTTACAGGGGATTCCTCTTCCGTCTTCCGGCCAGCCTTCTACATCGGGTGCCTTCCGCAGGTTGGAGGACCTCTGTCTGGGCCTGCGCGGCCGGGTGCTGTCCCTCCTATGCGTTGCGTGTGACGCACACAGCATCAATCATCGGCATTGTGCATGTCGTGCGCGGCGTGCGGGTGGGGTGGTGCTCGGCTGCGTGGGCTCAGGTGGGGGCTCTCCAGCATGCGAGGGGCATCCGACGTGGAGGGCTGGCCGGCAGATGGAGGAGGCATCCCTCTGAAGGCACTGCGAGGTTCTCCGGTGACTGGCATCCCCCCGAAGCGGCACTGTGGGGTTCTCCGGTGGCTGGCATCCCCCCCGAAGCGGCACTGTCGGGTTCTTCTTCTGATGACAGACAGAGGAGGCAGATGGAGGAGATGGCGCTGCAGCACCTGGCCCCGACAGGTACAGACCCCTGGGTTCTGGAACCAATCTTTGCTGTTGCCACTATTAAGAACATAAGAACATAAGAAGTTGCCTCCGCTGAGGCAGACCAGAGGTCCATCTCGCCCAGCGGTCCGCTCCCGCGGCGGCCCATCAGGCCCATTGCCTGAGCAATGGTCCCAGACTATCCCTATAACCTACCGCTACTCTTATCTGTACCCTTCAATTCCTTTATCCTCTAGGAACCTATCCAAACCTTCTTTGAAGCCTTGTAACGTGCTCCGGCCTATCACAGCCTCCGGAAGCGCGTTCCATGTGTCCACCACCCTCTGGGTGAAAAAGAACTTTCTGGCATTTGTTTTAAACCTGTCTCCTTTTAATTTTTCCGAGTGCCCCCTTGTACTTGTGGTTCCCCGTAATCTGAAAAATCTGTCCCTGTCTACTTTTTCTATACCCTTCAGGATCTTGAAGGTTTCTATCATGTCTCCTCTAAGTCTCCGCTTTTCCAGGGAGAACAGCCCCAGCTTTTTCAGTCTGTCAGTATATGAGAGGTTTTCCATACCTCTTATCAGTTTAGTTGCTCTTCTCTGGACTCCCTCAAGTACCGCCATGTCCTTTTTGAGGTACGGCGACCAATATTGGACACAGTACTCCAGATGCGGTCGCACCATTGCACGATACAGCGGCAGGATGACCTCCTTTGTCCTGGTCGTGATACCCTTCTTAATGATACCCAACATTTTGTTTGCTTTTCTTGAGGCTGTGGCGCACTGTGCCGACGCCTTTAAAGACGTGTCCACCATCACTCCCAGGTCTCTTTCAAGGTTACTTACCCCTAGCAGTGATCCTCCCATTTTGTAGCTGAACATCGGGTTCTTTTTCCCTACATGCATGACCTTGCATTTCCCTACATTAAAGTTCATTTGCCATTTTTTGGCCCATTCTTCTAGCGTCGTTAGGTCCCTTTGCAGATCTTCGCAGTCTTCCATGGTTTCAACCCTGCGGTAGAGTTTGGTGTCATCCGCAAATTTAATAACTTCGCAATTTGTTCCCGCCTCCAGGTCATTTATAAATATATTGAACAGGAGCGGTCCCAGCACCGACCCCTGCGGAACTCCGCTCGTGACCCCATGCCAGTCTGAGTAATGGCCCTTCACTCCAACCCTCTGTTTCCTGTCTGCCAGCCAGTTTTTGATCCATCGGTGAACCTCCCCTTGCACCCCGTGTCTCCACAGCTTTTTAAGCAGTCTTTCGTGCGGTACCTTGTCAAAGGCTTTTTGAAAGTCAAGGTAAATGATGTCAATGGATTCCCCTTTATCCACCTGTCTGTTTACCCCCTCAAAGAAGTACAATAAGTTTGTGAGGCATGACCTACCCTTGCAGAAGCCGTGCTGGCTCGACTTTAGCTGTCCATTGTTTTCTATGTGTTCACAGACACTGTCCTTAATCAGCGCTTCCATCATTTTTCCCGGGACCGAGGTCAAGCTCACCGGTCTGTAGTTCCCCGGGTCCCCCCTTGAACCCTTCTTGAAGATGGGTGTGACATTTGCAATTTTCCAATCCTCCGGGATCTCTCCGGTTTTTAAGGATAGGTTACATATTTGGCGAAGTGGCTCTGCTATTACGTTCCTTAGTTCCTTGAGTACCCTTGGGTGAATGCCGTCCGGACCTGGCGATTTGTCGCTCTTTAGTCTGTCTATCTGCTTGAGGACATCCTCTTGGCTTACCTCTAGTTGGACCAGCTTTTCATCCCGATCCCCATTCACGATGTCCTCCGGTTCCGGAATATTGGATGTATCCTCCCTCGTGAAGACTGACGTGAAGAACTTATTTAACCTGTCTGCTATCTCTTTGTCCTCTTTTACCACTCCTTTTTTGTCTCCATCATCCAGTGGCCCCACTTCTTCCCTTGCCGGTTGCTTCCCCTTCACATATCTGAAGAACGATTTGAAGTTTGTTGCTTCCCCCGCCAGTCTCTCCTCATATTCCCTTTTAGCTTTTTTAACCACACGGTGACACTTCCTTTGGTGTTCTTTGTGTTCCTTTTGGTTGTCCTTTGTTTGGTCCTTTTTCCATTTTTTGAACGATGCTTTCTTGTCACTTATCGCCTTATTGTCTATGGGGAACTTTGTTTTCATAAACAAGCATTTTGGATTACGAGCATGCTCCTGGAACGGATTATGCTCGTAATCCAAGGTACCACTATATTACCTGGAAGACTGAGCTTCGCTCAGGAAAGTGGGCTGTGTGATTATGATGAGGTTGTTGTTTGGGTTATGAGACATCAAATGCCAGTCCTAGTTTTTCCTACAGCCTATTGGCTGGCTAAGCTTCCTTAGGAATGTCTGATCAATGTGCTGCTGTTATCTTTGTATCAGTTTTCTTGCCTCCCCCAGCTTGCATTAATTTCAGCTTTGTTCTCCCTTTTTACATTCCATAAGCCTCTCTTTTTCTCACAACCACTTATCTACGCTGCAGGTTTTTCTTCTTTAGCCAGCCAATTAGCTGCAGAGGATACAGGATCAATCAACCTTCAGTCCTGGTTTTCTCTGTAGCTTATTGGCTGACTAAGCTTCCTTATGAATGTCTGTCCAATGGGCTACAGGGGAGGAGGAGGCGGGAACAGTAGCTACAGAGACAGTGCCTTATGAATCCTGTTGTTTTCCTGCTGCCTATCAGCTGGCTAAGCTTCCTTATGAATGTGGGGCCAATGTGCTACAATTATCTTTGTTTCACTTTCTATGCCTCCCCCAGCTTGCATTAACTACAGCTGTGTTCTCTCTTTTACATTCCATATCTCTTCCCTCAGGCTCTCTTTTACTCAGAACCCCTTAAGTTCACTGCCAGATTTTTCCTTAGCCAGCCAATAAACTGCTGTGTCCATCTTAAATGCATCATATTTAGCCTAAATACAGCTTCATCATGATACACTAATCTGAACAGGGTCATTATTATTATGTTGAAAAATGTATCAAAAGAGTACACAACTCCTTTTAAAATTATACTCTTGTTTCATAAAATCAAAACACAATGACAGAATTCCTTGGTAATAGCTAGACAGGGAAAGTTTTTCTATGAAAGCGTACTGAAGAATAGTGAACATGTGAAGAAAGGGCTGAGAGAAAGTATGACAGCGCATAGTATCATGATGGCAAAATACTTTTATATTCTGACACATGATTTCATGTTTCTAGGATGCAACATATAAAAACAACAACCCCTTATAAGGACATTATACAAGTTTTGTGATTTCATAGAAGTCCTCAGGAACCAATATGGAAAGCTGTGCAGGTGAACTGTACGCTGATGGCTCAGCATGTGACTTCTACCATAAAATTATCAAAAAAATATAACAGGATCAACAAACATGCAAATTACTGCTGCATTAAAAGCACATCATTAATCAGCGGCTCATTGCATAATACTCCCCTCCTCTTAGCTTTCTCTGTTGGTCTCTTAAAATCCTTGGCATCTAATATTATCCCTTCCTCCACTAGGCCCAACAATTGGTTAGAAGATCTCTCAATGTCTACCCCAGAGCTATGACTCAACATGGGGTTGTATTCCAGCACTTAGAAGCTTGCATCAGGAGTTGTAATCTATATATACTAAACAGGATAGAAATAACATTAACATATAAGCAATACGGCGCTCAGCACTATTCTATACAGAGCACTCCAGGATGAGTGTTCTTATAAGAACATAAGAGTTACCATACTGGGACAGACCGAAGGTCCATTAAGCCCAGGATCCTGTTTCCAACAGTAGCCAACCCAGGTTACAAGTACCAAGGAGTAAAACAGATTTTATGCTGTTTATCCTAGGAATGAGTGGATTTTCCCCAATTCCATCTTAATAATGGTTTATGGACTTTTGTTTTAGGAAATTATCCAAGCCTTTTTAAAACCCTGCTAAGCTAACTGATTTCACCACATTCTCTAGCAATTAATTCCAGAGTTTAATTACATATTGAGTGAAGAAATATTTTCTCCAGTTTGTTTTAAACCTACTACTTAGAAAGCATGTCCCTAATCCTAGTATTTTTGGAAAGAGTAAACAAGCGATTCACAGCTACCCATTCCACTCAACTCAGTATTTTATAGACTTCTATCATGTCTCCCCTGAACCATCTCTTCTCCAAGTTGAAAAGCCCTGGTCGCTTAAGTCTTTCCTCATAGGAAAGTCATTCCATCCCTTTTATCTCTTTTGCTGCCCTTCTCTGTATCTTTTCTAATTCCATTATATCTTTTTTGAAATACGGAGACCAGAGTTGCACACAGTATTTGAGGTGCAGCTGTACCATAGAGCAATACATAGGCATTATAACATTTTCATCTTTGTTTTCTGTTCCTTTCCTGATAATTTCTATCATTCTGTTTGCTTTCTTAGCCACTGCTGCACACTAAGCAGAATGTTTCAACTTATCCTCAAAGATGACACTTACATGGGTGGTGACTCGCAACGTGAAACCTTGCACCATGTATCTATGGTGACGGGATAATCGCGCTCCAGACGTCAGTGCGCCGACAATTCAGCGCAAGACAGAAGCGCGCAGGGGAAAAATTTTTTTTAAAGAGCTCCGACTGGGGGTTTGGGGTGGCAACCCCACCACTTTATTGGTTAGTGCTCGTGCTGCCGTTGCGGGGGGGGGGGAGGGGTGAAACCTCCCACATTATAGAGAAAACGGAACTTTTCAAAAAAAAAAAATCAGAAAAAGTTCCGTTTTCACTATAATGGAGGTTTCCAACCCCACGAACCCCCCTCCAACAGCAGCGCAAACAATAACCAATATAGTGGGGGGGGTTGCCATCCCAAACCCCCCGTCGGAGCTCTTTATAAATTACTTTTTCCCCCGCACGCTTCTGTCTTGCGCCGAATTGTCGTCGCTGGATTGTCACCATGCTGGCGCCTTGCGGCCACTGACTATGAACCTGTATTTATAGTTCAGGTTCCTCTTTACTCACATTAAATGCCAGGTTCCTCTTTGCTCACATTAAATGCCATCTGCCATTTTGATGCCCAGTCTTTCAGTCTCACCAGGTCCTCTTGCAATTTTTCACAATCCTCTTGCGATTTAAAAAATTTGTGTCATCAGCAAATTTCATCTCACTAGTTATTCCCATCTCTAGATCATTGATAAATATGTTAAAAAGCAGTGGTTTCAGCACAGATCCCTGGAGAACCCCACTATTTAACATAACATAACATAACATAATACTTCTTAACCGCGTAACCATGAGTTCTACGCGGTTTACAAAAGATTATAAACTAAAAACAATTTAATGATGACAAAAAAAAATAAATTATTTGGTCAAGTATTTTGAAAAGAGATAAGTTTTCAGTTGAGTTCTGAAATATTTATAAGCTCCAAGCAATAACAATCGAAATTCTCTGTCATGTAAAGCTGCTTGGAATGCTAAAGTATGGTCCAGAAATTTCTTACTTTTATAGCCCTGTACTGACGGAAAGGTGAATAGGGTACGAGACATTCTACTCTTTTTATATGATGCTAGAGAGAATCTATTAAACATATAAAACGGAGCAGTACCATACATAACCTTATAGCAAAAGCAACCCAACTTAAACAAAACATGAGCCTCCATTGGCAGCCAATGCAATTCACAATAAAATGGAGTCACATGATCATATATTTTAAGACTGTAGATCAGTGGTTCCCAACCCTGTCCTGGTGGACCACCAGGCCAGTCGGGTTTTCAGGCTAGTCCTAATGAATATGCATGGAGCAGATTTGCATGCCTATCACTTCCATTATATGCAAATCTCTCTCATACATATTTATTAGGGATAGCTTGAAAACCCAATTGGCCTGGTGGTCCTCCAGGACAGGGTTGGGAACCACTGCTGTAGATCATTCTAACCGCTGTATTCTGAATCAGTATGAGTCGAACAATGACTTTCTTGGGAATTGTTAAATACACAATATTATAATATTACAATAATCCAAAACTCAATAATAAAGATTGTACCAGAAGTTTAAAAACAGAAAACTCAAAAAAGGTTTAATGGTACGCAGTTTCCATAGCGTGTAATAACCCTCACGTGTAATGACCATTTAACCATACTCTTTCAACCAGTTCTTAATCCATAATAGGAATTTACCTCCTATCCCATGACTTTCCAAATTTCTCAGAAGTCTTTCATGAAGTGCTTTGTCAAATGCCTTTTGAAAATCCAAATACACAATATTGACTGGCTCACTTTTATACACATGTTGATTCACCATTTCAAAGAAATGTATAGATTGGTGAGGCAAGATTTCCCTTGACTACCGTAAATCCATGTTGGATTTGTCTCATTACTCCATGCTCATGTATTTGTTCTGCCATTTTGCCTGGAACTGATTTCAGACTCAGCGGTTTATAATTTCCTGGATTAGCTCTGGAACCCTTTTAAAAAAATCAGCATTACATTGGTCACCCTCTAATCTTTTGGTACTATGCTGGATTTTAAAGATAATTTACAAATCACTAACAAGAGCTCTACAAGTTCATTTTTCAATTCTATGGGCACTTTGTAGAGCTTACAATCTAAATCAGTGGTTCCCAACCCTGTCCTGGAGGACCGCCAGGCCAATCAGGTTTTCAGGCTAGCCCTAATGAATATGCATGGAACAGATTTGCATGCCTGTCACTTCCATTATATGAAAATCTCTCTCATGCATATTCATTAGGGCTAGCCTGAAAACCCGATTGGCTTGGTGGTCCTCCTGGACAGGGTTGGGAACCACTGATCTAAATTAACAAACAGGACAAGTAGGGGCTTAGGGAGTTTCTCAAGGTGCTTAGGATGAGGAGGCTATATGTTAATTGCATTCTTAAGGAGATTAACTTTTACTCTGGATTTGAATAGTTCCTGGGATGGAACTTGACGCACTGACTCAGGCAGTTTGTTTCAGGTGTAAGGTACAGCAAGAGAGAAAGGGTGCAGCCTGGAGTTGGCAATAGAAGAGAAGGGTACAGATAAGAGAGATTTGCCTGATGAATGGAATTCCCAGGGAGGAGTGTAGGGAGGGACAAGAAAGGAGACATATTGAGGGGCTAAAGAGTGAATATACTTGTAGGTCAATAAGAGGAGTTTGAGCTGTATGCGGAAGTAGATGGGGAGCCACCGAGCCAGTGAAGTGACTTGAGGAGAGACATGATGTGAGCATAGTGATGCTGGTGGAATATAAGTCATGTAGCACATTCTGAACGTATTGAAGAGGAGAGAGATAGTTACGTGGGAGGCCAGTGAGAAGCAGGTTGCAATAGTCTGGGCGAGAGGTGATGAAGGAGTAGATAAGGATTTTGGTAGTGTGCTCGGAGAGGAAAGGTCAGATTTTGGTGATGTAATAGAGAAAGAAGCAACAGGTTTTGGCGGTCTGTTGGATTTGCACAGAGAAGGAGAAAGAAGAGTCAAAGATGACACCAAGGTAAAGCCAATGAAGACCACTGACCATTTTAGTAGCCTTCTTCTGGACCGACTCCATCCTGGTTATATCTTTTTGAAGGTGCAGTCTCCAGAATTATACACAATATTCTAAATGAGGTCTTACCAGAGTCTTATACAAGGGGATCAATACTACCTTTTTTCTACTGGCCATACCTTTCCCTGCATCCTAGCATCCTTCTAGCTTTTGCTGCCACCTTTTCGACCTGTTTGGCCACCTTAACATAATCAAAAGCTGTATTCCTTGAATACAGAATATAATTACATTTGGTCACTGAGAAGGAAGGGTTTCAACAGGAGGCTAAAAAATCCATGGTTTGTAGCAGTGTATTGCAAACTGTGTGCCTCCTGAGATTTCAGGTGTGCCGAGGCACACTGGGGAGGAGGAGAGGTGCTGGCGCCGGCTGACTGCCGACAGGATGTGCCTCTCGCAGCGAGCGGCACATCCCGATGTCGTCACGGCGATGTCTGCGCACTTCCGGATGCCTCAAGCCGCGGCCACTACGTTTAGTGTGCCGCAATTTGAGAAAGTTTGCGGGACACTGGTTTGTGGTATAAGAGCGTGGGAGGAATTAGTTGTGATGGAGGCTTCCTTTCCCACTGCGGAGAGCAAGAGGAGTTAGAGCTATAGTGCTGGAGAAGGTTAAAAAAATATAAATAATACTCAATGGATTTCCGCACAACCTTTTTGATTTGGAAAGACCAAGTATTGAGCTGAATATTAAGAATGCATATCCTTTCACACTCAAAACAGTGTTCAAAAATGGTAATTATTATTATTATTTTTTTAGCATGAACAGAGAATTTCCTTTTGTGATTGAAAAGAGAATGTTATCAAATTACCTTGTAAGTTTCTTCCTTACTGGTTCCATTGCTTACACATCAAATTAGGCTGTGCTGACTATGATGGCACATGTGAGGACTTGTAGTTAATCCTACATTTGTTTTCACTAAACTTCTTAGAAGAGAGAAAAAGCCCAACTGTTCCTACCGCTGACTACAAACAGTTGTTTGGAGCATGCGAGAACAAAAGGTGGTGGCTCCACTTCTACTAAATCAGTAGGCCAGAAGTAGTTTTCTAAACACTTGTTCCTCCTGTTCTAATCCATTTGTGGGTTATATATTTTGATATATATTTGCTCCGACTCTAAAATTATATAGTTTGCAGAACGCCAGTAACCTCACTGCAGACCTTTGATGTTCTACAATCGTATTCCCTTGATTGTACCTTGGCTAATTATGGATTACCAATAATTGCATCCGTGGCATTCCAGCAGGTGAATGAAGCATTCTGGGTGAGGCAGATGATACTCATCTAGTCTAGAAAAGAAGTGGAGTTGAAACTTTCTCATTTTTTTTTTTTTTTTACTTGGTTGATTCATCCTGCTTTTTAAGATTTCAGCTCAGTTGAAAGCAGGATTAGGATATGGCCCCCATAACCCTTCATTTTTCAACTACTAGGGCATTTTAATCCCATTTTATATTCTGGTACTCAGTAGTACTATATCCTCTATCAACATACAGTATATACTCAAATATAAGTCGATCCGAATATAAGTCAAGGCCCCCATTTTCCCCCTAAAAAGGAGGAAAAATAGTTGACTCGAATATGTCGGGTGGCTTAATATTCAAGTGCCCTGCCCTGTCAGGCTCTGCACCCAGCCCCATCCCTGTCAGGTACTGCACCCAGCCCCCTTCCTGCCAGGCATTGCATCTAGCCCCCTTCCCTCCCAACTCCTGTCAGGCTCTGCACCCAGCTCCCTTCCTTCCCTCCCTCCCCTGTCAGGCTCTGCACCCAGCCCCCTTCCCTCCCTCCCAGGCTATGCACCCTGTGCCCCCCTCCATGCCGTGTCCTCGTACCTCCTCTGCCGATCCCTAGTGGTCCAGAGGTGCAGCGAGCAGGAGCGAGCTTTCCATGCTCCTGCCCTGCTGCTAACCTGTTCGATGGTGGTTGCCGCAAAATTGGGTTTCTTCAGCTGCTGAGTGGCACTGAGCAGGAGCGCACTTTGATGCTCCTGCTCGGTGCTGCACAGCGGCTGAAGAAACCCGATCTCATGGCAGCCACCACCTACCGATTTAGCAGCAGGGCAGGAGTGTGGAAAGTTCACTCCTGCCTGCTGCATCTCTGGACCACCTGGGATTGGCAGAGGAGGTATGAGGACAGGGTAGGGAGGGGGACAGGGTGCAGAGCCTGGTGGCAGCCTGCAATAATTCTGGAGGGGGCGCTGGCCCAAATATAATCTGGGATCCCCATTTTTGGGCCAATGTTTTGGCCCAAAAATCTGGTTTATATTTGAGTATATACGGTACTCTAATCCAGCAGTCAGCGCAGTGACAGTTCTCTGGAGATAGGAGGCATGCAACAAGGTTCTTTCATGAATCACTGCCCAGGAAAAGAATCTAGGTGTCATTGTTTACAGATGATATTTAATGTGAGCAAGTGCAAAGCGATGCCTGTGGGAAAGAGGAACCCAAACTAAAACTACATAATTCAAGATTCTGTGTTAGGAGTTACTGCCCAGGAAAAGGATCTAGGTGTCACTGTTGAG